>NC_139222.1:41342567-42062544 GCF_055691185.1 Crinia signifera
AATGAATAAATGGCAAATCATTATTTTAATAGCCAAATCATAACTTGATTATTTAAAAAGAAGATGCATGCATAGTGCATGTTTCTGAAGCCCTCATACACAGTTGACGAGAAATGAAAATATATCCCTCCAAGGTCATTTTTGAGCGATATCTTTTTTTTTTCCATCTCTTATGTATACACTCAGTATAGTTAATGATGTGTGCTTCTCGAGCATCGTGAACGACCACCCGGATCCCCGGTGCCCTGAACATGCAGGTCAACATTGACCATATAGCTGATGACCCGCGTGTTTAGCAGGTCACTAGGACATCAGTGAACGATATCGTAACCGATTTCTAGATTATCCAGTGGAATTGACGATATAGTTAACTATATCGCAAGTGTCCCTGGTCTCCAGTGTGTATGGGGCTTAATTGTCAGTGTATACCAAGAACATATTATCATGCCTCTTTCCTTTTTTTAGGTAAGTGGTCTCCATGAAACCGATGAAGAAGTCCTAATATGCGTCTACTGCAGGAGGACCGGGACCAGGACTGCAGAATCGTCCTCAAGTCAACGAACAAAGATGGTGCACAGCAACAGGAGACCCAAGTCAGGTAATTAATGAAAATTAATTACTGATAATATGTTTTTGGTATACATTTGCACTTCACAAATATGACTCATTAGATATATTGATAGATAGATAAATAGATGGCTATGTGGAGGGTTAGATAGATAGGTGAGTCAGTGGGTGAAGCGCAATACCTGTAAAAGATAGGTGGGTGATCCCTCACTCCTTGTGTAATAGTGCATCTCGGCCAGCAGGGAGTTGTAATCCTTGGTACCCACATATTTTTTTCACTGAGTGCAATACTGATAGATAGATAGATAGATAGATAGATAGATAGATAGATAGATATATAAATAGATGGGTGGGTTTGTAGACAGGTGGTAAATCATTTGATAGACAAATAGGTGGGTGGGTACACATGTTAAATCAAAAGATAGATAGATAGATAGATAGATAGATAGATAGATAGATAGATAGATAGATAGATAGATCGATGGATGGGTAGGTAGATAGATGGTACATTTTTAGAGAGTTAGAGGGTTAGGTAGGTAGATAGATGGTAAATCATTAGATAGATCGATAGCTAGATAAATAGATGGCTTGGTAGGTCGGTAGATAGATAATTGGGTGGGTGAAGCGCAATACCTGTAAAAGATAGGTGGGTGATCCCTCACTCCTTGTGTAATAGTGCATCTCGGCCAGCAGGGAGTTGTAATCCTTGGTACCCACATATTTTTTTCACTGAGCGCAATAGTGATAGATAGATAGATAGATAGATAAATAGATGGGTGGGTTTGTAGACAGGTGGTAAATCATTTGATAGACAAATAGGTGGTTGGGTACACATGTTAAATCAAAAGATAGATAGATAGATGGATGGGTAGATAGATGGTACATTTTTAGATAGTTATAGGAGTAGGTAGATAGATGGTAAATCATTAGATAGATCGATAGCTAGATAAGTAGATGGCTGGGTAAGTCGGTAGATAGATAATTGGGTGGGTGAAGCGCAATACCTGTAAAGATAGGTGGGTGATCCCTCACTCCTTGTGTAATAGTGCATCTTGGCCAGCAGGGAGTTGTAATCCTTGGTACCCACATATTTTTTTCACTGAGCGCAATACTGATAGATAGATATACTGTATAGATAGATAGATATATAGATAGATGGGTGGGTTTGTAGACAGGTGGTAAATCATTTGATAGACAAATAGGTGGTTGGGTACACATGTTAAATCAAAAGATAGATAGATAGATGGATGGGTAGATAGATGGTACATTTTTAGATAGTTATAGGGGTAGGTAGATAGATGGTAAATCATTAGATAGATCGATAGCTAGATAAATAGATGGCTGGGTAAGTCGGTAGATAGATAATTGGGTGGGTGAAGCGCAATACCTGTAAAAGATAGGTGGGTGATCCCTCACTCCTTGTGTAATAGTGCATCTTGGCCAGCAGGGAGTTGTAATCCTTGGTACCCACATATTTTTTTCACTGAGCGCAATACTGATAGATAGATAGATAGATAGATATACTGTATAGATAGATAGATATATAGATAGATGGGTGGGTTTGTAGACAGGTGGTAAATCATTTGATAGACAAATAGGTGTGTGGGTACACATGTTAAATCAAAAGATAGATAGATAGATAGATAGATAGATAGATAGATATGGAGATGGATGGGTGGGTAGATAGATGGTACATTTTTAGAGAGTTAGGTAGGTAGATAGATGGTAAATCATTAGATAGATCGATAGCTAGATAAATAGTTGGCTGGGTAGGTCGGTAGATAGATAAATGGGTGGGTGAAGCGCAATACCTTTAAAAGATAGGTGGGTGGACACAGCATAATCATTGCTGTCATTACCATCCTCCATATACATCCCCTGCTACCTGATGTTTCCTCATACTGTATATACCTAGCCTTCTTGGGGAGAGATCCCTGTGGGAGTTAAGTATCTTTTCACAGACCAAGTTCCTAATTTGGATGTGCCTGCAGACTTGGAGCTACCCTAAAAAAATCCTTGGTGCTTGTTTATTATCTTTGGAGGTTCTAGCAGATAAATACAATGCTTCTCAAATGGGGATGGCCAGCCTCTTCAGCAAATTGCGCAGATTTGTGAGGAATATGATTTGGGTCATATCAGGAGATGTGGACAGGAGCTTTATTAATGACATCAGCCAATGATAGCTATTAGGGTATATTTGTATATTTCTTTTCATATGAATGTATATTTCATTCTTCCATGTTCATACAGTATTTCATTATATTTGTTAATATAACTCTGCATAGCCTCCTAATGCCCAGAGGGACGGGCAGTCCATCAGCCACGGGTCCCCAGAGGTTTCCCCCACAGGGGGTTTTGCCTCTCCTGAGTGCTGAAGGATGATTCTTTGTGAGTCACGAGGCTACCACCAGCTTGGTCCTCCTAAAGGATACACAGATGTTAAATGAAAAGATAGATAGATAGGTGGGTATATCGATAGATGGTAAATCATTAGATAGATATGTGGGTAGTTAGATAGATGGCAAATCATTAGCATAACCCAGCACAATATATATAGATAGATATTTATATAGACAGTTAAATAGATAAATTGGTAGATAATGGATCAATAATTGGCCGATAATGGAGACATAATGAATAATTGGCAAATCATTATTTTAATAGCCAAATCATAACTTGATTATTTAAAAAGAAGATGCATGCATAGTGCATGTATCTGAAGCCCTCATACACAGTTGACGAGAAATGAAAATATATCCCTCCAAGGTCATTTTTGAGCGATATCTTTTTTTTTCCATCTCTTATGTATACACTCAGTATAGTTAATGATGTGTGCTTCTCGAGCATCGTGAACGACCACCCGGATCCCCGGTGCCCTGAACATGCAGGTCAACATTGACCATATAGCTGATGACCCGCGTGTTTAGCAGGTCACTAGGACATCAGTGAACGATATCGTAACCGATTTCTAGATTATCCAGTGGAATTGACGATATAGTTAACTATATCGCAAGTGTCCCTGGTCTCCAGTGTGTATGGGGCTTAATTGTCAGTGTATACCAAGAACATATTATCATGCCTCTTTCCTTTTTTTAGGTAAGTGGTCTCCATGAAACCGATGAAGAAGTCCTAATATGCGTCTACTGCAGGAGGACCGGGACCAGGACTGCAGAATCGTCCTCAAGTCAACGAACAAAGATGGTGCACAGCAACAGGAGACCCAAGTCAGGTAATTAATGAAAATTAATTACTGATAATATGTTTTTGGTATACATTTGCACTTCACAAATATGACTCATTAGATATATTGATAGATAGATAAATAGATGGCTATGTGGAGGGTTAGATAGATAGGTGAGTCAGTGGGTGAAGCGCAATACCTGTAAAAGATAGGTGGGTGATCCCTCACTCCTTGTGTAATAGTGCATCTCGGCCAGCAGGGAGTTGTAATCCTTGGTACCCACATATTTTTTTCACTAAGTGCAATACTGATAGATAGATAGATAGATAGATAAATAGATGGGTGGGTTTGTAGACAGGTGGTAAATCATTTGATAGACAAATAGGTGGGTGGGTACACATGTTAAATCAAAAGATAGATAAATAGATAGATAGATAGATAGATAGATAGATAGATAGATCGATGGATGGGTGGGTAGATAGATGGTACATTTTTAGAGAGTTAGAGGGTTAGGTAGGTAGATAGATGGTAAATCATTAGATAGATCGATAGCTAGATAAATAGATGGCTTGGTAGGTCGGTAGATAGATAATTGGGTGGGTGAAGCGCAATACCTGTAAAAGATAGGTGGGTGATCCCTCACTCCTTGTGTAATAGTGCATCTCGGACAGCAGGGAGTTGTAATCCTTGGTACCCACATATTTTTTTCACTGAGCGCAATAGTGATAGATAGATAGATAGATAGATAGATAGATAGATAGATAGATAAATAGATGGGTGGGTTTGTAGACAGGTGGTAAATCATTTGATAGACAAATAGGTGGGTGGGTACACATGTTAAATCAAAAGATAGATAGATCGATGGATGGGTGGGTAGATAGATGGTACATTTTTAGAGAGTTAGAGGGTTAGGTAGGTAGATAGATGGTAAATCATTAGATAGATCGATAGCTAGATAAATAGATGGCTGGGTAGGTCGGTAGATAGATAATTGGGTGGGTGAAGCGCAACATCTGTAAAAGATAGGTGGGTGATCCCTCACTCCTTGTGTAATAGTGCATCTCGGCCAGCAGGGAGTTGTAATCCTTGGTACCCACATATTTTTTTCACTAAGCGCAATAGTGATAGATAGATAGATAGATAGATAGATAGATAGATAGATAGATAGATAAATAGATGGGTGGGTTTGTAGACAGGTGGAAAATCATTTGATAGACAAATAGGTGGTTGGGTACACATGTTAAATCAAAAGATAGATAGATAGATAGATAGATAGATAGATAGATAGATAGATAGATAGATAGATGGATGGGTAGATAGATGGTACATTTTTAGATAGTTATAGGGGTAGGTAGATAGATGGTAAATCATTAGATAGATCGATAGCTAGATAAGTAGATGGCTGGGTAAGTCGGTAGATAGATAATTGGGTGGGTGAAGCGCAATACCTGTAAAAGATAGGTGGGTGATCCCTCACTCCTTGTGTAATAGTGCATCTTGGCCAGCAGGGAGTTGTAATCCTTGGTACCCACATATTTTTTTCACTGAGCGCAATACTGATAGATAGATAAACTGTATAGATAGATAGATATATAGATAGATGGGTGGGTTTGTAGACAGGTGGTAAATCATTTGATAGACAAATAGGTGTGTGGGTACACATGTTAAATCAAAAGATAGATAGATAGATAGATAGATAGATAGATAGATAGATGGATGGGTAGATAGATGGTACATTTATAGATAGTTATAGGGGTAGGTAGATAGATGGTAAATCATTAGATAGATCGATAGCTAGATAAGTAGATGGCTGGGTAAGTCGGTAGATAGATAATTGGGTGGGTGAAGCGCAATACCTGTAAAAGATAGGTGGGTGATCCCTCACTCCTTGTGTAATAGTGCATCTTGGCCAGCAGGGAGTTGTAATCCTTGGTACCCACATATTTTTTTCACTGAGCGCAATACTGATAGATAGATATACTGTATAGATAGATAGATATATAGATAGATGGGTGGGTTTGTGGTAAATCATTTGATAGACAAATAGGTGTGTGGGTACACATGTTAAATCAAAAGATAGATAGATAGATAGATAGATAGATAGATAGATAGATAGATATGGAGATGGATGGGTGGGTAGATAGATGGTACATTTTTAGAGAGTTAGGTAGGTAGATAGATGGTAAATCATTAGATAGATCGATAGCTAGATAAATAGTTGGCTGGGTAGGTCGGTAGATAGATAAATGGGTGTGTGAAGCGCAATACCTTTAAAAGATAGGTGGGTGGACACAGCATAATCATTGCTGTCATTACCATCCTCCATATACATCCCCTGCTACCTGATGTTTCCTCATACTGTATATACCTAGCCTTCTTGGGGAGAGATCCCTGTGGGAGTTAAGTATCTTTTCACAGACCAAGTTCCTAATTTGGATGTGCCTGCAGACTTGGAGCTACCCTAAAAAAATCCTTGGTGCTTGTTTATTATCTTTGGAGGTTCTAGCAGATAAATACAATGCTTCTCAAATGGGAATGGCCAGCCTCTTCAGCAAATTGCGCAGATTTGTGAGGAATATGATTTGGGTCATATCAGGAGATGTGGACAGGAGCTTTATTAATGACATCAGCCAATGATAGCTATTAGGGTATATTTGTAAATTTCTATTCATATGAATGTATATTTCATTTTTCCATGTTCATACAGTATTTCATTATATTTGTTAATATAACTCTGCATAGCCTCCTAATGCCCAGAGGGACGGGCAGTCCATCAGCCACGGGTCCCCAGAGGTTTCCCCCACAGGGGGTTTTGCCTCTCCTGAGTGCTGAAGGATGATTCTTTGTGAGTCACGAGGCTACCACCAGCTTGGTCCTCCTAAAGGATACACAGATGTTAAATGAAAAGATAGATAGATAGGTGGGTATATCGATAGATGGTAAATCATTAGATAGATATGTGGGTAGTTAGATAGATGGCAAATCATTAGCATAACCCAGCACAATATATATAGATAGATATTTATATAGACAGTTAAATAGATAAATTGGTAGATAATGGATCAATAATTGGCCGATAATGGAGACATAATGAATAATTGGCAAATCATTATTTTAATAGCCAAATCATAACTTGATTATTTAAAAAGAAGATGCATGCATAGTGCATGTTTCTGAAGCCCTCATACACAGTTGACGAGAAATGAAAATATATCCCTCCAAGGTCATTTTTGAGCGATATCTTTTTTTTTCCATCTCTTATGTATACACTCAGTATAGTTAATGATGTGTGCTTCTCGAGCATCGTGAACGACCACCCGGATCCCCGGTGCCCTGAACATGCAGGTCAACATTGACCATATAGCTGATGACCCGCGTGTTTAGCAGGTCACTAGGACATCAGTGAACGATATCGTAACCGATTTCTAGATTATCCAGTGGAATTGACAATATAGTTAACTATATCGCAAGTGTCCCTGGTCTCCAGTGTGTATGGGGCTTAATTGTCAGTGTATACCAAGAACATATTATCATGCCTCTTTCCTTTTTTTAGGTAAGTGGTCTCCATGAAACCGATGAAGAAGTCCTAATATGCGTCTACTGCAGGGGGACCGGGACCTGGACTGCAGAATCGTCCTCAAGTCAACGAACAAAGATGATGCACAGCAACAGAAGACCCAAATCAGGTAATTAATGAAAATTAATTACTGATAGTATGTTTTTGGTATACATTTGCACTTCACAAATATGACTCATTAGATATATTGATAGATAGATAAATAGATGGCTATGTGGAGGGTTAGATAGATAGGTGAGTCAGTGGGTGAAGCGCAATACCTGTAAAAGATAGGTGGGTGATCCCTCACTCCTTGTGTAATAGTGCATCTCGGCCAGCAGGGAGTTGTAATCCTTGGTACCCACATATTTTTTTCACTTAGTGCAATACTGATAGATAGATAGATAGATAAATAGATGGGTGGGTTTGTAGACAGGTGGTAAATCATTTGATAGACAAATAGGTGGGTGGGTACACATGTTAAATCAAAAGATAGATAGATAGATAGTGTCAGGTTAGCAAACTGACCGTAAGACTGTAATTATGATATTTTATTAGGTGTAGTAATTAATGTACTATTTTAGTCCGTCTGTACCCTCTTTATGTCTATATTCCCCCTATATGTGTGTGTAGTTCCAGATCACATATTATTAGGCTGTATAATCCCACCAGAAATGTATGTCTGTATTATACCATTGAGACCATTTGCCCGTGGCTACGTCACTGCCTCCAGGTAATGTTCTTAGTAAACTGCGATGGTATCATGAATAAGGGATTTGTGACTATGAAGTTAATTATGGCAGTCTTCCCAAATGCGTATTACTTAAATATTGTAACTGTATATGTGGAGACAAATGGTCCAGCTAGAATGGACCAAATGCTTAGATTACAATCTGGTCAGTTTGTGTATAGTTTTTGGTTCAGGGATCAAAGGACCTCTTTATAGGCTGTTTAGTAACAGAGACAGATAGTGGCAGAGACATACACTTCCCCCCCAAATAACAAGAGGCTAAGGATGGATAACACCAGGGTCAGTCTCCAGAGAAGAGATCTGTTTACATGAAGGTGTGAAATCCCTCACATACACAAGCTTCAAAGCCAGATGAAGGGAGTGAGTTAATCAGCCCCTGGACAGGTAATAGGAGACCCTGTTATATTCATACAACTGCACCCAGCATAGGAAGGGTTAAGAATTCCTGAGGGAGGGGGAGAGGGGTGCCTTTGGGATGTAAGTTGGTGTTTGCAGGAAGAGAGGGGAGAGATGTGAATGAGAGCTGAAGGAGAAGAGAGGAGGAAGGAGGTTAGTCGCAGTCTTAAGGTTCAGAGGTATGCTCTACCTGTGTCTTGTGGAACGCCTCATCCTCGCTTCTGTGGAGTTGCCAGTGTTTTGTGGACTTATACAGTTTTCTGCTATCACAGCTGTGTGGACAAGTGATAGTTTGCCCTGTGGAACTGATCTGGGACTGTGACTATACAAGGACTGTCTGTTTGGGCCTGCTACCTGAATATCTTTCTACTCTGCAATTTACCTTTGCCACTGTTTATTGTCTATTTGTGCGTGCTGTGGAAAATAAACCATTCTTCTGGTTTCATCTGCTCGGTGTCTGAGTGATTGAGGAACTCGTACCCTCACATTTGGCGGCAGCGACAGTGGGATCATTCAGACACCAACCATCGAGCACAGAAAGCACAGAGAACAGAGGATCAGACCATATGTAAGGAAACGGAAAATGCAATAAGGTGATGTTCAGCAAGTGAGCAGGTGTCAGTCCTGTGAAAGGGAAAATGTTTCCAAGGAAAGAAAATCGATGCCTCAAGACCCCTGTAGCAGAGGAGCTCAGGGATGGAGGTTCTTCAGTGTATCGGCAGGCTGGGAAGCCGGATCTGTTATTTATTGTCAGGAAAATGCAGTATATCTGGAAGTACTGGGAAGACGCTCAGCAGATGGTCAGCGGGTGGAGAGTATCCAGCATACAGGACAAAGTGTGTTACCTGGGGGATGCATTCCTGCACTGTAAAGGTGAGGCCACTTGTTGGAATCTGCTAGGAGAGCCAGAGTTTGTAGAATTTACAGAGGAAGTGATTGCCACAGTTACCCAGATGCTACAAAGAGGACAATATTCTGAGGCTGAAGGACAAGTCCAGAATACATTGATGCCCCAGATAGAACCAGAGGAAAGGTCTAGAAGGGGGCTACTGCAATCTGGGCAGACAACCGAGGGGTCTGCCACAGAATTAATTGTTACTGCAAGAGAAGGGTCGTTGTCAGGGGGGCCCCTAACTGCCCTTGAAGAAATGAGTATGGAGGAGCTGATAGCAGAAGGTCAGCTGCGAGGGATACCCATCCGATCCTGCACTCGCGGGGAAATCCTTCAGCAGATCCTTCACGATCAGGGAGATCCTACAAATGCATTTGCTGATTACCGAGCATGGATTCTCCATTTCGGTGCACAGTTGAGTGTGTGGGAACAATTGCAGTGTCTGGAGGAGTGCTTCGTGGTGGCAGAGGAAGAGGCGATTGATCGGGGGCTCCTGGATACCCCAGCATGGCAAGATCAGTGTCGCAGGGGGCGTGATGAAAGGCACCGTTTGCAATTGCTTCTCCCCCTTCCTAGGGAGGAAGCTGCTCAGTGTTCTTTGCAGGGGGAGGTTATCCCCAAAGTGAAGGAGGTTATTCAGGAGGAGCTGCACTACTGCTTCCCTTTTGCTGAGGTGGGAGATGCAGAGCTATTATCCTGCTGCCAGGGGATCTATGAGGACTGCGTCCAAGAAGAGATCGCCGTGGTTAGAGGAGTATCCGACAACATCCAGGCCACCAGCCCACCAGTCACAGATGACGTCGTGTTTCGGGCTGCCCAGCATACTCAGCTGGGGAAGGAGGCTATCGCGGAGAAGGAGGTGTGCGCAGAAGTAGCTGCAGGTGAGCGTCTGGCTTTTAAGGGGACAGAGCTGACACAGCCTGTCCTGCAGCCACCAGCGGAATTGTTTGTGATGGAGGGTCCCTCCTCAGCCCTGGACATTGAGACCAAATGCTGGACTGAAATTTGCCATGCCCCTAGTTTGGGTTTGGGGGAGGAAGGACATGACGGGGTGGTGGAAGTGCCAGGGCCAGAGCCCCTATATTGGCCTGCTGTTTGGCCCCTGTTCCTTGGGCAAGAGGGGGAGGTGGAAAGTGGTCCCTGCCCCATTGTGCCCGAGGCAAAAGTATTAGTAGGTTACAATGTTGCAGAGGGGGGGTACCCAGAATCCGAAGAAGAGGAATCGCTACATCCCTTGTTAGTTCCAATGTATGACTTAGACTGTAATCATGCCCTTGCTGGTTCTGCAAACCAGCCGCCTTTTACAAGATGGGTTTGGTATGATGTCACCCTGTGGGACTCAGGTGGTAAATCCAAACCCCAGATTCTCGGCTCTGCATCCCGCTATTCCAGGTTGTTATTGGTTCCAGAACAACTTGGTACAGGAACTAAAATAGTAGGGGAAGGAATGTCAGGTTAGCAAACTGACCGTAAGACTGTAATTATGATATTTTATTAGGTGTAGTAATTAATGTACTATTTTAGTCCGTCTGTACCCTCTTTATGTCTATATTCCCCCTATATGTGTGTGTAGTTCCAGATCACATATTATTAGGCTGTATAATCCCACCAGAAATGTATGTCTGTATTATACCATTGAGACCATTTGCCCGTGGCTACGTCACTGCCTCCAGGTAATGTTCTTAGTAAACTGCGATGGTATCATGAATAAGGGATTTGTGACTATGAAGTTAATTATGGCAGTCTTCCCAAATGCGTATTACTTAAATATTGTAACTGTATATGTGGAGACAAATGGTCCAGCTAGAATGGACCAAATGCTTAGATTACAATCTGGTCAGTTTGTGTATAGTTTTTGGTTCAGGGATCAAAGGACCTCTTTATAGGCTGTTTAGTAACAGAGACAGATAGTGGCAGAGACATACACTTCCCCCCCAAATAACAAGAGGCTAAGGATGGATAACACCAGGGTCAGTCTCCAGAGAAGAGATCTGTTTACATGAAGGTGTGAAATCCCTCACATACACAAGCTTCAAAGCCAGATGAAGGGAGTGAGTTAATCAGCCCCTGGACAGGTAATAGGAGACCCTGTTATATTCATACAACTGCACCCAGCATAGGAAGGGTTAAGAATTCCTGAGGGAGGGGGAGAGGGGTGCCTTTGGGATGTAAGTTGGTGTTTGCAGGAAGAGAGGGGAGAGATGTGAATGAGAGCTGAAGGAGAAGAGAGGAGGAAGGAGGTTAGTCGCAGTCTTAAGGTTCAGAGGTATGCTCTACCTGTGTCTTGTGGAACGCCTCATCCTCGCTTCTGTGGAGTTGCCAGTGTTTTGTGGACTTATACAGTTTTCTGCTATCACAGCTGTGTGGACAAGTGATAGTTTGCCCTGTGGAACTGATCTGGGACTGTGACTATACAAGGACTGTCTGTTTGGGCCTGCTACCTGAATATCTTTCTACTCTGCAATTTACCTTTGCCACTGTTTATTGTCTATTTGTGCGTGCTGTGGAAAATAAACCATTCTTCTGGTTTCATCTGCTCGGTGTCTGAGTGATTGAGGAACTCGTACCCTCACAGATAGATAGATAGATAGATAGATAGATAGATAGATAGATAGATAGATGGATGGATGGATGGGTGGGTAGATAGATGGTACATTTTTAGAGGGTTAGGTAGGTAGATAGATGGTAAATCATTAGATAGATCGATAGCTAGATAAATAGATGGCTGGGTAGGTCGGTAGATAGATAATTGGGTGGGTGAAGCGCAACATCTGTAAAAGATAGGTGGGTTATCCCTCACTCCTTGTGTAATAGTGCATCTCGGCCAGCAGGGAGTTGTAATCCTTGGTACCCACATATTTTTTTCACTGAGCGCAATAGTGATAGATAGATAGATAGATAGATAGATAGATAGATAGATAAATAGATGGGTGGGTTTGTAGACAGGTGGTAAATCATTTGATAGACAAATAGGTGGTTGGGTACACATGTTAAATCAAAAGATAGATAGATAGATAGATAGATAGATAGATAGATAGAAAGATAGATAGATAGATAGATGGATGGGTAGATAGATGGTACATTTTTAGATAGTTATAGGGGTAGGTAGATAGATGGTAAATCATTAGATAGATCGATAGCTAGATAAGTAGATGGCTGGGTAAGTCGGTAGATAGATAATTGGGTGGGTGAAGCGCAATACCTGTAAAAGATAGGTGGGTGATCCCTCACTCCTTGTGTAATAGTGCATCTTGGCCAGCAGGGAGTTGTAATCCTTGGTACCCACATATTTTTTTCACTGAGCGCAATACTGATAGATAGATATACTGTATAGATAGATAGATATATAGATAGATGGGTGGGTTTGTAGACAGGTGGTAAATCATTTGATAGACAAATAGGTGTGTGGGTACACATGTTAAATCAAAAGATAGATAGATAGATAGATAGATAGATAGATAGATAGATATGGAGATGGATGGGTGGGTAGATAGATGGTACATTTTTAGAGAGTTAGGTAGGTAGATAGATGGTAAATCATTAGATAGATCGATAGCTAGATAAATAGTTGGCTGGGTAGGTCGGTAGATAGATAAATGGGTGGGTGAAGCGCAATACCTTTAAAAGATAGGTGGGTGGACACAGCATAATCACTGCTGTCATTACCATCCTCCATATACATCCCCTGCTACCTGATGTTTCCTCATACTGTATATACCTAGCCTTCTTGGGGAGAGATCCCTGTGGGAGTTAAGTATCTTTTCACAGACCAAGTTCCTAATTTGGATGTGCCTGCAGACTTGGAGCTACCCTAAAAAAATCCTTGGTGCTTGTTTATTATCTTTGGAGGTTCTAGCAGATAAATACAATGCTTCTCAAATGGGGATGGCCAGCCTCTTCAGCAAATTGCGCAGATTTGTGAGGAATATGATTTGGGTCATATCAGGAGATGTGGACAGGAGCTTTATTAATGACATCAGCCAATGATAGCTATTAGGGTATATTTGTATATTTCTTTTCATATGAATGTATATTTCATTCTTCCATGTTCATACAGTATTTCATTATATTTGTTAATATAACTCTGCATAGCCTCCTAATGCCCAGAGGGACGGGCAGTCCATCAGCCACGGGTCCCCAGAGGTTTCCCCCACAGGGGGTTTTGCCTCTCCTGAGTGCTGAAGGATGATTCTTTGTGAGTCACGAGGCTACCACCAGCTTGGTCCTCCTAAAGGATACACAGATGTTAAATGAAAAGATAGATAGATAGATAGGTGGGTATATCGATAGATGGTAAATCATTAGATAGATATGTGGGTAGTTAGATAGATGGCAAATCATTAGCATAACCCAGCACAATATATATAGATAGATATTTATATAGACAGTTAAATAGATAAATTGGTAGATAATGGATCAATAATTGGCCGATAATGGAGACATAATGAATAATTGGCAAATCATTATTTTAATAGCCAAATCATAACTTGATTATTTAAAAAGAAGATGCATGCATAGTGCATGTTTCTGAAGCCCTCATACACAGTTGACGAGAAATGAAAATATATCCCTCCAAGGTCATTTTTGAGCGATATCTTTTTTTTTCCCATCTCTTATGTATACACTCAGTATAGTTAATGATGTGTGCTTCTCGAGCATCGTGAACGACCACCCGGATCCCCGGTGCCCTGAACATGCAGGTCAACATTGACCATATAGCTGATGACCCGCGTGTTTAGCAGGTCACTAGGACATCAGTGAACGATATCGTAACCGATTTCTAGATTATCCAGTGGAATTGACGATATAGTTAACTAT
The DNA here is from genome assembly GCF_055691185.1 of Crinia signifera. Lineage (NCBI taxonomy): Eukaryota > Metazoa > Chordata > Amphibia > Anura > Myobatrachidae > Crinia > Crinia signifera. The sequence goes on from NC_139222.1 coordinate 41,356,729, forward strand.
ATCGCAAGTGTCCCTGGTCTCCAGTGTGTATGGGGCTTAATTGTCAGTGTATACCAAGAACATATTATCATGCCTCTTTCCTTTTTTTAGGTAAGTGGTCTCCATGAAACCGATGAAGAAGTCCTAATATGCGTCTACTGCAGGAGGACCGGGACCAGGACTGCAGAATCGTCCTCAAGTCAACGAACAAAGATGGTGCACAGCAACAGGAGACCCAAGTCAGGTAATTAATGAAAATTAATTACTGATAATATGTTTTTGGTATACATTTGCACTTCACAAATATGACTCATTAGATATATTGATAGATAGATAAATAGATGGCTATGTGGAGGGTTAGATAGATAGGTGAGTCAGTGGGTGAAGCGCAATACCTGTAAAAGATAGGTGGGTGATCCCTCACTCCTTGTGTAATAGTGCATCTCGGCCAGCAGGGAGTTGTAATCCTTGGTACCCACATATTTTTTTCACTGAGTGCAATACTAATAGATAGATAGATAGATAAATAGATGGGTGGGTTTGTAGACAGGTGGTAAATCATTTGATAGACAAATAGGTGGGTGGGTACACATGTTAAATCAAAAGATAGATAGATAGATCGATGGATGGGTGGGTAGATAGATGGTACATTTTTAGAGAGTTAGAGGGTTAGGTAGGTAGATAGATGGTAAATCATTAGATAGATCGATAGCTAGATAAATAGATGGCTTGGTAGGTCGGTAGATAGATAATTGGGTGGGTGAAGCGCAATACCTGTAAAAGATAGGTGGGTGATCCCTCACTCCTTGTGTAATAGTGCATCTCGGCCAGCAGGGAGTTGTAATCCTTGGTACCCACATATTTTTTTCACTGAGCGCAATAGTGATAGATAGATAGATAGATAAATAGATGGGTGGGTTTGTAGACAGGTGGTAAATCATTTGATAGACAAATAGGTGGGTGGGTACACATGTTAAATCAAAAGATAGATAGATCGATGGATGGGTGGGTAGATAGATGGTACATTTTTAGAGAGTTAGAGGGTTAGGTAGGTAGATAGATGGTAAATCATTAGATAGATCGATAGCTAGATAAATAGATGGCTGGGTAGGTCGGTAGATAGATAATTGGGTGGGTGAAGCGCAATACCTGTAAAAGATAGGTGGGTGATCCCTCACTCCTTGTGTAATAGTGCATCTCGGCCAGCAGGGAGTTGTAATCCTTGGTACCCACATATTTTTTTCACTGAGCGCAATAGTGATAGATAGATAGATAAATAGATGGGTGGGTTTGTAGACAGGTGGTAAATCATTTGATAGACAAATAGGTGGTTGGGTACACATGTTAAATCAAAAGATAGATAGATAGATGGATGGTTAGATAGATGGTACATTTTTAGAGAGTTAGAGGGCTAGGTAGGTAGATAGATGGTAAATCATTAGATAGATCGATAGCTAGATAAATAGATGGTTGGGAAAGTCGTTAGATAGATAATTGGGTGGGTGAAGCGCAATACCTGTAAAAGATAGGTGGGTGATCCCTCACTCCTTGTGTAATAGTGCATCTCGGCCAGCAGGGAGTTGTAATCCTTGGTACCCACATATTTTTTTCAATGAGCGCAATGGTGATAGATAGATAGATAGATTAATAGATGGGTGGGTTTGTAGACAGGTGGTAAATCATTTGATAGACAAATAGGTGGGTGGGTACACATGTTAAATCAAAAGATAGATAGATAGATAGATGGATGGGTGGGTAGATAGATGGTACATTTTTAGAGAGTTAGAGGGCTAGGTAGGTAGATAGATGGTAAATCATTAGATAGATCGATAGCTAGATAAATAGATGGCTGGGAAAGTCGTTAGATAGATAATTGGGTGGGTGAAGCGCAATACCTGTAAAAGATAGGTGGGTGATCCCTCACTCCTTGTGTAATAGTGCATCTCGGCCAGCAGGGAGTTGTAATCCTTGGTACCCACATATTTTTTTCACTGAGCGCAATACTGATAGATAGGTAGATAGATAGATAAATAGATGGGTGGGTTTGTGGACAGGGGGTTAATCATTTGATATACAAATAGGTGGGTAGGTACACATGTTAAATCAAAAGATAGATAGATCGATGGATGGGTGGGTTCATAGATGGTACATTTTTAGAGAGTTAGAGGGGTAGGTAGGTAGATAGATGGTAAATCATTAGATAGATCGATAGCTAGATAAATAGATGGCTGGGTAGGTCGGTAGATAGATAATTGGGTGGGTGAAGCGCAATACCTGTAAAAGATAGGTGGGTGATCCCTCACTTCTTGTGTAATAGTGCATCTCGGCCAGCAGGGAGTTGTCATCCTTGGTACCCACATATTTTTTTCACTGAGCGCAATACTGATAGATAGATAGATAGATAGCCAAATAGATGGGTGGGTTTGTAGACAGGTGGTAAATCATTTGATAGACAAATAGGTGGGTGGGTACACATGTTAAATCAAAAGATAGATAGATAGATAGATCGATGGGTGGGTAGATAGATGGTACATTTTTAGAAGGTTAGGTAGGTAGATGGTAAATCATTAGATAGATCAATAGCTAGATAAATAGATGGCTGGGTAGGTCGGTAGATAGATAATTGGGTGGGTGAAGCGCAATACCTGTAAAAGATAGGTGGGTGATCCCTCACTCCTTGTGTAATAGTGCATCTCGGCCAGCAGGGAGTTGTAATCCTTGGTACCCACATATTTTTTTCACTGAGCGCAATAGTGATAGATAGATAGATAGATAGATAGATAGATAGATAGATAAATAGATGGGGGGGGTTGTAGACAGGTGGTAAATCATTTGATAGACAAATAGGTGGTTGGGTACACATGTTAAATCAAAAGATAGATAGATAGATAGATAGATAGATAGATAGATAGATAGATAGATAGATAGATAGATAGATAGATAGATAGATAGATGGATGGATGGATAGATAGATGGTACATTTTTAGAGAGTTAGAGGGGTAGGTAGGTAGATAGATGGTAAATCATTAGATAGATCGATAGCTAGATAAATAGATGGCTGGGAAAGTCGTTAGATAGATAATTGGGTGGGTGAAGCGCAATACCTGTAAAAGATAGGTGGGTGATCCGTCACTCCTTGTGTAATAGTGCATCTCGGCCAGCAGGAAGTTGTAATCCTTGTTACCCACATATTTTTTTCACTGAGCGCAATACTGATAGATAGGTAGATAGATAGATAGATAGCTAAATAGATGGGTGGGTTTGTGGACAGGTGGTAAATCATTTGATATACAAATAGGTGGGTAGGTACACATGTTAAATCAAAAGATAGATAGATCGATGGATGGGTGGGTAGATAGATGGTACATTTTTAGAGAGTTAGAGGGGTAGGTAGGTAGATAGATGGTAAATCCTTAGATAGATCGATAGCTAGATAAATAGATGGCTGGGTAGGTCGGTAGATAGATAATTGGGTGGGTGAAGCGCAATACCTGTAAAAGATAGGTGGGTGATCCCTCACTCCTTGTGTAATAGTGCATCTCGGCCAGCAGGGTGTTGTAATCCTTGGTACCCACATATTTTTTTCACTGAGCGCAATAGTGATAGATAGATAGATAAATAGATGGGTGGGTTTGTAGACAGGTGGTAAATCATTTGATAGACAAATAGGTGGTTGGGTACACATGTTAAATCAAAAGATAGATAGATAGATGGATGGTTAGATAGATGGTACATTTTTAGAGAGTTAGAGGGCTAGGTAGGTAGATAGATGGTAAATCATTAGATAGATCGATAGCTAGATAAATAGATGGCTGGGAAAGTCGTTAGATAGATAAATGGGTGGGTGAAGCGCAATACCTGTAAAAGATAGGTGGGTGATCCCTCACTCCTTGTGTAATAGTGCATCTCGGCCAGCAGGGAGTTGTAATCCTTGGTGCCCACATATTTTTTTCACTGAGCGCAATGGTGATAGATAGATAGATAGATTAATAGATGGGTGGGTTTGTAGACAGGTGGTAAATCATTTGATAGACAAATAGGTGGGTGGGTACACATGTTAAATCAAAAGATAGATAGATAGATGGATGGGTGGGTAGATAGATGGTACATTTTTAGAGAGTTAGAGGGCTAGGTAGGTAGATAGATGGTAAATCATTAGATAGATCGATAGCTAGATAAATAGATGGCTGGGAAAGTCGTTAGATAGATAATTGGGTGGGTGAAGCGCAATACCTGTAAAAGATAGGTGGGTGATCCCTCACTCCTTGTGTAATAGTGCATCTCGGCCAGCAGGGAGTTGTAATCCTTGGTACCCACATATTTTTTTCACTGAGCGCAATACTGATAGATAGATAGATAGATAGATAGATAGATAGATGGGTGGGTGGGTTTGTGGACAGGTGGTAAATCATATGATAGACAAATAGGTGGGTATGTACACATGTTAAATCAAAAGATAGATAGATTGATGGATAGGTGGGTAGATGGATGGTACATTTTTAGAGAGTTATAGGGGTAGGTAGGTAGATAGATGGTAAATCATTAGAGAGGGCACTGAAGACACTATTGTTGTTGTGCCGGTATTTATGAGCCCATCAGTCCCTCCCACCAGGGAACAACCTATCCGCAAAAATCACCCTTAAACACCAACATATATATATAAGACACTGTAATGGAATCTGCTGCGCTATATAAGATGCTGTAACGGAATCTGCTGCGCTATATAAGACGCTGTAACGGAATCTGCTGCGCTATATAAGACGCTGTAACGGAATCTTCTGCGCTATATAAGACAGTGTAACGGAATCTTCTGCGCTATATAAGACGCTGTAACGGAATCTGCTGCGCTATATAAGACGCTGTAACGGAATCTTCTGCGCTATATAAGACAGTATAACGGAATCTTCTGCGCTATATAAGACGCTGTAACGGAATCTGCTGCGCTATATAAGACGCTGTAACGGAATCTGCTGCGCTATATAAGACGCTGTAACGAAATCTGCTGTGCTATATAAGACAATGTAATGGAAACTGCTGCGCTATATAAGACAATGTAATGGAATCTGCTGCGCTATATGACGCTGTAACAGAATCTGCTACGATCTGGCCCAAAGGGGGGTGCCAGTAACTGAGGTGGCAGGCCGGCCAATAGAGTAGGACCTGAAGTCTGTGCTCTCCAGCCCTAAAGATCCTGCATAGACATGCTGAGTGACATCCCCAACTCTAAATGACAAAATCTGTGGTGGGAAGGTATTTTGCTGCCAGCGACACTCACCAGCTGGAGCTCCGTGCAGATTTCTCAGCGCTTTGCGCTGTAACAGCCCGGGACCCAGAAGCTTGTGAAAAGTCCCCAGACGCGGCCTTCTCCCTCCTGATCAGCACTGCGGCGTCCGTCTGTGCTCACTGAAGGGGGCTTCAGGTGTGACGCTGACGTCGTCGCTGTTCTCCTCCGGAGCTCTCCCACACTTCCTGGCCGTGTGGTGCTGCTGGAGGGCGCACAGGCCGCCGTGTCATTCCGCGGGGGTGCAAGCCGGGCGAGCAGGGCAGGAGGCAGGCGCCGGCGCACACTGCCCGCTGCCCACTAGTATGATCTTATCTTACTAGTGCAGATCACTTGTGGAGGGGGGGGCAGGCCGGAGGTGCCATTCGGCCAATCGGCGCCTGGAGCGTGAGCTCCACTGTCTCCGCCCTCCCTATGCCTCTGCCCTAATGGTAACTCTAACTGTAAATATAACAATAGCCATACATTAACGCATACCTCCCAACTGTCCCGCTAAACGCGTTTTTGGGGACGTTCCTGCGTCCCTCCCACAGTGTCCCGGGGTGGGGGGGGGTCAGTTGTGAGCCCCCCCCCAATCTTCTGACAGAATGGATGCTGTGCGAATGCGCTGTCTTTTCAGTGGGCGAAACTGGGGGGGGCAGCCTAATTTACATAAGACTTGCCCTCATTTGCATACACCACACCCCCATTACTTCAATTGAAAAAGTTGGGAGGTATGCATTAACCTCCTCTGTTACCCTAACTTGAACCATAGCCCTAATGGTAATCCTAAATGTCATTTTAACCGTAGCCCTTATGGTAACCATAACTGAAACCCTAGCCCTAATGGTAACCATAACTGTAATCCTAGCCTTAATGGTCATATTAGCCCTTGCTGTAACCATAGCCCTAATGGTCATATCAACCCTAGCTGTAACCATAGCCCTAATAATAACCCCAAGCCTTACTGTAACTATAGACCTAATGGTAACCCTAACTGTAACTGTAACCATAGCATAATGGTAACCCTATACCTAATGGTATCCCTAACTGTAACCATAGCCCTAATTGAAACCCTTAAGGTGCCCATACATGTTACAATTGAAAGGTGGGATGAGATGCGCGCTCCTGCACATATCTCATCGCACAGCTCAAAGAGTATGTGCTGCACATATTTTTTATGCTAAATTGCAGCTCATTGCATTGTAAAACGTATGCAATGTGATCTAGTCCAAATTGCATACAGTTATTGTACTGTGTATGGGCACCTTAACTGTAACCATAGCCCTAATGGTAACAATAACCTTAACTGTAACCCTATCCCCATAGGTGTGCACATGCGGGGTGCCCTGGGTTCACAGGCACACCCTAATGTCTGGTACCCCCACAGTTCAGCTCCGCTCCCCCCACTAAAGAATGCCATCACCGCATCCCCTCTCCCTCATTCCTTCACGGACGGCTTCAGCTATAAGCGGATGTAGCAGAGAAAGGAGTGGGGGGGGGCCCATGATATGCGATTTGCAGTGATTTAAGGGGCGGAGCCTAATGCCAGGAATTGCCCATTCCATCAGAGTCCTCTGTTGCTGGTGACAGACTCCTCCCTCTCTTTCACCCCCCACATTCGTGCTCTCTCACAGTCTTGCCGCTTTCACCTACGCAACATCTCACGCATCAGACCATTCCTCTCCACTGACGCGACCAAAATTCTCATTCATTCTCTTGTCATCTCCCACCTTGACTACTGCAACATCCTTCTCTCTGGGCTACCTCTCACCCGCCTCGCACCTCTCCAATCCATTCTTAACGCTGCTGCTAGGCTAATCTTCCTCTCCTGCCGCTCTACCTCCGCCTCCCCCTCTGTCTATCTCTTCACTGGCTCCCCGTTCCTTTCCGAGTTCTCTTTAAACTCCTCACCACCACCTACAAGGCTCTCTCCTCCTCCACCGCTCCTTACCTCTCTTCACTGACCTCTATCCACACTCCCTCCCATCCTCTTCGCTCCATCGCTGACCGCCGACTGACCTCTCACCTAATCACCTCCTCCCACTCCCGTGTCCAAGACTTCTCTCGCGCTGCCCCCCTGCACTGGAACAACCTCCAGCCACCCATCAGGCTTTCTGATTCCCTTACCTCCTTCAAGCGCTCCCTCAAAACCCACTTTTTTCGACTAGCCTATCCCTCCTCCTAACCTCTTTTGATCCTCCTATCCTGCCTCCGTTCCCCTCCGTTCCTACTTATCCTATTGTTTTTCGTTCGTCCACCCACCTATTTTTAGTATGTTAACTCTTATGAGTAGGGTCCTCCTTCCTCACGTACTCACCCTACCTCTTTACCTCACCAGTGCTCCTGTCCTGTTCTTCCCTTCCTCTACCTTCATCTTCAGTCTCCTCGACAATTTTGACACCTACTTCTGAACTGATGCTGATTTGAGTTCTACCAGCTATACCCCTATTCATACTGTATTTTTTGACACACCCTGTACGTTACCTTGTAATTAGTTTTTTGTTTGCTATGTACGGCGCTGCGGACAGTGGCGTAACTAGAAATTTTGCTACCCCAAGCCAAATAAAATTTCTGGCGCCCCCCTCTCTCCCCCTCACCACTCCATCCCCCCTGTCCCCCCTTCACCTCTGTCTCCTTGTCCCCTCTTCTCCTGTCTTCCCTGCACCACTGTATGGTACGCAAATATAGATAGAAAACATTATAAAAACACTTTATTGAAATTGCTGCCATTATTTACCTTATTGGGCAGACAGCAGGACAGGTGGCAGGTAGCTGAGAGGCAGTGGGGCGGGCAGAGGAATAAAGTGCCGCACTACTAGTACCTGCCTGTCTCATCCATATATAAGCTGTATAGAGCGGCAGCCCCTGGAGAGCGAGCACTGTGGGGTGGGGGCTGCTCCCCGGTGGACACAGTCACAGCCGCCGGTGCAACTTCACTGAGCCGGCGGCTGTGACAGCGTCCACCGGGGAGCAGCCCCCACCCCACCACACAGTGCTCGCCTCGCTCTCCAGCAGCTGCCGCTCTATACAGCAAGAGATGCAAAGGGGGGAGCGGCGGCCACAACAGAACAGTGTAAGGACAGCAGGGCGGGCTGTGCGGAAGCCGGGGGATTGCAATGCCAGGCAGGAAAGAAAGGGAGGGGAGCTCTCTGGCTAGCTGTGTGAGGATACTCATTGACCCGCCCGCGGTCTGCCTCATGGGCAGGTCATGGGGCGAGTCAATGAGCGTCCTCACACAGACAGCCAGAGACGCAGAAAACAGAAGTTTAAGTTTTGGGAGCTGCAGCTGAAATAACTGCTGGCTACGGCTCCGTGACCCTGCGCCCTGGGGGTGCTGGCTCCCCCCCGCCATCGCCGGGGCTGCCAAGCCGTAGCTACGCCACTGGCTGCGGACACTTTGCGGCGCCTTATAAATAAATGTACTACTACTACCCCCCACTCTGTCTCCCTCCCCTCTACTCCTTCTCTACCTGGCCGGTGTAATGTTTGTAAAGGGGCTCTGCCTGGTGTAACATGTGTAACAGGGACTCTACCTGTCATAACGCGTGTAAAGAGGCTCTACCTGTAATAACGTGTGTAAAGGGGCTATGCTGTCATAACGTGTGTAAAGGGGCTATGCTGTGTATCACTGTAAGAGGCACACTGCTGAGAACCTCTAAGAGAAACTGAAGCCCTGTACACACGGGGGAGATATATTGCTCAGCCATATATTGCTAGCAATATATTCCTGAGCAATATATTGCCCAGTGTCTCCTTTGCATCAGCGACCAGAGATGGTCGCTGATGAAAAGGAACCTCTGCTGGCGGTGCCGCAGAGGTAATCAGCTGGTCGCAGGAGCAAGCTCCTGCGACCAGCGATTAGAAAGGGGCTGAAATCGGGAGCGCGCACCCGGCGATTTATCGCCGGAGCACACTTCCAATCACTGGCAATATGGTCGCCAGCGACCATATTCCCAGTGATTATAGCCCCTATCGCCCCCGTGTGTACACAGCATTAGGGACATCACACAATAGATCATTTGCTTAGACTCTCCTGGGGATTTGTGATATCTGACAACACCAGCAATATTGTGAGAGGATTACATCTGGGCAAATTCCAGCACATTCCATGTTTTGCTCACACAATTAATTTGGTGAAGATGTTGTCAGTGGCCTGAAAAAAGTTTGGCCCGATTTTCGAAATTCAGCAAATGCATGTCAAAGACTGGAGAGCCAGCAAGCCCTCCCGAACCTTCCCTGCCATCAGCTGAAGCAAGAGGTAGTAACAAGGTGGAATCCTACCCTCTATATGCTTCAGAGGATGGAGGAGCAGCAAAAGGCCATTCAGGCATATACATCCCACTAACATAGGCAAAGGAGGGGGAATTCACCTGACTCAAGCTCAGTGGAAAATGATTTCCTTGTTGTGCAATTTTCTCCAACTCTTCGAACCCATGTGAAGTCAGTCAATCTGTTGAAATCATAACACTACATTTTGGGCACTGCGCTCAATCTTACAGTGGGTTTAAAGCTTATGTTGTATCTATCTTTATGATGGAAACAAAGCTGGACAGGTGCAAAAACCTGATGGTGAGAACATTTTCAGCTCAAGTGGAACGTGACAAGGCAACAGCTCTTCCTTCATTTTCTCCTGCAACTGGGGCTCCCAGGAAAAACTACATTTTCATAGTATAACAGCTGGCGGTGATGCAGGGCAGTCAAGAGAAAGTTTGGAGCTGAAGGAGCTGCCTACAATTTCTGACATGTCTACTGTCACTGCATATGATGCTGACACCATTGAAAGAATGGAGGATTATATATCGGTGACAACATTTTTTATGTGGAGGCTTGGAGCTGCAGCTCAATCCGCCCCATTAGAAATCTGTCCCTGCATCCAAAAGGAAAGGCAGACAGTCCGTAAATATACTGGCTTTATATTACATTAGCCAGCTACCCCCCCCCCCCCCTCGCTCGCCGACGTGGATAGAGGGGGTATGAAAAGGTCGGAGGACGCCTGCCGCCGCCCCTTGCGGCCTCGGTGCGCTCGCCATGCTTCGGTTTGGCGTTGATAGTGGGGTGGCGTTAACAATGGGGGGGGGGGGCATTTAACATAGTAATCACCTATCAGGGTGGCTGTACAATTAAAAAATCAGGTCGCATCGCATTGCATGCGATCAGATCGCATGCGATACGACCGCAGACAATGCCGTACGATGGAAATCGGGGGCGTACCCAAGGAGATATTAATTGCTTCTTTTTCTGTGGGGGCTCAAACAAACCAATAATTTCAGCCACAGTTGTGTGGCAGACCCTGTTGATGATATTATTGATTTGTTAAAGTGTGCATGTCCTGCTCATACAACATAAGGATGGGACAATTCCATCTTGCACCTCTTTTATTTGCATTATGTGTAATTAAGAAGTAGATAAACCAATAGCATAGGACCAGGACCATGAATATGCCCCCCCAAAAAATTATAAAAAAACAGAGGGAGGTGAGGGGACTGAAGATTGTTGTTGAATGACAATTGTCCAGTCGTGATGGAAAGGCTATTGCTGATAGGGGGTAGGAAAGGAAATTGTTGAAGTAGAATAGATGTGCCCATTGATTATATAGTTACCCAATGCCGCTGGAGGATATGAATCCCTTTAGGATAGCATTATAGCAGTCTTCCTCACAATTTTGCGGGTGACGATTTAGATTTTGAAGTTTTTGTAATCCAAGTACTAGTCAGGGCACTAGATGAGGTTACCACTTCAGATGATTGGTGGAGAGGCCAGGGTTTGGCCACGCTGTGGGTTGGTGTCGAAGACATCTTCACCTTTGATAAAGCTGTACCCACAAACAGCAAAACAAGTCAGGAAGGAGACTTGGACCAGACCTAATGCCCTAATTGCCACCAACAAAGACTTTGACATTATTTCTTACGCTTCCTTCAAGAATTAACCTTGCACTGCGGTTTCCCTGGCTTCCATCAGCCATCTGGTGTGGAGGGAACTAATTATCATCGTGTCTTCGACACCAACCCACAGTAACACCTTGTACATTTAAATGAGCAGTTTGCATTAGCTTAAATGTTTCCACTGTTATAGTCATAAGCTATGTCAAATTCCATATACCATGAAATACTGTTAATGTAAAAAAAATTATATTTCTATACTGTATATTTGTGTCAAACTTATTTTTAGGTGGCCGCCTAATCAGTTTTATCATTTATAATAAATAATTGATGTACAACTGAATTTTATTTGTGTATTTGCAGTTAGATACACCCATGGTGCTTTAATAGAATTGGCGCAGTATCTCAATTTTTTGGTAAATCCAACACAGCATTGACCTAGGGACAAATTGCTGGGTCTGACCCTGGTTGCTAGTGGAAAAGGGGTATAAGTATTTGCACCCTTATTAGCTGCTCTTTTCCTCATCCCCCACTCCCCCTGTCATGTCCTTCCTATCCCACCTAAACTCCATCCCTTCCCATCATGCTTTCATTTTGCCACCACTATAATTAATATATATATATATATATATATATATATATATATATAGATGACTGTCGGTGGGGGATGCCACCGGTCAGAATATAGACACTGGAATCCCGATGGAGGAAATACCAGCAGTTGCAGGTAAGTATACGTTACCTCTCCCTGCCCTCCCCCAACCCTTACCCTAAGCCTCACCCGTCAGCAGCTTAACTCTAACCATCTCTGCTACTGCCTAACCTGTACCCCACCACCTAAACCCCCCTTCTAAACTCCACCCCTCCCTGCAGCCTATCCCTAACATACCTCACTCGCCGGCCTAAAAAACTTGCATTCGGCATCCAGGCAGTCAGGATTCCAGTGCCAGCATCCTCAATGATGTTGGGATTCTGGCACCGGTCTCCTGATAGGATTCATGCTTAAACACTAGAGCACAGGTCTTCAACCTGTGGCCCTCCAGATGTTCTGGAACTACATGTCCCAGCATGCCCTGAGGTTTTTTGGCATGCTCTTAAAGGAAAAAATGTGGCAATGCTGGAACATGTAGTTTCACAACATCTGGAGGGCCACAGGTTGAAGACCAATGCAGAGCATATCCTATAGGTGAAATAGGTGGGTAGTGATGCAGATTTTCACTACAATATGGCATAATATGTATCTGGGCACTACAACGTGGGATATGCATTAAGGCACTGAAATGTGACTCCTTACAAAACTACAACCTTTGGCACCAGGCTCTGGGAGGAAGGGGTCAACACCTATGAATGATCAACATACCTCAGGTCAACATTGACAAGCTTGTACATGGTCATCACTCAAAAGGTTGATATAAGATTTTTACAGGTTCACCTTTTTTGGGGTCTATGCTGACATGGAGACTGTATATATGTACCATTTCCCCTCGCATGGCCCACTACGCTCAGCACACTATTATATTCCCACTCTATGCCCATTTGGATAGTAAAGTATGAAACCCCACCCTCTTTTATAAATAAAAAAAAGCGAAACACGCATGTCGACTTTTTCATGTTGACCAGGTCTATGTCGATCATAAGCTTGTGTCAACCTAGTTACTATTGACTTTAAGTCATCAACTTGGTGACTGTCGACCTAGACATTGTCTACCCAGTGACCGCATACTGTACAGGGCCCAGTGCTGGCCATGCGAGGGCTCCTGGGCTGCACAGGGCTAATCTGCTGCTGCTGCACAGGACAATGCGTTTGTATATTGTTGTTTATGGGTGTGGTCATTGGGTTGACAGTCAATAAGTCGACCACTATTGGTTGACAGGCATAAGGTCGACACAAGTCATTATGCATTAGGTCAACATGGTCTAAAGGTCAGCAGGGAAAATGTAGGGTACTTGTGTATTATCTGGGTGCCCGATTTTTTCATCGCATGCCACTACTTAAGGCATGCCATGCGAGCGATGCGATTTTTCATTGTAAAGACCCGATTTTTTATTGCATAGTCACCCATGGGTGATTCCATACCCCCACTATCCAACTACGCATGGAATAGATGTTATATAGTGTGGCGAGCGCAGCGAGCCACCGGGCCCGAAGCATGGTGAACGCAGTGAGCCCCGCCAGGGGACTCGGATTACTTTACATGTATTCTGCGTCCCCTCGCCACGCTTCCGGCGCCCAGATATTACACAAGTACCACATGAAAAGGTTGACATGAGTTTTTAAAAAATGTTGTGCCTATGTCGGTAAACAAGGCATGAGTGGACAGGGTCCGACTCGCACGGCTCGCTGCACTCGCAATGCTGCAGGCACTATTATATTCTCCCTCTGTGCCCACTGGGATGGTCAAGTAAGAACAAGTTGGTTTTAACATATGATCATGAAAAACTCATGTCGTCATTTTCCATGTCGACCATCTACATGTAGATCTTTTGCTTGGGTCAATATTTTGACCATATCAACCATATGTGTCGACCTAATGTATGTCATTCAATAGTGGATGACCTATTGGCTGTTGACGTATTGACTGTCGACCAAATGACCACTGCTCCTCACCTCTATGGGGGGAATTCAAGTGTTTTGCACTGTGGCAGACACTAGATGCGTCTGATGGAGCAATTCTCATGTTTCTCCGTTCGGGGGCGCACAGACGCTGGCGCTGACAGTACTGTTATGTTGTTCCATTATCTTTATGCACAGAAATATATAGTGCATTTCTATTATACATGACATTACAGGTGACATAGAGCCGGTGACGTGAGGATTCTGGGAAAGGACTCAGAAGCAGAGGTTATATGGTCACTAGGTCGACATGAGAAAGGTCGACATACATTGGCTCGACCACTGAAGGTCAACAGGCTTTATGTCGACACCTTCAAAAGGTTAACATGGCTTCAGGTTGACAGGGTCATACGGTCGACCCTGACTTGTCACATTGGCCCTTATTCTGGTTGGTGCGGTCGAGCCGCATATGCGGCTCCGACCGCACCAGACGAATCCCCGCCCACCCTACGGATCGCCACGGCCGTCCGTACACGGACGGCTGGCGATCCGCATAAAAATGGTGGAGGCGTACGCCTCCACCATGGTGGGAGCTGCCCCCTGCATTCGATGGTCGTCGACCATCGAAGGCAGGTCCGCACGCCGCGGCAGCTCCCGCAAGCTGAGACCACACGGACAATCGTCCGTGTGGTAGCTTGTATGGGGGCTGAAAGCTGACATCCGGCGACGTCAGCTTTCCGCCCCCATGAGTTGCGTCATGGCCTCATTACCATGCGTACGCCCCGCGTTTGCATGGGAACGCCCATGAAACGCGGGGCGTACACATAGGGAAATGAGGGCATGATGCCTCTCACGCCCCTATACGCCCCCTTTGCGGCGGACGAAATACGTCTGCGGCGAAGGGGGCTGCACATGCGCAGATTGACCTCTGCGCATGTGCAGTGTAAAAACATCGGCGGTACGGCCGCACGCGGGCCGTACCGCACGAACAAGAATAAGGGCCTTTGTGCTGAGGCCATTTTCAAACATTAGCCGTTGTCAAATTCCAACATCAACATAAAAATCATTTTTTATTAATACAATACCTGCAGGAACTACACCTTGTATCCTCAGTAAATGCCATAAGTCCATTTGCCCATTCTGACTTGCCAAACAAAGGTAGAAAACTACAGGCTCACTTGCCCAAATAGCACCTGTTACTGTACAAAAGGGAGAAAACAACTTCCCAGGTGGTTGGCAAGAGGAAGCGTCAGATAAGTGAAGATACACCGCAGCAGGTGAAACATCATGATGAGAAGCATAGAAAACTGAAGAGGAGACATCTGGGTGTGGCCGTGGTCCAACAGCAGGTCCAATCCACTGGAGCATTGGATATTCCAGGTAATGGGGTGGAAATGGTTTTATCAGCAAATGAATTTGATTTCTTCCTGATACTAACTATAGATCAAACTGCAGCTGATTGTCAAATGTTACTTAATGGTTTACAGGGCCTTGTTTCATTTACATAGAGGGGTGGATGTACTAAGCCTAGGAGGGTGACACAGTACCAGATAGCCAGCTGCTATTTTATAAATGCAGCCTCTAACATGTCAGGAGCTGATTGGCTGATACTTTATTTCCATCCACTTTATCTCTCTCCAAGGCTTAATAACCTGTTAACTTGAAGTGATTCCCAATAAATTAACTTACATGTACTTACTACATTACTTATATTTCAGCACAATAATAACAAATATAGGTACTTATGTAATATCTGGGCTCCCGTTTTTCTTATGAGACCGCGTCTCCTCGCACACTATATAAAATCAACTCCATGCGTAAAAACAAACAAAGTTGGTGTCCATGTCCACCTGCTGGCCAACTCTATTCTATCTATTCTCATCTACTTGAGATCTTGATCAAGGCTCACGTAGATGGAAACGTGTTGGCCAGCAGGTGGATGTGGTCACCAACTTTGTTTTTGCAATACGGAGCAGCCCTAAGGATACCCACCCCACAACATATGCTTGCCCACTATCCCCACGCCAAAGGAACCTTGTGAGGTGGACGTTTATTTGTGCACTGGAAGCCGGTTCCACGGCTGCAGCAGATACAGTACACATGCAGGCACCCCTGGACAAATGCAGCACACATGTGGGCACCCTGGACTTATACTGGCACTGACACCTCCGTGCTGTCTGAAATCACCAGCCGGTTTGAAAATGGCACCGACCACTATATATCTCGCAAGAATCCGACGAGGAAGATGATGTTCAGCCACCATCGAAAAATGCCGCCGACCATTGAACTCCTCGGATCAGGTAAGTTCGGGGGGGGGGGGTTCGGACCCGCTCATGCCTATAAATAAGCATAATTTAAAGTAAAAAAAAATTAGGAAAGAATTACATCTCGGTGTGTATTATAATGGGAATTTTATTGTACAGTTGGTCATGGAGAAAAAAATATATGGAAAAAAAAAAAGGATTTTAAGAACAAATTTTGAAGAAAACAATATTCTGGTCTCCAACAATTACGTACAATTAACAACAGTGTATACTGTTTTTGATAATTTAGAAAATAATATCCACCACACACTGACAAGAATGGGGCACAGTTGTTTGTCACAGGCAAATGGGTATCAATGTGCTGATGATGCTGGGCCAGTTGGGTATGCACCTAAAGATTTATCTGTCTGTTTAAAAAAAAACCTGGTAATGTATTGGAGCAAATGGCAATCAACCTTGAACTCCCAAATGCTGGAAAATGGCCGAGACAATTGTCCTTATAACTTTTTAAAATTTAAACAGATTTAACTAATTTGTCCTTTTTTCAGTGTTTCGGAGCAAATGGTTGATTGTCATTAGCTCCAATACATTGCCAGATTTTTGTTTCAACCAGACAGATTGGACAAATAAATCTTTAGGTGTGTACCCAGATTTAGGATCAGATAAGCGCTCAGGGTTATAGACCAGAAGGCCTGATCCAGAGATTTATGCAACATTTGATATTTTCGTAAATCTGTGATGGTTTCTGATTTGCATATGCGCAGGAGCTGAACATGCAATATTGCTTGCAGTGCCTCAAAAGCATGGGGCACTGCAAGCGATATTGCAAACTCATGCCAGAGCATTGCGGATTACGCGTCACCACGCTTCGGGCTCGGTAGCTCGCTACGCTCACCACACTTTATACTGCGGGCAGTGAACCCCTGACAGCGAGCTATACGGCGAGTAGTGCCGATAGCTCGCCCTCAGTTTTTAATGGCCTCCCCTTCACTAGCCTTGTTCACCTTACCTGTTCCCTCGCTGCATTTGCAGTGAACCTCACAGTTTAAGGGAGAGGGTGGTGAGGAAGTTTGCAAAACATTAAGGGGGTTATTCTAGTTCACTCTTTCTGACAAATTCCTTCTTAGATGGACATAACCATGTGCACTGCAGGGAGCAGATGTAACTTGTGCAGAGAGAATTAGATTTGGGTGGGGTTTTACTTCAAAGTGAGATCTATATTGCAGTGTAAAAATAATGCAGCCAAATCTAACTCTCTCTGCACATGTTACATCTGCCCCACCTGCAGTGCACATGGTTTTGCCCATTTACCAAACAAATTTGTACTGCGATCAAATCTAGGTACTCATGTATTAGCAGGGCGCCCATTACGTAGTTTGCGTAGTGATGTATTGAGAAAACCAATACACCACTAGGCTGGCTACGTAACTTACGCAAATTACGTAACTTACTAAAACTGCGTAATTTAAGTAACTGGAGCTGTGCTAATACATAATGGATCATATCCCCACTATCCACATCATACCCTCATTATTCACGTGTGCATGGAGTTAATTTTAAGTGTGGCGAGCGCAGCGAGCCACCTAGGCCGAAGCGTGGCGAGCGGATGCGGATATGGGGGTATGACGTGGATAGTTGGGATATGATTGTGTTGTGTGTGTTTGTGTAGTGCATTAATACTTACCCTCAACGATGTCCCCGGTGCCAGCATTCCCCTCCTCTGGCAGTCCGTCCCTGTTAGCGTAGTGCTGCTGGGGGAGCTGGGAAAACATGTGATGCTCCCCCAAGCGGCAGTACGCTAAATGACGTACATTGCTGCCGCATCTCCCCACAGCCGGCTCTATCCCCCCTCCGCCTGCCGCTCAAGCGCTGCCCGCCACACTGACCCCGCTGCCCAGCCGAAGTAGCCCGCCCGAAGTAGGGCAGAAAGGAAGTGTACACCGCCGCCGTCCACCGCCCCATATTAGCCGGGCGCCCGGCTAGGCTACACTGACAACGTAGCCTACGCTACATTGTCAGCGTAGCGTAGCTGGGCGCCTGGCTAATACATAAGTACCCAGATCTGAATAAAGGCCAGTCTATGACATGGCAGGTGGGAGCTGATTGGCTGGTGGTTTATCACTCTCCATTTTATCACTTTTCAGGCTCAGTACATCTGGCCCAATGACTGGCATGTCCTTCCATGCACACAAAGACTCTCCTCTAGCCTCCAAACTTTCAAGTGTTCACTGAAAACTCACCTCTTCAGGCAAACTTATCATATTCAGGAACACCCACACAACCTCCAGTAGCATACGTGGCTGAAGTTGGCTTCTTATTCGAGCTCCAGCTTCTTATTCGAGCTCCCGCTTCATATTCAAGCTCCAGCTTCTTATTCAGGACAATCACTTTTACAAGGGTTAATGAATCTTGGACCACAAATTTGACTGCAGAAATCAACACAAGGGAGTCACGTACATATGACCCACTAGCAATTTCTTTTAACCAACAAGGATTTGGGCAGAAAATGGGCACAAAAATTGGCATGGGTCCCAGATATCATTTTGAATAAGCTGGTGTCCTGCAAGGGTTAAACAGCATTGGTCAAAAATGTTTACACTTGGAATCAACACAGGGGGGGCCTTTACATATGACCCACTTGCCATTTCTTTTGACCAACAAGGATTTGGGCAGTATTAGGGCAGTAAAGTGGGCATGGGTCCCAGATGTCATCATTTTGAATAAGTAGCTGGTGTTCTGCAAGGGTTAAACAGCGTTGGTCAAAAAATATTACACTGGAATCCACACAGGGGGGTCACTTACATATGACCCACTTGTCATTTCTTTTGACCAACAAGGATTTGGGCAGAAATAGGGAACTAAAGTGGGCATGGGTCCCAGATTTCATCATTTTGAATAAGTAGCTGGTGTCCTGCAAGGGTTAAACAGCGTTGGTCAACAAATATTACACTGAAAACCCGCACAAGGGGGTCACTTACATATGACCCACTGGCCATTTCTTTTGACCAACAAGGATTTAGGCAGTAATAGGGCAGTAAAGTGGGCATGGGTCCCAGATGTCATCATTTTGAATAAGTAGCTGGTGTCCTGCAAGGGTTAAACAGCGTTGGTCAGAAAAATGTTACACTTGGAATCCACACAGGGGGGTCACTTACATATGACCCACTTGCTATTTCTTTAGACCAACAAGGATTTGGGCAGAAAATGGGCACTAAAGTGGGCATAGGTCCCAGATTTCATCATTTTGAATAAGTAGCTGGTGTCCTGCAAGGGTTAAACAGCGTTGGTCAAACAGTATGACACTTGAAACCTGCACAGGGGGGTCAGATACATATGACCCACTTGCAATTTCTTTTGACCAACAAGGATTTGGGCAGAAAATGGGCACAAAAATGGGCATGGGTCCCAGATATCATTTTGAATAAGTAGCTGGTGTCCTGCAAGGGTTAAACAGCGTTGGTCAAAAAAATTTACACTTGGAATCCACACAGGGGGGTCACTGACATATGACCCACTTGCCATTTCTTTTGACCAACAAGGATTTGGGCAGAAATAGGGCACTAAAGTGGGCATGGGTCACAGATGTCATCATTTTGAATAAGTAGCTGGTGTTCTGCAAGGGTTAAACAGCGTTGGTCAAAAAATATTACACTGAAAACCCGCACAGGGGGGTCACTTACATATTATCCACTTGCTATTTCTTTTGACCAACAAGGATTTGGGCAGAAAATGGGCACTAAAGTGGGCATAGGTCCCAGATTTCATCATTTTGAATAGGTAGCTGGTGTCCTGCAAGGGTTAAACAGCGTTGGTCAACAAATATTACACTGAAAACCCGCACAGGGGGGTCACTTACATATTATCCACTTGCTATTTCTTTTGACCAACAAGGATTTGGGCAGAAAATGGGCATAGGTCCCAGATTTCATCATTTTGAATAAGTAGCTGGTGTCCTGCAAGGGTTACACAGCGTTGGTCAAAATATTTTACACTTGGAATCCACACAGGGGGGGTTACTTACATATGACCCACTTGCTATTTCTTTTGACCAACAAGGATTTGGGCAGAAAATGGGCACTAAAGTGGGCATAGGTCCCAGATTTCATCATTTTGAATAAGTAGCTGGTGTCCTGCAAGGGTTAAACAGCGTTGGTCAAACAGTATGACACTTGAAACCTGCACAGGGGGGTCAGATACATGTGACCCACTTGCAATTTCTTTTGACCAACAAGGATTTGGGCAGAAAATGGGCACAAAAATGGGCATGGGTCCCAGATATCATTTTGAATAAGTAGCTGGTGTCCTGCAAGGGTTAAACAGCATTGGTCAAAAAATATTACACTGGAATCCACACAGGGGGGTCACTTACATATGACCCACTTGTCATTTCTTTTGACCAACAAGGATTTGGGCAGAAATAGGGCACTAAAGTGGGCATGGGTCCCAGATTTCATCATTTTGAATAAGTAGCTGGTGTCCTGCAAGGGTTAAACAGCGTTGGTCAACAAATATTACACTGAAAACCCGCACAGGGGGGTCACTTACATATTATCCACTTGCTATTTCTTTTGACCAACAAGGATTTGGGCAGAAAATGGGCACTAAAGTGGGCATAGGTCCCAGATTTCATCATTTTGAATAAGTAGCTGGTGTCCTGCAAGGGTTAAACAGCGTTGGTCAACAAATATTACACTGAAAACCCGCACAGGGGGGTCACTTACATATTATCCACTTGCTATTTCTTTTGACCAACAAGGATTTGGGCAGAAAATGGGCATAGGTCCCAGATTTCATCATTTTGAATAAGTAGCTGGTGTCCTGCAAGGGTTACACAGCGTTGGTCAAAATATTTTACACTTGGAATTCACACAGGGGGGGTTACTTACATATGACCCACTTGCCATTTCTTTTGACCAACAAGGATTTGGGCAGTAAAGTGGGCATGGGTCACAGATGTCATCATTTTGAATAAGTAGCTGGTGTTCTGCAAGGGTTAAACAGCGTTGGTCAAAAAATATTACAATGGAAACCCGCACAGGGGGGTCACTTACATATGACCCACTTGTCATTTCTTTTGACCAACAAGGATTTGGGCAGAAATAGGGCACTAAAGTGGGCATGGGTCCCAGATTTCATCATTTTGAATAAGTAGCTGGTGTCCTGCAAGGGTTAAACAGCGTTGGTCAAAAAATATTACAATGGAAACCCGCACAGGGGGGTCACTGACATATGACCCACTTGCCATTTCTTTTGACCAACAAGGATTTGGGCAGAAATAGGGCACTAAAGTGGGCATGGGTCACAGATGTCATCATTTTGAATAAGTAGCTGGTGTTCTGCAAGGGTTAAACAGCGTTGGTCAAAAAATATTACACTGGAAACCCGCACAGGGGGGTCACTTACATATGACCCACTTGTCATTTCTTTTGACCAACAAGGATTTGGGCAGAAATAGGGCACTAAAGTGGGCATGGGTCCCAGATTTCATCATTTTGAATTAGTAGCTGGTGTCCTGCAAGGGTTAAACAGCGTTGGTCAAAAAATATTACAATGGAAACCCGCACAGGGGGGTCACTGACATATGACCCACTTGCCATTTCTTTTGACCAACAAGGATTTGGGCAGAAATAGGGCACTAAAGTGGGCATGGGTCACAGATGTCATCATTTTGAATAAGTAGCTGGTGTCCTGCAAGGGTTAAACAGCGTTGGTCAAAAAATATTACAATGGAAACCCGCACAAAGGGGTCACTTACATATGACCCACTTGCTATTTCTTTTGACCAACAAGGATTTGGGCAGAAAATGGGCACTAAAGTGGGCATAGGTCCCAGATTTCATCATTTTGAATAAGTAACTGGTGTCCTGCAAGGGTTAAACAGTGTTGGTCAAACAGTATGACACTTAAAACCCGCACAAGGGGGTCACTTACATATGACCCACTTGCCATTTCTTTTGACCAACAAGGATTTGGGCAGTAATAGGGCAGTAAAGTGGGCAAGGGTTCCAGATGGTCTCCTGCAAGGGTTAAACAGTGTTGGTCAACAAATATTACACTTGGAATCCACACAGGGTGGTCAGATACATATGACCCACTTGCAATTTCTTTTGACCAACAAGGATTTGGGTAGAAATTGGGCACAAAACTGGGCATAGGTCCCAGAAGTCATTATTTTGAATAAGTAGCTGGTGTCCTTTTGTATGTGCAAACGAAAATCCTTTAATAAAAAGATTTAAAAAAAAAAAAAAAAAAGTAGCTGGTGTCCTGCAAGGGTTAAACAGCGTTGATCAAAAAGTTTTTCACTTGAAATCCACACAGGGGGGTCACTTACATATGACCCACTTGCAATTTCTTTTGACCAAGAAGGATTTGGGCAGAAAATGGGCACTAAAATGGGCATTGGTCCCAGATGTCATCATTTTGAATAAGTAGCAGGTGTCCTGAAAGGGTTAAACGGATTCAGTATTGAATCCCGGCGGTCGGGATCCCGGCGTTCAGAATCTCGACAGCCTAAATGCCGACAAGGGGGGGGACGTGGATCGCCCCCCCTTGCGGGCTCACTGCGCTCGCCACGCAGCGGGCCCGGTGCCTCGCTACGCTCGGCACACTCATTTATTCTCCCTCCAGGGGTGTCGTGGACACCCCAGGAGGGAGAATGTGTCGGCATTTCGGCGGTCGGGATTCCGGCGTCGGGATTCTGAACGCCGGGATCCCGACCGCCGGGATTTTAACTGCATCCCGATTAAACAGCGTTGGTCAAAAAATGTTACACTTGGAATCCACACAGGGGGATCACCTACATATGACCCACTTGCAAATTCTTTTGACCAACATGGATTTGGGCAGAAATAGGGCAATAAAATGGGCATAGGTCCCAGATACCATTCTCAATAAGTAGCTGGTGTCCTGCAAGGGTTAAACAGCGTTGGTCAAAAAATATTACACTTGGAATCCACACAGGGGGGTCAGATACATATGACCCACTTGCAATTAATTTTGACCAACAAGGAATTGGGCAGAAATCGTGCACTAAAGTGGGCATGGGTCCCAGAATCATCATTTTGAATAAGTAGCTGGTGTTCTGCAAGGGTTAAGCAGCGTTGGTCAACAAATATTACACTGGAAACCCGCACAGGGGGGTCACTTACATATGACCCACTTGCCATCTCTTTTGATCAACAAGGATTTGGGCAGAAAATGGGCACTAAAATGGGCATAGGTCCCAGATGTCATCATTTTGAATAAGTAGCTGGTGTCCTGCAAGGGTTAAACAGCATTGTTCAAAAAATGTTACACTTGGAATCCACACAGGGGGGTCACTTACATATGACCCACTTGCCATTTTTTTGGACCAACAAGGATTTGGGCAGTAATGGGGCACTAAAGTGGGCATGGGTCACAGATGTCATCATTTTGAATAAGTAGCTGGTCTCCTGCAAGGGTTAAACAGTGTTGGTCAACAAATATTACACTTGGAATCCACACAGGGGGGTCAGATACATATGACCCACTTGCAATTTCTTTTGACCAACAAGGATTTGGGTAGAAATTGGGCACGAAACTGGGCATAGGTCCCAGAAGTCATTATTTTGAATAAGTAGCTGGTGTCCTGCAAGGGTTAAACAGTGTTGGTCAAAATATATTACACTTGAAATCCACACAGGGAGGTCACGTACATATGACCCACTTGCAATTAATTTTGACCAACAAGGAATTGGGCAGAAATCGGGCACTAAAGTGGGCATTGGTGCAAGATGTCATCATTTTGAATCAGTAGTAGGTGTCCTGCAAGGGTTAAACAGCGTTGGTCAAAAAGTTTTTCACTTGAAATCCACACAGGGGGGTCACTTACATATGACCCACTTGCAATTTCTTTTGACCAACAAGGATTTGGGCAGAAAATGGGCATTAAAATGGGCATAGGTCCCAGGTGTCATCATTTTGAATAAGTAGCAGGTGTCCTGAAATGGTTAAACAGCGTTGGTCAAAAAATGTTAGGTACTCTTTACCTAGAACGACGACCATCGCAACCATCGTATGCACTAAAAAACGGGTGCGATGCGATGCCCGCGATGGCCACGATTTCCCATAGGGATCAATGTTAAAAGTGAGATTGGACGCGATTTTAGTGTTCATAGCCCGCGATTTTTCCATAGGAAACAATGTTAAATGGGCCACAGAGCTCAAATAGTCACCCTGAAGTCTGAAATGGCCCCCACAATTGTTAACGCCACCCCACGATCAACGTCAACCCGAAGCGTGGCGAGCGCAGCGAGCCCGCGAGGGGCGGCGGTACGCGTCCTCCGACCTTTTCATACCCCCACTATCCACGTCGGCGTGGAGTTGAGAATAGAATAGTGTGCCCGAAGCGTGGCGAGCGCAGCGAGCTGCGCGAGGCACTAAAATGGGCATAGGTTCCAGATGTCATCATTTTGAATAAGTAGCAGGTGTCCTGAAAGGGTTAAACAGCGTTGGTCAAAAAATGTTACACTTGGAATCCACACAGGGGGGTCACCTACATATGACCCACTTGCAAATTATTTTGACCAACATGGATTTGGGCAGAAATAGTGCAATACAATGGGCATAGGTCCCAGATACCATTCTCAATAAGTAGCTGGTGTCCTGCAAGGGTTAAACAGCGTTGGTCAAAAAATATTACACTTGGAATCCACACAGGGGGGTCAGATACATATGACCCACTTGCAATTAATTTTGACCAACAAGGAATTGGGCAGAAATCGGGCACTAAAGTGGGCATTGGTGCAAGATGTCATCATTTTGAATAAGTAGCTTGTGTCCTGCAAGGGTTAAGCAGCGTTGGTCAACAAATATTACACTGGAAACCCGCAAAGGGGGGTCACTTACATATGACCCACTTGCCATTTCTTTTGACCAATAAGGATTTGGGCAGAAAATGGGCACTAAAGTTCCCAGATGTCGTCATTTTGAATAAGTAGCTGGTGTCCTGCAAGGGTTAAACAGCGTTGGTCAAAAAATGTTACACTTGGAATCCACACAGGGGGGTCAATTACATATGACTCACTTGCCATTTCTTTTGACCAACAAGGATTTGGGCAGTAATAGGGCAGTAAAGTGGGCATGGGTCTCAGATGTCATCATTTTGAATAAGTAGCTGGTGTCCTGCAAGGGTAAAACAGCGTTGGTCAAACAGTATGACATTTGAAACCCACAGAGGGGGGTCACTGACATATCACACACCAAAAATTTTCTATGACCTACAGGCATTGTGGCATCAAAATAGGCAGTATAGTTGGCATGGGCAACAGATTTGTTTGAATGGACAAAGTAGCTGTAGTTTGCAAGGGTTAAACAGGCCTGGTTAAATGTATACCATACATTAGTGTATAATCAGTTTAAACTTTATATACTTTAATATAAATCAGTTGTGCAAGTAATGGGGTGCGGCGTGGTACGGCGTACCTGTAAGAAATATATTGCAGGTCGCCGTACCACTCCCCCCCCGACCCGCAGCCGATGCTTTTGCATGCCGGCTCACCTGACAGAACGGAAGCGATATGACAGCCGGGAAGAGAGTGGTGGGCTGCCCGGCTGTCTTCTGAGCAGGTCCACGGCTATTTGAAATATTGGCAGCCAATAGGAGATCGCGGCCCGGCAGCCAATCAGGAGCAGCTCCTATTGGCTGGTGACCCAGCGCTATATTTCAAATAACCATGGACCTGATCAGAAGACATCCTGGCTCATAACATGCCCGGCTCGTAAATCACGAGCCAATCGGACTTGCCGGCACATCATTTTAAATAGCTGCACCGTGAGGTTGCAGACGGATGAACCTGCTCTAAGAGAGACATCCGGGTTTCCACTGCTCTTCCAAGGGGAGACCTGTGGAAGCAAATTATACTCACAGGGCTCACAGGACTGATCCATGCAGGTTTCTGCCAAATGAAGTGTATTTTCCTGGCGTATTTGGTCGGCAATTAGCGTCCGTTTACCGCTAATTAGCGGCCGTATTTTACGTAAATAGTAAATTAGGAATCACCATTCATTTGAATGGTGATTCCTATTCGTATTTTCCGATGGCGTATATATTCGTATTTGTAAATACAAATATAAATGTGCCATAAATACAAATATACGTATACTCCTAAAAATTTGTATTTTACTATACAAATTTTTTAGGTGTATTAGCCTTAGGAAACTTCCCCCATTATGATCCTCACGGTATTGCACACTTCACATTATGCCCCACACCAATGCTTAAAGTGGTCCTGGTGATGTGGTGGTTTTCTTACTCGATGCCGGGGTTTCATGCATTGTACCATGGGTCACATTCACGGTGCCAGGGGTAACATGCACAGTGCCAGGGGTAACATGCACAGTGCCAGGGGTAACATGCACAGTGCCAGGGGTAACATGCATAGTGCCAGGGGTTAAATACATTGCGCCACTGTGTGGTAAAGGCGACAGCCGAACAGAGCAGTGGAAACCCGGATGTCTCTCTTAGAGCAGGTTCATCTGTCTGCGACTCCACAGCGCAGCTATTTAAAATGACATGCCAGCAACTCCGATTGGCTTGTGATTCACGAGCCGGACATGTCACGAGCTGGGATGTCTTCTGATCAGGTCCATGGTTATTTGAAATATAGCGCCGGGTCACCATCCAATAGGAGCTGCTCCTGATTGGGTCGGGGGGAATGGTATGGCGATCTGCAATATATTTCTTACAGGTACGCCGTACCATGCGGTACCCCATTACTTGCACCACTGATTTATATTAAAGTATATAAAGTTTAAACTGATTATACACTAATGTATGGTATACATTATTTGACCAGACGTGTTTAACCCTTGCAAACTACAGCTACTTTGTCCATTCAAACAAATCTGTTGCCCATGCCAATTTTACTGCCTATTTTGATGCCAAAATGCCTGTAGGTCAAAGAAAAATTTTGGTGTGTGATATGTCAGTGACCCCCTGTACGGGTTTCAAGTGTCATACTGTTTGACCAACGCTGTTAAACCGTTGGTAGACACCAGCTACTTATTCAAAATGATATCTGGGACCCATGCCCATTTTTGTGCCCATTTTCTGCCCAAATCCTTGTTGGTCAAAAGAAATTTCTAGTGGGTCATATGTACGTGACCCCCCTGTGTTGATTTCTGCAGTCAAATTTGTGGTCCAAGATTCATTAACCCTTGTAAAAGTGATTGTCCTGAATAAGAAGCTGGAGCTTGAATAAGAAGCTGGAGGTCGAATAAGAAGCCAACTTCAGCCTCGTCCACTTAAATCTGTGTGGGAAGGAGGATATATAGCCTTTGAGTATAAAGAAATATAAAAATATATGAAACAGCCAGTACAGGATATGGCGGGTGAGCCAGTGACAGGGACTATAGAGAGGTAGAGCAGGGGGAGCAGAGGCGGTTCTGCAGCGATGCATAACCCACAGCAGAGAGAGCCGGCACCGGGAAGGGTGATCCCTGGAGAGGACAAGGGCCTGTGCAGTGCTGTGAGCTGCTGACCTGTAAGGAGCGGGGGCTACTCCCCTACTGCTGCCACCTGCCAGAGGGAAGGGAACCGCGCTGCCCCCACTAGCTGCCAACCACAGGAGGAGCCCCAAACCCGGAGAGAACAGAATGATGTGTGCTGCCGAGGTGTCCTACATAGTGCCTGCCCGTGGAGGAGAAGAGAGGGTGAAGACTAGAACCTCAAGGAAGAAGGTGCTGAGGTGGTAAATTACCTGGGAGCACACCCAGCCGGAGGATTCTCCTGAAGTTGCTCCGAAGAAGATAGAGGACGCAGCAAGTGGAGACCAAGGTGCGCAGGCACCGCGGAGGACACCCGCTCTCGAGGAACCAGGACTGGAGGACATGCAAAGGACCCCTAGCTGGAGCCCTGTAGAAGCCCCCTCAGTGGTGCGGAGCTGCCCTTAGAGATGCCTGCCCGAAAGTAAGTTAAGAACACGATGCAACATCAAGGACAGGAGCTGCGCAGAGGACAGAAGACAGCCCAGCGGAGGAGAGGACAGAGGAGGATCCCCAGCCTGATAGGAGCCGGGGGTGGAAGCAGAGGCCGACCCAGAACAGCACGACAGGCGGAGCAGAGGACGACCCAGCACCTCCTGCTGCAGGAGCCGAGGACACGGGACACAAGGCAGAGCCTGTAGGAGCAGCCACAGATGGAATAGTCAGAGCTAGTGCTGCCATTACGATATTAGACAGCCACATCATATGTACCTCTGCTTTCTTATCATACAGAATAAAGCCTGATTTACTGTTTTTTTGTGCTACTGCTTTCTCCTACTGGCATAATAAATATCTGCATTACAGTATGTCATCCACAACACTATTATTTAAAACACAAATGTCGTAGGAAATGCAGTCCCTAAATAACATAAATGTGGTGTTAAATTATAAACAACACATACAACCAATTACCTGTCTCCATGTGTTTTTATAAGTGGTATATTCATAAAAGCAGTAACCACAACAATTAAAACATTCAGTGCTTTGAGAAATTGCAGTTGCATGTATCTATATTATTACTTATAGCAACAGTGGGATAACTACACTCTGCAGCCTGATCTGACAACATGTTGGTGCTCCAATAAAGTGGAATCGGTACATTTGTCAGAATGAACTTAGGTCTACAGTCATTAGGTCGACCCCACTAGGTCGACTGGCAGGAAGGTCGACCTGACTTAAGGTCGACATGGGCCAAGGACGACATGACTTAAGGTCGAATTTGCATAAAGGTCGACATGAGAAAGGTCGACTGGTCATAAGGTCGACATGGGTTTTTCACTGTCTTTTTATCCGAATGTCGACACAGTCGACATGGACACAGTTGGCAATGAAAATCAGACCCTCGCATCGCTCGCTTTGCTCGCCACAGCTTTAATAACCTCCTCCACGCCCTAGTGGATGGTAGGGCATGAAATACCGCCTGTCGGCACACGTCGGCTCAAAAAACAGTGAAAAACCCCATGTCGACCTTATGACCAGTCGACCTTCCTCATGTCGACCTTTATGCAAATTCGACCTTAAGTCATGTCGACCTTGGCCCATGTCGACCTTAAGTCAGGTCGACCTTCCTGCCAGTCGACCTAGTGGGGTCGACCTAATGACTGTAGACCTAAGTTCATTCTAATAGATGACCGCATCCCAATAAAGTATAATCACATACATGAATGTGATTATGCATAGCAGAAAATCACAAACTGCTTTATAATAAAAAGCACAACATATTAGTGGAACATACCACCTAACCCCGCATGGAATGACAAGTCATATAAAAAATATTTTGACTGACATCTAACTAGCACAGAGTGGGGCAAATCATGTTGTGAACCACTAAAAGGAGAACAGTCTTCTTGAAAATAATTGTTACACCGTACAGATAGCACTAAAGGTGGGTACACAGGGATAGATTTGAAGCCCGATGTGGGCATTCCCGATCGATGGGAACGGACAATCGTCCAAATCGTTCCATTCATTGTTAACGATGCGCGTACCCACAAATCGTTAACGATGGTATATGATCTTTCCTGCATGCAGGAAGATCATAGACAAATCTTTTGTCAAGTGTATCAAATCGTTCTGTGTGTATTTGTCAAGAGAAAGAAAAGTTTGTCACGTTGTAGTGCACCATAGAGAAATTTTTAGTCCTAAAAATTAACCTTTATTGGGATAAAAGGCAGAATATAAAAGAACACACATACAGTACATACAGTACATATAAGTGAAACAAACACCATATATTCTTAAGAAGACTGTGTGTGTGCCTCTGTGTGTTCAATCGGGAAGCGGTCATCTATTAGAATGAACTTAGGTCTACAGTCATTAGGTCGACCCCACTAGGTCGACTGGCAGGAAGGTCGACCTGACTTAAGGTCGACATGGGCCGAGGTCGACATGACTTAAGGTCGAATTTGCATAAAGGTCGACATGAGGAAGGTCGACTGGTCATAAGGTCGACTTTGGCTTTTTCACTGTTTTTTGACCCGACGTGTGCCGACAGGCGGTATTTCATGCCCTACCATCCACTAGGGCGTGGAGGAGGTTATTAAAGCTGTGGCGAGCGAAGCGAGCCACCGTGCCCGATGCATTGCGAGCGAAGCGAGCGATGCGAGGGTCCGATTCTCATTGCCAACTGTGTCCATGTCGACTGTGTCGACATTTGGATAAAAAAACAGTGAAAAACCCATGTCGACCTTATGACCAGTCGACCTTCCGACCTTCCTCATGTCGACCTTTATGCAAATTCGACCTTAAGTCATGTCGACCTTGGCCCATGTCGACCTTAAATCAGGTCGACCTTCCTACCAGTCGACCTAATGTGGTCGACCTAATGACTGTAGACCTAAGTTCATTCTGACAGATGTACCGATTCCGTTCAATCTATCAATTCAATTTATAAGAATTGCCAGCATCTTGTGTAAATCCAATTTTATATATTAAAGGCTTCCCAGCTAATTAATGGATATTTGTTCAGTTGTTATTCTCATAAACCACCTTTTACCATCAATACTTTGTCACAATTTTTACTTTGTTAAGCCCCGTACACACGGGGGGAGATATATTGCTCAGCAATATATTGCCCAGTGTCTCCTTTGCATCAGCGACCAGAGATGGTCGCTGATGAAAAGGAACCTCTGCTGGGGGAGCCGCAGAGGTAATTAGCTGGTCCCAGCGTTTACAATGGGGCAGAAAACGGGAGCGCGCACCCGGCGATTTATCGCTGGTGCGCACTCCAATCACTGGCAATATGTTCCCCTATCGCCCACGTGTGTACGCAGCATTATTTTTGTGTCAATTAAGACAGTTAAGTAACATTTGTTGCGTTTGTATGGAAAAAGGGCTCTGTATTATCTTATCAGACAGCGGGGTAGTCTGTATGTGTCTGTGCTTTCGCTTTAATCAAAAAGACACAGGGTGAGATTTAATAGGGTGAGAGATTCAGAAAGTGAGAGATTTGGTAAGAAATCTCCAGTTTTTTTAAAGTGGCAATCATTTACACTGCAAAATCAAACTGGTTTTGCAGTGTAAATGATTGCCGCTTTAAAAAAAAACTGGAAACTAGGTTTCTTATCAATTATTATGTAAAGCAAATCAGTGTGTTTCATATATTGATTCCCACTTTTTAATAGCTACCATGTGCATATGAAGGGTTAATGGATAACCAGCGGTGTAGCTAGGTGCCACAGTGCCCGGAACAAGGGCATGTTTTGCGCCCCCCAACAACAATTATAACATTCATCAAGGGTAACATGCTCGTTACCAGGGGTTTCTTGCTAGTTGCCAAGGGTTACATGCATTTACATGCTCTTTGCCTATTGGCTGCTGAGCATTGCTTTACCGGATGGGAGTGCTGCCTTGTGGTTTTTCTGTTTATACGGGTTCTGCAGGAAACCTTCAGATTGCAGAACGACTTTCAATTTGGCTACCAGTTTGAACAGCTAATAATGCACATGCTCCCCATCAACATTTTAAAACATCTAACTTGTTCTTGCCATAGGCACACATTCCAAAAAGCGAGTGTGGCCTTGTGTACCCCAGTTTTGCAACCTAGACACCCATACATTGGCCACCACAGAGGTAAAAAAATCCTGATTTATACATTATCACACATTGGCCCTTATTCTGGTTGGTGCGGCCAGAGCCGCACACGGGGCTCCGGCCGCACAAACCAATCCCCGCCCACCCTACGGATCGCCACGGCCGTCCGTACACGGACGGCTGGCGATCCGCATAAAAATGGTGGAGGCGTACGCCTCCACCATGGTGGGAGCTGCCCCCTGCATTCGATGGTCGTCGACCATCGAAGGCAGGTCCGCACGCCCCAGCAGCTCCCGCAAGCTGAGACCACACGGACAATCGTCCGTGTGGTAGCTTGTATGGGGGCTGAAAGCTGACATCCGGCGACGTCAGCTTTTCGCCCCCATGAGTTGCGTCATGCCCTCATTACCATGCATACGCCCCGCGTTTGCATGGGAACGCCCATGAAACGCGGGGCGTACACATAGGGAAATGAGGGCATGAAGCCTCTCACGCCCCTATACGCCCCCTTTGCGGCGGACGAAATACGTCTGCGGCGAAGGGGGCTGCACATGCGCAGATTGACCTCTGCGCATGTGCAGAGTAAAAACATCGGCGGTACGGCCGCACGCGGGCCGTACCGCACGAAGCAGAATAAGGGCCATTATGCCACAAACATAATGTCTATTACATATCATACCACACACCGTAAGGTCCATTACACATTATGCCACACACTGTAAGGCCCATTACAAATTATGCCACACACCGTAGATCCTATTACACATTATGCCACATACCGTGGGCCCATTACACACAGTAAGGTACATAACACATTATGCCACACATCAAAATGCCCCTTCCACACTTATTTATGCCACTGATAACATTTTATGACACACACAAAAATGCCCCTTGCAATTACATAAAACCCATAGACCACCAAGCTATACAGCAAATATTTTGGCTGTCAAATACTGTACATCAAGGGTGGATCCCAGGATTAACCGTCATAAGCAGGCAATAATATAACCAATAATGTAAACATATATTAAACTGAAAATACATAATATAATAAAGTAAAACCAAAGAAAACAATCCAGGCTGGTCCCTCCTCTCCAGTCTTCTTTTCTCCTCCTTTCTGTGTCCCACCCTCCTCTCATACATCCTATGACTTATACTACATACGCTGGGTAAGTTGTTAGGATATTGATACGAAAGGGTGTGGTATACGGTCTGGACAGTCGGGATCCCAACAGTCATTAACCCGACCTCGGGATCCCGACTGTTAAAACACCGTGGGTTCCCGACGGCCACTGGCTATTCTCCCTCGTGGCAAGCGCAGTGAGCCCGCAAGGGGCTTTGTTGTGCTTGCCCCGCAGTCTGAAGCCGGCCAGTCGGGATCCTGACTTTGGGCTAATGACTGTTGGGATCCCGACTGTCCAGACCGTATACCACACCCTTTCAAATCAATATCCTAACAACTTACCCAGCATATGTAGTATAAGTCATAGGATGTATGAGAGGAGGGTGGGACACAGAAAGGAGGAGGAAAGAAGACTGGAGAGGAGGGACCAGCCTGGAAAGGAACTCAACTCATTGAAGGCTTGTCCCAAGGGCTGGGCCAACCATTGTATTGGTTAAGCAAGGCTGTCAGTAAAAATTTCTGAGGACAGCAATTTCAATAATAGGTAAGGGGCTTGATGTGCTCCTCCAAAACTGTGACCCCTGAGACCACACGAGCGTGGGTCACACATGCAGTAAAACATTGTAGTGCACACTGTACCTGTCATCCAATTACAGCAATATTGCACTGCGGCAGGGTTTGAGGCAGCTGGTTGTGGGTGTTCAACAGTATATTGCCGTCGGGGTACGGACGCGTGTGGGAGTGCGGCACCCGGGTGCAGGCCGCACCCCCCTTTGACGCCGCTGGGTCTGACCGCGGCTGACACCATGACATGCAGCCAACATTGTTAAATATTCAGCTAAGGGAGCAGAGCCACTGCCAGCCATGGCTTCATGGGGGTGAAGGAATGTGGGAGCTTTGCACAACTTCCCGCAGCATGTGGGATAGTAGACAACGCTCTCTTCCTTTGAGTCTGCCGGCTCCTGACTGTCGTTGCTCTCCACTCCGGGTGTGCCGTTACTGTGCAATGCTCACTAGTTGCTGCCGGGGTGTCTCACCGGCGGCTGGCTGTGGGGAAAAGCCACTTCCCTGCGCAGTGCGAAACGCTGTGAGTAGCAGTTGCCATTTCCTTTTTCCGCCTTGCTGGGTCCTCCGTCACCGCGTCCCGACTCACTGGTGCCGCGTGCTTCCCTGCAGGAGGGTGCGGGGAGGTGCATGGAAGGGAAGATTGCTCTGTCTGCTCCGAGCCGGCAGCGGAGCAGACCGTGTAATAACAAAACGGAGTGAAACCTATCGCCGGGCCTGGCAGCGGGTAATTTCCTCCTCCTTCTCTCCCTGCTGCCGCCGCCACTTCTGCCAGTGCTCTCCCCTCGGAGCAGGTAGTTACGGGCTTACAGCACACAGGGAGGGAAGGGATACCATTGCGGTGCACAGCTCCGGCGCCATATGACCTTTCGGCGCCTGGAGCTTGTGCACCACCGGCTCCACCCTCCCTACGCCTCTGTGGATAACACAAACTGACTGCTGTGTTGTTACAAATAATATACTGCGGTGTGATGTAGTATCACAAGGTCAGCTGTTCAGCGGGACACGCTGTCAGCCTTTTAGTTAGAATTGTAAGAGGGCACGCACGGTGAATGATTTGATACACCCGTTAACGATGTCGTAACGCTTCCGACATTGTTCCTTTTATACGCTCGATGAATGATTTGATACACTCGTTAACGATGTCGGAACGCCTCCAACATTGTTCCGTGTGTACCCACCTTAACCCTTTGCCGGACAATACTGTATATCTCAGCTATATTATTCCAAGAATAAGGCACAATAAAATGATCTGTCTTTTACAACCACAAGTAAGATGGACGCAGTGCATAGTCAGCTATAACCCAGCTAATCACCCGATATTTCATTAGAAGTGTATTGAAAACATACTCAGGGAGCTTTATATTTAAGGAGATGAAATAAAATGATATATAGAAAAGGTGCATTACTTCCTTTGAGTTCTATACTGTATGTGCTGTATACAGTTGCAAAGAACCCTATTCTGGCTACATGCCCAGACAGCAAAGTGGCCAATTACATAAACAGTAGCGAATTGTGAAGATGCTGTATACAACAGAACCCGTCAAGAATCCAGATTTTGCTACATGCCCTGAAAATAAAAGTGCTCATTATATAAATTGTAGCAAACCTGGGGATACTGTATACAATTGAAGAATAATACTTTTTCATATTTTTTTACTGTACCAATAGATGTGCAGGGGGAAATTTACTAAGAATACGAATACGATATATCGTATTCGTATTCTTAATATGACTGAATATGACTGCATACTGCTGTTTCAGCCGTATGCAAATTCGTGTTCCGGAGGGGAATTTACAAAGCAGTCAAGTACAACTGCTTTATAAACCTCCGATGGCGTATTGATTCGTATTAGCGGCCATATATACGGCCGCTAATACGAATTCCTATAGGCAGTCTGCACTGCAGGCTGCAATGTGTAAAAAAAAAATAGAAAAAAAATTAAATAAATACATAAAAAGGCGTGGGGTCCCCCCCAGGGCTGGGACTGGTTCCCAAAATACGGGGGGGACAAAATGAGTAGGGGTCCCCTGTATTTTAAGAACCAGGCCCACCACCCAACCAAGGTCCCGAGGCCAACACATTCACCCTATCGAGTCAGCCTGGCCAGGGGCCCTGGGGGAGTGGGGACCCCCCCAATAAAGGGCCCCCCCCCCCTCCAGGACTTACCTGACCAGGCTGAAGCCTGGTGCTGTCCCCGGTGACCCTGGGCTGTAGTCACCGGGCTGATTAAAGTGTAAAAAATAGAATAAACTAGCGGCCAACCAGGAGCCGAGAATGCCGGCTCCTGATTGGCCGCTAGGCGGCCAATAGAATCATTCGGAGGGGAGGCGCTGAACATGAAACATCAGTGTCTCCCCTCAGTCCATAAACGGTTACCGGCTGGAATAGTCTGTTTTTTTTTTTTTTTTTAAGAAGACCTGGAAAGACGAGGACGTGATCTTTGCCGGAGGACCTTGGTGAGTAGGATTTTCTTACACAGGTACCTCTATGGATTTCTTCGGATCCTGGAGCCCCGGACCCAGAGGCCTATGATAGGTAAGTATCTGTATGAAAGGGCTTTGGAAGGGATGCAATTGGATAAAAGAAAACCAGTTTTAATAAAGAAACTGCGATATAGAAGATGAACTGTGGCACAAAGGTAATACTGAAGATATGAAATAACCAGAGTCAATGATATATAAAACTTATTATAAAGTTTGTAGTGGATGGATAACGAGGTTGAAAACTGAAGATGACTTGAAGTGTAGATTTGAAGAATAAACGTAAACTTGAATAGTTGATTTGAAGGATTTACTTGAAGAGATGATTGAATTGAAGATTGAATGATTGAATGAAAGATTGGATGATTGAATGGTTGAACAATTGGATGATTGGACGGTTGGACTATTGGATGATTGGAAGATTGGATGGTTGATAGGATGAATCCGGGAAGTATTGCAGCAGGCCTGAGTAGCTGTGACCAGGGAGAGTTGCGGTGGAAGTAACCGTCAGGTGAGGAAAGGGTGATCCCCTTTGGGGGGCTATGCTTGTCCGGACCGTAGAGGCGGCAGCAGGGTTCTGCAGGTGGATGGTCTTCACAGCAGGTGACCAGGAATGGATTCAGTCTGGAGATAGCTGACAGGCAGCAGCGCTTTCAGCAGGAGTGGGAGTCAGATGCCTAGGGAAAGGACATCATTGTACTGAGTGCCTGTTTGGCCCAGCTGGTCAGTATTTAAAAGGAGAGCTGCACTGTAATTGGCTAAAGGTAATTGGTAGTGCAGCCTGGTTGGAGAAACCAACAAGATGGCCTCCGCCAGGGAAGGCGACAGGTTTCAGAACCAGGAAGTGTGTGCAGTACACTCCAGGCAGCGTGTCCAGCAAGGCCCAGGCAGAGTTCACAGCATCATGGCGCCTCAGTGTGGGAGGCATGGGTGGCAGACATGGTGGTCGTGACAGCACCCCCTCCTTTACGAGTGGCCCCAGGACACTCCTTAGGCTTAGCTGGACATTTCCTGTGAAAATCTTTGATTAGTTTGGGTGCGTGTACCCCTGTGGCATTGGTCCAAGATCTCTCTTCTGTGCCATATTCTTTCCAGTCGATCAGGTACTGGAGTCTCTTGTACCTTATACGAGAGTCTAGGATGCGAGCCACTTCATATTCCACGCCCCTGTGAGTAAAGACTTTAGGAGATTTGGGGAGACTTGCATGATATTTGTTTAGAATCAATGGTTTCAGTAAGGAGACATGAAAAGAGTTGGGAACCCTTAAATAATGAGGTAATTTTAATTTGTAGGCAATCGGGTTGATGATCTGCATGATTGGAAAAGGACAGATGAACCGCGGTGCAAACTTCATCGAGGGGACCCGAAGGCGAAGATTCCGTGTGGACAGCCATACCTTATCACCTACTTTTACATTTGGAACTGCTCTTCTTCTATCGGCAAATTTTTTGTACCTTTGAGAGGCGCTGACCAAGGATTTCCTGACCTTTCTCCAATGGTGACGCAGTTGCTGGAGAGTCAAGGTTACCGCTGGCACAGATGTCGAAGGAAGCCGCTGGAAATCAGGAACCTTGGGGAGGATGTACTAAAGGGAAATTGCGCTAAAACTGGGGTTTTACCGCATTTTCCTATGTACCAATACCCGTCCGCCCTGTCTTCGCCTGGCAGAGTATTGCCACCCTCTGGGTGGCGATACCCTATAGAAGCTTATGGGCTTCTATCACCGCCCGCCGTCCGCGCGCCCCCCTCCCATCCTCCATTGTCTCCTCCTCCTCCAGCAGGTTTCACGGCCGGGATGACATCCAGCTGCAGGGGAGGAGCAGATGCAGGGGGACACTGCCAGCCGCTGGGATGTGACAGAGACCCCCGCAGACCACATCACAGGTATTGCGGGGGTCGCAATATGCTAGCCGCATATGTTAGTACATATGCAGCAGCATTGCGGCGGCTGGCAGGCGAAGAACAGCGATGTATATTAATACATCCCGCCCTAATAGAGATAAGAGTGATGTCACTGTGACACTCCCAGATTCCCCTCACAAATCAGGTCCCTGTGTTAGTAATAGGGATAAGAGTGAAGTCAAAGCCGGCCCTAGCCTAAATGATGCCCTAGGCAAGATTTTGGCTGGTGCCCCATAGCACCGCCACTAGTTCCGACTCTGACCTTGCTCCCCTTTCCCAGCACCATCAACCCTCATCATAGCAGTCATCATTTTGGTGCTCCTACCCGCAATATTTTAAATAGAAACAGTGCACACATTCGGTGCGCAGCCCAAACAGGGGTGTGTTCTTGCTGGGAAGGGGCATATGTGGCACCCCAGTCCGGAACACCCCGTTCTACAGGGACTGCTTTATTGGGTTGCTCAGCAACCACATAATGTGGCCAGGCTGATTGACAGCTGGGTAAACGAATAGCAGGCGAAGAGGATTTTCCTGCAGGTCAGAGGTCCCAGCACGGATAGAGGAAGTGCGGGGCACGAACGAAAGGAAGGAGAAGTGTGTGCACTGGCTGGGGGCAGCACACGGACGGAGAGCTGCGCAGCAGCCCGCCTGACTGTGACAGAGTCAGCGGGTGAGACGGAGCAGAATCTTTCACACCTGCGCGGGATGTTCCCGGGCCCAACCCGGAAAATGAGGCTGGTGTGAAAGGGGTATTAGTAATAGAGATAGAAGGTTAGGCAGAGTGTAAGGGTAATAGGGTAGCAGTGGGCTCTTAGTCATCAGGGGACTTAGTGACCTGCACCTGCTAAACCAATGGTAGTTCTACCCTTGGATGATCCCTTCTCATACAGATGCTACAATCCCTAGGTCTTCAAGACACTGCTCTTTCTTGGTTCTCACCCTACCTATCAGTGTTTGTTTCTCTGATTCCACTTCTTTTTCTCTACCTCTATCAGGTGGAGTACCTTAGGGCTCATGTAGCACCCCAGACAGGGCTGTCTTTTCGTATGGGCTTAATGGGCACTTGCCCAGGGGCCCCAGGTGTATATGGGCTTTAAGCTGATAGCTGATGATCCTATTTTTCCAGGGATACCAGAATTTTGAAAATCGTCCCTTGGGAACTGGAGATATCCAACTTCAAAGCAGAAGTCCACATACAACCTCTTAATTGCACTTCACAGTCATATTTCTTAGGTTCTCTCTGATGTAGAGTTTTCCTGAGAGTTTTTTTCCAAAAGCTGGGACTCTCCCCTTTCTGTCGACACTAGCGGCTTGTCTCTATCATGCCCAGAACCAGAGATATCTCCCTTCCAGCAGCCGGTCCCTGCTCCAGCTCCAAATGTCTGGTGTACAGTTTTATATTTTTGTCAATGGATTGCTCTGGCTCCTGACCTCTGATGCCCAAGTTCCCAGCACCCCCTGAAAGTTGGGACTCTAGGTTTTTATACTATTAAAGGCTAAGAAATCTACTTACAGATAATGGCGATATCTGCAGCAGGGCCGGTGCAAGCCCTGCCAGCTACCTAGGCGACCCCCAAATCGCCCCCCCCCCCTCCTCCGCCCTCGTGCCGGGGAGGCGGTGTGTCTAACGGGCACCAGACCCGCCACGCTCTGATACTGCAGAGGGGACTGGGGACTGGGGAAGGGAAGGGGGATTGCGGGCGCAGTAGTGGGGGGGGGGAAGGGGTGCGGGCAGGGGGGGGGGGGGGTCACACCTGCGGCTGAGCAGCAGGGGGGGCAGCACATTGCTCGATGCAGGGAGGGGGGCAGGGGCGTACGGACTCACCTGGCAGCTCCCTGCTTGGTTGAATTCCTGGCTGGGTGTCCCGCATGCTGCTGCAGATTTCTTCCTGGTCTCCTCGGCGGCTCAGTACCGCCCTCCAGTGGCCGGCAAATACCTAGAGCTGCCTAGTGGTGGCGCCGGCCCTGATCTGCAGTCAAACAAGCTGCCCTTCCACCGGAAAATGACGAATATTAAGCCCAGTTCATTATCCAACACTCCCCTGTGTATAAAACACCCCCTACCTCCCTGTAAGTAATTTACAAGGGACCCTTCGTTCAGCTCAGTGCCCCCTCCCACACGTTAGTGTTCTCCCTCCCACCACCTGTGCAGTAAAGAAGTAATTAGCAGAAGTTACTGCTCCAGGTCCTACATGTTGAGTGGAAGATAGAGCACCCCCTGCCACCCGTGGGACATCAAAGCTGCTGCTGATAGCACCCCACACCCCTAGGAAGGGAGAATGGGTAAGGGCCCCAGTGCATTGTTTTTCCCAGGGCCACACTGCTGTTAAGACGGCCCTGTATAAATATATATATAGTGGAGGAATTTGTGGGTGGAGGGCCCAGGTTTAAAAAAAATATAATTTTGGCCCCCTCCTCCACCCCAACCCGAGTTCACAATATAGCATGGCAATGGGTGACAGAGGTGCCCATTGTCTAGAAAAAAAGGCTCTTGATAGTGCAGACAAGGGCGTAACTACCATAGGTGCAAGGGGTGCAGCTGCTATGGGGCCCAGAGCTGAAGGGGGCCCATATTTACTGTCTAATATGTTTTACATACATTTATCACCATCAGTTGCTAAATAGGGGGCCCTTACAAACTTTTGCTATGGAGCCTACTAATATCTAGGTACGCCTCTGAGTGCAGAAATGGTTATTGTTAAATATAGCCAATCATCATCTTTCAACAGGCGCATAAAATTCAGCTGTGGGCTAGAACTACATGATATGTAACAAAAATGACCCTACGCAAAGTCGGGATGAAGTCTGATGACGAAATGCGCAGAGACGTGGCTTGCTTGGTGTGATTGTTTGACCCGGCTTACTACTTCTGGGTCACAGTGTGAAGGTGTCCCGACGGGTGGTGGTAGTTTGGGGCCACCGTCACTTTGTGAGGTGCCATGGCCTCCTGCAGACTGATGATACAGCTGTAATTGGCAGGTCACATATGTTGTATATCATGTGGGCAGGGCATAAAGTGGTCATGCAGAAGTGGGGGAACCCCTTTCTCTATGCCACCTATCTACCAGTGGCATGCGGTGGGGTGTGGCCCAGCCTTTCCTGCCATACTAACATATATGCTGGAGTTTTGAGTTTATAAAGTATGTTAAAAATACCAAGAATATATATATAAAAATCTTATTGTTATTATTCTAATAATTTTTATAGTCAAAACTCTGGAGTAAAAAGTCTATGGCAGGTGAGGCAGTTCCTCACCTGGCTACCTTTTCTGCACAGCTCTTATTAAAACTCAGTGAATGTCCAGCAGTATATACTGCTGTACTTGTGCATAATGCTCAAATGTACCCCATGGCTCATAAATTGTGTGCAAATCTGGCTCTTTACCTCACCGCACGTCCCTGCTATTTACCCCTCTCCCCTACCCCCATTAGATAGAGACAGGGCCAGTGGTAGGGTTTTTGGCATCCCCCTGCAAACTAGAATGCTTTTCTGTGAGAATTACTGTGCAGGGCCAATGTGGAGGTTAAAATGTTCCACCTCACCATTAGAGGTGGTGGAACTCAGTTCCACCCGGTCCCCCCTCACTTTAACCCCAACATGTGGGTCTTGCCCACAGTGGTGGATACCCAGGTACAAGTCTAATTTTTGTGTGACTGCTACTTTTAAGAAAAAACGTTTCTGCACTATTATTATTATTACTATTAACAGTTTCTTATATAGCGCACACATATTCCGCAGCAGTTTACAGAGAATATTTGAACATTCTCCTCTGTCCCTGCCCCAGGGGAGCTTACAAACTATATTCCCTTAAACTATTGGGGCACCCTGCAGCGGGTCCCACTAAGAAGCCCGTGTGCCATTGGCACCACTGCAGAGAGGGAGTTAATTTCTCTCCCCATCACTGCAGGTGCCGAGAGTCAGGAGGCGGGACTCCCCCAGAGGGTGGACAGAAGAGGGAGGACGCCGGAAGTGTGGGAGGAGGAGAGGAGGACGCGCTCACGTGGAGCGAGAAGGAGGAAAGGAGACGGGCTGAGCGCGGGAGGCTGTGCAGCCCCGCGGTCCAACCGAGCGGCAGTGACAGGAGTCGGAGCCGCACACAGTAGCCGGCGGCAGCTAGAGGTGACGTCAGCAGCAACTAGAGGGGCTATTCTCCCCGTCCCTACTAACCTCTTGTGGGAGCAGCAGCTCCAGACAGCCGCACTGAGTGTGTACCAGGGGAGCCGTGGGCCAGAGCAGCAGACCCCGGAGGCTGGCAGCTACACTGCACAGCCAGAGGAGGGTGCCAGCTAGAGTAACCTCCCACTCCCACCTTCTTGAGAGGAGCCTGCATGACTCTGACCCAGCTACAGTACAGTGAGTCAGGCTCCAGTGGCCAAGAGTGTATGCCTCTTGCAAGTGAGATTTCAGGGGAGCCGGGCAGTGCAGGGCATATCGGAAAAAGGGTGTACAGATGTCGGCCCAAGTAGAGTCCCAATACCCCGAACCCATTGTCCTTGCGCCAGAAGACCCCTCTGCCCGTTAGTAATAGCAACATTACTGAGTCAAGGACAGATCAGGACATATCGGCCCGATCCCCCATAGGGAAGGGACCACCCCCCAAAGACCCAGGCTACTGATCCATAGGAAGGCCGGGTCGTTCCTTAGAGACACCCCCCCCCTGGGAATGGTATGTTAATTCCTGTGCACAGGGCGAGTTCTGGAATCGACTTCAGGACGATAATTGTTACCGGTACTAGTGGTTCACATAGTGTAGGTGTACCATACCCTTTTAGTAAGACCAAGTCAATTATGAAGTGATTTATGAGCGCAAGTTAGTTATTCACCTGGAGACGTCCAGAGTAACCATGAAGTTGTTTTACTGTGTAAGTATTTCATCAATTGTATGTTAAAAGTCTGATCCAGGCCAAGAGTGTATTGGTAGGTAATAAATCATACTTGTTCTTTAAACCCCACCAACCGTTGCCTCCTCAAAACCCCGGATTAGAGATCTGAACCTGACCGTGCACTTCACACTATGATGTGCCCACTCTGACTTTTCTTATAGATTTCTGTTTGCACCCAAAGGGACCGAGGATTTCATACAGCAGGGAGCAGTGGTCCTAGAAATAATGTGGGGTCCTCGTGCAAATATACTCAAAGTGACATACTTGGAGTATATAGCTGGTCCCGTATATATCCATTGGTTTTATTTGTCTGCAACTACTATGCACCTGTAATAAGAGATGAGCGCGAACAGATCCTAGAGATCCGAACACCCCCGAACTTACCTGTTCCGAAGCATTCACAAGCTGTTCGCGTCCATCCCACCGATAATACGAACCGAAAACAAGGCCAAAACGTCATCATCATCCCGCATCGGATTCTCACGAGACCGGATCTCTATAAGTCCCGGCTTCCAGCGTCATCTTCGCTTGGCACGGATGTGTCCATACTGTCTGCAGAGAGGGGAGGGGGACAAACTACACATGGGCATGCTATGGGGGCTGCAGGTGGGGGACAAACTAAAGGGGGAACTAAAAGGCTGCCTAACTTTATGGGGCTTGTGAAAACAAACAGTGGAACTACTGAGTGGCAGGGTACAACTACTAAGGGGGAGCTAGGGGTGAGATGTCGTAATATACATCGCTGCCCAGCCGCAGTGATTCTAGCACATATGTAATAACATATGCGGCTAGCATCTCAGTGCAGTGACGGAGGCCCCCCGCAATACCTGTAATGTGGTGAGCGGGGGGTGTCTTTGTCACCTCCCTGGGCGCCTCCTCCTCCCCTCATGCCGGGGACAGCTAAGCAGACTGTCCCCGATGCCTCCTCCTCCCCCCTGCAGCCAGAAGGACATCCAGCTGCGCTGCTAGGG
This sequence comes from Crinia signifera, assembly GCF_055691185.1. Lineage (NCBI taxonomy): Eukaryota > Metazoa > Chordata > Amphibia > Anura > Myobatrachidae > Crinia > Crinia signifera. The sequence continues at coordinate 41,400,136 of NC_139222.1, forward strand.
GGAGGAGGGGTTTACTTTCCGGGTTCAGGAGGACCTGCATCAAGGTAAGTCAAGGGGAAGGGGGCTCGGCAGAGACGGCGGGTTTATGGCGATACCCTGCGATGACGCGGCGGCCGAGTATTCATACATTAGAAAATGCAATAGAACCCCCAAAACGGGGGTTTTACCACATTTTTAGCTTAGTACATCACACCCTAAGGAAGAACTACTTAAGGTACAACTACTAAAGGGGGCATTACTAAGGGTACTATTATGGAGCAGTACTAAGGGGGGCTGCTGTATAGGACTGCTGTGGGGGGAAAACTAAGGGGCTCCCCCCATTTTTTTATTAAAATAAAAAAGTTTTTTTTTTTTTACCTGCAAGGGGTGTCAAGTGTGCCATATATGTCCAGCTGACCTGCCCATTGTCCCGTATCAATCCAAGGGAGCTACCCCCTACTTTTTAATAAAAATAAAAAATGTGTTTTGTTTTTTTATACCTGCAAAGGGTGTTAAGTGTCCCATATCAATCCATCTGTGCTGCCCAGCGTCCCATATCAATCCATCTGTGCTGCCCAGCGTCCCGTATAAGTCCAGCTGTGCTGCCCAGTGTCTCATATCAATCCATCTGTGCTGCCCAGCGTCCCATAACAATTCATCTGTGCTGCCCAGTGTCCCGTATAAGTCCAGCTGTGCTGCCCAGTGTCTCATATTAGTCCAGGGGAGCTACCACACATTTTTTAATTACAATAAAATAGTTAAGAGCTGCTAAGTGTGCCATATCATACCAGAAGTGTTGTACAGTCCAGGGGTCAGTCAAGTGTGTCATATAATTTCTGGGGTGAGCGAAGTGTGTCATATAATTTCTGGGGTGCTGATAAACCAACCGTACAGTTCCTGGGGAGCTGCCATTTTTATTAAAAGAATAAAAGGTACTTGTGTATTATCACGGCACCCCCGATATGTGATCGCGCGATTTTTCATCGCATCACATGCCATACACCCGATGCACTGCGATGCGATTTTAGCCCCCTATGCGATGATAAATTGTATAAGCACCCTAATGGGTGCTTACAATGTTAAATGCACCCCCACGTCACCCCCCAATATAAACGTGAACCTGGAGTGTGGTGAGCGCAGCGAGCCCACGAGGGGCGGAGGTACCTCCGACCTTTTCATACCCCCACTATTCACGTTGGCGTGGAGTTGATTTTATAAAGTGTGGCGAGCCTGAAGCGCAGCGAGCACAGCGAGCATTGTATGGCATTGTTTGCCATATACAATGCCATACAATTTTAAAATTGTATGACATTGGGGAACATTGCACGATATCGCATCACATGCCTTATGGTCTGCGATGCGATGGGCGCCGTGATACTACACAAGTACTGAATAAAACCATTTTTCTCTTTTTGTTTTAATTGCAGGATTGCTGTCATGTGTGCCGTATAATTCCATATGTGCTACCAAGTGTGCCGTATCAGTTCAGGGGTGCCGCCATCTGTGCTGAATAATTCCTGTGGTGAGCCCAGTCTGCCGTGTCAGTACAGGGGTGATGCTAAATGTGCCGTATTAGTCCAGTGCTGATGCTACCTGTGCCATATCAGTCCAGGGGTGATGCTACCTGTGTCGTATCAGTCTAGGGGTGATGCTAAATGTGCCATATCAGTCCAGGGGTAATGCTCCCTGTGTCGTATCAGTCTAGGGGTGATGCTAAGTGTGCCATATCAGTCTAGCAGTGATGCTAAGTGTGTCATGTCAGTCCAGGGGTGATGCTAAATGTGCCATATCAGTCTAGCAGTGATGCTAAGTGTGTCATGTCAGTTCAGGGGTGATGCTAAATGTGCCATATCAGTCCAGGGATGATGCCAACTCGTGTCAGTCCAGGGGTGATGCTAAGTGTGCCATATCAGTCCAAGTGTGCTATTAAATGTGCCATATCAGTCCAGTTTTTGTGCCGCCCACTTGTGTCGCTTTGCATAGTCATCCAGCTACCTCGGTGCAGATTTTTGGCATAAAAACATTATTGTGAGGTGTTCAGGATAGACTGGAAATGGGTGGAAATTAATGATATTGAGGTTAATAATAGCATAGGAGCCAAAAAAAAAAATCTGAGATTTTAGTTATTTTTATGGTTTGGCAAATAAATACCGATCCAAAACACAAAGGGGTGGCTGCTGCTGCTGCTGCTCTTCTCCTCACTAGTGACTGGGCTGAGCCTCGAGGCTGGGCAGGGCTCCTCCAGTGCACACAGTGTGCAACATGTGACTTCCTGTTAGATCAGGAAGCTAGGGATGGCCATCGTTGCCATTGCCATCGATGGCTGCCATCGATGGCAATTCTGCAACAGATAGTGCTAAACAATGCAATGGATGACCATCGCTAATTTTACATATCAATGGTCATCCATTGTGTTTGATTGATTGGCCTGTGGGCCAATCAAAACACGGGGGCGGGGCTTCGCGGGTGCCCGGGGCGGAGCAATGCTCCGTGTCCCGGCACTTTGAAAAAAAAAAAAGCAAAACATTGTTTTGCTGTTCCATCGATGGAGGGAAACCATCTGGTTCTCCCCCATCGATGGCAAAAGTATTAGACATCTGCCATGAACCATCGATAATTTCGAATCATCGATGGTCGATGGCCATCCCTACAGGAAGCTGGGGCCGGGGACATATACGCTGCCTGAAATATCTGACAGGACAGGGCAGCACAGCGCAGAGGAGAGGGAAGGAGTAGGTGAGGGGATCCTGCTGCTGGTGCTGCTGCCTGTCATACAGTATGACAGGCGCAGGCTAATGCACACAGCATTATTACTAGAGCGTACCTGACCTTCCGCTGCGCCTCTGCTGCATTCCTCCTGTGGTGTCCACTGTCCGGTCCTCGGCCAATTGTGTGGGTGGCGCTACACCCGCGAGTGGGTGGAGCCATGTTCAGCTATCGGCCTCACATGCGGCCGGCCTCCCGGGAAAGTTCCCGGTGACTTAAATGGCCAATCCGCCCCTGTTGGCAGCCACCAGCACTGGTTTTGCCTGTTACCTTGTCCATTAATAATATGAATTGATCCTAGCCCACCAACCCAAGGCACCCCTGCAAGTGTCCTGAGGCACCCCAGGGTGCCTAGGTACACAGTTTGGGAACCACTGGTCTAAGTGATAAAATCATAGCAATTATCGGTGATGAATTCATTGGGGTGTATTCAATGCCGTGGGCGAGTGGTGACAGCGAGCAGGGCTGTCTGCTTGTTGTCACCGCTCGCCTGGTCAGTATTCAACTGACCCCCCCCTGCGCGCATACGCTGATGTACTACTAGAAAAACACATTTATCTATTGCCATCTGTGTAATTCCTCAGGTACACGCACAGTATGTATACAGCGATGTGATCTAACACTAACACCAGTGACAGAAATGACCAACCTAAAAGGTAGATATTGCCGCATTTATACAGCTTCATAATCAGGAAAGAATACTCTTTAATGTCGTCACCATGGATGTGGGCCCCGAAGACTCGCAGCCCAGTGGTCTGGTCTGAATTAGGCCATATGTTACATGCTGTTTCGAAAAATGACAGGCGCTGATTGGTTGGTGCTTTATCACTCTCCATTTTATCACTTTTCAAACTAAAGGTGCGTACACACGGGGAGATATATTGCTCAGTGTCTCCTTTTCATCAGCGACCAGAGATGGTCGCTGATGAAAAGGAACCTCTGCCGGGGGAGCCGCAGAGGTAATCAACTGGTCGCAGCAGCAAACTCCTGCGACCAGCGATTAGAATGGGGCTGAAAACGGGAGCGATTTATAGCAGGGGCACACTCCCATCACTGGCAATATGGTCACCAGCGACCATATTTCCAGCGATTATAGCCCATATCGCTACCGTGTGTATACGGCTTTAGTACATCCCAGTGGCGTAACTAGAAATTTTGCGCCCCCCTGCCAAAAAAGTTTCGGGCGCCCCCCCTGCGATATATAAATTTTTTTTAACCTATATGCTCGTTGCCGGGAGTTGCAGGCACTGTGCGCACTGAGCTCCCCTGACAGAGAGCGGTGTGGGGGGGGGGGGGGGGGGGGAATATGGTCAGAGAGGGGGAGAGATGAAGGGCAAGGAGGGGGGAACAGATGGTGGGCAGGGAGAGGGGGATAGATGCTGGGCAGGGAGAGGATGATAGATGCTGGGCAGGGAGAGGGTGGTACATACAGTATGTGTGGAGAGAGAGTGGTGCAGATATGGGCAGAGGGTGGGGAGGAGATAGATGCTGGGAAGGCAGGGACAGGTGCTGGACAGAGAGGTATTGGGGGACAGATAATGGGCAGGAAGAGGAGGACAGATCCTGGGCAGAGAGGGATGGGGGACAGATAATGTGCAGTGAGAGGGGGTACATGCTGGGCAGGGAGAGGAGGAGCATAAAAGTGCTAGCTACCTATGGGTCTGGTAGTAGTTTTATGCAAGATCCCCACTGCAATAAACTGTGCAAGTGTCACACGGATTCATCGGGGTTAATCCTCCTGGCACCTAATTGAATTCCCTGGGAAGTGTTCAGCATTGTGGCGTTTAACATACCAATGCTGGTATCCCGGCACCAGAATCTTAACATTAATTAGAATGCCGACTACTGGGATGCCGAACGTAAGTATACTGGGGCGGGTTAGAGTCATGTTGAGGAAGGGGGTGTTATGTTTGGGCACTAGGGGGGCAATAAGGGCTAGCCTGCGGATGGGGAAGGTTAGGCTGCAGGTGGGGGAAAATTTGAGTTAGGCTGCAGGGAGGGAGGGTTAGGTAGTGAGGTACAGGGGTTAGGGTTAGGCAGTATTTGGGATGGTTAGGTCTAGACACATATAAGGGGTCACTTAAATTTAGGATGCCCGGGCGGGGGTGGGGGGTTAGGATTAGGCAGCAGGTACAGGGGTTAGGGGAAGAATTAGGCTGTGGGGACAAGATTCCCTCCTTTGGGATGCTGGTGTCGGTATTCTGACTGCCGGCATCCCAAATGCCGGCCATCTGTCTGTATCCTGAATTCCCCCCATAGTCTACACATATTCTAAGCAAAATGACACCCCACACCAGCAAAGCTTTCATATGTCACACTGACACATATATTGTGTGATAGATAGATAGATAGATAGATAGATAGATAGATAGATAGATAGATAGATAGGATCTCCCCTCCCCCAAGACACTTACCTGATTAATGAAAAGGTGGAGTAGGCATGCAGCAGGGTCTTCTGCTTTCTGGAGTATCTTCACCCCTGACCTCTGTGTCTCTCATCCCAGCCTCAGGCTCCTGGGGTTCATCAAAACTTCCTCCTTCAGCTCCTCTGGCCAGAACTGAGCACTCCTCCGTTAGGCCCCGCCCCCTCTTCCTCTCTCTACCCGGCTCTAGTGTTTCTATGAAATGAAACTTTGGCTGCTGATTGGAGGACGGCGGCCATCTTTTTGTAGTCCTATGGGGGCAGCCATTTTTATTAGCTCCGGCTACAGCAGCTGCCAGCTACAGGAGCAGCAGGACCAGCCTCTGCCTAACAGGCAGCAGCCACGATCGTGAGTGTGGAGGGGAGGGTTTTTTATTCACTGACATACACACACTGTCACACACTCACTCATCGATGTGCCGGCACCCAGCGCCCACGCAGCCCCTGCTCCTCCAAGCAGCAGCGGGGGCTGCCTTACTGTATTTACGCCACTGGTACATCCCCTTAGAACTTGCCCATTACCTCGTTAGCTGCTATATTGCATGCAGAGAACCATGTCACCAGCCTCACCACTGCGTCGCCCAGACTGAAGGGCCATAGGTTAACCCTAGGAGTTGATGTTCCTCAATAGTGACTTGAGATGGCTCCGCGGGTGTCTGTCTTCTTTCTTGGATGGCAGCTTCTCCTGTGATGATTGGTGGTTACATAAACTATATAATCACAGCTGTGTATGCATTTGCATGCCAACCTGATTTATACTCTATGTGCAAATGCCCCGTTGCCATCCAGTGTCCCCCATGTAGCCACACGAGGAGATGAAGTTCAGTTGTGCACAGCCCATATTGGCCACAGATCCATAGAGAGGAATATGTCTGACTTGGACAACATGCGCAGGGTGGTACATATGAGATGCCGCTGCTTCAGGCCTTTTGTGGTTATAGAAAACCAGCCCTTTACTGGATTGCATTTCATTGGGGAATGGCTTTGTGGTGCTTTAACCCTTTGAGTGCCAATGATTTTGTCAAAATAGGTGTGAAAATTGCCAAGCAAACATCATCATAACGACCGGCAATGTTACCTTATATAGGAAATATCATCTGTTTTTACACTTTTGTTATTTGAATTGATATAACAAACCTGGCAATTTTAGCAGATATTTTGAACACATGAGATGTTGGTCGCAAAGGGTTAAAAAAAAATAACAAAACACATATGCCATTACGTTGACTTGGTAAAATGATGGTAATCTCCATTGTTATAGTGTTGGATGTCAGTACGGTCACTTTGCACGGAGGGGTTTTACACAGACACGATTTATAAACATGTTGGTGTAACTACCTGACATTACTGAAGGAAGAGATGTAAGTAGAGGTGGCCAACACATCCCCTGGCCCAAGCTCTCCAAGCATGTGTCTGCACCAGGTGATGGGTAGTCATACCCATCCAGGGGCACTGACGGGGAGCATGGGCCCCGCTATGGTTACCGGAGTAATGCCCTTGTTAAAAAAAAAAAATTGCACAGGCAGTGGGCACTACAGGTGGGTGGCATGGAGGGATCAGGGCTGCAGCATCTGCCTCTCTCCCCAGCTCCGCACTGAGCACTGAGCAGCATGTCCTGAGCAGAAGAGAGAGGCTGTGCTGTGGCAGCCTTTCATTTCTCCCGACTACCCGGCTCCCTGCAACAGGGGAGGGGGAACCTCCAGCAGACCTGGGCCCGGGTAATAAGTAATGCCACTGCACCCACCTACAGCTGGTCACACCAGAGGCGGATTTAAACCTCACGGTGCCCAAGGCAAGATACCGGTTTGAGGCCCTCCTCAAACAATCCATAGCACTATAATCTTGCTGCTGATTGCAGGCGCCATAGATAAAGTACCTTGGCGCATGCAGGGTTTACCTATAAATGCTCAGCTGCATGAACATCGGCATTGAGTACAAATCTGAATCAGGCTCTAGGTCTTATGGAAGTAGCTGACTACCTGGGTCACATGTACAGTAACCTGGTTTCCCACATACAGTGGATGACACCATATGTTTTATATCCTATTAAAGGGACTTTGGGAGTGTGCGCTGGTCCATGTGATGCCAGGACATCAGGCAGTAGTCATGCAATGCTCCTCTGGGAATGTTTTGGATGACCAGGATATCCTTATGGGGCCCCTTGGGACGTGCTGGGCCCTAGGCAGGTGCAGTGGTTACTTGTGGTAAATCTGCCTCTGGGCCACACCCATTTGCATGGTATATTTACAAAGGACGCAGGCCCTTACCTGACCGTCCAGGCAGAAAGAGAATACACCCTTTGCTAAATTGTGAGAGAATTGTGTATGAATCGCTAATTGCTATTCTATGTTGGAGCTGAGAAAGTCGGCTCCTGTTTGGCCGCTAGGCGGCCAATTGAATCATTCGGAGGAGAGACGCGGAAGATGAATGTTCTCTGCGTCTCTCCTCAGTCCGAGCGGGGTGATGTGCGACTTGGACTGCGGCAGAGAGAAGAGGACGGGATCTTCGCCAGAGGACCTGGTGAGTAGGATTTCCTTCCACAGGTCACCAAATGGATTTCTTTGGATCCTGGACCCCGGACTCTTCAGCCCTGGAGACCCGGACCCCAGAACCAAGGCCCCGGACCACGGACTCTGCAGCCACGGACCCAGGAACCAAGGCACCAGACCCTGGACCATGGAGCCCCGGACCCAGGGACATACCAACGTTCTCAAGATAGGTAAGTATCAGTATGTGTGGGCTTTGGCTGTATTAAAGTTTTATTTTTCATATGTCAGTGTGTATTTATTTGACTATTTTTCATACTGTGGAACTACAAGTACCAGCGGGCCCTTTAATGCCCCACATGCTGGGACTTGTGGTTCTCCAAGTCCCAGCTTGCGGGGGAGGCTTGCTGGACTCATAGTTCCACAGTATTAAACAATAGTTTATTCTTTTTTTTACACGGCAATCAGCTCGATGCCCACCGCCCTGGGGCATCGAGGAAAGCACCAGGCTTCAGCCTGGTCAAGTAAGTCCTGGAGGGGGGGACCCCTTTATTGGGGGGGTCCCCACTCCCCCAGGGCCCCTGGCAGGCTGACTGGTCAATAGGGATGAATGTTTTGGCCACGGGACCTTATATAATAAGTGTCCCCCGGCTGTGACATTACCCTGCTGGCTGATTTGGTCTGGGGCTGGTTCTTAAAATACAGGGGACCCCTACTCATTTTGTCCCCCGTATTTTGGGACCTGGACCTGGAGCCTGGGGCTGGTTTTAAAAAATCGGAGAACCCCTATTTGTCGGGTTTCCTGATTTTTTTTATTACCCGCCCCGGCTCTTTCCGCCTGGTGCTGTTTACGGCTGTGGGGGGACCCCACGCCGTTTTTTTTTAATATATATATATATATATATATATATATATATATATATATATATATATTTATTTAATTCTTATTTTTTTTAACACTGAAGGCTGCAAATACGACAGGAAAATAAAGTGTATTTTCCTGCCGTATTTGCCCGGCAATTCGCGGCCGTTTTATGCTAATTAGCGGTCGTATTTTCAATACAGCTGCTTATTAAATCAGGAACCACCATTCTTTTGAATGGTGATTTCTGTCGTATTCTATCGATGGTGTATTTATTCGTATTTGTAAATACAAATACGAATGTCCCATCAATACGAAAATTCATATTTTTGGCACAGTAAATGCCAAAAATACGAATAAGCCCCCCAAAAACCGTATTTTCGTATGAAAATACAATTTTTTTCCACTAATTTTTCTTAATAAATTTCCCCCGTTACCTCAAACCATATTTGATCCTCATTTTTTTGTAAGGATATCAATATGCCTATCCAAAGCATGTTTACATTGTACTACTGTATTTGCCGCTACCACCTCAGATGGAAGGCTATTCCACGTATCTACTACTCTTTCTGTGAAGTAATTCTTCCTCAAATCCCCCCCCCCCTTCCATTAATCTAGGAGTGTGACAGTGGTCATTGCTGACATCACAGACCCTCAGGGGCGGGCTGGGCCGGGGGGCAGGGTGCAACATGCCCCCCAGGCCGATCTGGCTATTTAGTGGCTGGGCCGGCTGTGTGCTTCTTGCACACGCTGCCGCAGCCGTCCCCACCGCAGCCGCCGGCCGCCTCCCTGTTCAGCAAACTCAGAGTCCGGCCGCATACGGCGCATAACTGTGAGTAGCGACGGCCTCTCCAAAAATGTCCGCCGCCGTAGAGGAGACAGACACTAGAGGTATAGCCATACCTCTAGTGTCTGTCAGAACTTAGAGAACAGCGCTGCCAGCGCTACCCGGAAGTGCAGATTCGGGTAGCGCTGGCGCGCTATTTAAATGGACCCATTGGTTATGTGGATGTAGCCTGGCTCCCCCCTGGCAAGAAATATTACTCCACATGGCAGAAATGAAACCCCTGGCACCAGTGACTGCAACTCTGATAATGAGCATGTAGGTAAGCAGTAGGTAGATAGTATAATATGTAATAGGCATTATTATATTTAATGGGCATTATGGTATTGGCATTATGTGTACTGGGCATTATGGTATTGGCATTATGTGTAGTGGGCATTACGGTGTTGGCATTATGTGTAGTGGGCATTACGGTGTGTGGCATTATGTGTAGTGGGCATTGCGGTGTTGGAATTGTGTAATGGGCATTCCTGCGTTGGCATTGTGTAATGGGCATTGCGGCCTTGGCATTGTGTAATGGGCATTGCGGCATTGGCATTGTGTAATGGGCATTGCGGCATTGGCATTGTGTAATGGGCATTGCGGCATTGGCATTGTGTAATGGGCATTGCGGCATTGGCATTATGTGTAATGGGCATTGAGGCATTGGCATTATGTGTAATGGGCATTGAGGCATTATGTGTAATGGGCATTGCGGCGTTGTCATTATGTGTAATGGCATTGCGATGTTGGCATTATGTGTAATGGGCATTGCGACGTTGGCATTATGTGTAATGGGCATTACGACCTTGGCATTATGGCATTGGCATTTTGTGTAATGGGCATTACGGCATTGGCATTATGTGTAGTGGGCATTACGGTGTTGGCATTATGTGTAGTGGGCATTACGGTGTGTGGCATTATGTGTAGTGGGCATTACGGTGTGTGGCAATATGTGTAGTGGGCATTATAGTGTACATTTTTGCAATGCGCCTTCGGCACGCACTGTTCCCATTTCTGGTGTATGTGTGTGGGGGGGAAGGATTGTGTAATCCTTGCTGCATACTAGAGGGGAGGGGATAGGGTCGTGAAACAATGGCGATGGTGATGGGCCACTGGCTTGTGTTGCCCCCCAGGCTGAAAGTTGCCAGCCAGCCCCTGCGGACCCTCCTCTTAAATACCTGGGCATGGCTGCATTTTTCAGAAACACCTGGAATATGGCAGGTTTCCACCCCCCCCCCCCAAACGCCGGTTTCCTGTCAGTCACATGGCCAGATGCACTAAGCTTCAAAAGTGATAAAATGGAGAGTGATGAACAGCCAGCCAATCAGCTCCTACTTGACACATCACAGACTGTGTTTGAAAAATGTCAGGCTGGTGCTGATTGGTTGGTTGTTTAACACTCTCCATTTTATCACTTTTGAAGCTTAGTGCATCTGGCCCAGAGTCTGGACAGTTTGTGTTTATGATCCATTTGCATTTTCTGACGCTAATCACCCTTGCACATGCATTATGCGACATAGGATTAACATCTTCTATCTGACCCCCACGCCAGCCACAAAATAATAATATAACCATGAAATACCATTAATAAAATTATATAACAGAAAGACTCAGACACAGTGATTGCCATTCATTGGTTATTTATTTATTTATTAGAACTAAATCAATTAGGAAATGTATGGTGCCCATTACCTTCCACCATCTGAGGGGTGTCCCATGTATATACAATATAATCACACAATCATAAGTAACCATAATATAAATAAAGACTCAGAGACATGTATTTGGCAGAATAAAAGGTGGAATTTATTTGAAGCACATTAAAAATATTTAAATATGTTTAAACTAAGATTGGTGGCAAAGGGGTCTATTGGGGAAGCAGTGAGAAGAATGGAGGGAGGAGCCAGTAGAGATGTTACCCATAGCAACCAATCACAATTCTCCCCTCTTTCCACTGCTTCGTGGATAGCTCCCAAAGCATTAAAATTTAGTAAAATGGATGATCTGCCAAAAAAAGAAAAAATGTTTAATTGAATGCCAATTAGCCGAATAATGACAAGCTTCAGGGCCAATCAGAAGCAACATAAAGACACATAAGGGAATAGGGGGTTGCAGGAGAGCAAGGATAACACAAGTAGAACTCGGCAAGAGGTGAAACCAAAATCCTGCTGAGGGACTGAAGAATTTGAAATTGAAAGCCAAATTTTAATGTGCCAAATTAAGTCCGTCAGTTCAGGTAAAAAAGGTAAAATCCCTCAAGACTTCTGCTGACAACAGCAGCAAGTAGCTAATCCCCGAGTAGGGTAGACAGGGGGAGACAAGACAACAAGGACATGACCAGTTAGAATAGTACTTACGTCCTTGGATTGCACCCCTGGATGTTTGGGGGCAATGATGTTCTTGATTTCCTCTAAAGATGACGCTGGGGAAATCTGCTCAGGTCAAAGCATCGGGCGCGGCACAGGGGGCAGATGCTGTTGACGTCCAGCCACTGTGTCAGGCATGAGACGTGGAAAACATGCCTGCAGGATGTGACCGCCACTTCCTCACAAACCCGAAACTGGGAGATGCAGATGGTGCAGGACTCTACAGCGCCGCCTCCTGTAAAGGTGCATCTCCTGTAGGATGGAAGGCGGGCAAGGATGACTGCTGGTCTCCGTGCTACCAAGGATGGTGCTGCCGCTGCTGGTGCTCCTGAGGACGGTGCCGCTGCTGGTTGGGCTGCTGCAGATGGTACGCCTGAAGATGGTCTGCGGCGTCCAGATCGTAGCCAGGAGGTGTTCGGATATGGCCCAGTTCCAAATAACTGGGCCAGTTCCCTCCGGCTCATTGTTGATGGTAAATTGCACCAAAGGTGCACAGAAAAAAAAAAGAAAAAAAGAAAAGAAAACACAGATGTTAATGTGCGCTGATCTCTCTGATCACTGATAATACCTGGAGGAAACTCGCTGTAAAAGCTGGATCTCTCTAGGGGGGTATTTTTTTCTTGTGCTCACCTCTGCTCCTGCTCAAGAAATGCCAGTGAGAGGCCAGCACACTGAGGTTTATCACCTGGCATGTGGCATGCGGGCGGCAGTTGGAAATGGCAGTTGGTCTCTCTGTCCCATGCCTCACATCATCTTCCCACTGATATTACACAGTAACACATTTGGGAAATCAGTGAAAAGTGACAGATTAGTGCTCAGGGGTCACCACACCAAGGGCAGGGTGGTTTTTGGGCATGGGGACCCAGTTTTTTTAATCTGTCATTGCCTCTGCCATCTCTCCACTGTTGTGACAGCTACCATTCCTGAGGAGCAAACATATCTATCTATATTTCTACACATATCTATATTTCTACACATATCTATATATATATATATATATATATATATATATGAAGCACAATTGTGGTATGGCGCCTTAAAAATAATAAATAAAGTCCATATGTATGGTGGTCATAGATCAGTAAAACAGACCAGAAGAATTCATCCAATTTCTTTGTTTATTGATGTCAACTTTTTCATCGGCAAAACCGTGAGAAGTATCCCAACGCGTTTCGTCTAGAATGACTTCATCAGGGGTAACATCATAAAATTCTTTTCTTTCCTATAATAGGAATAAAGTGCTTATTGCTCCTCCAATAGAAAACGGGGAGGAATGCCTGTGATTCCAGACCAATTATTTTTATAGAGTAGAGTTAAGCTGGTGACATGCTTAATCGTATACAAGTGTATAAATACCAATAAATTCTGGCAAAAAATACTTTTCTTCCCTGTGTGATCAACCTTTCTCTCAAGGATCTCTCTCCTTAAGGATGGCCATCGATGGTTGCCATCGATGGCAATTCTGCAACTGGCCATTGATAGTGCTTAACTATGCAATGGATGACCATCGATATTACATTTACATTTTGATGGTCATCCATTATGTTTGATTGATTGGCCTGTGGGCCATTCAAAATATAGGGGGCGGGGCTTGGCGGGTGTCGGAGCTATGCTCCGTGTCCCGGCGCTTTGACAAAAAACAGCAGAACATTGTTTTGCTGTTCCATTGAAGGAGGGAAACCATCTGGTTCTCCCCCATCGATGGCAAAAGTAATCGACATCGGCCATGTACCATCGATGATTTTGAATCATCGATGGGCGATGGCCATCCCTAATTATATATATATATATATATATATATATATATATATATATATATATATATATATATATATATGTGTTGCTTCAGGTGGCACTCCTGGATGTCCACACCACGATTTGCGGCACTCGGAAGCACAAGTTCGGAAGCACAAGTTCCCACATACCGCTTCTTGTCTATTTTTTTGCATCCGAGTGCCGATGCCCCCAAGCTATATATATATATATATATATATATATATCGGAGGTGAAAAAAGGGCACTCACCATATTAAAAGCAATTTTAGGTTTTATTCCATGAAAATAGAAAAAGCTGACATACCATCGACGTAACGTGACGTTTCGGTCTTACAAAAGACCATCATCAGGATTTGATACAGCTTGGGTTACAGCAACAGTCAGACAAGCAACCTGGCATCCATCCCTGGGGAGGATACACCTGTACTGCCTCACCGGGCCAGTTTAAATACCCATATGCAGGAATTGACATCATTACTCCATGCATTTCCACATCTCACTCAATCAACTCCACAAAACATATGAATAAACGTACTTAAATGCCAGAAAAAGAGTTAGGGATGTCTCCAGACATAAAACGCCACTTAGGGGCATGTAAAAGATCTATAGATAGTCTAAAACAATGTAAACCACGCTGTAAACCTCCGGACCGGAAGTACGCCGGACCGGAAGTAACCTGCGTGTCAGCTGTAAGCGGCGGAAGTGAGCTGTGCGTTCCACAGACTCAACTCAACGCCGGAAGTAGCCCGCGTTCCAAAGGACATGAGGAGGAACTGTCCTGTGCGTTCCACCTGCCGAATGACGGCAGGGGAGCGCTGTTGATATGCTGTGTGAATCACACGTGACCTACCAGGTCAAAAGGACATTAGCTAATGTCCTTTTGACCTGGTAGGTCACGTGTGATTCACACCTCCGATATACTTTGATGTTTAGGCATCTGTAGGAGCACCCCCCTCATTGAGATGGTCAACTTGAGTGCAGACTCTGCCGAAATCTCTATATATATATAATAGGAGAAGACTGCGTCACTCGGGACTGGTTCAATAACAAACAACTCATAGCCAGACAATGGTTAAGTTGACGTTTCAGCCCTCAGGCTTTTATCAAAACAGCTTACATGTAAGCTGTTTTGATAAAAGCCTGAGGACGTCTTCTGCACCTTGATAAAGGAGCCGCACCGGCTCAGAAACGTTGGTGACCGTAACCAGAGTCCTGGTGTCATTTATTCACTGAGTGCCGCCGCCCCCCCCCCCCCCCCCCCATCCTGCTACATACACAGCTGGCGTCCAGCTGGCTGTTACGGAGGGCACCAGAGATCAGCATATTGCAGCATATACAGCAAAACTTTTCACCGCAAGTGTATTTTCTGCTAGATGTAACTAGCCAGAAAATACACTTGCGGTGAAAACTTTATCCTGTGTTGTGTCCCTTCATTCTTGGAAGTCTACAAATTGATTAGGAGTGCACCGACCAAGCTGTCTATTATAATTGGAGTGCCGGCATATATGGAAAATTATATAAGAAAACCGTGTATCCTTAAGGTACAGACAGGGCAGCACTCCGTTCATCAAGTGAAAAAAGATAGTTCCTTATTTATTCAAAATTTTCAAAATATGGTTTCAGGCCACCAGCATGACAATAAGCATAGTCAACAGCGTTTTGATTAGGAATAGTGGGAGTTTAGATACATTCACCCATCCATAGTTTGGCTGTAACGGCTGTGTGGCTGTGGTCGCAGTCGACGAATCCGTTTCGGCACAACTTGCCTTCCTCCAGACTGACTCACAAATGCACTTTATATATATATATATATATATATATATATATATATATATATATATATATATATATATATATATATATATATGGAAAAAAGAGGGTACCCCTTCAATGCGCTGATTTCAGATAAGTTATCTGGGCAGCAGCTCTGTTAAGTCCCCTCTGTTAGTAGGGGAAGAGTGGGAATGGATAGATACAAAGGACAGAGTGCGCCAATATCTTAACTTTCCACCACCAATGTACAGACAATGTACAAAAAATGTAATGACACTTATCACAATTTTCAGTGATTTAATACATAATAAAAAAAGATTTAAAAAATCTTGTTTGAAGTTTGAGTCATTTTCACTCGGTACATTGAAACACCCAACGCGTTTCGTCACACTGACTTCATCAGGGGTGACTGTCTAGGTGGTGAAGGAGAATGGAGGAATAAGTTAGCTTCTATCTATAGAATATGGATAGTGCCAAGATATTGAGAAAACGTACATACCAATGAATAATGTGATTTTAACACATGGATCAACTTCCACTTGGTAAAAAAAGGACCTCAGACGTGTCCTACTAGAGTGTGCAAATTATGCCGCATCTAAAATAAATTTGCATAATGACATGAGACAAGGAGCAGGGTGGGGGGAGGACTAATTTAGCACAGAACATTTGGCGGATGGTTCTACATACCAGTTTTTTCATAAAAGTTTGTAAAATCGTTGGTTGAATTTGATTATGGATTCACTTACCAGGGGAAACGCCAAAGGCAATATCACACAATAGTGAATATAAGAATGTAGTTTATACATTTCATTAACTTGTGCTCTGATGGTCAGCATAGTATGGCATCTTATGGGCATCTTATGCCCAGGATGCACACACCAGACCCCTCCTCATCAGCTGACACCAAGGCAGTACTAGCAATCTGACAAATGTCATAAGGACCAATGGCCTGATGCACCGTTCAGACAGTCTTGAGGCCTTTTGCCAGCAGTTCCGCCAGACTGGTATGCGCATATTGGGCCGTGGCATGTGACCACACCCCCTGTTTGTGTGCATACACAGACAGAAGGAATGCCAGGGCTTAAGTTTAGCCCCAGTTTATCCCTGACAGCAACAGTAAGGCCGGCTACATCTGTAGTTCTAAAATTCCTGGCATAATACAGAGACCTGGGTATCAGTGACTTACACCAGGAGCATAGTCTGCAGCAGTGGCACCTATGACGCTGCTTTGTCCTCATACGATGGAAGATGTTGTTCTCCTCCTCTAGAAGGGAATGCCGGTCTGTGGTACACGGAGCATCTACTAGAACCTGCAGATCCAAGATGAAGAATTATATTCTAAAACAACACTGGGCACAGTGGTAAGGGAGGGGATCTAAGGGCCTGCAACCAACAGTGGCTTGTTGGCTTAGCTAAGACATGCAGGGGCTGAACAACACTAGGGAGATATACAGTAGGTGACATCCACTCTAGTACATACCTCCCAAGTGTCCCGATTTCAGCGGGACAGTCCCGATTTTCGGGTCCTGTCCCACAGTCCCACCAGCGGCCGGCATTGTCCCGCTGCGGGGGGTGGCAGTTGGGAGCCCGCCCAAGCTGATTGAATAGACGCTGTGCGTCTATTTGCGGCCGAAAATGGGGTCGCGGCTAATTTGCATAAGCCACACCCTCATTTGCATAGGCCCGTCCCCTTTCCGGGCGTGTCCCTATTCCAGCAGCCAAGAAGTTGGGAGGTATGCTAGTATCCCAGTGTAACCCAGGTCCAGTGACCAGAAAACACAACCTGCACAGCTTGCAGGGTTGTACCCAGAAAGCACTGATAATGGTCATTGGATCTCTGCCATTTTTTACCTAACGTTTTGTGTGAACAGCTATTACTGGGAGGGAGAGATTACAGCCCCCTTTATGGTCCTGACCACTCCAGTTTTACCCTAGGGAGATACATTACCCCCCCCCCCCCCCCCCCCCCGTGCCTGCCGGCAAGCGATGCACCAAATATGTTTTAAGAGACAGAGTCAGGCTTGTCCCAATCTATGCACAGGGGCCACGATAACAGCACATCTGCTCCTTAATGTATGCGTGCCTTGTATGTGTGTTGTGTGTATGTATATATGCTGTGTGTGTGTGTGTGTATATATGTGTTAGTGTTCCCGCTAGGCTGTTTTAGCGGGGCGCTGCGCCCTGCCCGATTTTTCAAGGGCAAAATGCGCCCTGCCCCTCTGGCAGCACCCCGCTAAAACAGCCTGCCCTCTCCTCTTATCGTGACACCGGGGAAGCCCGGCGCCGCAGTATATAGCGGTGCCCGGCGCTTCCCCGGCAGCGGAGAGCCTTCGGTGCGGGCGGGCCTGCCCCCTTTAATGACGATGCTGGCCGGGCCCACCCCTTTTCCTGACGTCGCCAGCCGAGCCCGCCCCTTTTCCTGACGTCGCCAGCCGGGCCCGCCCCTTTTCGTCACGACGCGGCCCGGACAAGCCCCTTTTGTGATGTTGGCGGCCCGGGACCGCCCAGAACAGTGACAACGGCGGGCCCGGTCCGCCCCCTTGACGATGCCCCCCGTTCAGCGGCGCCCTGCCTGCCCCGGTTCCTAGAAGGAACACTATGTGTATGTGTGTATGTATATATGCTGTGTGTGTATGTATATATGCTGTGTGTATGTGTGTATGTATATATGCTGTGTGTATGGTGTGTGTGTATGTATATATGCTGTGTGTGTATGTATATATGCTGTGTGTGTATGTATATATGCTGTGTGTATGTGTATGTGTGTATGTATATATGCTGTGTGTGTATGTATATATGCTGTGTGTATGTGTGTATGTATATATGCTGTGTGTATGGTGTGTGTGTATGTATATATGCTGTGTGTGTATGTATATATGCTGTGTGTGTATGTATATATGCTGTGTGTATGTGTATATATGCTGTGTGTATGTGTATATGTATATATGCTGTGTGTGTGTATGTATATATGCTGTGTGTATGTGTATGTATATATGCTGTGTGTATGTATATATGCTGTGTGTGTATGTATATATGCTGTGTGTGTGTGTGTATGTATATATGCTGTGTATGTGTGTTGTGTGTATGTATACATGCTGTGTGTGTATGTATATATGCTGTGTGTGTGTGTGTATGTATATATGCTGTGTGTATGTATATATGCTGTTTGTATGTATATATGCTGTGTGTATGTATATATGCTGTGTGTGTTGTGTGTATGTATATATGCTGTGTGTATGTATATATGCTGTGTATGTGTGTGTGTGTGTATGTATATATGCTGTGTGTATGTATATATGCTGTGTGTATGGTGTGTGTGTTTTTATCCTTAGTGGGTCTCCCCTTATCTTAAGTACCCCAAGCTCCCTGGATACTTAGGGCCGGATTCAGAGTTGATCACAAAAGAAAAATCTTTCTCAAAAGGGTAACACCATGCTGCGCTGCAGGTGGGGCAGATGTAACATGTGCAGAGAGACCTGGGTAACACCATGCTGCGCTGCAGGTGGGGCAGATGTAACATGTGCAGAGAGACCTGGGTAACACCATGCTGCGCTGCAGGTGGGGCAGATGTAACATGTGCAGAGAGAGCTGGGTAACACCATGCTGCGCTGCAGGTGGGGCAGATGTAACATGTGCAGAGAGACCTGGGTAACACCATGCTGCGCTGCAGGTGGGGCAGATGTAACATGTGCAGAGAGACCTGGGTAACACCATGCTGCGCTGCAGGTGGGGCAGATGTAACATGTGCAGAGAGACCTGGGTAACACCATGCTGCGCTGCAGGTGGGGCAGATGTAACATGTGCAGAGAGAGCTGGGTAACACCATGCTGCGCTGCAGGTGGGGCAGATGTAACATGTGCAGAGAGAGCTGGGTAACACCATGCTGCGCTGCAGGTGGGGCAGATGTAACATGTGCAGAGAGAGCTGGGTAACACCATGCTGCGCTGCAGGTGGGGCAGATGTAACATGTGCAGAGAGACCTGGGTAACACCATGCTGCGCTGCAGGTGGGGCAGATGTAACATGTGCAGAGAGACCTGGGTAACACCATGCTGCGCTGCAGGTGGGGCAGATGTAACATGTGCAGAGAGACCTGGGTAACACCATGCTGCGCTGCAGGTGGGGCAGATGTAACATGTGCAGAGAGACCTGGGTAACACCATGCTGCGCTGCTGGTGGGGCAGATGTAACATGTGCAGAGAGACCTGGGTAACACCATGCTGCGCTGCAGGTGGGGCAGATGTAACATGTGCAGAGAGACCTGGGTAACACCATGCTGCGCTGCAGGTGGGGCAGATGTAACATGTGCAGAGAGACCTGGGTAACACCATGCTGCGCTGCAGGTGGGGCAGATGTAACATGTGCAGAGAGACCTGGGTAACACCATGCTGCGCTGCAGGTGGGGCAGATGTAACATGTGCAGAGAGACCTGGGTAACACCATGCTGCGCTGCAGGTGGGGCAGATGTAACATGTGCAGAGAGAGCTGGGTAACACCATGCTGCGCTGCAGGTGGGGCAGATGTAACATGTGCAGAGAGAGCTGGGTAACACCATGCTGCGCTGCAGGTGGGGCAGATGTAACATGTGCAGAGAGAGCTGGGTAACACCATGCTGCGCTGCAGGTGGGGCAGATGTAACATGTGCAGAGAGAGATTTGGGCGAGTTATTTGTTTCTGTGTAGGGTAAATATTGGATGCTTTATATTTACACTGCACATTAGAATTCAGTTTGAACACACCCCACCCAAATGTATCTCTCTTTGCATGTTACATCTGCCCCACCTGCAGTGCAGCAGGGTTCTTCCCAATTGAGAAAGATTTTGCGCTCTATCCCCAGTGACAACTTGTGTCTGCAGACAGCCCCTTTCCCCACTGTAGGTCTCCAGCCTGGCATTTAGGGGAGATCACTAGTTTCCTGTGACTTGGAGCGAGCCCGCAAGGGGGGGGGACGGGGGGGGGGGGGGGGCGCGATCCACGTTCCCCCCTTGTCGGGATTTCGGCGGTCGGGATTTCATACTGCTTCCCTACGGACAGACAGCCACTTACCCGGTCATACATGCCCTCCTCTGGCCAGTCTGTCCCATCCCACGAGGTGACACGCCCTCTGTCCTCTCTCTGTACGCAACTCTTGTGGGATGTAGGCCTGTGGGACCCTGCGCAGGCGGTTGCAGCGGGAAATAGAGGAGTCATTGGCTGCAAGGTATGCCTGAGGGGGACTAAAGAGAGAGTAGGGCAGGGGGGGCAGAGGCGGTCCTGCAGCGATGCATACCCCACAGCAGAGAGAGCCGGCACCGGGAAGGGTGATCCCTGGAGAGGACAAGGGCCTGTGCAGTGCTGTGAGCTGCTAACCTGTAAGGAGCGGGGGCTGCGCAGCTGTGTGACCAGGAATGGCACCAGGAGAGCCAGGCTCCTCCAAGTCCCCTACTGCTGCCACCTGCCAGAGGGAAGGGAACCGCGCTGCCCCCATTAGTTGCCAACCACAGGAGGAGCCCCAAACCCGGAGAGAACAGAATGATGTGTGCTGCCGAGGTGTCCTACATAGTGCCTGCCTGTGGAGGAGCCGAGAGGGTGAAGACTAGAACCTCGAGGAAGAAGGTGCTGAAGGGGTAAATTACCTGGGAGCACACCCAGCTGGAGGATTCTCCCGGGGTTGCTCCGAAGAAGATAGAGGACGCAGCAAGTGGAGACCAAGGACTGCAGGCACCGCGGAGGACACCCGCTGTCGAGGAAGGACACGCAAAGGACCCCTAGCTGGAGACCTGTAGAAGCCCCCTCAGTGGTGCGGAGCTGCCCCTAGAGTTGCCTGTCCGAAAGTGAGTTTTGAACACTAGGCAACATCAAGGACAAGAGCCGCGCAGAGGACAGGGGACAGCCCAGTGGAGGAGAGGACAGAGGAAGATCCCCAGCCTGATAGGAGCCGGGGGTGGAAGCAGAGGCCGACCCAGAACAGCACGACAGGCGGAGCCATGGACGACCCAGCACCTCCTGCTGCAGGAGCCGATGACACAGACAGGACACAAGACAGAGATCCCCCTCTGGGTAGTGTCTAGATCCCATGCAGTTTAGGTAATTTTCCCATCATGCCCTGGGTCCACGTATACCTGGAGGGGGAATATAAATCTGTGGCGAGCGAAGCGAGCCACCGTGCCCGAAGCGTGCGAGCGTAGCGAGCCCGCGAGGGTACAATGCTGCAAAGGAGCAGCCACAGCCATTACACCGCAACTGCGGAGCGCAGCATCCCGGGCGTGCTGTGTAGCGAATCCAGAGAGACTTGTGATGCAGTGGACATGGGGAAGGGGAGATTACAGCCTCCCCGTGTGGTCTGGACCGTTCCAGTTTTTATTACACCCCCGGACCATGCAGTGAGGCTGTATTCTCCCCCCTCTCCTCTCCCAGGTGACAGGTGCGAGAGCAGCCTCATCAGATGGAGCACCCCCGGACAGGACACCCCCGGACCGGATACTTCAAGCTCCGGAATGCAGAGTTTGATGCAGAGTTTGATGTCCAGTCCGGCATTCCGGTGTCTTATCCGATTCCGGATTTTACCCATACCCCTGTGGATGAGATGTTTTTGGCATTTTGGACTGGCTCCCATCGACCAATCGGGTTCTTCCTGAACTTACCCACCTCCTTTTGGCAGACTATGGTTTGATCTTGGTGTCTCGCAATAATTGGGTCTTCCTAGTTTGTGGTATCTTATCCGCAGTAATGAAGGTGGTGATCCCTTATCTATTATTACATTGGCATACGTGTGGGAGGGTGACTATAGCGGGACTTAAACTTGAGTGGAATTGAAGGTGTTAATATAAGCATGCAAAGGTCCTAATTTATCAAGGAGTGATAAAACTCGCTGTGAATGATAACACATGTTGCATATGATAAATAGTGCTCCAACCAATCCGCCCCAACCGCCATGTTTTCAGCCCCTGTCATTTGTAAAAAAAATGACTGTTAGGGGTGGATTGGCTGGTGTACCAATTATCATACGCAACAAGTGTTATCAGTCACGACGATTGTTATCACTCGTTGAAAAATGAGTAACTCTGTAGCGCTTTTAGAGGCTCCTACCCCTCGGCCTGCATGAAGAAGGGCTGAGTGTGCGTCCATGTTGCTTTTACTGCAATGTTACCAGGACCCGGTGAACGTGCAGGTCATTTGGTTATGTAGCCAATATCGGACTGCATGTTCAGCCTACGGGGGTGGTCGATAACGATATTGAGTGTACACAAGCCCTTGTGAGCGATATTATTATTATTATTATTTAAATCCTAACGTGTGCATGGGACGTCACATTTATCTAGCACTGTCCATAATGTGACAATATGCAGCTCATTGGTTGCTGAGGCCAACTTCTCTTTCGCATTACT
Organism: Crinia signifera; assembly: GCF_055691185.1. Taxonomy (NCBI): domain Eukaryota; kingdom Metazoa; phylum Chordata; class Amphibia; order Anura; family Myobatrachidae; genus Crinia; species Crinia signifera. The sequence continues at coordinate 41,422,757 of NC_139222.1, forward strand.
GGCCAGATTTCCTCCTCTCTGCATTCCACAGCATTGATCTTGCTAACGATGTCCTCAAGCACGGCCGACAGAGGATGTTGCTGACTATGTTTGGGAGTGCGCATAGTCAGCCATGTAGGGGGTAATTCACTCCTGATTGCAAGACTAAAAATGTGGAGGCCGGGCGATTAAGGAATGTCTGCGCATGCATATAGGTCCTAGTGCTCAGGCCATCCACTGATGAAATACAGCGTCTCTTTTTTTTTATTTTTATAATCAGTTTCCATAAGCAAGATGATTGACAGGGACCCAGTGTTTGGGGGTATGACCCGTCCGTTTTCTGAACGTGTCTGGGAAGGCGTGTGACATCCCCTCTGGCCTCGATTGCAGCCACCGAGTAAGTTCTGGGCTTGGCACAGGCTGCACACACTGGGAAAATCATTCAGTGGTGAGTGAGTTGCGAATGGATTTAGCTATTCGCAGGTAGAGTGGCCAATCCCAGGAACAGCGGGATCCTGGGATTGGGCCCCAACATTGGCCGGATTTCTAGATTGGGCTGTGCACCCACTCAAATGCTGCCCGGCTTCTCCCGTCCCTGGCTCTGCGCAGCGTGATGTAGTCAGAGGTCAGGCTGCGCAGGGCCGCAGCGCCCACCCGCCCGGCATTTGTTATATTAAGTAAACCAATTGAGCATTTTACAATCCCATATCTCCGGATTAGAAAAATGCCCAGGGATTGTTATCCCTAAGCGCAAACCATTCGCAGGTTGGCACGGGGTGGGATTACACTCTGTCGCTATAACTAATAGCAGTATAGTCATAAGGTGCTGCTAAAACTGACCGGAGCGATCAGGTCTGAATAACCCCCATCGGGCGTAGCAACCCTTCTAATAACCGGGTCGAATGGCCGAGTTGGTCGACCTGGGTTATTTGGTTGGGAGCTTTCACACCGCACCTCATAACATCAACCCTGCAATAATTCGGGTTTAAGGTGCGATGCGAAAGGGGTATGGTTTTGTTTGTTTTTGGTGTCAATGCCAGCTGGGTATCTGTATATAGGGTAAGGGTTGATACCCAGGTTGGCACTGTCCTGGGTTACACCCATAACAGACATATAAGAGAGCCCATATCCAGCCGCACGCGCAGTCTCTATCCCTGTGCAAAGTGGGGATTTGGGATGATTTGCGATTCCATCGTAGACTCTGATGTTCTGTGCACTGTGTCTCGGACTAATCTGAGGGCAAGGAATCACAGTGTGAGCTCTGCACTAAGTCATTAGCCACTATTAATGTCATTGTTTCATTCATAGATGAAAACTGTACCTGCTAGAATCGTTTCCTAACCAGAAGCCGCATAACTGCGATACTTACACATAGGAGAAGACTTCCATCTAGATTATCTGATTTACTGAGAATGGAGAACGGAATGCAGGAGAAGAATCACATCGCTAATAAGCTATTGAATATAACCTTGGAGATCATCTGCCTGCTGACTGGGGAGGTAAAGTCACATGGACATCACTCTTATCTCTATTACTGACGCGGGGACCTGACTGGGGAGGTGAGAAGGTCTGGGAGCGTCACAGTGACATCACTCTTATCTCCATTACTGACACGGGGACCTGACTGGGGAGGTGAGGGGGTCTGGGAGCGTCACAGTGACATCACTCTTATCTCTATTACTATCAGAGGGACCTGACTGGGGAGATGAGGGGGTCTGGGAGCGTCACAGTGACATCACTCTTATCTCCATTACTAACACAGGGACCTGACTGGGGAGGTGAGGGGGTCTGGGAGTGTCACAGTGACATCACTCTCACCTCTATTACTATCAGAGGGACCTGACTGGGGAGGTGAGGGGGTCTGGGAGCGTCACAGTGACACCACTTGTATCTCTATCGCTAACACAGGGACCTGACTGGGGAGGTGAGTAAGGGGACGTTATATTTTAACACTGGAGGATGTGACCGCGGAGGTGTCTGCTGGGAATAAGAAGTTCTACAGTAACACTGAGGGATGTGACCAAATAGGTGACTGCTGGGAATGGGACATTATACAGTAACACCGGGGGATGTGACCAGAGAGGTGACTGCTGGGAATGGGACGTTATACTGTAACACCGGGGGATGTGACCAGGGAGGTGACTGCTGGGAATGGGACATTATACAGTAACACAGGGGAGGTGACTGGGGAAGTGACTGCTGGGAATGGGATGTTATACAGTAACACTGAGGGATGTGACCAGAGAGGTGATTACTGGGAATGGGACATTATACAGTAACACTGGTGGGTGTGACCGGAGAGGTGACTGCTGGGAATGGGACAATATACAGTAACACCGGGGGATGTGACCGGAGAGGTGATTGCTGGGAATGGGACAATATACAGTAACACAGGGGGATGTGACCTGAGAGGAGATCGCTGGGAATGGGACATTATACAGTAACACTGTTTGATGTGACCGGAGAGGTGACTGCTGGGAATGGGACATTATACAGTAACACAGGGGGATGTGACCGGAGAGGTGACTGCGGGGAATGGGATGTTATACAGTAACACCAGGTATGTGATCGGAGAGGTGACTGCTGGGAATGGGAGATTATACAGTAACACCAGGGGATGTGACTGGAGAGGTGACTGCTGGGAATGGAGATATTATACAGTAACACAGGGAGATGTGACCAGAGAGGTGACTGCTGGGAATGGGACATTATACTGTAACACTGGGGGATGTGACCGGAGAGGTGACTGCTGGGAATGGGACATTATACTGTAACACTGGGGGATGTGACTGGAGAGGTGCCTGCTGGGAATGGGACATTATACAGTAACATTGGGGAATGTGACAGGAGAGGTGCCTGCTGGGAATGGGACATTATACAGTAACACAGGGGGATGTGACCGGAGAGGTGACTGCGGGGAATGGGATGTTATACAGTAACACTGGGGATGTGACCGGAGAGGCGACTGCTGGGAATGGGACATTAAAGTGACACCATGCTGCGCTGCAGGTGGGGCAGATGTAACATGTGCAGAGAGACCTGGGTAACACCATGCTGCGCTGCAGGTGGGGCAGATGTAACATGTGCAGAGAGACCTGGGTAACACCATGCTGCGCTGCAGGTGGGGCAGATGTAACATGTGCAGAGAGACCTGGGTAACACCATGCTGCGCTGCAGGTGGGGCAGATGTAACATGTGCAGAGAGAGCTGGGTAACACCATGCTGCGCTGCAGGTGGGGCAGATGTAACATGTGCAGAGAGAGCTGGGTAACACCATGCTGCGCTGCAGGTGGGGCAGATGTAACATGTGCAGAGAGAGCTGGGTAACACCATGCTGCGCTGCAGGTGGGGCAGATGTAACATGTGCAGAGAGAGCTGGGTAACACCATGCTGCGCTGCAGGTGGGGCAGATGTAACATGTGCAGAGAGACCTGGGTAACACCATGCTGCGCTGCAGGTGGGGCAGATGTAACATGTGCAGAGAGACCTGGGTAACACCATGCTGCGCTGCAGGTGGGGCAGATGTAACATGTGCAGAGAGACCTGGGTAACACCATGCTGCGCTGCAGGTGGGGCAGATGTAACATGTGCAGAGAGACCTGGGTAACACCATGCTGCGCTGCAGGTGGGGCAGATGTAACATGTGCAGAGAGAGCTGGGTAACACCATGCTGCGCTGCAGGTGGGGCAAATGTAACATGTGCAGAGAGACCTGGGTAACACCATGCTGCGCTGCAGGTGGGGCAGATGTAACATGTGCAGAGAGAGCTGGGTAACACCATGCTGCGCTGCAGGTGGGGCAGATGTAACATGTGCAGAGAGACCTGGGTAACACCATGCTGCGCTGCAGGTGGGGCAGATGTAACATGTGCAGAGAGACCTGGGTAACACCATGCTGCGCTGCAGGTGGGGCAGATGTAACGTGTGCAGAGAGACCTGGGTAACACCATGCTGCGCTGCAGGTGGGGCAGATGTAACGTGTGCAGAGAGAGCTGGGTAACACCATGCTGCGCTGCTGGTGGGGCAGATGTAACATGTGCAGAGAGACCTGGGTAACACCATGCTGCGCTGCAGGTGGGGCAGATGTAACATGTGCAGAGAGACCTGGGTAACACCATGCTGCGCTGCAGGTGGGGCAGATGTAACATGTGCAGAGAGAGCTGGGTAACACCATGCTGCGCTGCAGGTGGGGCAGATGTAACATGTGCAGAGAGAGCTGGGTAACACCATGCTGCGCTGCAGGTGGGGCAGATGTAACATGTGCAGAGAGACCTGGGTAACACCATGCTGCGCTGCAGGTGGGGCAGATGTAACATGTGCAGAGAGAGCTGGGTAACACCATGCTGCGCTGCAGGTGGGGCAGATGTAACATGTGCAGAGAGACCTGGGTAACACCATGCTGCGCTGCAGGTGGGGCAGATGTAACATGTGCAGAGAGACCTGGGTAACACCATGCTGCGCTGCAGGTGGGGCAGATGTAACATGTGCAGAGAGAGCTGGGTAACACCATGCTGCGCTGCAGGTGGGGCAGATGTAACATGTGCAGAGAGACCTGGGTAACACCATGCTGCGCTGCAGGTGGGGCAGATGTAACATGTGCAGAGAGAGATTTGGGCGAGTTATTTGTTTCTGTGTAGGGTAAATATTGGATGCTTTATATTTACACTGCACATTAGAATTCAGTTTGAACACACCCCACCCAAATGTATCTCTCTTTGCATGTTACATCTGCCCCACCTGCAGTGCAGCAGGGTTCTTCCCAATTGAGAAAGATTTTGCGCTCTATCCCCAGTGACAACTTGTGTCTGCAGACAGCCCCTTTCCCCACTGTAGGTCTCCAGCCTGGCATTTAGGGGAGATCACTAGTTTCCTGTGACTTGGAGCGAGCCCGCAAGGGGGGGGGACGGGGGGGGGGGACGGGGCGATCCACGTTCCCCCCTTGTCGGGATTTCGGCGGTCGGGATTTCATACTGCTTCCCTACGGACAGACAGCCACTTACCCGGTCATACATGCCCTCCTCTGGCCAGTCTGTCCCATCCCACGAGGTGACACGCCCTCTGTCCTCTCTCTGTACGCAACTCTTGTGGGATGTAGACCTGTGGGACCCTGCACAGGCGGTTACAGCGGGAAATAGAGGAGTCGTTGGCTGCAAGGTATGCCTGAGGGGGACTAAAGAGAGAGTAGGGCAGGGGGGGCAGAGGCGGTCCTGCAGCGATGCATACCCCACAGCAGAGAGAGCCGGCACAGGGAAGGGTGATCCCTGGAGAGGACAAGGGCCTGTGCAGTGCTGTGAGCTGCTAACCTGTAAGGAGCGGGGGCTGCGCAGCTGTGTGACCAGGAATGGCACCAGGAGAGCCAGGCTCCTCCAAGTCCCCTACTGCTGCCACCTGCCAGAGGGAAGGGAACCGCGCTGCCCCCATTAGTTGCCAACCACAGGAGGAGCCCCAAACCCGGAGAGAACAGAATGATGTGTGCTGCCGAGGTGTCCTACATAGTGCCTGCCCGTGGGGGAGCCGAGAGGGTGAAGACTAGAACCTCGAGGAAGAAGGTGCTGAAGGGGTAAATTACCTGGGAGCACACCCAGCCGGAGGATTCTCCCGGGGTTGCTCCGAAGAAGATAGAGGACGCAGCAAGTGGAGACCAAGGACTGCAGGCACCGCGGAGGACACCCGCTGTCGAGGAAGGACACGCAAAGGACCCCTAGCTGGAGACCTGTATAAGCCCCCTCAGTGGTGCGGAGCTGCCCCTAGAGTTGCCTGTCCGAAAGTGAGTTTTGAACACTAGGCAACATCAAGGACAAGAGCCGCGCAGAGGACAGGGGACAACCCAGTGGAGGAGAGGACAGAGGAAGATCCCCAGCCTGATAGGAGCCGGGGGTGGAAGCAGAGGCCGACCCAGAACAGCACGACAGGCGGAGCCATGGACGACCCAGCACCTCCTGCTGCAGGAGCCGATGACACAGACAGGACACAAGACAGAGATCCTCTGGGAGCAGCCACAGCCATTACACCGCAACTGCGGAGCGCAGCATCCCGGGCGTGCTGTGTAGCGAATCCAGAGAGACTTGTGATGCAGTGGCGGTGAGTACCCCCTAATCCCGGGTGCTTGTGGCCCTCCTTCCTGATATTTCCCCATATATTAATAGGTACGTGTGTCATATTGCAGGTTGTTTTATTAGTGATCTATCTAAAGTGCAAGAGTAATGCAGGTATTTCACAATTATATATATAATATATATATATATATATATATATATATATATATATACACACACACACACAATTACACACTGTGGATGAGATGTTTTTGGCATTTTGGACTGGCTCCCATCGACCAATCGGGTTCTTCCTGAACTTACCCACCTCCTTTTGGCAGACTATGGTTTGATCTTGGTGTCTCGCAATAATTGGGTCTTCCTAGTTTGTGGTATCTTATCCGCAGTAATGAAGGTGGTGATCCCTTATCTATTATTACATTGGCATACGTGTGGGAGGGTGACTATAGCGGGACTTAAACTTGAGTGGAATTGAAGGTGTTAATATAAGCATGCAAAGGTCCTAATTTATCAAGGAGTGATAAAACTCGCTGTGAATGATAACACATGTTGCATATGATAAATAGTGCTCCAACCAATCCGCCCCAACCGCCATGTTTTCAGCCCCTGTCATTTGTAAAAAAAATGACTGTTAGGGGTGGATTGGCTGGTGTACCAATTATCATACGCAACAAGTGTTATCAGTCACGACGATTGTTATCACTCGTTGAAAAATGAGTAACTCTGTAGCGCTTTTAGAGGCTCCTACCCCTCGGCCTGCATGAAGAAGGGCTGAGTGTGCGTCCATGTTGCTTTTACTGCAATGTTACCAGGACCCGGTGAACGTGCAGGTCATTTGGTTATGTAGCCAATATCGGACTGCATGTTCAGCCTACGGGGGTGGTCGATAACGATATTGAGTGTACACAAGCCCTTGTGAGCGATATTATTATTATTATTATTTAAATCCTAACGTGTGCATGGGACGTCACATTTATCTAGCACTGTCCATAATGTGACAATATGCAGCTCATTGGTTGCTGAGGCCAACTTCTCTTTCGCATTACTGGCCAGATTTCCTCCTCTCTGCATTCCACAGCATTGATCTTGCTAACGATGTCCTCAAGCACGGCCGACAGAGGATGTTGCTGACTATGTTTGGGAGTGCGCATAGTCAGCCATGTAGGGGGTAATTCACTCCTGATTGCAAGACTAAAAATGTGGAGGCCGGGCGATTAAGGAATGTCTGCGCATGCATATAGGTCCTAGTGCTCAGGCCATCCACTGATGAAATACAGCGTCTCTTTTTTTTTTTTTTTATAATCAGTTTCCATAAGCAAGATGATTGACAGGGACCCAGTGTTTGGGGGTATGACCCGTCCGTTTTCTGAACGTGTCTGGGAAGGCGTGTGACATCCCCTCTGGCCTCGATTGCAGCCACCGAGTAAGTTCTGGGCTTGGCACAGGCTGCACACACTGGGAAAATCATTCAGTGGTGAGTGAGTTGCGAATGGATTTAGCTATTCGCAGGTAGAGTGGCCAATCCCAGGAACAGCGGGATCCTGGGATTGGGCCCCAACATTGGCCGGATTTCTAGATTGGGCTGTGCACCCACTCAAATGCTGCCCGGCTTCTCCCGTCCCTGGCTCTGCGCAGCGTGATGTAGTCAGAGGTCAGGCTGCGCAGGGCCGCAGCGCCCACCCGCCCGGCATTTGTTATATTAAGTAAACCAATCCTGGGATTGAGCATTTTACAATCCCATATCTCCGGATTAGAAAAATGCCCAGGGATTGTTATCCCTAAGCGCAAACCATTCGCAGGTTGGCACGGGGTGGGATTACACTCTGTCGCTATAACTAATAGCAGTATAGTCATAAGGTGCTGCTAAAACTGACCGGAGCGATCAGGTCTGAATAACCCCCATCGGGCGTAGCAACCCTTCTAATAACCGGGTCGAATGGCCGAGTTGGTCGACCTGGGTTATTTGGTTGGGAGCTTTCACACCGCACCTCATAACATCAACCCTGCAATAATTCGGGTTTAAGGTGCGATGCGAAAGGGGTATGGTTTTGTTTGTTTTTGGTGTCAATGCCAGCTGGGTATCTGTATATAGGGTAAGGGTTGATACCCAGGTTGGCACTGTCCTGGGTTACACCCATAACAGACATATAAGAGAGCCCATATCCAGCCGCACGCGCAGTCTCTATCCCTGTGCAAAGTGGGGATTCGGGATGATTTGCGATTCCATCGTAGACTCTGATGTTCTGTGCACTGTGTCTCGGACTAATCTGAGGGCAAGGAATCACAGTGTGAGCTCTGCACTAAGTCATTAGCCACTATTAATGTCATCGTTTCATTCATAGATGAAAACTGTACCTGCTAGAATCGTTTCCTAACCAGAAGCCGCATAACTGCGATACTTACACATAGGAGAAGACTTCCATCTAGATTATCTGATTTACTGAGAATGGAGAACGGAATGCAGGAGAAGAATCACATCGCTAATAAGCTATTGAATATAACCTTGGAGATCATCTGCCTGCTGACTGGGGAGGTAAAGTCACATGGACATCACTCTTATCTCTATTACTGACACGGGGACCTGACTGGGGAGGTGAGTGGGTCTGGGAGCGTCACAGTGACATCACTCTTATCTCCATTACTGACACGGGGACCTGACTGGGGAGGTGAGGGGGTCTGGGAGCGTCACAGTGACATCACTCTTATCTCTATTACTATCAGAGGGACCTGACTGGGGAGATGAGGGGGTCTGGGAGCGTCACAGTGACATCACTCTTATCTCTATTACTATCAGAGGGACCTGACTGGGGAGATGAGGGGGTCTGGGAGCGTCACAGTGACACCACTCTTATCTCCATTACTAACACAGGGACCTGACTGGGGAGGTGAGGGGGTCTGGGAGTGTCACAGTGACATCACTCTCACCTCTATTACTATCAGAGGGACCTGACTGGGGAGGTGAGGGGGTCTGGGAGCGTCACAGTGACACCACTTGTATCTCTATCGCTAACACAGGGACCTGACTGGGGAGGTGAGTAAGGGGACGTTATATTTTAACACTGGAGGATGTGACCGCGGAGGTGTCTGCTGGGAATAAGAAGTTCTACAGTAACACTGAGGGATGTGACCAAATAGGTGACTGCTGGGAATGGGACATTATACAGTAACACCGGGGGATGTGACCAGAGAGGTGACTGCTGGGAATGGGACGTTATACTGTAACACCGGGGGATGTGACCAGGGAGGTGACTGCTGGGAATGGGACATTATACAGTAACACAGGGGAGGTGACTGGGGAAGTGACTGCTGGGAATGGGATGTTATACAGTAACACTGAGGGATGTGACCAGAGAGGTGATTACTGGGAATGGGACATTATACAGTAACACTGGTGGGTGTGACCGGAGAGGTGACTGCTGGGAATGGGACAATATACAGTAACACCGGGGGATGTGACCGGAGAGGTGATTGCTGGGAATGGGACAATATACAGTAACACAGGGGGATGTGACCTGAGAGGAGATCGCTGGGAATGGGACATTATACAGTAACACTGTTTGATGTGACCGTAGAGGTGACTGCTGGGAATGGGACATTATACAGTAACACAGGGGGATGTGACCGGAGAGGTGACTGCGGGGAATGGGATGTTATACAGTAACACTGGGGATGTGACCGGAGAGGCGACTGCTGGGAATGGGACATTAAAGAATAACACCAGGTATGTGATCGGAGAGGTGACTGCTGGGAATGGGAGATTATACAGTAACACCAGGGGATGTGACTGGAGAGGTGACTGCTGGGAATGGGGATATTATACAGTAACACAGGGAGATGTGACCAGAGAGGTGACTGCTGGGAATGGGACATTATACTGTAACACTGGGGGATGTGACCGGAGAGGTGACTGCTGGGAATGGGACATTATACTGTAACACTGGGGGATGTGACTGGAGAGGTGCCTGCTGGGAATGGGACATTATACAGTAACATTGGGGAATGTGACAGGAGAGGTGCCTGCTGGGAATGGGACATTATACAGTAACACAGGGGGATGTGACCGGAGAGGTGACTGCGGGGAATGGGATGTTATACAGTAACACTGGGTATGTGACCGGAGAGGCGACTGCTGGGAATGGGACATTAAAGAATAACACCAGGTATGTGATCGGAGAGGTGATTGCTGGGAATGGGAGATTATACAGTAACACCAGGGGATGTGACTGGAGAGGTGACTGCTGGGAATGGGGATATTATACAGTAACACAGGGAGATGTGACCAGAGAGGTGACTGCTGGGAATGGGACATTATACTGTAACACTGGGGGATGTGACCGGAGAGGTGACTGCTGGGAATGGGACATTATACAGTAACATTGGGGGATGTGACCGGAGAGGTGACTGATGGGAATGGGACGATATACAGTAACACAGGGGGATGTGACCAGAGAGGTGACTGCTGGGAATGGGACATTTTACAGTAACACCGGGGGATGTGACCAGAGGGGTGCCTGCTGGGAATGGGGCATTATACAGTAACACCGGGGATGATTTGCGATTCCATGGTAGACTCTGATGTTCTGTGCACTGTGTCTCGGACTAATCTGAGGGCAAGGAATCAGTGTGAGCTCTGCACTAAGTCATTAGCCATTATTAATGTCATCGTTTCATTCATAGATGAAAACTGTACCTGCTAGAATCATTTCCTAACCAGAAGCCGCATAACTGCGATACTTACACATAGGAGAAGACTTCCATCTAGATTATCTGATTTACTGAGAATGGAGAACGGAATGGAGGAGAAGAATCACATCGCTAATAAGCTATAGAATATAACCTTGGAGATCATCTGCCTGCTGACTGGGGAGCTAAAGTCACATGGACATCACTCTTATCTCTATTACTGACACAGGGACCTGACTGGGGAGGTGAGGGGGTCTGGGAGCGTCACAGTGACATCACTCTTATCTCCATTACTGACACGGGGACCTGACTGGGGAGGTGAGGGGGTCTGGGAGTGTCTTAGTGACATCACTCTTATCTCTATTACTAACACAGGGACCTGACTGGGGATGTAAGGGGGTCTGGGAGTGTCTCAGTGACATCACTCTCACCTCTATTACTATCAGAGGGACCTGACTGGGGAGGTGAGGGGGTCTGGGAGTGTCACAGTGACATCACTCTCACCTCTATTACTATCAGAGGGACCTGACTGGGGAGGTGAGGGGGTCTGGGAGCGTCACAGTGACACCACTTGTATCTCTATCGCTAACACAGGGACCTGACTGGGGAGGTGAGTGAGGGGACATTATATTTTAACACTGGAGGTTGTGACCGCGGAGGTGTCTGCTGGGAATAAGAAGTTCTACAGAAACACTGAGGGATGTGACCAAATAGGTGACTGCTGGGAATGGGACATTATACAGTAACACAGGGGGATGTGACCGGAGAGGTGATTGCTGGGAATGGGGCAATATACAGTAACACCGTGGGATGTGACCGGAGAGGTGACTGCTGGGAATGGGGCAATATACAGTAACACCATGGGATGTGACCGGAGAGGTGATTGCTGGGAATGGGACATTATACAGTAACACTGGTGGATGTGACCAGAGAGGTGACTGCTGGGAATGGGACAATATACAGTAACACCGGGGGATGTGACCAGAGAGGTGATTGCTGGGAATGGGACAATATACAGTAACACAGGGGGATGTGACCTGAGAGGAGATCGCTGGGAATGGGACATTATACAGTAACACTGTTTGATGTGACCCGAGAGGTGACTGCTGGGAATGGTACATTATACAGTAACACAGGGGGATGTGACCTGAGAGGTGACTGCTGGGAATTGGATGTTATACAGTAACACTGGGGATAAGACCGGAGAGGCGACTGCTGGGAATGGGACATTAAAGAATAACACCAGGTATGTGATCGGAGAGGTGACTGCTGGGAATGGGAGATTATACAGTAACACCAGGGGATGTGACTGGAGAGGTGACTGCTGGGAATGGGGATATTATACAGTAACATTGGGGAATGTGACAGGAGAGGTGCCTGCTGGGAATGGGACATTATACCGTTACACCGGGGGATGTGACCGGAGAGGTGACTGATGGCAATGGGACGATATACAGTAACACAGGGGGATGTGACCAGAGAGGTGACTGCTGGGAATGGGACATTTTACAGTAACACCGGGGGATGTGACCAGAGGGGTGCCTGCTGGGAATGGGGCATTATACAGTAACACCGGGGAATGTGACCAGAGAGGTGACTGCTGGGAATGGGACATTATACAGTAACAACGGTGGATGTGACCGTAGAGGTGACTGCTGGGAATGGGACATTATACAGTAACACAGGGGGATGTGACCAGAGAGGTGATTGCTGGGAATGGGACTTTATACAGTAACACTGGGGATGTGACCGGAGAGGTGACTGCTGGGAATGGGGCGTTATACTGTAACACCGGGGGATGTGACCAGAGAGGTGACTACTGGGAATGGGACATTATACAGTAACACAGGGGGATGTGACCGGAGAAGTGACTGCTGGGAATGGGACATTATACAGTAACACAGGGGGATGTGACCAGAGAGGTGACTCCTGGGAATGGGACGTTAAAGAATAACACCGGGTATGTGACCGAAGAGATGACTGCTGGGAATGGGATATTATACAGTAACACCAGGGGATGTGACTGGAGAGGTGACTGCTGGGTATGGGGATATTATACAGTAACACCGGGGAATGTGACCAGAGAGGTGCCTGCTGGGAATGGGACAATATACAGTAACACCGGGGAATGTGACCGGAGAGGTGACTGCTGGGAATGGGACGATATACAGTAACACCCGGGATGTGACCAGTAAGGTGACTGCTTGGATTGGGACGTTGTTCAGTAATAATTACATGTAATTATAGCAGCTCACCCTGTATAGCACTGGCTTACTGACGCATTGTGTGCAACTATAGTAGCCTTCCCTGTATAGCACTGGCTTACTGACGCATGCATTGTGTGTAACTATAGTAGCCTACTCTGTAATAGCACTGGCTTACTGACGCATTGTGTGCAACTATAGTAGCCTACTCTGTAATAGCACTGGCTTACTGACGCATTGTGTGTAACTATAGTAGCCTTCCCTGTATAGCACTGGCTTACTGACACATGCATTGTGTGTAACTATAGTAGCCTACTCTGTAATAGCACTGGCTTACTGACGCATTGTGTGCAACTATAGTAGCCTACTCTGTATAACACTGGCTTACTGACGCATTGGGTGACATTCTATGGGATGAGATAATCTGACTTTGGCGAATTTTATCGCAAAAACGTCAGTTTTCGCACTTTTTCCCTAAGTCGCATATTTAATGAGATGCGAAAATCTGCAAAAAGTGCGGTTTTGCCGCAAAATCGCACTTTTTCGCCAGAACTCGCATCCAGATGTTTTCACATTGAAAAGTATACAATTCGCATATTTAATAAGATGCGAATTTGAAAAATGTGTCTAAAAATCTAAAAATAATCAGACCAGGTTGTGATATGCGATTTGGCCAGAACCCTGCACAGATCATAGAGATCTGTGCATGGCCCTGTGTTAAAAAATGTGGAAAAGTGTTTTTTGACAAAAAAATAGTGAGCCGGGGCTGGTTCCAAAAATATGGAGGACAAAAAGCATAGGGGTCCCCCGTATTTCTGAAACCAGCCCCGGACTCTTGGACCGTTCCTGGTTCCAAAAATATGGGGGACAAAATATCTGGGGGTCCCCCTTATTTTGAAACCAGCACCGGGCTCCAACAGCCCTCGGTGTCATGCCACAGCCGGGGGGACACTTTTTATATAAGGTCCCCCGGCCGAAACATGAGCACCGTGGCTGTTCAGCCTTGGACGGGGTACCTGGAGGAGTGGGGACCCACCCATAAAGGGGTCCCCCCCCCCCAGGCTTCACCCGTCCAGGGCTGAAGCCCGGGGCTGTCACCGGCGTCCGTGGCCAGTGGACGCCGGCCTGATATGGTTAAATCTTACATACATAACATTGCTTGATACAGGAGAACTACAAGTACTAGCAGACCTCCCCCGCATGCTGGAACTTGGAGAACCACAAGTCCCAGCATGCGGGGCATTAATGGGCCCACTGGGACTTGTAGTCCACCTGTAAAAAGAATGTTAAAAGAAAACACACACACAGAGAAGTAAAACTTTATTACACACACATTCACACACCTCACTTTTACAACCACATACTTACCGATCCAGGTCCAGCGCTGTCCTCTTCACAGCCGGCTCCCCCCGCACTGACAGCAGGGAGAACCGACTATCTCCGATGCCGCTAACAGCTTCTGTTGCGCTGTCCCAGCGCTACAGAGGCTGAGAGCGTCTTTGGCTTATGCGTCTCCATGGAGACGCATAGCTCAGCCGAGACGCACCGGCCAATCACGCTCTCAGCCTCTGTAGCGCTGTTAGCGGCATCGGAGATAGTCGGTTCTCCCCGCTGTCAGTGCGGGGGGAGGCGGCTGTGAAGAGGACAGCGTGGGCAGGGGTCCTGGGGGAATGGGGACCCCCCAAAGAAGGGGTCCCCCCTCCAGAGCTTACCTGCCCACGCTGAAGCCCGGGCTGTCCTCGATGCCCCTGGGCAGTGGGCATCGAGCTTATACTTGTGTAAAAAGATAGAAAAACGATTGTATACTGCTGTGGAACTATGAGTCCCAGCAAGCCTGCACCACATGCAGGGACTTGGAGAACCACAAGTCCCAGCATGTGGGGCAATAAAGGGCCCGCTGGGACATGTAGTCCCACAGTAGCACAAATGGTTAAATAAATACAAACACACACACACATGTACAGTACAACTTTATTACACACGGAGTCCATTCATCCATACATACCTATGTTGCCATGAAGGATCGGTCCCCTTGTCCTGTAGAATCCACTGGGGTACCTGTGGAGAGAAAACATACTCACAGACGTCTTCAGTGCTTGTCCGGGAGCCCAGCAGCACTGTAATCACTGTCCCGTCCACCAGCCAATCATGGACTGGGACAACCACCATGGCGGACCGCCCAGCGGGTTGCAGCTGACCGCCGACCGCCCAGCGGGTTGCAGCTGGAGCCATACTCCATTATTCTCTGGCTACCGCAGGAACTTGGGATTGGACATAAACTAAGAGGTATTGCCGCACTAAGTGTTTTTTTCCCCCAAAAGTAATTGTGGATTAAACCCATTGTGGACACAAAGTGTGACTAATTCCCTAACCATTCATTCCACGCCACTGTTCTTATATTTACAGTGACAGCCTCATGTGAACTTAGAGTCTTGTCTAACTGAATGTACAGAGGCGCTAGGAATCCGGAGTTGGTTATAACAGGAATATACCTCATGAAATCCTTTATGAGGAGCTGATATGTTTTATATTATTATTATTGTTTTTACACCAATTGTGTTTAGATAATTGAATTGTGTTTATATAATTGAATTGTGTTTAGATAATTGAATTGTGTTTAGATAATTGAATTGTGTTTATATAATTGAATATTTGTAAGTGAAAAATTGCTATTCTTACAGTGATGTGTGCGGCGCTCTCTGTTACTGTTAGGTGCACTATTGTACTAATCTGATAGGTTCCAGAGTATTTAATATATATATAGTGTTCATAAGCAATTTCCAGCATTGCCGTGGGAGCAGCCTTATTATCAATGTTCTTTATAGATTATTCTTTATCATTCATGTATATATATATTCAGGCTTGATAACGGTAATAAACCGAAACGTTGCTGGACTTTTGTGTCTGTTGCTTTGTTCTATCCTGAAAGACCCACGAGTGCCACTACCGTCTCTTCCTATACGTTTGTGCGGGAGCACACGAGGAGGCACCGGGGCAGCATTATCTATTATCTCAAGGAGTGCCCTGAAAATCTTCTTTATATATATATATATTGAATAGTGGAGCGATATTCTTTATTCTCGCACCCGATTGTTCTGTTTGTATATGATGTGCCCACTCTGACTTTCTTACAGACTTCTGGGACCGAGGATTTCATACAGCAGGGAGCAGTGGTCCTAGAAATAATGTGGGGTCCTCGTGCAAATGTACTCAAAGTGACATACTTGGAGTATACAGCTGGACCCGTATATATCCATTGGTTTTATTTGTCTGTAACTACTATGCACCTGTAATTAGAGATGAGCGCGTACAGATCCTAGAGATCCGAACACCCCCGAACTTACCTGTTCTGAAGCATTCACAAGCTGTTCGCGTCCATCCCACCGATAATACGAACCGAAAACAAGGCCAAAACGTCATCATCCTCCCGCATCGGATTCTCACGAGACCGGATCTCTATAAGTCCCGGCTTCCATCGTCATCTTCGCTTGGCACGGATGTGTCCATACTGTCTGCAGAGAGGGGAGGGGACATACACATGGGCATGCTATGGGGGCTGCAGGTGGGGGACAAACTAAAGGGGGAACTAACAGGCTGCCTAACTTTATGGGGGCTTGTGAAAACAAAAGGGGGAACTACTGAGTGGCAGGGTACAACTACTAAGGGGAACTACTGTAATGGACTCACTAGGGGTGAGATGTAGTAATATACATCGCTGGCCGGCCGCAGTGATTCTAGCACATATGTAATAACGTATGCGGCTAGTAGGGTTACCACCCGTCCAGGATTACTCCGGACAGTCCGGTAATTGACACCGGCGTCCGGAGTCCGGAAGGGTGGCTGTCCCGGACTATATATAGTCCGGGAATTGATCTCCAACCCCCCCCCCCCCCCCGCCCGGCCGCTGCGCCGGCACCGCAGATTACATTACTGCGGTGCGGGCAGCCATCAGCGACAGTGTGTGAGTGGCAGACATCGGAAGGGTCCCGAGCCGCGCCATCCCCGCACGCACAGCAGTACTGGGATTGTAGGAGGGGACGCGGTCACGCGGCGGCCGCACCAACCAATGGCGGAGAGGTGGCTGCTGCGTGACCGCGTCCCCTCCCACACTCCCAGTAATGCTGTGGGGGGGATGGCGCGGTCATATATGTATATACAATGGTATAAAGTTGGAGATGAAGCATAATACCACAAAGCAACGGTTACTATAATCAGGCAAGTCGTTTGCTTTAACTTGTATTTGCACCTTTCTTCAACTTTGCTATTTAATTTTGCATTGGGCTACGTTTTTCCTAAAAAAAGGTTTAGTTAATAAAACAAGCATCTTAAAAGATACCTCATGCTTTGAATGGTGCCCAATGGAAATTTGCTGCACCTGAATAGCATACAGAAGAAAAATGGGTTTATTATGTTATTGGTGCAGCTCTATAGTGAAGTGCAGTGAGAATTCCCCATGAACAGACTCAGACCAGAGGAAACCCCCACGGTCCAGGTATTAAGTATATCCATGCTTGGCCACAGGTGACTTAATTAGTAACTCAGTCAGTCTGATTTAACCATCTGTGCTGAGCCATGGATATACCTAAAACCTGGACCGTTGGGGTGCCTTGAGGACTGCGTTTGGGAACCTCTGCCTTAGACTCAGACCCCGTATGTGGAGCAGAGACGGCTTGTGAGGACTTCCGCTGCACCACCATGAGTATCGAGTTTTGCATGCCGTTTGGTCTGCCGGTGTCATAGGAGAGTGGGGGGCACAGCCCACTGCTGGGGGTGGGGGGACCCCGGACAAACACTGGCAGGCTGCTGTAGTAGGAAACATTTTTTCCTGTCAAATGCTGATGGGCTTATTTGGATGAGGGGCCTGGAGCTGCAGTTCCATCCACCCCATTGTTTATCTGGACCTGCCCCTACATAGTGTTACATCATAACCAGTGTGAGAAACCCTCTGATTATTAAGTGTTCTCCCCCCCAAAAAACACAACACCACCCCACCATATTTTGAAATAGAATAGAATAGAAATACCTGAATATGCTAATACTGTGCCTCTCATTGGTGCATTTTAACATCAATCACCATAAGGGGCAAATATCAGATAAAATATATAATAAGCAAATTACCCCAGTATCAGTTGGAGCCTATGTATTACTATGCTGCAGGCTGGTGAGTAATGATTTGGGATGGAGCAGATGTTAGGGGAAGATGTGATGGCAATGGGACAGAGGATGAGATTTTACCATGAGACATACCAGCCAACTGCCACCATTGCTGCCACACAGTCCCAATCTGTGGCCTTGCAGGGGAGGTGCTTATGGGGTAGTGGGTGGGGCTTTACACAATATTTCTACAGATTTTATAATAAACTACTCAATACATTCATGGGAATACATATTCTCAATGGCTGGTTTTCTCTATGCCAGTAACAAATATGGCCACCGGAGTGCAGTGCTGAGAGCTGATTGGCCAGTTTGAATCCTATGGACAGGTATACAACCCATGCAGACTGGACCATCAGTGGCATTTGATGAGTTGAAGCGGTTGAAGCAGTTTATGCGGATGTGCTAGACTCTTGCCTCTGGAAGAGCGAACTAGACTGTCTCGGCATCTAGTGTTATACTTCCGGCTTTGGTTCCTGATACACAGCGCACAATAAAATCTGTGCTTTCCCTGGATTTTTTTATTTTATATTTTCCTTTGCAGCATCTAACATCTGGAGATGAGCAGAAGAGAGCTGAGACGGCTCCTCCAGGACCAGAGAAGATGGAGGAGCCGTCATGAAGATCCTGGTAAGTGATGTTAGGGGCAGTGATTCTATACTAAGGGGGCAATTTTTCAGGGCCTGGGGAGAGATGAAGTACCAAACCGCCAGCTCCTAACTGCCACCCAAAATGACAGTAAGGAGCTGACTGGCTGGTACTTTATCTCTCTCAACACTGTACCTTTCTAGATGCTGTGATAAATCTCCCCCTCTGTCCTCTCACCCTGTGTGGCATGCGGGCGGCAGTTGAAGTTAGCTGCACATTAGTATATGTCCTACCTTATACTCTGGGGGGAGATTCATGACAGCTTGGAGAGAGATCAGATGGGGAGAGGTAAAGGAGACCATTTATCAGTGAGTTTTTGTGATTTAAAACCCAATGTGTATGATAAGTGTTGCTCCAGCCAATCAGCTCCTGTCATGTGTCTGAAAAAATGATAGTTGGGGCTGATTGGCTGGATTTATCATACACATTGGGTTTTAAATAGCTAAAACTCATGATATATGCGCCCCCAAAGTGGTGTATGTACTAAAACTTGGAGAGAGATATAGTGGACAAAGAATGACTGCCAACTAACCAGCTCTCAACTGCCATTTTACAAATACATCATGTGACATGCCAGCTAGGAGCTGATTGGCTGATACTTAATCTCTGTCTCTCTAAGCACTGATAAATCTCCCTCCATGTCATTGTACCCTATGTGGCATGCGGGTGACATTTGGAGATGTGGCCCCCATACATCAGCAATGAACTGGGGCAATTTGGCATTTTACAGATGATTGTGTAAATGAAATCTACAATGTACGGGGGTCACAGATGGCAGATTCTGATCATAGTGATTGGGATTGGTAACGCAGGTTTTCATACAATCTAATATATAAAAGCAAAAATGTGTCTGTCTTTCTATACAAATCCACAATTTACAAGGGAAGATCGTGACATTTTACAAACGAGCGCATTAAAACATGGCTGAGGCAACTAAAAAAAATCCAAATAAAAATGAATTACTGTTAATGTTTTATTAATTAATAACCACCATTTTTGCTTTACGCTCATATCTATGTTCAAGCATAACTCCGGAATGACTGCAACAATTTACACCGGACTTGGTACACATATTTCTTACAATCTGGGAACAAACACTGTGGGGGCTGAGGCACCAGCACAGAGTATTTCAGCAGAAAGCATAACTCCAGAATGGCTGGAGCAATTTACACAAAACTTCGTACACATATGACTTACAATCTGGGAACAAACACTGTGGGGGTAAGACAGCCCTAGCACCCCTAAGGAGTGAGGCACCAGCACCAAATAGTACGCATATCAATTACAATCTGTGAACAAATACTGTGGGGTTACCACGCCCCCTAGCACCCCTAGGGGTGGGGCAGCAGCACAGAGTATATCAGGACATGCATGATATCAGAGGTGTACCTATATATTCGTGGGCCCCATA
The DNA here is from genome assembly GCF_055691185.1 of Crinia signifera. Taxonomy (NCBI): domain Eukaryota; kingdom Metazoa; phylum Chordata; class Amphibia; order Anura; family Myobatrachidae; genus Crinia; species Crinia signifera. Next base: position 41,442,891 of record NC_139222.1, read on the forward strand.
GCAATAGTTTGTAAGGGCCCCCTATTTAGCAACTGATGGTGATAAATGTATGTAAAACATATTATTACACAGCAAAGATGGGCCCCTTCAGCTCGGGGCCCCATAGCAGCTGCACCCCTTGCACATATGGTAGTTACACCCTTGCATGATATGTCAGCATACCTCCCAACTTTGTGACGTTTAAAATAGTGCCCGAAAAGGGGGCGTGGCGTATACAAATAAGGGTGCTGCTTACGCAAATTAGGCTACGCCCTCGTTTCCGGTCACGAATAGATGCTGTGCGCATACGCACAACGTCTATTCTGTGAGATTGGGGGGGTTGGGACTCCCAACTGCCCCCCGCAGCGGGACACTGCCGGCCGCGGGAGGGACGCGGAAACGTCCCCAAAAATCGGGACGTTCCTGCGTTTAGCGGGACAGTTGGGAGGTATGTGTCAGTGATGACAGGGCTGCATGTGACAGGGACAGTGACATGATGTGAGGAGGGGAATGGAGATAGCATGAAGAGTCTATGGGGGGGGGGAAATCCTGCACCGCACACCCTAATTGTACACACACATCGAGAGGTGCTATCATGCTGGGACTTGTAGTTCTACAAAGAAAGGACACTACAGTGCTGATGCCCATGCTATAATAATTATAATAAGCTCTGCTTTCTAATATTGTGCAATAACAAGGTTCTATATATAGTATATTATAGTATAGTAATACTAGTTTGGTATTTATGCAGATTTATAGGGGGCTTTTTGAGGGTAAAAACATAGTATGAGGGATCCACAAGAGACGATGTCACCTTTCAAGAGTCAGATCTGAAATCACTGATATATATCATAGTTACCTCCCCTCCTGCATTCTGCAGGAGACTCCCTGACATAGCAGCAATCTCCCTCATTAGTCTAGCAATCTCCCTCATGTCACCTAGCCCACATTACACTGTTACATCATAGTTACCTCCCCTCCTGCATTCTGCAGGAGACTCCCTGACATAGCAGCAATCTTCCTTAATTAGTCTAGCAATCTCCCTCATGTCACCTAGCCCACATTACACTGTTACATCATAGTTACCTCCCCCTCCTGCATTCTGCAGGAGACTCCCTGACATAGCAGCAATCTCCCTCATTAGTCTAGCAATCTCCCTCATGTCACCTAGCCCACATTACACTGTTACATCATAGTTACCTACCCTCCTGCATTCTGCAGGAGACTCCGTGACATAGCAGCAATCTCCCTCATTAGTCTAGCAATCTCCCTCATGTCACCTAGCCCACATTACACTGTTACATCATAGTTACCTCCCCCCTGCATTCTGCAGGAGACTCCCTGACATAGCAGCAATCTCCCTCTCTCCCTCATTAGTCTAGTAATCTCCCTCATGTCACCTAACCCACATTACACTGTTACATCATAGTTACCTCCCCCCTGGATTCTGCAGCAGACTCCCTGACATAGCAGCAATCTCCCTCATTAGTCTAGCAATCTCCCTCATGTCACCTAACCCACATTACATTTTTAATTTTTTGGGGAAAAAAAGAATGAGAGAAAGATACGTTTACATTAAATCACCAGCATCATTTCCCAGCACTTTTCCAAGTATAGTAGCTCTTAGTAACTGCTTTGGAGCTCATCTACATTTGGATATAAGTCATTTTAAAAGATTCCTCTCAGATGTAGCAGTACACGCCCACGCTTCTAGGTGCCACGTTCACAATCTCTTTTCACAATCTCTCCATATATGGAACTAGACACGCCCTTTGGGTGGAGCATGACACGCCCCCTCAATGGGGCGCTGTGCAAAATTCTACTACCAACTATAATCTCCCTGAAACTCATTTTCAAAAGTAGTCAAGTATGATATACATCTGTAATGTATGGGCGCAGATTGAGGAATCTCTAAATTGGGGAAGGGATCTCTATATTGGGGGGGGGGGGGGGGGATAATCACAGAATTTATGAAAATATTTTTTTTGTTGAGTCTGTGAATCATTTCTTTGTGGTTACTAGTGATGTATGGGGGCCACAGCGGTACATGGGGGCCACAGCGGTACATGGGGCCTGATTTGGGTTCAGTTGTAGTTTTCCAAACAATTGCAGAACTGTATCTGCTGACTCCAGCATGCGGAGGAGCGACCAGCACAGGACAAGGCCGCCCGCTGGCTGGGTCCCTCCATGTGATGAGATTGCAAACTATAAAAACAAAACAACAACCAGTAAAAATGCATTTTAATTTGAATTTAATATTTAACTTTGTTACTGTACAAATAACATATTGTATACATATATTGCTGAACTGGATTATTGGCTATTTGGACTTGTGCTATTCTATCTTAGGAGCTGGGTTTTCATGTTTGGAAATTGCCAAGTTAGCAAATGGATAAATACATATAACAAAAATAAATCAAAACACAAACCCCTAAATGTTATTGCTGTAATTACTTTGGCTGCTATATAATGTATATATTTTCAGATGACGCTTCGGAGACCGTGTTTGAGGAGCGGCTGCGGTCCGAGCGCAGAAGAAGAAGAACTCGCCAGCAACATCATGAGCAGCCGTCATCAGGAGAAGCATCTGCTCGTCTGCAGCGACCACAACGAGAGGACAGAAGCCGTTCTCCTCCACCTGCTTCTGCTTCAGCGAGGGACAGACCAGGCCCAGATCATCCTCCCGGGCCAAGCCATTTTCACCAACCCTGTCAGCAACCAGCAGAGAATGGGCCGAATCTCCCAGCCATCGTTTCGGAGATCAACTTCATCATCACGTCGCCCATGCTGCTGGAGATCAGCGGGCGGAACCTCCCAGCCTTCATGCTATTTTTCGGCGGACCAGGTGAGGATTTCCAGGTCATGGAGGCAGAGATCACCAGCAACAATCTTCCGGCCAGGTTGGTGGAGATCAGCGATCTGAACAACCCTCCCATGGTGGCAGACATCTGCGGATTCCCAGCTCACCATGCTACAGAGGAGGAAGCCGCAGAATCCTGTGTCATCTGTCTGATGGACTTCGTGCCGGGAGAGCTGGTGGCCGTCCTGCCCTGCAGCCACATTTTCCACGCAAGCTGCATCTACGAGTGGACGGACACAAACCCCAGCTGCCCCGTGTGCCGAGGACCGTGCATCCCATCGCCGGTCATGTTCCGGATCTCCTGAGTACGGCAGGAGGATAAAGATCTACATCACCGTACAATCAGGTAATTCCTCCTATATCTCTCTGCTGTTATCCTGTTTCCTTCTCTCTTCCCTCTTTTTCTCACTCTTTCCATATTTCTCTGTTTCTTTTCCTTCTCTTCTCTCCTTTCCATACTATCCCAGCTCTCTGTGCAATTCCATCAGCACTCTGCCATCTTCTATCTCCCCTGCTCTCCCCGCCCTCCTGCGGCGTGGAGCAGATGTATTTGCAGACACAGGGGGAGATTCTCTAAACTAAAAATGAGGTAAAAACCCCGTTATCAGGGTGTTTACCGCATTTTGGGATGCTCTAAGCATCCCCCGCCGGGTTACCGCGACGGGTGGCATCGCCAGAAAAATCTGGCGATGCCCCATAGAAGCCTATGGGCTTCTAACACGAATCCACCGCCGCCCCACACTGACCCACCGCCGCCCCGCACTGACCCCCCCCCCCCCTCACTGTGTCTGGGCAGCACAGAGCTGTGCTGCCCGGACCTCCTCCTCCCTGCACTATGATCCTCAATCCTGCGTGATCTGTATTATGGAGTTCCAAAATGGAGAGCGGGTGTCAGTTCTGCCCTGTGGCCACAGATTTCATCCGAGCTGCATCTACGTGTGGACGGACTCAAATCCCAGCTGTCCTGTGTGCCGCAGACAATCCACTCGGTGGCCGGGCCTGTGTCGTCTCTCCTGAATACACCGAGAACATGAAGATCTTCTCCACCGTACATCGTGGTAATTCCTTCTATCTCTCTCCTCACAGGTGTTATCCCATTTTGGGTCTTCTTCTCTCTCCTCTTTTCTTTACACTCTTTTCTGTCTTTCGCACCATCACAACCGCTCTATCCCATCCCAGCAGCTTTCAGCTGCCTCTATTACACCCCACCCACACTCCTGCGGCCTAGGGCTGACATGACTTGGGAGCATTTTGCCACTCGTCACCGTTAGCGGTGAGGGTCCCGAGGGATTTTCCCTGTTATCTCCTGAATACACGGTGACACTATTGGCTCGTGTTCTCCGTGCAGGTTTATCAGGAATTTCAGGTTTTTACCTCGGGCCAAGTCGTCTCACCCCCTCCTACCACTCACTTAGCATTAGTCATGTTAGTATTTGGTTTTACTACACTCCACACATACTCCTGTGGCCATTTTGGGTTTTCTTCTCGCTCCTCTTTTCACAACCTCTCTATCCCATCCCATCAGCTTTCAGCTGCCTCTATTACACACCACCCACACTCCTGCGGCCTAGGGCTGACACGACTTGGGAGCATTTTGCCACTCGTCACCGTTAGCGGTGAGGGTCCCGAGGGATTTTCCCTGTTATCTCCTGAATACACGGTGACACTATTGGCTCGTGTTCTCCGTGCAGGTTTATCAGGAATTTCAGGTTTTTACCTCGGGCCAAGTCGTCTCACCCCCTCCTCCCCCCTCACTTGGTATTAGTCAGGTTGGTAATTATTTTTACTACACCCCACCCACACTCATGCGGCCTAGGGCTGACATGACTTGGGAGCATTTTGCCACTCGTCACCGTTAGCGGTGAAGGTCCCGAGGGATTTTCCCTGTTATCTCCTGAATACACGGTGACACTATCGGCTCGTGTTCTCCGTGCAGGTTTATCAGGAATTTCAGGTTTTTACCTCGGGCCAAGTCGTCTCACCCCCTCCTCCCCCCTCACTTGGTATTAGTCAGGTTGGTAATTATTTTTACTACACCCCACCCACACTCATGCGGCCTAGGGCTGACACGACTTGGGAGCATTTTGCCACTCGTCACCGTTAGCGGTGAGGGTCCCGAGGGATTTTCCCTGTTATCTCCTGAATACTCGGTGACACTATTGGCTCGTGTTCTCCGTGCAGGTTTATCAGGAATTTCAGGTTTTACCTCGGGCCAAGTCGTCTCACCCCCTCCTCCCCCCTCACTTGGTATTAGTCAGGTTGGTAATTATTTTTACTACACTCCACCCACACTCCTGCGGCCTAGGGCTGACACAACTTGGGAGCATTTTGCCACTCGTCACCGTTAGCGGTGAGGGTCCCGAGGGATTTTCCCTGTTATCTCCTGAATACACGGTGACACTATTGGCTCGTGTTCTCCGTGCAGGTTTATCAGGAATTTCAGGTTTTTACCTCGGGCCAAGTCGTCTCACCCCCTCCTCCCCCCTCACTTGGTATTAGTCAGGTTAGTAATTATTTTTACTACACCCCACCCACACTCCTGCAGCCTAGGGCTGACACGACTTGAGAGCTTTGCCACTCGTCACCGTTAGCGGTGAGGGTCCCGAGGGATTTTGTCCTGTTTTTGCCTGAATACACGGTGACACTATTGGCTCGTGTTCTCCGTGCAGGTTTATCAGGTTTTTACCTCGGGCCAAGTCATCTCACCCCCCCCCCCCCCTCACTTGGTATTAGTCAGGTTGGTATTTGTCTCTTTTACACTTCTCCAACACTCCTGCGGCCGATGGCACAGAAACTCAAATACTAAATTAGCATATTGGGCCCGAATCATAATCCAAAGCTGTAGTGGCACATTCAGTAAAGTACTGATATTTGGTACCCTGCGCATGTGTTGGACCCATACTGCCCATGTACAGTATGTGTCCACAACATTGGTTGAACTATGGCATCAGACAGTCAGTGATTGATAGTCTGATGCTGCTTGGGGATGGCATGGGGATGGAGGTTGTTTGTGAAAGATGGGGCCAGGATCTACTTCGGAGGACTGAGATTTTCAGACCTGATCGGAGTAGATTCCATGGTCGGCTTGCATGACCCAACTGGGTCGGAGCTGGCCAAAGTTGTCACAGGAGATCGGATACTGCAGCCCAGGATGCCGTTCCGATCAGTAAAGCAGCAGGAGGTGCAATGCCTATCATTGTATATAGGTCTATTCGTCAGGTGGTGTGGGGGTGGGCTAGCGGTTTGGGGTTGGGGCCGCCTGTGTCGACCAGTCAGCTGCTCCATGCACTAGTTTTTATAGTGTAATCCTGCTTGATCGGCAGGGCGGCTCCTTCAACGATCTGCTTCCCCACTTTCTACACCACATCACGAATAGACAAGACTTGGGAGCATTTGCCACTCGTCACCGTTAGCGGTGAGGGTCCCGAGGGATTTTCCCTGTTTTCTCCTGAATACACGGTGACACTATTGGCTCGTGTTATCCGTGCAGTTTTTTCAGGTTTTTCAGGTTTTCACCTCGGGCCAAGTCATCCCACCCCCTTACTCCCTTGGCATTAGTCAGGTTGTTATTTCTATAGTTCTGGAGATGTGGACATTTTGATTGTAGGCTAGCTAGGGGCTGACTCTTTTAGCCTGGATTCCCCACCCACCCTAGCCCAAACTTTTTTTTTCTTTTTTCTTGCCTGTTGGGGTTGGTCAACCTCTCTGTGGTGGGAAATAACGTCAGTCCAGTGGCTAATGCGCTGCTTTATGGAGGTGCGCTCTCTTTTCAGGGTGTGGTATGACTGTCCAACAATCGGGATCATGACAGTCAGTATACCGACATCGGAATCCCGACTGCCAGTTAGTGCTCTGACAAGGGGGTGAGCGCAAAGAAGCCCCTTGCAGGCTCGGTGGCTCGCCACAGGTTCTATTCTCCCTCTATGGGGGTCATGGACCCCACAAGGGAGAACAGACCCTGTCAGTTGGGATCCCCCATGTCAGAGCACCGGCAGTCGCAATTCCTATGTTGGTACACTTACCGTCAGGATCCCGATTGCCGGGCAGTCATCCGGCACCCCTCTTTCTAATACACTGATCAAGTGTGACCTACCCTACTGGGGGTCAGGGTCACTGACTGTCTAGTTGGCCTATTGTGGTGTACTGGCCAATTGGCTTATGTCACTGGTAAACTGACCGTTCTTTCTCTCTGCCACCATAGTTATTTAAAATGTTACAAAATAAAAAGGTTGACTGATTTTAATGGCCTTACTGTTGTCTGTGTCATTATTTTACATAAGTTAGATTTTATCCACTAGCAAATATGGTTAATGTGTGAGGTCACACTCAATCTCACATCTGCCGACAGGAAGTTTCATTAATAATATTACACCATCCAGCCCATACTAATGTTTTATTGCTAGAATCCCCTAATATCTGGGAAATCCTCTTCATTTTTGGAAGTTAATACAATAGGTGAGATTTTTTAGGATGAGAGATTCAAAAAGTGAGAGATTTGGTAAGAAATCTCCAGTTTTTTAAAGTGGCAATCATTTACACGGCAAAATCAAACTGGTTTTGCAGAGTAAATGATTGCCGCTTTAAAAAAAACTGGAGATTTCTTACCAAATCTCTCACTTTTTGAATCTCTCACCCTATTAAATCTCACCAATATGTTATCATCAGGTGACATATATAGCATCAGGTGACATATATAGCATCAGGTGACATAAGAAGCATCAGGTGACATATATAGCATCAGGTGACATAAGTAGCATCAGGTGACATATATAGCATCAGGTGACATATATAGCATCAGGTGACATATATAGCATCAGGTGACATAAGAAGCATCAGGTGACATATATAGCATCAGGTGACATAAGTAGCATCAGGTGACATATATAGTATCAGGTGACATATATAGCATCAGGTGACATGTTAAATACTTTAGCAGGAACCGATGGATCGGAATAACAGAACTAAAATCTAGTCCAGGCATTCCCAATCACAGTCCTCAAGGCACACCAACAGTGCAGGTTTTGTAGATATCCAGGCTTGAGCACAGGTGACTTAATTAGTATCTGAGGGATTCTGATTAAACCATCTGTGCTGAAGCCTGGATATCACTAAAACCTGCACTGTTGATGTGCCTTGAGGACCGTGATTGGGAATGCCTGATCTAGTCTAATGCAGGGGTAGCCAACTCCAGTCCTCGAGAGCTACCAACAGTGCGTGTTTTCCAGGTTTCCTCATAGAATCACAAATAAAGTAATTTGCTCCACCTATGGATCTTTTAAAATGTGTCATTGAGTAATGCGTGCACCTGTGCACAAGCTAGGTGCTCTGAAAAATGTGAATTGTTGGTAGCTATTGAGGACTGGAGTTGGCTACCCCTGGTCTAGTGTGTACGCACAATGCTGATGATGTGCACTCACACAACTTGTCAGCAATGTAACATGGAGCCTGCACCCCCACCGTCGCTCGTTGCGGCTGGCATTAACAAAAGTGTGACAGGGGTTGGGCTGGCACAGGCTAAGGGGACAATTATTAAATATAATTAAGGTGTTATTAATTAATTAAATAATTAAAGTAAACCAACATAAGAGGGTGGCCATGCGGGAAAAACCCTGACTGGCTATTAACGGTTGGTGGTGCTCCCAAACAAAGTTCAGAATATACACTGAAAAAAGGGATGTAGTCTAACGAAGAAGACTAAAGAAGAACCAAAAAGGTTTTTGGGGCACACTTAATATGATAAATTACAGATTAATTGATGTACATATGATATAACAATAAAACGTAACTTTTAATGGAAAGCTTGGTTAGTAAAATAAATTCATATTAATATTTTCACACACCGTTTATGTGATTATTGGAGAGCACCATATATGGTGGACTCCCGCCAATTAATGTGACAATATCAGAAATCAAGTTATTACAACAAGAGCGAAAATGTTAACATAATACATTGCCTAATACCAAATTTTTATATATAATATACGGTTATCGGCAAAAAGAGGGCACGGGTCACTGCGCACCGCCACTACGATGTCCTCCACAGTGGTGGAGAGGGTAGAAATGGATTGTTGGGTCAAAAAGATGGAAGAGAGAAAGGGAGGGTTCAAATTTGTTGTGGCTGCATCCCAACGATACTAACAGACGTACTGCCCCAGTGGATGAATACAGCACTGGATGTTCCCTACAGGTCCCCCTTATAGGTACTTGTCCAGCCTCTCACTGCTTAGCTTCTGTGTTCGGATGGTATACAGGCGGTCCAGTGAAGTATGGCTGTATAGCCCTTGCTGGTTAATTCCGGTGTCAATAGGGTGGATGAGCCCAAGTAGGCTTCTGCTGTCCAAACCGTTCAGAGCAAGGCAGACCTGTTACCCATGTAGCATTGCAGGAGTGCTTGTGCTGGCTGGATGGATGAGAGAGCCACGAAATAGAATAGTTCAGTGATAGGAGGTGCTAACAAACAGAACCCTCATCTCTGCTGTCAAACATCATGCAAGCATCAGATGATTTGATGAGAGTCAGAGGATCATGCGATAGCTTCCTCTAAAGTGAAACAACCAGGTGGGATGGGGGTATGTGAGCCCGTAGGGCTTAAGGAGAGGATTCAAAAAATGGTAAATGTACCCACGGTCCCTAGATGAAAGGGAAATAGGCACCTAGTGTCAGTGTATATATTACTAGAGACACCAGATACAAACCGGGGAATCCGAATAATGATTGGGGTAATTAGGACTGGGAATAATTAGCAATTCAGTCCTTAGGATTTAGTAATAAATAAACATAAGTACAAATCAGGTGGTAAATGGTCTCCCAAAGGACCCTATGGATGCCGTCAGGTATTGGTTACGCAGGTAGTACTGAGTATGTAGCAATCAGATGTCATGCAGAGGTGATTGGCATGTGAAAATCACAGACAACCATAAACTCAAGACCATATGTGGATGCTGACAAATATTGGTTAAACAAGTATTATTTAGTACATGGTATTCAGACGTCATGCAAAGGTAATCACAAAACCACAATCCAAAATATTTAGTTAAGTAGAAGCACTGATGCTGCGAGTAAATTGGATTAGTATGTAATCAAAGGGTTAACATTCAGCTAAGTGCTGTGAGGATAAGTGCAGCGGTTTGAACAGGTAAGTAGACAAGCAGTACTATTTAGGAATTACTAAATATATGGAGTCTCACTGCGAACAATCACCCGCTTATGGAGTATAATATGTGATCACACAGAAATAGTAAACGTAGAGATCGTTACCGCGGGAGACCAGGGTGTGGGGGGTTAACCCCGTTACCTGCGTCGGCTGTGGAAGTGCTGCTCGGAGATGGATGCCGGTGGGCAGGAGCATAGGTTGTTTAAGGTTAGTGGTGGCGGTGTGATGCGCGCTGTCGCGCCGCAAGGAGGGTAGAAGCAGGACGGCTGGAAGGTCGCTCCGTATCGATTTGGAGTTCTCAGCCGGCACTGGAGGGGGCGGTGGGCGTGACCACGTGTGTCCTTCAGACACGTGTTTCGCGTAGAGCTTGGTCACAGGGGTGTGTGCAAGTGGGAGGGTAAGGAGGGATTACTTATGGCGCGTCTGACCAATGCGATTATGGAACGGGTGGTGGAGGCGGGTACTGCTCCCGAGAATGGGGGAATGCGTTCTGTAATAGAGTTTACGTGTGTTGCTAACGTGGAGACTGATTATGCTGACCGAGAGGAGGGACGGGCAGTAAGCTAGACACTGGACGCTAGTTGGGTTGCCTGGGTTACCTGCGCAGCTATGTGCTGGATATGAACGGCTGTATGTGCAGGGAGGCGGCGTAATGCTACAGGCAGGACTGCGGTCAGGTTGCCAGATTGTAACAGTGGCAGAGTATATGCGATTAGCAGTATAGAGGTAAAGTTGCCATAGTAGTAGGCGTAGCTGTGTCTATACGTTTTAAAAGGTGAGATAAAGGGGAAAAGATGAGATATATGGTTATAGAATTGTTGTTGATTGGCTACTGTTGGAATGGAGGGCAAGCCACTGTGAAATAAGGGAAATATAAATATACATATGAAAGAGTATATATTAGAAAAAATATTTGAAAAAATATATATTATTGATAATAACAATATATATATGTATAAAATATAATAGTTATAATGGTTAATGCTGTGCCCAGGTACTGGTGACACATAAAGGTGAAAAGCACCTGAATATATGAGCTGACAAGATATTGGGGAGCTAAGATAGGAAGTAGAGATAGACATAGGGATATAGGGATATAAATGGGGGCTGTCCTGTCAAATGGGGAAGCACTGTTGGTGGAGCTATCGTTTGATATGAGAGAGCAGAGAGCACTGGAATAGTGGTACCAGGAGATTGGGGTTATCATATAGTAGGAGAGAACGGAGAACACTAGGATGGTGATAAAGTGTGGGGAGATAAAATTAAGACTTTTAGTGGGTGTTTACTTAAAGAAAGGCACTGTATTTTATGTCCTCGTTCAGGCCCTTTGGTGCAAGTGACCCTAGCTGGAAAATCCACCAGCTTTCCCTGCGGAGGAGTGCCTGATTGATGTCTCCACCTCTTCGGCCCAGGTGTACTTGTTCAAGGCCTGAGAATTTAAGATCATCCGTGTTCGAGGCGTGCATCCTGAGAAAATGGCGTGCAATTGAGGTTAGGGTTTTAAAATTGTCTTTGTCCCTGGAGGCGTTGCGGATGTTACCTATATGCTCCAAAATCCTCTGTTTTAAAGGGCGGGATGTCATTCCTACATATCTAGCCTGGCATGGGCAAGTGATGCAGTATATGATATTTTGACATTTACAGTTGTAGAAACCCCTAATCCTGATGTCGTCGCCATATCTGTCTTTGATTGTCTGCGTATTGATAATATGTTTACAGGCTTTGCAGCTGCCGCACGGGTAACTGCCGACTGTTGTGGGTTGGGTCGCACGTCTTGCCACATAGTGGCTTCGGACCAGGTTGTCCTTCAGATTAGGTGCCCTCCGCCAGCTCATATCAGGTTTTGGTTTTAATTTGGAGGCCAAATCCTCATCTGTTAGCAGAATATGCCAATGTTTCTGAATTGAATCTCTGATTTCTCTCCATTCATTACAGAAATCGCCTACTATTCTGATAACTGGTGGGGTATCATCCGGTGGTTTGGTGTTGAACAGGATATCGTCTCTGGTCTTCTGCTGGATAGATTTCATAGACCTCTTGATAAGTCTCTTCGAATATCCCCTCTCCTGTAGCCTGTTGGTAAGGTCGTGGCACAGTGTGTTATATGTGGTATCATCAGAGCAGTTTCGTCTTAATCTGAGAAATTCGCCTTTTGGAAGATTAGTTACAGTTGGCGGAAAATGGGAACTACTCCTGTGCAGCAGACTGTTTGTGGAAGTGGTCTTCCTGTAGAGTTCAGTGGACAGGGAATTGTTGGCACCCCGATAGATGCGGAGATCAAGAAAAGTAATACTGTCCGGACTCCAGTCATATGTGAATTTCAGGTTCAAGGTGTTCACATTTAGTCTTTGGATGAAATTGGTGAGGTGTTCAGGAGATCCCTTCCAAATTATCAATATGTCATCGATATATCTTGTCCACATATGGACACAGTCGATGTAGGTGTCATCTTGAAGAACCACCTCCTTTTCCCACCATCCAAGGAAGAGGTTGGCGTACGTGGGGGCGCAGGCCGCCCCCATCGCTGTTCCTCTCCCCTGGATGTAGTAGTACTGTTCAAAAACGAAATAGTTTTTGTGTAACACAAAGTCCAGCAGGATCAAAAGAAAATCATGAAAGGGGGTGAGGCCCTCAATTTCCAAAAAATATCGTACAGCCGCAATCCCAAGATCGTGTCGGATGCAATTATAAAGAGATTCAACATCCAAAGATACAAGGAGATGGTCGTCGTCTAAGTAGATGTTGTTCAGTTTCTTCAAGACTTCCGTTGTGTCTTTGGTGTATGAGGGTAGGCTCATGACGTGGTGCCGAAGATGGACATCTAAAAAGATACAGGCATTCTCTATGAGCGATCCGTTGCCGGACACAATTGGTCTGCCCGGGGGTGACTGTAAATTCTTGTGTACCTTGGGAAGGAGATAGAAAGTGGCTACCCTTGGATTAAGGTTCAACAGGAAAAGATGTTCTGATTTTGTGATGGTACCGTCTGATAGGGCCCTATCTATTAATCTTTCCAAGGCAACTTTAAAGTTGGAGGTAGGATCAAATAGGGTTTTGGAGTAGCAAGATCTATCATTCAATTGTGAGTGAACCTCTTTGAGGTACATATCTGTTGGCCATAGGACAATATTACCCCCCTTGTCCGAGGGTTTGATGACAATGTCTTGCCAATCTCTGATCTCTTTGATAGCTGCTCTTTCAGTTTTAGTGAGGTTACCCTTGGTTCTATACTTTTTGTTCTTGCGGTGTAGTTCATCGAATTCCTTAGAAACCAGGTTTACAAAGACCTTGACCTCAGGGCAGATAGTGTCCTGTGGGAAGAAAGTGGACTTTTTTTTGCAGATGGTTCTGTTTTTTGTGGTGGATGTTTCTGTTCCTTGTAGCATTTCCAGGTCCGCAATGGCCTGTAATTCTTGTGAAGTCCAGTTGGCTGGGATGTCGGGGGTATCAGTTTGACAGCGAGAGTGGAACTTGGCTAGAAGTAATTTTCTACCAAACAGATGCAGACTGGTTTCCCAGTGGAATCTGTCGAAGGTATGGGTTGGAGAAAAAGAAAGGCCTTTTTCAAGAACTCTAGTCTGTTCAGTGGTGAGGGAGTGATCAGATAAATTGATGATTTGTAACTTAGTCACTGTGGACTCTACTGTGGGCGTTTCCTTTGGGATTGTCGGCTCGGTTGACGCGGCTCCCATCTCGTCCAATCTCGTCTTCCCCTTCTTCCTACTTCGTCTGGTCTTCCTCTTCCCTGAAAATGTCCTCGGCCTCTGCCAAATTCTAAAAAATCGCTTCCTCTGTTGTGGGTCTCCTCAGTATGAGTGCTGTCATCAGTACTCGAGTACTCAGATTCTGAGACTGATTGTGTGCCCCGTTGATCTCGATTGTATGTCTGCCTTTGTGGTCTCTGTGGTTTGGTCCAATTGAAAATTTTTCCGGTTGAAAAATCGTGTTGGTCTCTCAAAAATTTGTTCTTTTTACGTTCTGTTATAACGTTTTCATAGGTCTCTAGATCTCTTTTAATCTTCTCAAATGTGCTCTGAAAAAGAGGGTCAGTTTCCCACTTCTCCAACTTTTTTCCAAATGTGTCTATCTTTTGAGTGCACTCTTCAAGAATCAGATGATTGTGACGTATTAATATAGTCATCAGTTCCTGGGAACATTTAAGCAGACTGGTCTCCCACTCTTTTTTTAGGGCCTCAGTCTGAAGTTCAAATGCCGGGAAAGTTTTGGGTCTCAGTCCTCTCGGGGTAATCTTTTGTTTACTATAGTTCTCAAGGCTAGATAATTCCCAACTAGATCGTATTTGTTTTTGGAGAGTCTTTTTTAGGTTAGACAGATCCTCATCCCAATTGGTATCGCTATTGGTAGAGGCAGATTGCGAAGGGAAAATGGCATCAAAATTGCTACTTTTGTGTTTGTAAATTAATTCATTACGTAGGTTAAAGGCAGCCATTTAAATAGAAGTGGAGAGTGTATGGGGAATTTCACCTGATGATAGAAATAAGTACGGTAATCCCTCCTAGGGAAAGGTTAGTATGATAAGGAGCAAAGCTTTATAGGGTCTGAATACAGAGTGGCCGTGCACAACCTAGAAACTGAGACAGACCTCAGTGAGTATCTTAGATTGAGACAGGGGTTGGGCTGGCACAGGCTAAGGGGACAATTATTAAATATAATTAAGGTGTTATTAATTAATTAAATAATTAAAGTAAACCAACATAAGAGGGTGGCCATGCGGGAAAAACCCTGACTGGCTATTAACGGTTGGTGGTGCTCCCAAACAAAGTTCAGAATATACACTGAAAAAAGGGATGTAGTCTAACGAAGAAGACTAAAGAAGAACCAAAAAGGTTTTTGGGGCACACTTAATATGATAAATTACAGATTAATTGATGTACATATGATATAACAATAAAACGTAACTTTTAATGGAAAGCTTGGTTAGTAAAATAAATTCATATTAATATTTTCACACACCGTTTATGTGATTATTGGAGAGCACCATATATGGTGGACTCCCGCCAATTAATGTGACAATATCAGAAATCAAGTTATTACAACAAGAGCGAAAATGTTAACATAATACATTGCCTAATACCAAATTTTTATATATAATATACGGTTATCGGCAAAAAGAGGGCACGGGTCACTGCGCACCGCCACTACGATGTCCTCCACAGTGGTGGAGAGGGTAGAAATGGATTGTTGGGTCAAAAAGATGGAAGAGAGAAAGGGAGGGTTCAAATTTGTTGTGGCTGCATCCCAACGATACTAACAGACGTACTGCCCCAGTGGATGAATACAGCACTGGATGTTCCCTACAGGTCCCCCTTATAGGTACTTGTCCAGCCTCTCACTGCTTAGCTTCTATTTCTGTGTGATCACATATTATACTCCATAAGCGGGTGATTGTTCGCAGTGAGACTCCATATATTTAGTAATTCCTAAATAGTACTGCTTGTCTACTTACCTGTTCAAACCGCTGCACTTATCCTCACAGCACTTAGCTGAATGTTAACCCTTTGATTACATACTAATCCAATTTACTCGCAGCATCAGTGCTTCTACTTAACTAAATATTTTGGATTGTGGTTTTGTGATTACCTTTGCATGACGTCTGAATACCATGTACTAAATAATACTTGTTTAACCAATATTTGTCAGCATCCACATATGGTCTTGAGTTTATGGTTGTCTGTGATTTTCACATGCCAATCACCTCTGCATGACATCTGATTGCTACATACTCAGTACTACCTGCGTAACCAATACCTGACGGCATCCATAGGGTCCTTTGGGAGACCATTTACCACCTGATTTGTACTTATGTTTATTTATTACTAAATCCTAAGGACTGAATTGCTAATTATTCCCAGTCCTAATTACCCCAATCATTATTCGGATTCCCCGGTTTGTATCTGGTGTCTCTAGTAATATATACACTGACACTAGGTGCCTATTTCCCTTTCATCTAGGGACCGTGGGTACATTTACCATTTTTTGAATCCTCTCCTTAAGCCCTACGGGCTCACATATCCCCATCCCACCTGGTTGTTTCACTTTAGAGGAAGCTATCGCATGATCCTCTGACTCTCATCAAATCATCTGATGCTTGCATGATGTTTGACAGCAGAGATGAGGGTTCTGTTTGTTAGCACCTCCTATCACTGAACTATTCTATTTCGTGGCTCTCTCATCCATCCAGCCAGCACAAGCACTCCTGCAATGCTACATGGGTAACAGGTCTGCCTTGCTCTGAACGGTTTGGACAGCAGAAGCCTACTTGGGCTCATCCACCCTATTGACACCGGAATTAACCAGCAAGGGCTATACAGCCATACTTCACTGGACCGCCTGTATACCATCCGAACACAGAAGCTAAGCAGTGAGAGGCTGGACAAGTACCTATAAGGGGGACCTGTAGGGAACATCCAGTGCTGTATTCATCCACTGGGGCAGTACGTCTGTTAGTATCGTTGGGATGCAGCCACAACAAATTTGAACCCTCCCTTTCTCTCTTCCATCTTTTTGACCCAACAATCCATTTCTACCCTCTCCACCACTGTGGAGGACATCGTAGTGGCGGTGCGCAGTGACCCGTGCCCTCTTTTTGCCGATAACCGTATATTATATATAAAAATTTGGTATTAGGCAATGTATTATGTTAACATTTTCGCTCTTGTTGTAATAACTTGATTTCTGATATTGTCACATTAATTGGCGGGAGTCCACCATATATGGTGCTCTCCAATAATCACATAAACGGTGTGTGAAAATATTAATATGAATTTATTTTACTAACCAAGCTTTCCATTAAAAGTTACGTTTTATTGTTATATCATATGTACATCAATTAATCTGTAATTTATCATATTAAGTGTGCCCCAAAAACCTTTTTGGTTCTTCTTTAGTCTTCTTCGTTAGACTACATCCCTTTTTTCAGTGTATATTCTGAACTTTGTTTGGGAGCACCACCAACCGTTAATAGCCAGTCAGGGTTTTTCCCGCATGGCCACCCTCTTATGTTGGTTTACTTTAATTATTTAATTAATTAATAACACCTTAATTATATTTAATAATTGTCCCCTTAGCCTGTGCCAGCCCAACCCCTGTCTCAATCTAAGATACTCACTGAGGTCTGTCTCAGTTTCTAGGTTGTGCACGGCCACTCTGTATTCAGACCCTATAAAGCTTTGCTCCTTATCATACTAACCTTTCCCTAGGAGGGATTACCGTACTTATTTCTATCATCAGGTGAAATTCCCCATACACTCTCCACTTCTATTTAAATGGCTGCCTTTAACCTACGTAATGAATTAATTTACAAACACAAAAGTAGCAATTTTGATGCCATTTTCCCTTCGCAATCTGCCTCTACCAATAGCGATACCAATTGGGATGAGGATCTGTCTAACCTAAAAAAGACTCTCCAAAAACAAATACGATCTAGTTGGGAATTATCTAGCCTTGAGAACTATAGTAAACAAAAGATTACCCCGAGAGGACTGAGACCCAAAACTTTCCCGGCATTTGAACTTCAGACTGAGGCCCTAAAAAAAGAGTGGGAGACCAGTCTGCTTAAATGTTCCCAGGAACTGATGACTATATTAATACGTCACAATCATCTGATTCTTGAAGAGTGCACTCAAAAGATAGACACATTTGGAAAAAAGTTGGAGAAGTGGGAAACTGACCCTCTTTTTCAGAGCACATTTGAGAAGATTAAAAGAGATCTAGAGACCTATGAAAACGTTATAACAGAACGTAAAAAGAACAAATTTTTGAGAGACCAACACGATTTTTCAACCGGAAAAATTTTCAATTGGACCAAACCACAGAGACCACAAAGGCAGACATACAATCGAGATCAACGGGGCACACAATCAGTCTCAGAATCTGAGTACTCGAGTACTGATGACAGCACTCATACTGAGGAGACCCACAACAGAGGAAGCGATTTTTTAGAATTTGGCAGAGGCCGAGGACATTTTCAGGGAAGAGGAAGACCAGACGAAGTAGGAAGAAGGGGAAGACGAGATTGGACGAGATGGGAGCCGCGTCAACCGAGCCGACAATCCCAAAGGAAACGCCCAC
This sequence comes from Crinia signifera, assembly GCF_055691185.1. NCBI lineage: Eukaryota > Metazoa > Chordata > Amphibia > Anura > Myobatrachidae > Crinia > Crinia signifera. The sequence goes on from NC_139222.1 coordinate 41,460,974, forward strand.
AGTAGAGTCCACAGTGACTAAGTTACAAATCATCAATTTATCTGATCACTCCCTCACCACTGAACAGACTAGAGTTCTTGAAAAAGGCCTTTCTTTTTCTCCAACCCATACCTTCGACAGATTCCACTGGGAAACCAGTCTGCATCTGTTTGGTAGAAAATTACTTCTAGCCAAGTTCCACTCTCGCTGTCAAACTGATACCCCCGACATCCCAGCCAACTGGACTTCACAAGAATTACAGGCCATTGCGGACCTGGAAATGCTACAAGGAACAGAAACATCCACCACAAAAAACAGAACCATCTGCAAAAAAAAGTCCACTTTCTTCCCACAGGACACTATCTGCCCTGAGGTCAAGGTCTTTGTAAACCTGGTTTCTAAGGAATTCGATGAACTACACCGCAAGAACAAAAAGTATAGAACCAAGGGTAACCTCACTAAAACTGAAAGAGCAGCTATCAAAGAGATCAGAGATTGGCAAGACATTGTCATCAAACCCTCGGACAAGGGGGGTAATATTGTCCTATGGCCAACAGATATGTACCTCAAAGAGGTTCACTCACAATTGAATGATAGATCTTGCTACTCCAAAACCCTATTTGATCCTACCTCCAACTTTAAAGTTGCCTTGGAAAGATTAATAGATAGGGCCCTATCAGACGGTACCATCACAAAATCAGAACATCTTTTCCTGTTGAACCTTAATCCAAGGGTAGCCACTTTCTATCTCCTTCCCAAGGTACACAAGAATTTACAGTCACCCCCGGGCAGACCAATTGTGTCCGGCAACGGATCGCTCATAGAGAATGCCTGTATCTTTTTAGATGTCCATCTTCGGCACCACGTCATGAGCCTACCCTCATACACCAAAGACACAACGGAAGTCTTGAAGAAACTGAACAACATCTACTTAGACGACGACCATCTCCTTGTATCTTTGGATGTTGAATCTCTTTATAATTGCATCCGACACGATCTTGGGATTGCGGCTGTACGATATTTTTTGGAAATTGAGGGCCTCACCCCCTTTCATGATTTTCTTTTGATCCTGCTGGACTTTGTGTTACACAAAAACTATTTCGTTTTTGAACAGTACTACTACATCCAGGGGAGAGGAACAGCGATGGGGGCGGCCTGCGCCCCCACGTACGCCAACCTCTTCTTTGGATGGTGGGAAAAGGAGGTGGTTCTTCAAGATGACACCTACATCGACTGTGTCCATATGTGGACAAGATATATCGATGACATATTGATAATTTGGAAGGGATCTCCTGAACACCTCACCAATTTCATCCAAAGACTAAATGTGAACACCTTGAACCTGAAATTCACATATGACTGGAGTCCGGACAGTATTACTTTTCTTGATCTCCGCATCTATCGGGGTGCCAACAATTCCCTGTCCACTGAACTCTACAGGAAGACCACTTCCACAAACAGTCTGCTGCACAGGAGTAGTTCCCATTTTCCGCCAACTGTAACTAATCTTCCAAAAGGCGAATTTCTCAGATTAAGACGAAACTGCTCTGATGATACCACATATAACACACTGTGCCACGACCTTACCAACAGGCTACAGGAGAGGGGATATTCGAAGAGACTTATCAAGAGGTCTATGAAATCTATCCAGCAGAAGACCAGAGACGATATCCTGTTCAACACCAAACCACCGGATGATACCCCACCAGTTATCAGAATAGTAGGCGATTTCTGTAATGAATGGAGAGAAATCAGAGATTCAATTCAGAAACATTGGCATATTCTGCTAACAGATGAGGATTTGGCCTCCAAATTAAAACCAAAACCTGATATGAGCTGGCGGAGGGCACCTAATCTGAAGGACAACCTGGTCCGAAGCCACTATGTGGCAAGACGTGCGACCCAACCCACAACAGTCGGCAGTTACCCGTGCGGCAGCTGCAAAGCCTGTAAACATATTATCAATACGCAGACAATCAAAGACAGATATGGCGACGACATCAGGATTAGGGGTTTCTACAACTGTAAATGTCAAAATATCATATACTGCATCACTTGCCCATGCCAGGCTAGATATGTAGGAATGACATCCCGCCCTTTAAAACAGAGGATTTTGGAGCATATAGGTAACATCCGCAACGCCTCCAGGGACAAAGACAATTTTAAAACCCTAACCTCAATTGCACGCCATTTTCTCAGGATGCACGCCTCGAACACGGATGATCTTAAATTCTCAGGCCTTGAACAAGTACACCTGGGCCGAAGAGGTGGAGACATCAATCAGGCACTCCTCCGCAGGGAAAGCTGGTGGATTTTCCAGCTAGGGTCACTTGCACCAAAGGGCCTGAACGAGGACATAAAATACAGTGCCTTTCTTTAAGTAAACACCCACTAAAAGTCTTAATTTTATCTCCCCACACTTTATCACCATCCTAGTGTTCTCCGTTCTCTCCTACTATATGATAACCCCAATCTCCTGGTACCACTATTCCAGTGCTCTCTGCTCTCTCATATCAAACGATAGCTCCACCAACAGTGCTTCCCCATTTGACAGGACAGCCCCCATTTATATCCCTATATCCCTATGTCTATCTCTACTTCCTATCTTAGCTCCCCAATATCTTGTCAGCTCATATATTCAGGTGCTTTTCACCTTTATGTGTCACCAGTACCTGGGCACAGCATTAACCATTATAACTATTATATTTTATACATATATATATTGTTATTATCAATAATATATATTTTTTCAAATATTTTTTCAAATATATACTCTTTCATATGTATATTTATATTTCCCTTATTTCACAGTGGCTTGCCCTCCATTCCAACAGTAGCCAATCAACAACAATTCTATAACCATATATCTCATCTTTTCCCCTTTATCTCACCTTTTAAAACGTATAGACACAGCTACGCCTACTACTATGGCAACTTTACCTCTATACTGCTAATCGCATATACTCTGCCACTGTTACAATCTGGCAACCTGACCGCAGTCCTGCCTGTAGCATTACGCCGCCTCCCTGCACATACAGCCGTTCATATCCAGCACATAGCTGCGCAGGTAACCCAGGCAACCCAACTAGCGTCCAGTGTCTAGCTTACTGCCCGTCCCTCCTCTCGGTCAGCATAATCAGTCTCCACGTTAGCAACACACGTAAACTCTATTACAGAACGCATTCCCCCATTCTCGGGAGCAGTACCCGCCTCCACCACCCGTTCCATAATCGCATTGGTCAGACGCGCCATAAGTAATCCCTCCTTACCCTCCCACTTGCACACACCCCTGTGACCAAGCTCTACGCGAAACACGTGTCAGGAAGGACACACGTGGTCACGCCCACCGCCCCCTCCAGTGCCGGCTGAGAACTCCAAATCGATACGGAGCGACCTTCCAGCCGTCCTGCTTCTACCCTCCTTGCGGCGCGACAGCGCGCATCACACCGCCACCACTAACCTTAAACAACCTATGCTCCTGCCCACCGGCATCCATCTCCGAGCAGCACTTCCACAGCCGACGCAGGTAACGGGGTTAACCCCCCACACCCTGGTCTCCCGCGGTAACGATCTCTACGTTTACTATTTCTGTGTGATCACATATTATACTCCATAAGCGGGTGATTGTTCGCAGTGAGACTCCATATATTTAGTAATTCCTAAATAGTACTGCTTGTCTACTTACCTGTTCAAACCGCTGCACTTATCCTCACAGCACTTAGCTGAATGTTAACCCTTTGATTACATACTAATCCAATTTACTCGCAGCATCAGTGCTTCTACTTAACTAAATATTTTGGATTGTGGTTTTGTGATTACCTTTGCATGACGTCTGAATACCATGTACTAAATAATACTTGTTTAACCAATATTTGTCAGCATCCACATATGGTCTTGAGTTTATGGTTGTCTGTGATTTTCACATGCCAATCACCTCTGCATGACATCTGATTGCTACATACTCAGTACTACCTGCGTAACCAATACCTGACGGCATCCATAGGGTCCTTTGGGAGACCATTTACCACCTGATTTGTACTTATGTTTATTTATTACTAAATCCTAAGGACTGAATTGCTAATTATTCCCAGTCCTAATTACCCCAATCATTATTCGGATTCCCCGGTTTGTATCTGGTGTCTCTAGTAATATATACACTGACACTAGGTGCCTATTTCCCTTTCATCTAGGGACCGTGGGTACATTTACCATTTTTTGAATCCTCTCCTTAAGCCCTACGGGCTCACATATCCCCATCCCACCTGGTTGTTTCACTTTAGAGGAAGCTATCGCATGATCCTCTGACTCTCATCAAATCATCTGATGCTTGCATGATGTTTGACAGCAGAGATGAGGGTTCTGTTTGTTAGCACCTCCTATCACTGAACTATTCTATTTCGTGGCTCTCTCATCCATCCAGCCAGCACAAGCACTCCTGCAATGCTACATGGGTAACAGGTCTGCCTTGCTCTGAACGGTTTGGACAGCAGAAGCCTACTTGGGCTCATCCACCCTATTGACACCGGAATTAACCAGCAAGGGCTATACAGCCATACTTCACTGGACCGCCTGTATACCATCCGAACACAGAAGCTAAGCAGTGAGAGGCTGGACAAGTACCTATAAGGGGGACCTGTAGGGAACATCCAGTGCTGTATTCATCCACTGGGGCAGTACGTCTGTTAGTATCGTTGGGATGCAGCCACAACAAATTTGAACCCTCCCTTTCTCTCTTCCATCTTTTTGACCCAACAATCCATTTCTACCCTCTCCACCACTGTGGAGGACATCGTAGTGGCGGTGCGCAGTGACCCGTGCCCTCTTTTTGCCGATAACCGTATATTATATATAAAAATTTGGTATTAGGCAATGTATTATGTTAACATTTTCGCTCTTGTTGTAATAACTTGATTTCTGATATTGTCACATTAATTGGCGGGAGTCCACCATATATGGTGCTCTCCAATAATCACATAAACGGTGTGTGAAAATATTAATATGAATTTATTTTACTAACCAAGCTTTCCATTAAAAGTTACGTTTTATTGTTATATCATATGTACATCAATTAATCTGTAATTTATCATATTAAGTGTGCCCCAAAAACCTTTTTGGTTCTTCTTTAGTCTTCTTCGTTAGACTACAACCCTTTTTTCATTAACAAAAGTGTGTATGCACTAGCCGATGCCAGCACCCCACCGGGTCCCATCTCGGAGGATGCCGCTGGGTAAAGACATCATCCAGTGCGTATACAGCTATATACTGACTTGTGTTATAGTCTAGTAGCTATACTTCCATGCCTCATAGCAGTCACATAAAGCTGCTCAGCATGTACTGTACTTACTGTAGCAGTCACATAAAGCTGCTCAGCATGTGCTGTACTTACTGTAGCAGTCACATAAATCTGCTCAGCATATGCTGTACTTACTGTAGCAATCACATAAATCTGCTCAGCATATGCTGTACTTACTGTAGCAGTCACATAAATCTGCTCAGCATGTACTGTACTTACTGTAGCAATCACATAAATCTGCTCAGCATGTACTGTACTTACTGTAGCAGTCACATAAATCTGCTCAGCATGTACCGTACTTACTGTAGCAGATAAATAAAGCTTCTCGGCATGTACCGTACTTACTGTAGCCGTCACATAAAGCTTCTCAGCATGTACCGTACTTACTGTAGCCGTCACATAAAGCTGCTCAGCATGTGCTGTACTTACTGTAGCAGTCACATAAAGCTGCTCAGCATGTACCGTACTTACTGTAGCCGTCACATAAAGCTGACAGCATGTACTGTACTTACTGTAGAAGTCACATAAAGCTGCTCAGCATGTGTTGTACTTACTGTAGCAGTCACATAAAGCTGCTCAGCATGTGCTGTACTTACTGTAGCAGTCACATAAAGCTGCTCAGCATGTGTTGTACTTACTGTAGCAGTCACATAAAACTGCTCAGCATGTACTGTACTTACTGTAGCAGTCACATAAAGCTGCTCAGCATGTGCTGTACTTACTGTAGCAGTCACATAAAGCTTCTCAGCATGTACTGTACTTACTGTAGCAGTCACATAAAGCTGCTCAGCATGTACTGTACTTACTGTAGCAGTCACATAAAGCTGCTCAGCATGTGCTGTACTTACTGTAGCAGTCACATAAAGCTGCTCAGCATGTGCTGTACTTATTGTAGCAGTCACATAAAGCTTCTCAGCATGTACTGTACTTACTGTAGCAGTCACATAAAGCTGCTCAGCATGTACTGTACTTACTGTAGCAGTCACATAAAGCTGTTCAGCATGTACTGTACTTACTGTAGCAGTCACATAAAGCTGCTCAGCATGTACTGTACTTACTGTAGCAGTCACATAAAGCTGCTCAGCATGTACTGTACTTACAGCTATACTGAGCGGACCGACTCATGGACAGATTAGGTCCTATATATCGGACTGTACCTGCTGTCACCATACTATTTATTCCCTGATTTAGCACATTACAGAAATCTGACCTCACTTACTGGATACCCAGGTAAGTCACCAGGCTACGGTCAGGTGCTGCCACGGTGACGGGTCATCACAAATCAGTAAGCGAATATTCAGAATATGTTATTGATTGTTCTGCACAGATAACAAGGTTTCCCCCATGGACATTGGAATGTGGGAAAATGAGAAAAAAAACAATTGAAAATTTGGTCTATTAAATAACTGAATAATATGTATATTGTCACCGGGAGAGGGTGTAAATCTGACTCATCCGCGCCATTGCTGAATTCCATATGGTAATGCGGGAGTCTCCCGTGTACACTAACAATCCACACGTGAAAGCCTGTCCCGCACACTGCAGTCATCATTAGTATCTGGGCTCGGACCCACTTCATGCTGGGTACAGAAGATACGTCTGAATCAGTTTCCATCTGAAAGCCACTATGAAGGAAGAAGCCGTCAGACACATCCACAGTAGTTCCGGGCATCGCATGGTGCACCCAGGCACTACTCAGAAACATCCATAATACAGACAGTGTGTCCCGTGATTGTAAGAGTTTACACACTTCATCCAACATGGGTCAAGGCTGTAACAAACATGTACTGTAACAAGAGTGTAATGTGATTACAAGAACATATGGTTACAAACAGCGTCCCTTTACTTCATACAAGAAAAGTTCCTGTAATACATATAGATACATTATGCAATCATTGTCCTGACTGGCTGATTATCAGTGGATCCGGCCAATGAGTGCATAGTGGGAAGCTGCAACCAATAAGCGATGATCGGCCTGTCGGGCAAGAGACATTTTCCAACATTCCAAACTGAGCGCCCATCCTTTCACCTGTTCTGTCACAGGGGAGGCATGGGGAAATGTTCCCTCTACAGGGAAGGAACCCGGATCATGTGGCCATACACTACTATCTCATAGCGTATATCTGCTGGTCTGACAGACATTGCATAGTGTATGCCCAGCATAAGACGGGTATGGGTCATAGGGTCAACACAAGCATTAGGTCGACGATAGGGAAGTGAACAGGGAGAAGGTCCTAATGCAAGCATGTCCAAACTATGGCCCTCCAGCTGTTGTGAAACTACAAGTCCCATCATGCCTTGCCTCAGTTTTGCTTTTAGGGAATGTTAAACTATTGCAAGGCATGCTGGGATGTGTAGTTTCACAACAGCTGGAGGGCCATAGTTTGGACATGCCTGTCCTAATGAATGAAGCATTCTCTGTAGAGTTATAAAGACCTGGTAATATTACAGTCCCGCACTCGCTGTCCCTTCCCAGTGATATCTGGGCCTCTTAGCAGCCCGTGGTTCTGTGAGAAAGGACCGGCAAGTGTGTAGTATAAGGAGGAAAGTAACGTATCTTTATTGCAGTTGACATTTGGGCCGAATAGTAACACTTGGCTCAAACAAAACATCTACACAAGTACCTACCTCGGGAGGTTTGGAGCAGATGCCGACGTCACCACAGCAGATGGGGAGGAAGGTGTTGAGGGCTGCGGAGATTCTGGGGCTCTTGGAACCCTTCCCATTTGGTACCAGATGCCCATACTGTTCAGCTCCCTATCCAGGAGACATACACAAACACATGAGTATATAACTATATTATTAAGGCTGATTAATGTGGTAGCTCAACATCCTAACAAAAGAAAAATTGGAAATTTCTGCCCTGAGGTAACGTACTCATGGGCCTAATATGTTCCTCTGTAATGCAACCAAGCACATAATGGACACATTAAATACAGGGATTGATCTGTATTGGATATACATCTTGATTACCAATGGCATTTCACCATAAAGGAAAGAGTCAAATCACTGAATGTTTTATGAACATCGCTTGGCTATGTCTGGTATATCAGCCACAGAAAGATTATGAATAAACATTGTTCTATAATAATGATGCACGTTCCCCATTTCCAGCTACCCGATGTGTACCCAGCATAATATCACTAGTGTTCCTTCTAAGCTTCTTTTACAGGGTGCTGCACCCTGCCCGTTTTTAAAACCTCAAAATGCTCCCTGCGCTTTTTGTGTGTGGCACTCTGCGCCCTTGCGCTGCCCCCCACCGCGTTGACGTGCCGCTAAGAACTTTCGGTGTGTGCCATCATGTGTAATGGGTATTACGGTGTGTGGTATAATGTGTAATGGCCATTGTGGTGCATGGTATAATGTGTAATGGTTATTACATTGTGTGGTATAATGTATAAGAGGCATTACAGTATATGCCATAATGTGTAAGAGGCATGGTGTGTGGTGTAATGTGTAAGAGTCATTACAGTGTGTGCCATAATGTGTGATGTCATTAGGTCATAATATGTAATGGACATAGCTCAGTATGACAATGTGTAATGGGTATTAGGGTGTGTGGTATAATGTATAAGAGGTATTACAGTGTATGCCATAATGTGTAGTTGTCATTATGACAGAAAATGGAATGGACATAGCTCAGCATGACAATGTGTAATGGGTATTACGGTGTGTGGTATAATGTGTAATGGGCATTATGGTGTGTGGTATAATGTGTAATGGGTATTTTGTTGTGTGATATAACGTGTAGTTGTCATTATTACAGAATATGTAATGGACATAGATCAGTATGACAATGTGTAATGGGTAGTAGGGTGTGTGGCATAATGTGTAATGGGCATTATGGTGTGTGTTTTAATGTGTAATGGGTATTACGGTGTGTGGTATAATGTGTAATGGGCATTATGGTATTTTGTTTTAATGTGTAATGGGTATTACGGTGTGTGGTATAATGTGTAATGAGTATTACGGTGTGTGGTATAATGTGTAATGGGCATTATGGTGTGTGGTATAATGTGTAATGGGCATTATGGTGTGTGCGGTATAATGTGTAATGGGTATTACGATGTGTGGTATAATGTGTTTTCATTGCAACAGAATATGTAATGGCCATAGCAGAGTATGACAATGTGTAATGGGCATCATTCTTATAATTTTTGCTGTTTCTGATGTAAATTTCTAGTATAAAATGTGCTCTTTCGATTGAAAAAAGTGCTCTGCTTGATAGTCAGCGCCCTGCCCTAAAAAAATCAGAGTGTGAACACTAGTGGGGTATTGCCAGCAGCCACTTTACGGGATATGGTCGTATTGTCGACACCACTTAGGTCGACAGTCATTAGGTCGACACCGTTGGGTCGACAGGTGGCAGGTGGGGTATGGGCAGCAGTCACAGTAACATATACACAGAGGGTTAAAGCCAGCAGTCACAGTAACGTATACACAGAGGGGTATGGCCAGCAGTTACAGTATCGCATACACAGTGGGGTTAAAGCCAGCAGTCACAGTAATGTATACACAATGGGGTTACGAGCAGCAGTCACAGTAATGTATACACAGTGGGGTATGGCCAGCAGTCACAGTAATGTATACACAGTGGAGTATGGCCAGTAGTCACAGTATGCACCGAAGTCCAGTAGAAAAAAACAAAACAATTACAGCAGAGTGCGCAGCGGAGCATGCAAAGCGCAGGCTTCCATCCAATATAATGGCGCAGAGCCGCAGTCGCACCGAATTCTGTGGGATGCAATTCTCTGGAGAACCCAAGGTCGGGAAGATGGCACTGAGCCACGTTGGGGGATGTGAGTCTGGCGGAAACGCCCATTGTTCGGAGCATCTCTTTTATTTGATATGTTTGTTTGGCCCCATCACACACAATGGTGGCCCCCACCGTAATGCCCATCACACATGATGGCCCACACTGTAATGTCCATCACACATGGTGGCCCACACTGTAATGTCCATCACACCTGGTGGCCCCCACCGTAATGCCCATCACACATGATGGCCCACACTGTAATGTCCATCACACATGGTGGCCCCCACCGTAATGCCCATCACACATGATGGCCCACACTGTAATGCCCATCACACATGATGGCCCACACTGTAATGCCCATCACACATGATGGCCCACACTGTAATGTCCATCACACATGATGGCCCACACTGTAATGCCCATCACACATGATGGCCCACACTGTAATGCCCATCACACATGATGGCCCACACTGTAATGTCCATCACACATGATGGCCCCCACTGCAATGCCCATCACACATGGTGGCCCCCACCGTAATGCCCATCACACATGATGGCCCACACTGTAATGCCTATCGCACATGATGGCCCCCACTGTAATGCCCATCACACATGATGGCCCCCACTGTAATGCCTATCGCACATGATAGCCCACACTGTAATGCCAATCACACATGATGACCCACACTGTAATGCCCATCACACATGGTGGCCCCCACCGTAATGCCCATCACACATGATGGCCCACACTGTAATGCCCATCGCACATGATGGCCCCCACTGTAATGCCCATCGCACATGATGACCCACACTGTAATGCCCATCGCACATGATAGTGGCCCACACTGTAATGCCCATCGCACATGATGGCCCCCACTGTAATGCCTATCACACATGATGGCCCCCACTGTAATGCCCATCGCACATGATGACCCACACTGTAATGCCCATCAAACACGATGACCCACACTGTAATGCCTATCGCACATGATGACGGTCCACACTGTAATGCCCATCACACACGATGACCCACACTGTAATGCCCATCACACACGATGACCCACACTGTAATGCCCATCACACACGATGACCCACACTGTAATGCCCATCACACACGATGACCCACACTGTAATGCCCATCACACACGATGACCCACACTGTAATGCCCATCACACACGATGATCCACACTGTAATGCCCATCACATACGATGACCCACACTGTAATGCCCATCACACACGATGACCCACACTGTAATGCCCATCACACACGATGATCCACACTGTAATGCCCATCACACACGATGATCCACACTGTAATGCCCATCACACACGATGACCCACACTGTAATACCCATCGCACACCTTAACAGCGACTACATATGATGGCACATAAGAGCCTCTTACCTACATGCTCATTGCCAGGGGTTTCTTACTCAATGCCAAAGGTTTTATGCTTAGTTGCCAAGAAGGTTTCATGCTCGTTGCCCAGGAGGTATTATATCCTTGTTACCCAGAATGGGAAAAGCAACCCCAGCAAGCCCTCCTGTCTGTGGAGGGAGGGCTTAGCCGGCAGGAAGAGCTGATAGCCACTGCTAGCAGAGAGCAGCTTAGCGTTGTGGCGGGGGGGGGGATTTGTCACTTTAAAGAGCTGCCATGCCGCTCACTTCTCAGGACTTCAGCAGTGGTAACAGCATGGGGGACGGTGGCGGGCTACATCTGTAACAACAGACACACAGCTTTCAGCAGAGAGCTCATCAGCGTTTCAGTGCATGCAGGGGGGCGTGTAACGATCAGATCAGGTGATCGATCAAATTAACGTATGCCTCCTGTTATGATTATCTGTTCAATCAATGTATGTCTGGTATGTTTGGTAAAATCATGCCGCCTGTGATTATTATGTGGGAGATCAGAACATGTCATGTATTATGTGTGTGGACTATTGGTGACCCAGGGAGTGTAGCCATCTGTGGACTCCTCTGGAGTTAGGATGTAAGATAAGATCTGAGACCCCTCATAAACCAGATTGGGGGGGAGAACAATAGTGTCCAGCCAACAGGCCAAAAGGTGCTCTGGCCCTGCACTAAATCACCTCTTATCACTTGAGGAATGTAGAAAATCTACTTCAAAGCAGGGACAAATTCTTTATGGGAAAGATCCTATATCTAGGGACCTTCACTAGGCTCAGCAAGGGAATGGTTAAAAATCCCAAGGGTGGGAGGGATGAGGGAGTCTGCAAGGTATAACTAAGACCTTCTCCCTATAGTCAGAGTCACTACCTGGGGGTCTAGCAAATCAGGCTGTAGGCGACGAGAGATTTCTTGTGGAGGACCCCCCCACTTCAGGATTGTAAGATACGGTTCTGTCTTTTTTCCCTTTTTATTTTTGAAATTGCATTTAAAACTCGTGTGTACTTTTAAAATCACTGTAAAATCTTGTAACTATTTTTGTCTAAAGCTCTGTAGTATTTCTAGGAATAAATAATACATATTCCCAGTTCTGGTTCTGTGTTCCTAAGACTCATTAGCCTCGGAAGAGAACGGCTGAAAAACGTTACCATTGTTATCTTGTATTGTGTGGTCAGGGGCGAGCCAAGCCGCCCCTTGCGCAGTTTCAGGCGCTAAAATCAGGTTTTGGCTGGTGGCAGTGTACCTCAAGGAAAGGACCCGAGTGTCCTGAGTGAACCCCAGTCACGGCCGGCGCTGCTCAGATTGACGTATCGGAGCAGGCGACCGGTGGGTCCGTGACATTTGGTGGCAAGCGGTGGGGTGGAGAATTCATTTTTCTCTTTAAGAACTTAAGTGAGTGTGGGTAGAATTTTGTGAGAAATACCCACATCACCAGAATCAGAACTCAGAGCTTTACTATAGTTTTAAAAGTCACACAGTGGATGCAATTTCTGTTCCCTCCCTTCTCTTGTTTTTCTTTCCTATCATTTTATTTGACAAGTCTGAGACTCAGGATGGCTGATTACCAGCAGATGAGGAGAGATGACCTAGCGGTCGTGTGTGTGCAGAGGAATATCCCTTGGTCTGGCCAGAGTAGAAAACGTATGATTCAGGCACTAGTGGATGCCGATCGGACTCTAGCTGCTGGAGGAAACCAGTCCATGGACAATCCTACCCCAGGGGCTCAGTCAGCACTGGACAGTACAAACGATTCCGCGCCAGGGTCAAACCCTTCTGCTGGACCCAGCAAGTCTACACTGCAGAGCGACCTTCTAGCTGCTAGCAGGCAATTGAAGGATGTGAACCCCGTATTCGCTTTGCAGCTGGTGCAGTTCTGCCAAGGCATTGTCGACAGAGAGGCTGCGGAGCGCAAAGCCATTGTCGACAGAGAGGCTGCGGAGCGCAAAGCCGTACGAGAGGCTGAGGAGCGCAAAGCCGTACGAGAGGCTGCAGAGCGTCAAGCCGAGCGTAAGTACCAGTTGGAACTGGTGAGGCTCAGGGGGCTGATCGCTGTTGGTGAACCAGTGGAGGATGATACAGGGCATCATGATGGCGAACCTTTACGTGAGACTTTATCTGCCGTGGCTACTGAGTTAGCAGGAGATGGGCTTCGTACTGAACTTTTACTGTCTGCGGAAGTAAATAATGTGTTGGATCATGGTGTGGACTCTGTTATCAATCATGGGGAGCCTAACAAGGGACAGAGGTCCCAAATGACCGCTGACGCGAATTTCACCGGACCGCGTCAGGCACAGTTCCCTGTCTTGAAAGCAGACAGAGGAAGCCAAGTGAGTGTCAGCTTGGTTGTGAGTAATGAGCTGGCCCTGGACACTACAGCCGATGCTCAGAGAGGTGACATCTCTGCTAGCACCAGGGAGACTGTAGGATGTGTGGCAGTCAGGGAGACTGCAGAGTACCAATCCCCTACAGCACCAGAAGAGCCCAGTGAGTATTCTGACCCATATGGTGATGATTATCCGTTTAGGCTTATGAGCCCAGAAGAACTCACTACAGAATGTCAGCTGCAAGGTATCTCCTGCCCCAACAAGTCCCGCTGGGAGATGATCAAGCGGCTCACCCGTGCACGAAATGATGAGCGCAATGTTTTTGGCATGTATCGCGGTGAGTTCCTAACCTGGGGTCCCGATGCGACTCCTTGGTTACTGCTGAGAGACCTGACGGACTGTTTTGAAATAGCGCAGCAATATGCTTATGATTGTAAAAAGCTCGATACTCCATGGTGGAAAGAGCAGTGCCGCTGGGCAGAGGCTGAAAGGAATCGCCTGGAACAGCTTCTATCACCAGCTATGGAACCAACGACACAGCCTACCGGGGTTTCCCTCATGGACCTGGTACCCGGGCCTGCTACAATCGGTGTGGAACCTGTTCCAGAGACCTCACATCACAAGGTCCAGTTTAAACTGCTGGAAGATGTGAGCAGCATGTTCCCTCCCGTTGCTCCAGATTTGTTGCCGGAAGCGGCTGGCTGCATAGTGAAAGTATGCAGGGGAGAGACTATGTCGGAAATAGGGATGGGACTTTCTGACTGTATGCACACAAGTATGTGTGGGACTACTGATGTGGGACTTTTATTAACTCCACACATATCTGTCGCTAACCCTTCTGAACCATATGATGCATCTCAGGTAGTATGTAACCATGCTGAACATTGCAATGTTGTTATTTTGTGTGAAGCCCCTGGGATGATCTGTGATAGTGCCGTACCTTCGGTACAGGTGAAGGGTGAGTTAGAGACAGGTATAGTGGGTAATCCTTGCCAGTTTGTGGGGTTAAATGAATGCCCTAATCTAGTTGGGAATGAGACACCCTCACTCATCAGTGGTAGGAGTGCTGATGGTGATGTCATTAAGGTTGCTGTGCTAGACGTTAACCCTGTTCCTCCAGTGATGTCTGGTTGTGACATGGTGCCCGGGGACGCTAACTGCAGAAATGGGACAGATCTGAGTTGGTTGCAGGCAGAGCATGTACCTGCCAATAAGTTACTGGTGACAACATGCTCAGATAACCCCATTCCTGCTCAGAGACAATGGGATCCAGATATAGTGGTTTTGCCATGGTTCAATTGTAAGCCAGCAGGATGGGCCCCATGTGTTGTGGAAGATGCACAGGCTAATTTGCAGGTATTGCAGGATGTCTCCCCAGGTTATGATAGTGATGTTGCTGTTGATAATGTGATGTCTTGCGCTACTGTGGGAACTGTGGTACCAGGTATAATAAGTGACCTGGTGGGCCCTGTGTGCACTGTAGACCTGTCAGATAGGGAGAGAGTGTCCCTTACTGCAGCTTTCCCCCCAAACCCCCCTCCTTACTGTAGCCACACGAACACAGATACAGGAACACAGCAGGGGTTACCTCCAGACACTGAGAACCCTTCAGAGAGTGCATTTTTCCAGCATCACGGGATAACGGATGCCTCTCCTGAGAACCTCAGTGGCACCACCCCAGCTACAGAACCTGCGGGTCTGGGAGGGAAGGTCAGGCTCAGGAAGGTGTCCTGGACTGCCATGGAAAGCTTGGCTTTCCACGCAGAACTGAGAACCAACCCTGCACAGGCTGCCCCATACCTGGGAAGTGGGAAAGATACACCTGGGTGCAGTGAGAGGGTTGTTTCAGAAATAGAGCCAGTGGCTAGTAGGGAAGCTGCTGTGTGTAACCAGAAGGGTGGGAGGGCCCGTGAAGCACAGGTAAACTCAACTCCATTAACCTCAGAAAAGCTGAGCTGGGATGTTCCCAAGACAGGGGACAATGACCTGCTGGTATTCCCCCTTGCAGAAACGTGCCCCCCTTCGCAATTCACACACACAGACAAAGAGGGAGAATCTCCTCACAAAAGGATGAGGTGTGAGGTGTTGAGTGAGTGGACCTTCCCCCCAGTGAAGGGGAGGGGGGGTCAGTCAGCTCAGGTGAGGTGCTGGGAAGACATTTTTAAGTCTGTATATAGTGCTGGGAGAATGCCCCACACCTGTGGTATAGTTAAACGTGCCGAGTTACGAGTCCCAGGGGGATGGCCGTTTGGGGTGTGGCGGAATGGTCTGGTACTGATCTCAGTGAGTAAGGCCAAACTGCCAGCTGCAGGGGAGAATCCGTGTCCAGGAGTCCGACGCACAGCTGTGGTGGGCTGTGTCATTGCCAGCCGGGATGGACACAGCTCCCACTATATCAGTGTGCTCACAGACTATGGGTTCGAGGACACCTGTGTGCTTTTAGTTTGCCATCTCCTGCGAGAGGGACAGGGACTATGCCCATTGCCCACCCTAGCCACGGCTATGGCGTCAGGTGGTGCCATGACAGACGTCAAGTATAGTGAAGTGTTAGTAAAGATCCCGCAGAATCAGTGGCAGTCTGTCTCAGCACAGAGACCACTGCTACCTGTCCAGGTGATGTAGTTAATAGCGCACTGATGAGACGGTGACGTGGGTCACCGCCTCTGTGCGCCATTTTAAAAGGGGGAGGTGTAACGATCAGATCAGGTGATCGATCAAATTAACGTATGCCTCCTGTTATGATTATCTGTTCAATCAATGTATGTCTGGTATGTTTGGTAAAATCATGCCGCCTGTGATTATTATGTGGGAGATCAGAACATGTCATGTATTATGTGTGTGGACTATTGGTGACCCAGGGAGTGTAGCCATCTGTGGACTCCTCTGGAGTTAGGATGTAAGATAAGATCTGAGACCCCTCATAAACCAGATTGGGGGGGAGAACAATAGTGTCCAGCCAACAGGCCAAAAGGTGCTCTGGCCCTGCACTAAATCACCTCTTATCACTTGAGGAATGTAGAAAATCTACTTCAAAGCAGGGACAAATTCTTTATGGGAAAGATCCTATATCTAGGGACCTTCACTAGGCTCAGCAAGGGAATGGTTAAAAATCCCAAGGGTGGGAGGGATGAGGGAGTCTGCAAGGTATAACTAAGACCTTCTCCCTATAGTCAGAGTCACTACCTGGGGGTCTAGCAAATCAGGCTGTAGGCGACGAGAGATTTCTTGTGGAGGACCCCCCCACTTCAGGATTGTAAGATACGGTTCTGTCTTTTTTCCCTTTTTATTTTTGAAATTGCATTTAAAACTCGTGTGTACTTTTAAAATCACTGTAAAATCTTGTAACTATTTTTGTCTAAAGCTCTGTAGTATTTCTAGGAATAAATAATACATATTCCCAGTTCTGGTTCTGTGTTCCTAAGACTCATTAGCCTCGGAAGAGAACGGCTGAAAAACGTTACCATTGTTATCTTGTATTGTGTGGTCAGGGGCGAGCCAAGCCGCCCCTTGCGCAGTTTCAGGCGCTAAAATCAGGTTTTGGCTGGTGGCAGTGTACCTCAAGGAAAGGACCCGAGTGTCCTGAGTGAACCCCAGTCACGGCCGGCGCTGCTCAGATTGACGTATCGGAGCAGGCGACCGGTGGGTCCGTGAGGATGAGAAAGTTTGCAACGGGGTGTCAGCGCACCAGGGGGGCAGCGGAAGGGCGCAAAGTCCCAGACACAAAAAGGGCAGGAACACTAATTTCTGTGTCCTACGGATGACAGGAGGAGGGTGATATGGATGTATCTGCCTTCACTGTGGTTCTCAACAAGAGGACTAGCGCAGATTTTGACCCAACTTGAATAACTCTGCAGCTCTTAAGGCCCCCATATGCTAGGGTGGGGAATCACCTGTGGTACCCCGCCAACTCACCCGGCAGCTGCTACGTTCAGTTCACAAATATTTCTACCCATGCATGTTGGAGCACACCCAGCTGGAGGATTCCCCGGGGTTGCTCCGAAGAAGATAGAGGACGCAGCAAGTGGAGACCAAGGACTGCAGGCACCGCGGAGGACACCCGCTCTCGAGGAACCAGGACTGGAGGAGGACACGCAAAGGACCCCTAGCTGGAGACCTGTAGAAGCCCCCTCAGTGGTGCGGAGCTGCCCCTAGAGTTGCCTGTCCGAAAGTGTGTTTTGAACACTAGGCAACATCAAGGACAAGAGCCGCGCAGAGGACAGGCGACAGCCCAGCGGAGGAGAGGACAGAGGAAGATCCCCAGCCTGATTGGAGCTGGGGTTGGAAGCAGAGGCCGACCCAGAACAGCACGACAGGCGGAGCCATGGACGACCCAGCACCTCCTGCTGCAGGAGCCGATGACACAGGACACAACAAGACAGAGAGCCTCTGGGAGCAGCCACAGCCATTACACTGCAACTGCGGAGCGCAGCATCCCGGGCATGCTGTGTAGCGAATCCAGAGGGACTTGTGATGCAGTGGCGGTGAGTACCCCCTAATCCCGGGTGCTTGTGGCCCTCCTTCCTGATATTTCTCCTTATATTAATAGGTACGTGTGTCATATTGCAGGTTGTTTTATTAGTGATCTATCTAAAGTGCAAGAGTAATGCAGGTATTTCACAATTATATATATATATATATATATATATATATATGTGTATTATATACACAATTACACACTTTGGATGAGATGTTTTTGACATTTTGGACTGGCTCCCATCGACCAATCGGGTTCTTCCTGAACTTTCGCACCTCCTTTTGGTAGACTATGGTTTGATCTTGGTGTCTCGCAATAATTGGGTCTTCCTAGTTTGTGGTATCTTATCCGCAGTAATGAAGGTGGTGATCCCTTATCTATTATTACATTGGCATACGTGTGGGAGGGTGACTATAGCGATACTTAAACTTGAGTGGAATTGAAGGTGTTAATATAAGCATGCAAAGGTCCTAATTTATCAAGGAGTGATAAAACTCACTGTGAAAGATAACACATGTTGCGTATGATAAATAGTGCTCCAACCAATCCGCCCCAACCGCCTTGTTTTCAGCCCCTGTCATTTGTTTTTAAAAAATGACTGTTAGGGGCAGATTGGCTGGTGTACCAATTATCATACGCAACAAGTGTTATCTGTCACGACTGTTATCACTCGTTGAAAAATGAGTAACTCTGTAGCGCTTTTAGAGGCTCCTACCCCTCGGCCTGCATGAAAAAGGACTGAGTGTGCGTCCATGTTGCTTTTACTACAACGTCACCAAGACCCGCTGAACGTGCAGGTCATTGGTTATGTAGCCAAAATTGGACTGCATGTTCAGCCTATGGGGGTGGTCGATAACGATATTGAGTGTACACAAGCCCTTGTGAGCGATATTATTATTATTTTTTAAATCCTAACGTGTGCAAGGGACGTCACATTTATCCAGCACTGTCCATAATGTGACAATATGCAGCTCATTGGTTGCTGAGGCCAACTTCTCTTTCGCATTACTGGCCAGATCTCCTCCTCTCTGCATTCCACAGCATTGATCTTGCTAACGATGTCCTCAAGCACGGCCGACAGAGGATGTTGCTGACTATGTTTGGGAGTGCGCATAGTCAGCGATGTAGGGGGTAATTCACTCCTGATTGCAAGACTAAAAATTTGGAGGCCGGGCGATTAAGGAATGTCTGCGCATGCATATAGATCCTAGTGCTCAGGCCATCCACTGATGAAATACAGCGTTTTTTTTATTTATTTTTATAATCAGTGGCCATAAACAAGATGATTGACAGGAACCCAGTGTTTGGGGGTATGACCCGTCCGTTTTCTGAATGTGTATGGGAAGGCGTGTGACATCCCCTCTGGCCTCGATTGCAGCCACCGAGTAAGTTCTGGGCTTGACACAGGCTGCACATACTGAGAAAATCATTCAGTGGTGAGTGAGTTGCAAATGGATTTAGCTATTCGCAGGTAGAGTGGCCAATCCCAGGAACAGCGGGATCCTGGGATTTGGCCCCAACATTGGCCGGATTTCTAGTTTGGGCTGTGCACCCACTCAAATGCTGCCCGGCTTATCCCGTCCCTGGCTCTGTGCAATGTGATGTAGTCAGAGGTCAGGCTGCGCAGGGCCGCAGCGCCCACCCGCCCGGCATTTGTTATATTAAGTAAACCAATCCTGGGATTGAGCATTTTTCAATCCCATATCTCCGGATTCAAAAAATGCCCAGGGATTGTCATCCCTAAACGCAAACCATTCGCAGGCTTGCACGGGGTGGGATTACACTCTGTCGCTATGGCGACTATATAACTAATAGCAGTATAGTCATAAGGTGCTGCTAAAACTGACCGTAGCGATCAGGTCTGAATAACCCCCATCGGGCGTAGCAACCCTTCTAATAACCGGGTCGAATGGCCGAGTTGGTCGACCTGGGTTATTTGGTTGGGAGCTTTCACACCGCACCTCAAGCAGGGTCGCTCTAACATCAACCCAGCAATAATTCGGGTTTAAGGTGCGATGCGAAAGGGGTATGGTTTTGTTTGTTTTTGGTGTCAATGCCAGCTGGATATCTGTATATATGTTAAGGGTTGATACCCAGGTTGGCACTGTCCTGGGTTACACCCATAACAGACATATAAGAGAGCCCATATCCAGCCGCACGCGCAGTCTCTATCCCTGTGCAAAGTGGGGATTCGGGATGATTTGCGATTCCATCGTAGACTCTGATGTTCTGTGCACTGTGTCTCGGACTAATCTGAGGGCAAGGAATCACAGTGTGAGCTCTGCACTAAGTCATTAGCCACTATTAATGTCATCGTTTCATTCATAGATGAAAACTGTACCTGCTAGAATCGTTTCCTAACCAGAAGCCGCATAACTGCGATACTTACACATAGGAGAAGACTTCCATCTAGATTATCTGATTTACTGAGAATGGAGAACGGAATGGAGGAGAAGAATCACATCGCTAATAAGCTATTGAATATAACCTTGGAGATCATCTGCCTGCTGGGGAGGTAAAGTCACAGTGACATCACTCTCACCTCTATTACTATCAGAGGGACCTGACTGGGGAGATGAGGGGAGTCTGGGAGCGTCACAGTGACATCACTCTCACCTCTATTACTATCAGAGGGACCTGACTGGGGAGATGAGGGGGTCTGGGAGCGTCACAGTGACACCACTTGTATCTCTATCACTAACACAGGGACCTGACTGGGGAGGTGAGGGGGTCTGGGAGTGTCTCAGTGACATCACTCTTATCTCTATTACTAACACGGGGACCTGACTGGGGAGGTGAGTGGGTCTGGGAGTGTCTCAGTGACATCACTCTTATCTCTATTACTAACACAGGGATCTGACTGGGGAGGTTAGGGGGTCTGGGAGTGTCTCAGTGACATCACTCTTATCTCTATTACTAACACGGGGACCTGACTGGGGAGGTGAGGGGGTCTGGGAGTGTCTCAGTGACATCACTCTTATCTCTATTACTGACACAGGGACCTGACTGGGGAGGTGAGGGGGTCTGGGAGCGTCACAGTGACATCACTCTCACCTCTATTACTATCAGAGGGACCTGACTGGGGAGATGAGGGGGTCTGGGAGCGTCACAGTGACACCACTTGTATCTCTATCGCTAACACAGGGACCTGACTGGGGAGGTGAGGGGGTCTGGGAGTGTCTCAGTGACATCACTCTTATCTCTATTACTAACACGGGGACCTGACTGGGGAGGTGAGGGGGTCTTGGAGTGTCTCAGTGACATCACTCTTATCTCTATTACTAACACAGGGATCTGACTGGGGAGGTTAGGGGGTCTGGGAGTGTCTCAGTGACATCACTCTTATCTCTATTACTAACACTGGGACCTGACTGGGGAGGTGAGGGGGTCTGGGAGTGTCTCAGTGACATCACTCTTATCTCTATTACTGACACAGGGACCTGACTGGGGAGGTGAGGGGGTCTGGGGGTGTCACAGTGACATAACTCTCACCTCTATTACTATCATAGGGACCTGACTGGGGAGGTGAGGGGGTCTGGGAGCGTCACAGTGACATCACTCTTATCTCTATCACTAACACAGGGACCTGACTGGGGAGATGAGGGGGTCTGGGAGCGTCACAGTGACATCAGTCTTATCTATCGCTAACACAGGGACCTGACTGGGGAGGTGAGTGAGGGGACGTTATATTTTAACACTGGAGGATGTGACCGCGGAGGTGTCTGCTGGGAATAAGAAGCTACAGTAACACTGAGGGATGTGACCAAAGAGGTGACTGCTGGGAATGGGACATTATACAGTAACACAGGGGGATGTGACCGGAGAGGTGATTGCTGGGAATGGGGCAATATACAGTAACACCGTGGGATGTGACCGGAGAGGTGACTGCTGGGAATGGGGCAATATACAGTAACACCGTGGGATGTGACCGGAGAGGTGACTGCTGGGAATGGGACATTATACAGTAACACTGGTGGATGTGACCGGAGAGGTGACTGCTGGGAATGGGACGTTATACTGTAACACCGGGGATGTGACCGGAGAGGTGACTGCTGGGAATGGGACGTTATACTGTAACACCGGGGGATGTGACCAGAGAGGTGACTGCTGGGAATGGGACATTATACAGTAACACAGGGGGAGGTGACTGGGGAAGTGACTGCTAGGAATGGGATGTTATACAGTAACACCGAGGGATGTGACCAGAGAGGTGATTGCTGGGAATGGGACAATATACAGTAACACCGGGGGATGTGACCGGAGAGGTGATTGCTGAGAATGAGACAATATACAGTAACACCGGGGGATGTGACCGGAGAGGTGATTGCTGGGAATGGGACAATATACAGTAACACCGGGGGATGTGACCTGAGAGGAGATCGCTGGGAATGGGACATTATACAGTAACACTGTTTGATGTGACCGGAGAGGTGACTGCTGGGAATGGGACATTATACAGTAACACAGGGGGATGTGACCGGAGAGGCGACTGCTGGGAATGGGACATTAAAGAATAACACCAGGTATGTGATCAGAGAGGTGACTGCTGGGAATGGGAGATTATACAGTAACACCAGGATGTGACTGGAGAGGTGACTGCTGGGAATGGGATATTTTACAGTAACACCGGGGGATGTGACCAGAGGGGTGCCTGCTGGGAATGGGGCGTTATACAGTAACACCGGGGAATGTGACCGGAGAGGTGACTGCTGGGAATGGGACATTATACAGTAACAACGGTGGATGTGACCGTAGAGGTGACTGCTGGGAATGGGACATTATACAGTAACACCGGGGGATGTGACCGGAGAGGTGACTGCTGGGAATGGGGCATTATACAGTAACACAGGGGGATGTGACCAGAGAGGTGACTGCTGGGAATGGGATTTTATACAGTAACACTGGGGATGTGACCGGAGAGGTGACTGCTATGAATGGGACGTTATACAGTAACACCGGGGAATGTGACCGGAGAGGTGACTGCTGGGAATGGGACATTATACAGTAACAACGGTGGATGTGACCGTAGAGGTGACTGCTGGGAATGGGACGTTATACAGTAACACCGGGGAATGTGACCAGAGGGGTGCCTGCTGGGAATGGGGCGTTATACAGTAACACCGGGGAATGTGACCGGAGAGGTGACTGCTGGGAATGGGACATTATACAGTAACAACGGTGGATGTGACCGTAGAGGTGACTGCTGGGAATGGGACATTATACAGTAACACAGGGGGATGTGACCAGAGAGGTGACTGCTGGGAATGGGACATTATACAGTAACACCGGGGGATGTGACCAGAGAGGTGACTGCTGGGAATGGGATTTTATACAGTAACACTGGGGATGTGACCGGAGAGGTGACTGCTATGAATGGGACGTTATACTGTAACACCGGGGGATGTGACCGGAGAGGTGACTACTGGGAATGGGACATTATACAGTAACACTGGGGATGTGACCGGAGAGGCGACTGCTGGGAATGGGACATTATACAGTAACACAGGGGGATGTGACCAGAGAGGTGACTCCTGGGAATGGGACGTTAAAGAATAACACCGGGTATGTGACCAAAGAGATGACTGCTGGGAATGGGATATTATACAGTAACACCAGGGGATGTGACTGGAGAGGTGACTGCTGGGTATGGGGATATTATACAGTAACATTGGGGAATGTGACAGGAGAGGTGCCTGCTGGGAATGGGACATTATACCGTAACACCGGGGGATGTGACCAGAGAGGTGCCTGCTGGGAATGGGACATTATACAGTAACACCGACTGACTGAGAATTTATTAGTGGCTGGGATGGTATGTAACCTCTTACCATTTGTTATCTTAGTTTTATTGCTAGTGGAAGAGGGGCTCTGGCTGGGTGGGGTCTCAATCAATTAACTTAGAAACAGCTTTTAGTATATATTGTGAGCACAAGGCTGACCACAGCCTGGCTGACCATTGCAAGCTGACTATTGTTAGTTTGTCATATTTTCAAGTAGGAATATTTTTAAGTAGGGCGAAAACAGTTACATAGATTAAAGCTTGGACTTATTCTGGACTTAAACTGGACAGAAACTGCCAACCAACTTAACATCTTCGTATCAAAGTGAATCAGAAAGACACCAGCAACCCAGATAACCAAGACTGCTTTGAGTGAGCTCACTTCATTCTCACATCACACTACTCCTGGCTGCTTAATCTGCCTATTCAGCTGTGATATCACCATTTCTCCATCTGCTAAAACTTTTTGAATATCACTCTTTATGCTTGTACTTGCACTGTCAGTTTTGAAAATGCCCAGCTGTACCTCTTATGACTTTACCTCTCTTGCTGTTCCATTGAGAGTAGGTGTCCCTGATTATTTTATTCTTGGCCCTCTTCTCTATCTCTACATGTCCTCTCTGGGTGAACTTATTTGTTCACTTGACTTCCACTATGCCGAAAATACTAAAATCTACCCCTCGTTTCCTGATCGCTCTCCTTCCATCCTAACTCATATCTCCAACTGTCTCTCTGCTGTCTACTCTTGGATGACCCATCGCTTTTTTAGACTTAAAATATCAAACACTAAGCTGACCTCTTCCGACCCTCCTGCATAAGACCTGACCATCTCTCATCCTAACCTGTTTATGCCCACCTCTCCCCCTTCTGTGTTATACCTGTGTGTCTAAGCCTCCCCTTTAGAATGTAAGCTCTCACGGGCAGGGCCCTCTCTCCTCATGTGCCTTTCTTAGAATATATAAACCACTGCCACCCTGATAATTGCTTCAGTGTCCTGTCCCCTGATGTAACTATCTGTATTAACCATGTACTTGTCCTAAACTGTCTTGTAATGTAATTTTGTTTTTTGTGTTTGCTCATAACTATGCTCTGTACAGCGCTGCGGAATTTGTATGCGCTATATAAGAAACTGTTAATAAATAATAAATAAATAAATAAACACCGGGGAGTGTGACCAGAGAGGTGCCTGCTGGGAATGGGACATTATACAGTAACACCGGGGGATGTGACCGGAGAGGTGACTGCTGGGAATGGGATGATATACAGTAACACAGGGGGATGTGACCAGAGAGGTGACTGCTGGGAATGGGACGTTATACAGTAACACCGGGGGATGTGACCGGAGAGGTGCCTGCTGGGAATGGGACATTATACAGTAACACCGGGGGATGTGACCGGAGAGGTGACTGCTGAGAATGGGACATTATACAGTAACACCGGGGGATGTGACCAGAGAGGTGACTGCTGGGAATGGGATATTTTACAGTAACACCGGGGGATGTGACCAGAGAGGTGCCTGCTGGGAATGGGACATTATACAGTAACCCCGGGGAATGTGACCGGAGAGGTGACTGCTGGGAATGGGACGATATACAGTAACACCCGGGATGTGACCAGTAAGGTGACTGCTTGGATTGGGACGTTGTTCAGTAATAATTACATGTAATTTTCTCTTTCAATGGTCCTGGTGACACAGCTCAACATTGGGATGTAGGAGGGTCCGTAGGAGCCAGGCACCTATCCTAAAGCTTTTGGAGGGTAGGCTCCTCCCTTCTGCATCCCAGACTCTTCAGTTCGTGTTAGGTGCCCACTGGAGTGGGTGCTATTCTAAAGGGCTGCCGGAGCAGCCGAAGGATTAGAGTTAGTTAGGGTTTTTATTATTTTATTAACTTTTACACTAGCTAGTTAGGCACAGTGTGAGGATTCTCATTAGTGAATCCTCACACTGCTAGCGCAGCAGGAGCTGACAGAAGCGCGTCCTGTCAGCTCGCTGTGCACAGGGGAGACGCTGTCTGGCCTCCCTGTGCAGCGCTTACAGCTTCTTTTAAGAAGCTGCCTGGGCTCCGGAGCGCTCTGAAACCGGCTTCACGCTAGGTGGGGATCATGGAGGACAGGCGCTCCGTGATGGCGGCGGCCATTTTCTGCGGAGCTTACACGCTGAGCTCCTATATAAGAGGACAGCAGTGTGTGACAGGCATGTTCCAAGTGGTCCCCAGCTGAGGGGGAGATACTGGAACTAGGAGATCCTGCAATGGGAGCGGCTGTCTGGGGGTGGTTGGCGCCAAAAGTCACGGACCCTGCAGCAGCAGGGACTTGGTCTCTTCCCTCACTCTGTTTTAGCGCCATTCGGAACGCTTGCAGCGGAGCTGAGCTGGCAGACAGATCCTGGCAGAGTGTTTGGATTTCCTGGGCATCTTTTCCCCACATCTGAAACCAACAGACAGATAAGTGGCTGGGTGCATTGACTCTGTATAAACGCTTGTACATTGAATGCACTGTGACTGTTACTTTACATCATGTCTGAGCAACAGGCTGTGGTTTTGGGGGAGGGAGCCCTTAATACATTGAGCGCTTGCAGTGTCTGTGCACTGAAATTTGTCCCTGAGAAGATGGCCAAGGGGGGCTTGTGTATCACGGCTGTGAGACCCATGGGGAGTGAACCCCAGAGGGTAGAGCAATTGGAACCTGCGTGGGCCAGTGCCCTGTGCAGGTTTGTAAATGCTTTAGTGCAATTGCTGGAAAGACAGAGTGATGTCTTGGTAGATTCTCAGAGACCTATGTCATCATCTCAGCAGTCGTCTGGCTCCTTGCCTCTGACCTAGGCAGATCCTGGTTTTATTCAAGTAATGCAGGATACTGCTAAAGGGATTAACAGGTTTAGTGAATTGCTAGACAAGATTGATGTTGATGCTGTGGGGACCCCTAAAAGGTCTTACTCAGTGCCTTTAATTGTTGATGAAGAGGATGGAGCATATACAGACATCCCCTGGGAGCAGGGTGATGATTCTGAGAATTCCTCAGCCGCAGGGGTGGAGGATTTGATTACTGCTATAAAACAGGCTTTGAATTTGTCTGTGGAAGATAAAACTCCTGCAAAAGGTGTGTTTACACGGCAGCGTAAGGAAGCTGTTACCTTCCCTGCATATGAAGGTTTACAGGATTTATTGGAAGGGGCTTGGAAAACGCCCGATAAAAGGCTGCAAATGCCAAAGAGATTTTTAAGTCTATACCCCATGCCTGAGGCTCATGCAGATCTCTGGGAGAAAGTTCCAGTGGTAGATGCTTCTGTGGCACGGTTGTCAAAAGCCACTGTACTACTAGTGCAGGGGGGAGCAGCCTTTAAGGACCCAGTAGACAAGAAGATGGAGGGTAACCTCAAGGCAATCTTTGAAGGGGTGGGATACACCCTACGTCCTCTGATTGCTTCAGCCTGGGTCTCTAAGGCCATGATTGTGTGGGCCAATGATTTGTGCACTATCTTACACGCTGACCCTTGTGTGTTATTGCTTGCGGAGAAGCTTAAAGCAGCTGCAGAGTATGTGCTGGAGGCTGAGGAGGAAGCTCTCAAAATGGCTGCCAGAGTTTCCACAGTGTCTGTCAATTCCAGGAGAGTGCTCTGGCTTAAGGCTTGGGAGGCAGATAACGAGTCTAAGAAGGCCTTAGAGGCATTAGCTTTTAAAGGAAAGCTGTTATTTGGTTCAGAACTGGAAGAGATTATTAAGCAGGCCACAGGTGGCAAAAGTACTTTCCTGCCAGCCCCTGCAGCCAAGCAGACATCAAGGTTTTCTGCTTTCAGGCCGTCCTTTCAGCCCTCCCCTAGAGGAGGTGCGTCCTTTCGAGGACAGTCTTTTAGGGGAAAGTTTCAGTCCTCCAGGGGCAAGGCCCCAAAGTCTAAATTTGGTTCCTTTCATAAGAAACCAAACACCAAAGGAGAGGACAAACCCTCCGCATGACTGCCAGGGGTTTTGCCCGGCGGTGGTCAAGGTGGGGGGACGTCTGACACTGTTCAGAGACGCATGGGCACTGTTAGACCGGGATTCTTGGGTGTTAGAAATTATATCCCAGGGTTACAGAATTCCCTTCAAGGGTCTTCCTCCGAGAAGATTCATTCCCACACCACTACCAAAGGAGGCTCGGCTCCGTACGGCTCTCTTGGGAGCGGCTCACTCTCTTTTGAAGAAGGGTGTGGTGGTCCCGGTCCCCAGAGCGGAGTGGAAGAAAGGCTTTTATTCCACTCTGTTTTTGGTGCCCAAACCAGACTGTCTTTCAGACCGATCCTAAACTTAAAGTCATTATATATCCATTTGTGGGTAGACCATTTCAAAATGGAGTCTCTACGGTCTGTGCTGCTAAGCCTGGACCAGGGAGAATTTTTGGCATCCATGGATGTCCAGGATGCATACCTTCATGTTCCTATCCACCCAGAACATCAGGCTCTATTGAGGTTTGCGATAGGAGACCTGCATTTGCAATTCCAGGCGTTGCCCTTCGGTCTGGCTACAGCGCCAAGGGTATTCACCAAGATAATGTCAGTAATGGCGGCAGTGCTTCGATTGAGGGGAATCACGGTGATTCCATATTTGGACGACCTGCTGTTCAAAGCAGAGTCAGCAGAAAAGTTGTAGAGTCACTTGGCAGAAGCCATCGGGTTTTTGCAGGCTCACGGCTGGCTTTTAAATTGACAAAAGTCTCAGTTCGTGCCGTCACAGAGACTCCAATTCCTGGGAGTTGTTCTGGATACCCACCTACATCGGGTATTTCTACCAGAGGCAAAGGCCAGGGATCTGGCTGCCTTGGTCCAGGAGATCCTCGGGTCTCAGAGCACATCAGTATGGAGGTGCCTCAAACTGCTGGGGAAGATGGTGGCGTCTTTCGAGACGTTACAGTTCGCCAGGTTCCACTCGCGAGTGTTCCAGTGGAACATTCTGACAGCCTGGTCAGGGAATACTCAGACCATGAAGTCAGAACAAATAGTGTTGTCTCCAGAAGCTCGGTCCTCCCTGAAATGGTGGACGGAGGTGGATTCCCTTCAGTGGGGTCGGTCTCTGCAGTCCTGGAGCTGGCTGGTAGTCACCACCGACACCAGTCTCAGGGGCTGGGGGGCAGTAGTCTTGGACCTGCGTCTGCAGGGCTTGTGGACTTCAGAGGAGTCTGCCTTACCGATCAACATCCTGGAACTGAGGGCTGTGTGGAAGGTGATTTCTCTGGCGGGAGAAAGATTACAGGGGCTCCCTTTAAGGATTCAGACCGACAACGCCACAGCTGTGGCGTATCTGAATCACCAGGGAGGCACACGCAGCAAACTGGCTATGTGGGAGGTGTCCCGGATCTTCTTGTGGGCGGAACAGAATGTTCCAGCGTTATCAGCGATATTCATACCAGGAGTGGAGAATATAGAGGCCGACTTCCTGAGCAGGGAGGAGCTGAAGGAAGGAGAATGGAGCCTGAACCCACAAGTATTTCATCAAATTACTCTGAAATGGGGAACTCCGGATGTGGACCTGATGGCATCCAGGTTCAACCATCAGGTACCCAGGTTCTATGCCAGGACGAGGGATCCACTGGCAGAAGCAGTGGATGCTATGACCATCCCCTGGGAGGGGAATCTACTTTATGTTTTTCCGCCAGTTCCGAAGCTGGCAAGAGTTTTGAAAAAGATACAGGCCCAGGCAATCCCGGTGATTTTAGTGGCCCCAGATTGGCCAAGGAGGTCCTGGTACTGCCACGCTTCGTGTTCACGTTTATACTGGGGGGTGGCGTGGGGGTGCATTTAACATTGTAAGCACCCATTAGGGTGATTATACAAGTTATAATCGCATCCCATCGCATTGTATGGCATTGTATGCCATATATACAATGCCATACAATTTTAAAACTGCATGACATTGGGGAACTTTGTGCGATATCACATCGCATACCATCGCATGCCTTATGGTCTGCGATGCGATGGGTGACGTGATACTACACAAGTACCGAATAAAACCCTTTTTCTCTTTCTGTTTTAATTGCAGGATTGCTGTCATGTGTGCCGTATAATTCCATATGTGCTGCCAAGTGTGCCGTATCAGTTCAGGGGTGCCGCCATCTGTGCTGAATAATTCCTGGGGTGAGCCCAGTCTGCTGTATAATTCCTGGGGTGAGCCCAGTCTGCCGTGTCAGTCCAAGGGTGATGCTAAATGTGCCATATCAGTCCAGAGGTGATGCTACCTGTGCCGTATCAGTCAAGAGGTGATGCTACCTGTGCCGTATCAGTTCAGAGGTGATGCTACCTGTGCCATAACAGTCCAGAGTTGATGCTACCTGTGCCATAACAGTCCAGAGTTGATGCTAAATGTGCCGTATCAGTCTAGGGGTGATGCTACCTGTGCCGTATCAGTCCAGGGGTGATGCTACCTGTGCCGTATCAGTCCAGGGGTGATGCTACCTGTGCCGTATCAGTCTAGAGGTGATGCTACCTGTGCCGTATCAGTCTAGAGGTGATGCTACCTGTGCCATATCAGTCTAGCAGTGATGCTAAGTGTGTCATGTCAGTCCAGGCGTTATGCTACCTGTGCCGTATCAGTCCAGGGGTGATGCTAAATGTGCTGTATCAGTCCAGGGGTGATGCTAAGTGTGCCATATCAGTCCAGCGGTGATGCTACCTGTGCCGTATCAGTCCAGGGGTGATGCTACCTGTGCAGTATCAGTCCAGGGGTGATGCTACCTGTGCCGTATCAGTCCAGGGGTGATGCTACCTGTGCCGTATCAGTCCAGGGGTGATGCTACCTGTGCCGTATCAGTCCAGGGGAGATGCTAAGTGGCCATATCAGTCCAGGGGTGATGCTACCTGTGCCGTATCAGTCCAGGGGTGATGCTACCTGTGCCGTATCAGTCCAGGGGAGATGCTAAGTGGCCATATCAGTCCAGGGGTGATGCTACCTGTGCCGTATCAGTCCAGGGGTGATGCTACCTGTGCTGTATCAGTCCAGGGGTGATGCTACCTGTGCTGTATCAGTCCAGGGGTGATGCTACCTGTGCCGTATCAGTCCAGGGGTGATGCTAAGTGTACCATATCAGTCCAGTTTTTGTGCCGCCCACTTGTGTCGCTTTGCATAGTCATCCAGCTACCTCGGTGCAAACTTTTGGCATAAAAAAATTATTGTGAGGTGTTCAGGATTTATTGTGAGGTGTTCAGGATAGACTGGAAATGGGTGGAAATTAATGATATAGAGGTTAATAATAGCATAGGAGGCAAAAAAAACAAATCTGTGATTTTAGTGATTTTTATGGTTTTTGGCAAATAAATACAGATCCAAAACACAAAGGGGTGGCTGCTGCTGCTGCTGCTGCTGCTCTTCTCCTCACTAGTGACTGGGCTGAGCCTCGAGGCTGGGCAGGGCTCCTCCAGTGCACACAGTGTGCAACATGTGACTTCCTGTTAGATCAGGAAGCTAGGGATGGCCATTGCCATCGATGGCAATTCTGCAACAGGCCATCGATAGTGCTAAACTATGCAATGGATGACCATCGATAATTTTACATATCGATGCTCATCCATTGTTTGATTGGCCTGTGGGCCAATCAAAACACCGGGGCGGGGCTTCGCGGGTGCCCGGGGCGGAGCTATGCTCCGTGTCCCGGCACTTTGAAAAAAAAAAAACATCGTTTTGCTGTTCCATCGATGGAGGGAAACCATCTGGTTCTCCCCCATCGATGGCAAAAGTATTCGACATCGGCCATGAACCATCGATGATTTGAATCATCGATGGTCGATGGCCATCCCTACAGGAAGCTGGGGCCGGGGACATACGCTGCCTGAAATATCTGACAGGACAGGGCAGCACAGAGGAGAGGAGAGGGAAGGAGCAGGTGAGGGGATCCTGCTGCTGGTGCTGCTGCTGCTGACAGGCGCAGGCTAAGGCACACAGCATTATTACTAGAGCGCACCTGACCTTCCGCTGCGCCTCTGCTGTATTCCTCCTGTGGTGTCCACTGTCAGGTCCTCTGCGAATTGTGTGGGTGGCGCTACACCCGCGAGTGGGTGGAGCCATGTTCAGCTATTGGCCTCACCAGGGCCGTTTCTAGACAATTTAGCTCCCAGGGCGAAGAAATAAAAATGCGCCCCCCCCCCCCCCCCAATACATAGCATGGTATTATAGTAATTTCGCGCGCCGAAGGCGCGCGCCGAAATAGGGGGTGTGGCTTGATATTAAAAGGGGTGTGGCTTAATGTAAGGCGTGGTCTAGCAGGAAAACAATTACCTTATATCACACTTTTGCAACCTGCAAGACCAGACATTGGTTGCTGCAGGAATTGTTATTGTCCTCCCGCACTTAAGTTGGCTGGCTGAAGGCCACACAATGACCTAGTACGCCTCACAATGACAGGCTACTTAAATCATTATACACTATTTATCTGTGATGCCAATTACACATTACGCCGTACACTGTGATGACGATTACATATTACGCCGCACACCGTGATGACAATTACACATTACACCGCACACCAAGATGCCCATTAGACCACACACTGTGATGGCAATTACACAATACTCCCCACATCGTAATGCCCATTACACATTATGCCCCATGTGCCGCTGCCGCACAACCGATGCTGTTTACTAATATGCCCCCACAGTGCCAGATATGCCCCCACAGCGCCACAAATATATACCCCACAGTGCCACATATATGCCCCCACAGTGCCACACATATGCCCCCACAGTGACACAAATATATGCCCCCACAGTGACACAAATATATGCCCCCACAGTCCCACAAATATATGCCCCCACAGTGCCACACATATGCCCCCAGTGCCACAAATATATGCCCCCACAGTGCCACAATTATGCCCCACAGTGCCACAGATATATGCCCCCAGTGCCACAGATATATGCCCCCAGTGCCACAGATATATGCCCCCAGTGCCACAGATATATGCCCCCCAGTGCCACAGATATATGCCCCCCAGTGTCACAAACATATGCCCCCAGTGCCACAGATATATGCCCCCAGTGCCACAGATATATGCCCCCAGTGCCACAGATATATGCCCCCAGTGCCACAGATATATGCCCCCCAGTGCCACAGATATATGCCCCCCAGTGTCACAAACATATGCCCCCAGTGCCACAGATATATGCCCCCAGTGCCACAGATATATGCCCACAGTGCCACAGATATATGCCCCCCAGTGCCACAGATATATGCCCCCCAGTGTCACAAACATATGCCCCCAGTGCCACAGATATATGCCCCCAGTGCCACAGATATATGCCCCCAGTGCCACAGATATATGCCCCCCAGTGCCACAGATATATGCCCCCAGTGTCACAAACATATGCCCCCAGTAACAAACTTACTTGGAGAGGGGAGGGGAGCGCATCGTGCTTCTCTCCTATCCCGCGCCCGAGCTCCTATTGGCTGACAGCGGCAGCCCAGTGACGTGGGCGAGGGGACGGAGAAACGCACGATGCGTTCCCCTCCCCTCTCCAGCGTGGAGTCGGGCGGCCGGGGAGACAGCGGCAGCGGCTGCGGCTGCGGCTGCGGGCGGGGGGGTTAGACTGCCGGGCGCCCTGGCTGTTTCAGAGGCGGACAAGCCGTGCGGCGCCCCGGGCTGCTGCACGGCTTGTCCGCCTCTAGAAACGGCCCTGGGCCTCACATGCGGCCGGCCTCCCGGGAAAGTTCCCGGTGACTTAAATGGCCAATCCGCCCCTGTTGGCAGCCACCAGCACTGGTTTTGCCTGTTACCTTGTCCATTAATAATATGAATTGATCCTAGCCCACCAACCCATGGCACCCCTGCAAGTGTCCTGAGGCACCCCAGGGTGCCTAGGCACACAGTTTGGGAACCACTGGTCTAAGTGATAAAATCATAGCAATTATCGGTGATGAATTCATTGGGGTGTATTCAATGCCGTGGACGAGTGGTGACAGCGAGCAGGGCAGGGCCGGCTCTACCACTAGGCAGCTTTAGGCAGCTGCCTAGGGCGCTGGAATCCGTGGGGGCGCCACCAAGTCGGAAAATATAAAAATCAAGGATATCTATGAGGATTCATGTTGTACTTAATGCAGATAAGGGCTGTGAAACTTCTAAGACCTCAACCCCATACTTTCTCTTGAGACATACTTCCCTACTTTGCTGCCACCTCCTCCTTGTACTCTGTTGTGGGTGGTACATGATTTAGTTATTTTTTTGATGTGGGGGTTGGGAGGGGGAGGGGGGGGGAGTAGGTTGAAGTATTGCCTAGGGTGCTGAGAAGCCTTACACCGGCCCTGGAGCAGGGCTGTCTGCTTGTTGTCACCGCTCGCCTGGTCAGTATTCAACTGACACCCCCCGCGCGCATACACTGATGTACTACTAGAAAAACACATTTATCTATTACCATCTGTGTAATTCCTCAGGTACACGCACAGTATGTATACAGCGATATGATCTAACACTTACACCAGTGACAGAAATGACCAACCTAAAAGGTAGATATTGGCGCATTTATACAGCTTCATAATCAAGTAAGAATACTCTTTAATGTCGTCACCATGGATGTGGGCCCCGAAGACTCGCAGCCCAGTGGTCTGGTCTGAATTAGGCCATATGTTACATGCTGTTTTGAAAAATGACAGGCGCTGATTGGTTGGTGCTTTATCACTCTCCATTTTATCACTTTTCAAACTAAAGGTGCGTACACACGGGGAGATATATTGCTCAGTGTCTCCTTTTCATCAGCGACCAGAGATGGTCGCTGAAGAAAAGGAACCTCTGCCGGGGGAGCCGCAGCGGTAATCAACTGGTCGCAGCAGCAAACTCCTGCGACCAGCGATTAGAATGGGGCTGAAAACGGGAGCGATGTATAGCAGGGGCACACTCCCATCACTGGCAATATGGACACCAGCGACCATATTTCCAGCGATTATAGCCCATATCGCTACCGTGTGTACACGGCTTTAGTACATCCCCTTAGTACTTGCCCATTACCTCGTTAGCTGCTATATTGCATGCAGAGAACCATGTCACCAGCCTCACCACTGCGTCGCCCAGACTGAAGGGCCATAGGTTAACCCTAGGAGTTGATGTTCCTCAATAGTGACTTGAGATGGCTCCGCGGGTGTCTGTCTTCTTTCTTGGATGGCAGCTTCTCCTGTGATGATTGGTGGTTACATAAACTATATAATCACAGCTGTGTATGCATTTGCATGCCAACCTGATTTATACTCTACGTGCAAATGCCCCATTGCCATCCAGTGTCCCCCATGTAGCCACACGAGGAGATGAAGTTCAGTTGTGCACAGCCCATATTGGCCACAGATCCATAGAGATGTATATGTCTGACTTGGACAACATGCGCAGGGTGGTACATATGAGATGCCGCTGCTTCAGGCCTTTTGTGGTTATAGAAAACAAGCCCTTTACTGGATTGCATTTCATTGGGAATGGCTTTGTGGTGCTTTAACCCTTTGAGTGCCAATGAATTTGTCAAAATAGGTGTGAAAATTACCAAGCAAACATCATCATAATGACCGGCAATGTTACCTTATATAGGAAATATAATCTGTTTTTACACTTTTGTTATTGGAATTGATATAACAAACCTGGCAATTTTAGCAGATATTTTGAACATCTCTCACAGAGATGTTGGTCTCAAAGGGTTAAAAAAAATAACAAAACACATATGCCATTACGCTGACTTGGTAAAATGATGGTAATCTCCATTGTTATAGTGATGGATGTCAGTACGGTCACTTTGCACGGAGGGGTTTTACACAGACACGATTTATAAACATGCTGGTTTAACTACCTGACATTACTGAAGGAAGAGATGTAAGTAGAGGTGGCCAACACATCCCCTGGCCCAAGCTCTCCAAGCATGTGTCTGCACCAGGTGACGGGTAGTCATACCCATCCAGGGGCACTGACGGGGTGCATGGGCCCCGCTATGGTTACCGGACCTTGTTAAAAAAAAAATGGTTTTGCACAGGCAGTGGGCACTACAGGTGGGTGGCAGGGAGGGATCACGCCTGCATCAGGGCTGCAGCATCTGCCTCTCTCCCCAGCTCCGCACACAGCACTGAGCAGCATGTCCTGAGCAGAAGAGAGAGGCTGTGCTGTGGCCGGCAGCCTTTCATTTCTCCCGACTGCCCGGCTCCCTGCAACAGGGGAGGGGGAACCTCCAGCAGACCTGGGCCCGGGTAATAAGTACTGGCTCCCCCCTCTCAATGCCACCGCACCCACCTACAGCTGGTCACACCAGAGGCGGATTTAAACCTCACGGTGCCTAAGGCAAGATACCGGTTTGAGGCCCTCCTCAAACAATCCATAGCACTATAATATTGCTGCTGATTGCAGGCGCCATAGATAAAGTACCTTGGCGCATGCAGGGTTTACCTATAAATGCTCAGCTGCATGAACATCGGCATTAAGTACAAATCTGAATCAGGCTCTAGGTCTTATGGAAGTAGCTGACTACCTGGGTCACATGTACAGTAACCTGGTTTCCCACATACAGTGGATGACACCATATGTTTTATATGCTATTAAAGGGACTTTGGGAATGTGCGCTGGTCCATGTGATGCCATGACATCAGGCAGTAGTCATGCAATGCTCCTCTGGGAATGTTTTGGATGGCCAGGATATCTTTATGGGGCCCCTTGGGACGTGCTGGGCCCTAGGCAGGTGCAGTGGTTACTTATGGTAAATCTGCCTCTGGGCCACACCCATTTGCATGATATATTACAAAGGACGCAGGCCCTTACCTGACCGTCCAGGCAGAAAGAGAGGAATCGGATCATTCGTCATACTGCATATAGGTCTACAAGCATTAGGTCTACACCATTAGGTCGACTTGCATTTAGGTCGACCTGACTGAAGGTCGACATGGGTTATGTCGACAGGGTCATTAGGTCGACAGGTGTTAGATCGAGAGGGTCATTATGTCGACCGGTATAAGGTCGACAGGGTCATTAGGTCGACAGTGAAAAAGTCGACTTTTTTTCACTTTTCAAGCGTCGACAGAGTCAACATTGCACCGCGTCCCCTCGCATGGCTCGCTGCACTCGCCATGCTTCGGGCACACTATTTGATTCTCCCACCACGCCCTAGTGGATGGTAGGGCATGAAATCCCGCCTGTCGGCACATGTCGACTCATAAAACAGTCAAATGACCCCATGTCGACCTTTTGCCTGTCGACCTTCCCCATGTCGATCTAATGACCCTTTCGACCTTATAAAAGTCGACCTAATGACCGTGACGACCTAATGACCCTGTCGACCTTAGTCATGTAAACCTTCAGTCATGTCGACCTAAATGCAGGTCGACCTAGTGGTGTAGACCTAATGCTTGTAGACCTAAA
This sequence comes from Crinia signifera, assembly GCF_055691185.1. Classification (NCBI taxonomy): domain Eukaryota; kingdom Metazoa; phylum Chordata; class Amphibia; order Anura; family Myobatrachidae; genus Crinia; species Crinia signifera. Next base: position 41,498,321 of record NC_139222.1, read on the forward strand.
TGCTGTAGACAATATGACCATATCCCGATAGAGAATACACCCTTTGCTTAATTGTGAGAGAATTGTGTATGAATCGCTAATTGCTATTCTATCGCAAGTCCATATGCAATTCCCCAACCCTCAAGAGGTTTTTGCTGTCTGTGCAAATGTGAGTAACTGTGACCCTTAGAAACCTAGAATGTGATGGCAGATAAGAATCTAGTCTGCCCCTTTTTTAGATATGTTGGAGCCAAGAAAGTCGGCTCCTGATTTGCCTCTAGGCGGCCAATAGAATCATTCGGAGGAGAGGCGTGGAAGATGAATGTTCTCTGCGTCTCTCCTCAGTCCGAGCGGGGTGATGCGGGACTTGGACTACGGCAGAGAGAAGAAGACGGGATCTTCGCCAGAGGACCTGGTGAGTAGGATTTCCTTCCACAGGTCCCCAAATGGATTTCTTTGGATCCTGGACCGTTCAGCCCTGGAGACCCGGACCCCGGACCAGCCCCGGAACCAAGATCCCGGACTCTGCAGCCACGGACCCAGGAACCAAGGCACCAGACCCTGGACTATGGAGCCCCGGGACCTACCAACGGGCTCAAGATAGGTAAGTATCAGTATGTGTGGGCTTTGGCTGTATTAAAGTTTTATTTTTCATATGTCAGTGTGTATTTATTTGACTATTTTTCATACTGTGGAATTACAAGTACCAGCGGGCTCTTTAATGCCCCGCATGCTGGGACTTGTGGTTCTCCAAGTCCCAGCTTGCGGGGGAGGCTTGCTGGGACTCATAGTTCCACAGTATTAAACAATAGTTTATTCTTTTTTTACACTGCAATCAGCGCGATGTCCACTGCCCTGGGGCACCTGGGACAGCACCAGGCTTCAGCCTGGTCAGGAAAGTCCCGGAGGGGGACCCCTTTATTGGGGGGGTACCCACTCCCCCAGGGCCCCTGGCCAGGCTGACTGGTCAGTAGGGATGAATGTTTTGGCCGCGGGACCTTATATAATAAGTGTACCCCGGCTGTGACATTACCCTGCTGGCTGGTTTGGTCTAGGGCTGGTTCTTAAAATACAGGGGACCCCTACTCATTTTGTCCCCCGTATTTTGGGAACCAGCCCTGGACCTGGGGCTGGTTTTAAAAAATCGGGGAACCCCTATTTGTCGTGTTTCCTGATTTTTCATTACCAGCCCCGGCTCTTCCAGCCTGGTGCTGGTTACAGCTGTGGAGGGGACCACACGCCGTTTTTTTTTTTTTATTCTTATTTTATTAACACTGAAGGCTGCAAATACGACAGGAAAATAAAGTGTGTTTTCCTGCCGTTTTTGCCCGGCCATTCGCGGACGTTTTACACTAATTAGCGGTCGTATTTTCAATACAGCCGCTTAGTAAATCAGGAATCACCATTCTTTTGAATGGTGATTTCTGTCGTATTCTAACGATGGTGTATTCATTCGTATTTGTAAATACAAATACGAATGTCCCATCAATACGAATACGAAAATTTCTAGTTTTGGCATAGTAAATGCCAAAAATACGAATAAGCCCCCCAAAAATCGTATTTTCGTATGAAAATACGATTTTTTTCCCACTAATTTTTCTTAGTAAATTTCCCCCGTTACCTCAAACCATATTTGATCCTTATTTTTTTGTAAGGACATCAATATGCCTATCCCAAGCATGTTTACATTGTACTACTGTATTTGCCGCTACCACCACTACGCTTTCTGTGAAGAAATTCTTCCTCAAATTTCCCCCCTTCCATTAATCTAGGACTGTCATTGCTGACATCACAGACCCTCCTCTTAAATACCTGGGCACAACTGCATTTTTCAGAAACACCTGGAATATGGCAGGTTTCCAACCACCCCCCCCCCCCCCCCCACCCCCAAACGCCGGTTTCCTGTCAGTGGCATGGCCAGATGCACTAAGTTTCAAAAGTGATAAAATGGAGAGTGATGAAAAGCCAGCCAATCAGCTCCTACCTGACATGTCACAGACTGTGTTTAAAAAATGTCAGGCAGGTGCTGATTGGTTGGTTGTTTAACACTCTCCATTTTATCACTTTTGAAGCTTAGTGCATCTGGCCCAGAGTCTGGACAGTTTGTGTTTATGATCCATTTGCATTTTCTAACGCTAATCACCCTTGCACATGCATTATGCGACATAGGATTAACATCTTCTATCTGACCCCCACGCCAGCCACAAAATAATAAGATAACCATAAAGTACCATTAATAAAATTATATAACAGAAAGACTCAGACACAGTGATTGCCATTCATTGGTTATTTATTTATTTATTAGAACTAAATCAATTAGGAAATGTATGGTGCCCATTACCTTCCACCATCTGAGGGGTGTCCCATGTATATACCATATAATCACACAATCATAAGTAACCATAATATAAATAAAGACTCAGAGACATGTATTTGGCAGAATAAAAGGTGGAATTTATTTGAAACACATTAAAAATATTTAAATATGGTTAAACTAAGATTGGTGGCAAAGGGGTCTATTGGGGAAGCAGTGAGAAGAATGGAGGGAGGAGCCAGTAGAGATGTTACCAATAGCAACCAATCACAATTCTCCCCTCTTTTCACTGCTTCGTGGATAGCTCCCAAAGCATTAAAATTTTGTAAAATGGATGATCTGCCAAAAAAAAAAAATGTTTAATTGAATGCCAATTAGCCGAATAATGACAAGCTTCAGGGCCAATCAGAAGCAACATAAAGACACATGAGGGAATAGGGGGTTGGGGGAGAGCAAGGATAACACAAGTAGAACTCGGCAAGAGGTGAAACCAAAATCCTGCTGAGGGACTGAAGAATTTGAAATTGAAAGCCAAATTTTAATGTGCCAAATTAAGTCCGTCAGTTCAGGTAAAAAAGGTAAAATCCCTCAAGACTTCTGCTGACAACAGCAGCAAGTAGCTAATCCCCGAGTAGGGTAGACAGGGGGAGACAAGACAACAAGGACATGACCAGTTAGAATAGTACTTACGTCCTTGGATTGCACCCCTGGATGTTTGGGGGCAATGATGTTCTTGATTTCCTCTAAAGATGACGCTGGGGAAATCTGCTCAGGTCAAAGCATCGGGCGCGGCACAGGGGGCAGATGCTGTTGACGTCCAGCCACTGTGTCAGGCATGAGACGTGGAAAACATGCCTGCAGGATGTGACCGCCACTTCCTCACAAATCCGAAACTGGGAGATGCAGATGGTGCAGGACTCTACAGCGCCGCCTCCTGTAAAGGTGCATCTCCTGTAGGATGGAAGGCGGGCAAGGATGACTGCTGGTCTCCGTGCTACCAAGGATGGTGCTGCCGCTGCTGGTGCTCCTGAGGACGGTGCCGCTGCTGGTTGGGCTGCTGCAGATGGTACGCCTGAAGATGGTCTGCGGCGTCCAGATCGTAGCCAGGAGGTGTTCGGATATGGCCCAGTTCCAAATAACTGGGCCAGTTCCCTCCGGCTCATTGTCGATGGTAAATTGCACCAAAGGTGCACAGAAAAAAAAGAAAAAAAGAAAAGAAAACACAGATGTTAATGTGCGCTGATCTCTCTGATCACTGATAATACCTGGAGGAAACGCGCTGTAAAAGCTGGATCTCTCTAGGGGGGTATTTTTTTCTTGTGCTCACCTCTGCTCCTGCTCAAGAAATGCCAGTGAGAGGCCAGCACACTGAGGTTTTACACCTGGCATGTGGCATGCGGGCGGCAGTTGGAAATGGCAGTTGGTCTCTCTGTCCCATGCCTCACATCATCTTCCCACTGATATTACACAGTAACACATTTGGGAAATCAGTGAAAAGTGACAGATTAGTGCTCAGGGGTCACCACACCAAGGGCAGGGTGGTTTTTGGGCATGGGGAACCAGTTTTTTTAATCTGTCATTGCCTCTGCCATCTCTCCACTGTTGTGACAGCTACCATTCCTGAGGAGCAAACATATCTATCTATATTTCTACACATATCTATCTATCTATCTATCTCTATATATATATATATATATATATATATATATATATATATATTTATTAGGGATTGCCATCGATGGCAATTCTGCAACTGGCCATCGATAGTGCTAAATTATGCAATGGATGACCATCGATATTTTTACATATTGATGGTCATCCATTATGTTTGATTGATTGGCCTGTGGGCGAATCAAAATATAGGGGGCGGAGCTTAGCAGGTGTTGGAGCTATGCATCGTGTCCAGGCGCTTTGACAAAAACCATCTGGTTCTCCCCCATCGATGGCAAAAGTATTCGACATCGGCCATGAACCATCGATGATTTTGAATCATCGATGGGCGATGGCCATCCCTAATATATATATATATATCTAGAAAAGGGCAGAGAGAAGGCGCTTCATGGTGCAGTATAGCTTTAAAAACATTTATTGGACAAGTAACAAATCCAGGCACAGGCAAATGGAGACTCGTACCACAAGTAAAAACACTGTGGACTGGGTACCACACGGTTTAAAACAATAGCCGGCACCTGATGTTTTTCACGTCATTTGACGAGATGCGCGTCATTTGACGAGATGCGCATCACCTGACGTGACATCGGTGCGTCCCTCCGGCGGTCGCGTGCAGTGCGCGTCATTTGACGCGTTACATGCACGTCGTCCGGATTACACCATAGCCGTCCACTTACGGCCGGGCGCGTCATATGACGCGTCTCCCCTCCCATTGGCTTTATACCTGGCTCCCCGTCATTGGAGGGACGTGCACTACGCATTGCGTGTGCGCGCCCATCACAGAACGGCATCCAATGCCGCTAATGGATGGGTTTATTGATTAATTACTTCATCCCTATTTAAACCTGATGAGCGTTCGTAGTAGCCACGCCCTCTGACGAAGTCTATGTGACGAAACGCGTCAGGGCGTGGCCTACGACGCTCCTTTGTCCTCACATCAGCTGTCTTGGTCCTTGGATACCCCCTGCATACCTCCCTGCAAGCCAGCTTAGCGGTGTTTACGGTGGATCCTGGTCCTGCGCAGACGTGTGAGCAGCTTAGCCTGAGGCTATTGTTTTAAACCGTGTGGTACCCAGTCCACAGTGTTTTTACTTGTGGTACGAGTCTCCATTTGCCTGTGCCTGGATTTGTTACTTGTCCAATAAATGTTTTTAAAGCTATACTGCACCATGAAGCGCCTTCTCTCTGCCCTTTTCTAGATTTGCCTTACTCTGTGGATTCCAGAGTCCCTCCCTGAGAGTGAAGCAGCTGCAGGTCCATAAGTGACTTTGGTGCCCCCTCCCCTTGTTGTCATACAGGGGTATTGTTTACTGGTGGACTATACTGAGATCACACCTGGCGCACAGGTCCATGCCCTTTACATATATATATATATATATATATATATATATATAAATAGTCCTTAGGCAGGCACTCCACAAAGGCAATAAAATACCCTCCAAGGGAAAGCTGGCAACTCGGTGCCCTCCGTTGCTGGCTGTGAAACAGGCAGGATAGTAGCAGGATGCGGGGGCGGCGGCACTCGAAATAAATACACAGCAGGCAGATGTCCCAGATGTCTGCCTGCTGTGTATTTATTTCGAGTGCCGCCGCCCCCGCATCCTGCTACTATATATATATATATATATATATATATATATATATATATATATATATATATACAAAAGAAGTAAGGAGAAAGAGCGCACCAATGAGCAATAAATTCAATATTTTTACTTAAAAAAAAATAAAAGCTCACATACATAAAGGTTAGGGGTTAACAGCTTGCCAGCACAGGGTATCAGCATCCACACGCTGTCAGTTCGGCGGAGGGACCGGGACCAGTCCTGCAATACAGGTCGCTAGGCCAGCCCTCTGACGAAGTCGATGATGAAACGCGTTGGGGCGTGGCCTAGCAACGTCAATTGAACGAAGGAGTACGCTTGTGAATCGGCTCCAGAAACCACTAGGTGCTGGGCACCATTTTCTCATGCTGATTTGTCTGCGTTACCCTATACCGCCACCCTTGGTACATGATCTTATCCCCACTCTGTGTGCTTTTATTGTTCACCAATAAAATTGTCAACTTTTACCCGCACTATGGAGCGCCTGTTCTTATTCTACCAATATATATATATATATATATATATATATATATATATATATACACACACACACATATACATACATACATCTTTGCGGCCACAGCTTATGCTACGGAACTTACATATCGTAGCGCCCGCACCACCCTGGGTCCACGCCACCCTCCTGTGTCCACGCCACCGCCATAAAGTTGTGGCGAGCGAAGAGAGCCTGCAAGGGGACAATGATGCTATTCTGAAAGCGGCTAATGTAACTGGCGTAAGCTGTCGCCGCAAAGATGAGGAATTACCAACAATTCTGTCCTTAAGAATCTTCTGTCTCTGGAGAATGTGGTGAATGACAATGTTTGACGACAATAGTGGTGGGGGGGGGGGGGGTTCTGATTTCTGTTCAATATATGGCGGTCAATGAGGTTTACAGTATGTCTGTGTGCTATGTATGATAGACAATGATGTCTGTGTATAATATATAGGTGTAATAGGTATTCTGATGTGAAATATATTAGCAATGCAAACTTAGCTTTTATTTTATTTTGTTACTGACACATTTGTATAGGTGCCATCATTGTAATGTTAATGGTGTTTTACTTATACCATACTCTACAGTGAATGCACAAATGCACTGAGATCTCTATTAGCAACAAATGCTGCGAGACAAATGTATCAATCATTTCTTTTGTCATATACAGTAGCCGACATCCTCACCCTGCCAGATGTACTAAGCTTGATAACGTGAAGAGATAATGTAACGGCCAATCAGTTTCTAAATGCCATGTTACAGACTGTGTTTGAAAAATGAAAGCTAGGAGCTGGTTGGTTGGAGGTTTATACCTCTCTACTTTATCACTTTTTAAAGCTTAGTACATTTTTTAATGAAGGAGGTGTTCATGAATGATTATGCAAACGCAGGGGGGGGGACTTTGGCCCTCCATCTGTTGCTGAACTACACATCCCAGCATGCACTGCTACATGTTTTGCTATCGGCCATGTTAAAACGGCAGCAAAAGCATTCTGGGATGTGTAGTTCAACAACAGCTGGAGGGCCGAAGGTTCCCCATCCCTGCCTTAAATTGTGACAACAATAGTTGGTATATAATATGATCAATATAGCTGCCACCACATCATGCAGTGTTCCAGCTTCTTCTACCACATTTACTGTATGTGTGGATCTGAGCCCTCAAACATCGCACTGGACCAGAGAGCAGCTGCCAGGAGGAAGAGACAGGAGCCTTACCATGAAGTGTGAGATTGTGAAAGTGCAGCACTGGTTCTATTATGTTTGTGTATTTATTTATTATTATATGTTTAACCTTTTCTGACTACTTATTGTATTTAAATGTTTGAAAGAGCTTATACTATAGACCATCTGTACTGTTAAATATCAGTACAGTATCCAGTGTATGAAAAGACGGTACTTGTTTCCTAGCACGGCGCCCATTGTGACCCATCGCATACCTTAAGTTAAGGTCAGAGGCGTAGGGAGGGCGGAGCCACCGGAGCTCATGCTCCGGGCGCAGATTGGTGGAATGGCGCCACCGGCCCACCCCCCCTCCGCAAATTATCCATTCCCTGCACAAGGTAAGTATAATAACGGGCAGCGCGCGCCGGCGTCTGCCCTACCCGGCGCCGGCATCTGCCCTACTCGGCGCCGGCATCTGCCCTACCCGGCGCCTGCCTCCGTCCTGCCATTCCCGCCCGGTCCCTGCCGCCAAGCGTCACTGATGGTGTGGCCGGGCGGCGGGCGGACAATCTTCTCTCTTCTCTAAATTGCTGCTGCTGCTCGGTCCGGCTTCCGGGCAGCGCAGCATAGTTAGCAAAACTAAAGTCTCCTCCCAGAGTCACCTGACTCACTCCCTCCTCCGTGGCTATAGCAGCGTTATTATCAGCCATCCCAAGCGCTGGCTGTAGCCTGGAGGAGGACAAGGTGTTCTGCTGCCGCCCTGTAATTCAAGGTGAATTGTTATTTTATTTATTTATACAGCTAATTAATGTTAATATTAAACATAGTAATAAACTTGGGGGGGTGAATCAGCATCTTATATAGATTCCGATACAGTGTCTTATATAGAGCAGCAGATTCCGTTACAGTGTCTTATATAGCGCAGCAGATTCCGTTACAGTGTCTTATATAGCGCAGCAGATTCCGTTACAGTGTCTTATATAGCGCAGCAGATTCCGTTACAGTGTCTTATATAGCACAGCAGATTCTGTTACAGCGTCTTATATAGCGCAGCATATTCCGTTACAGCGTCTTATATAGCGCAGCAGATTCCGTTACAGTGTCTTATATAGCGCAGCATATTCCGTTACAGCGTCTTATATAGCGCAGCAGATTCCGTTACAGTGTCTTATATAGCACAGCAGATTCTGTTACAGCGTCTTATATAGCGCAGCAGATTCCGTTACAGCGTCTTATATAGCGCAGCAGATTCTGTTACAGCGTCTTATATAGAGCAGCAGATTCCGTTACAGCGTCTTATATAGCGCAGCAGATTCCGTTACAGTGTCTTATATAGCGCAGCAGATTCCGTTACAGCGTCTTATTTAGCGCAGCAGGTTCCGTTACAGCGTCTTATATAGCGCAGCAGGTTCCGTTACAGTGTCTACAGTGTCTTATATAGCGCAGCAGGTTCCGTTACAGTGTCTACAGCGTCTTATATAGCGCAGCAGATTCCGTTACAGTGTCTTATATAGCGCAGCAGATTCCGTTACAGTGTCTTATATAGCGCAGCAGATTCCATTACAGTGTCTTATATAGCGCAGCAGATTCCGTTACAGTGTCTTATTTAGCGCAGCATGTTCCGTTACAGCGTCTTATATAGCGCAGCAGGTTCCGTTACAGTGTCTACAGCGTCTTATATAGCGCAGCAGATTCCGTTACAGTGTCTTATATAGCGCAGCAGATTCCGTTACAGTGTCTTATATAGCGCAGCAGATTCCGTTACAGTGTCTTATATAGCGCAGCAGATTCCGTTACAGTGTCTTATATAGCGCAGCAGATTCCGTTACAGTGTCTTATATAGCGCAGCAGATTCCGTTACAGTGTCTTATATAGCGCAGCAGATTCCGTTACAATGTCTTATATAGTGTCTTATTTTTTAAGTTTTTTCTTTTGAAATGCCAACACATGTTAGCCACGCCCCCAATTCATTACAGGGGGGAACGCGAAATATGCCCTTGCTCCGGGCACCATGGCACCTAGCTACACCGCTGGTTAAGGTATGCGATGGGACCCGACCGACGCTATTTTGGGCTATTTTTAGCATTTTCCCGACAATTACAAAATCGGGTCCATCGCATGCCTTTATAATGGCATGCGATGCGACCGACACAATTTAACATTGACTGCATTGTAATCAGGGCTATTTTTGTGCAGGCTCCAGCAGGAACTGAGGCCCTTATTCTAGTTCATTCTTTCAGACAAAATATTTCCTAGATGGACAAAACCATGTGCACTGCAGGTGAGGCAGGTGTTACTTGTGCAGAGATAATTAGATTTGGGTGGGGTTTTACACCTGCCTCACCTGCAGTGCACATGGTTTTGTCCATCTAAGAAATATTTTGTCAGAAAGAATGAACTAGAATAAGGGCCACAGTTCCTGCTGGAGCCTGCACAAAAATAGCCCTGATTGTAATCAATGTTAAAATCCTATGTAAAATCGGGTCCATTGTATGCCATTATAATGGCATACAATGCAACCAATGCGATGGACCTGATTTTACATAGGGAACAATGTTAAATTGCCCACCATACCCGATATTTGATTGTATACCCACCCTGATGGGTAATTTGTATGTGAAATGGCCCCCCATTGTTAACGCCACCCCACGATGAACGGCAACCCGAAGCGTGGCGAGCGGCGGCGATACGCGTCCTTTGACCTTTTCATACCCCCACTATCCACGTCGGCGTGAAGGCGATTTTATATAGCGTGGCGAGCGCAGTGAGCCCCATGAGGGGACGCGTAATACCTGTGAAGTAATGGGCGTCTCCTCCCGGGGCTCGCTGTGCTCGCCACGCTACAGGCTCGGTGGCTCGCTGCCCTCGCCACACTATATACAGTCAACTCCACGCCAACGTGGATAGTGGGGGTATGAAAAGGTCGGAGGACGCGTACTGCTGCGCTTGCCACGCTTTGGGTTGGCGTTGATCGCGGGGTGGCATTAACAATGGGGGGGCATTTGACCCATCAGGGTAGGTATACAATGAAAATTGGGGTCTAGGGGGGCATTTTACATTGGGCCCAATGTAAAAATCGGGTAGATCTCATTGCATGTGATTTGGTTGCATGCGACGCGATTTTTGCGGACCCGATGGATACAATTAAAATCGTTGGCGCAGTGCTAGGAAACAAGTACCGAAAAGACCAATTTTCAGGGCTGTTACCGCTCCCCCAGACTCCTGTACTTACTCCGATGCCTTGCAGAGTGGGAGATTTTGGACTCCATTTGGAAACCCCCTCTAAAAATCCTGCGTTTGCCACTGCTGCCAGTGGTGGAATTCCAATGCTGTGGGCAATTACCAGGTCAATAGCTATTGCATGCAGTCAGTGGTGCCGATAAAGGGGGTACTAATTACCAGTCTGATGGAGGGGCCCAAAGGGGCCCCATTACCTGCCAGCAGCAGCTCTGCTCAATCCAGCACATGCTTCCATGTGCTGGGCTGCAGTGTGGCCAGGGTGGTGATTAAAGTGCTATTTTTCTCTAGATTTTAACTAAAGCGTGCATGGCCACACCCCCTGAAACGTGCCGGGGCCCAGCTAGGCTCTGTACTACCCAGCATGCAATAGGCTCCTGATGTTGGCACCTCTTTGTTACACATCTTCATCATCCTGCACATTGGTCCTTTCACTTTTGATGAGCACATTTTCACCTTCCAGTTTTCAGTGGAGCTGATGCATGTAACGAGCACCTGGAAATGGGGAGGCCTTGGTACTTTTTCTCATGTTTTATAGTAACACTTGTCCATATAATAGGACTATGATTTGTCACATGCTGTGCCGTGCAGTCCCCCAGTTATTGCAGGCGTTCTCCATCGTCACATTAATGCATATATACAGATGGAGCCCTCCCCAGCCAGCCTTCTCTGGAGAGCCATGGTGAGCCAAGGCCTATTGTTCTCAGCAGCAATACAATACATACAACAATACAGTACGGGATTAGCAGAGTAATGGGTACTTGTTTATTATCTGGGCGCCCAAATTTTTCATTGCATGCCACTACTTAAGGCATGCGATGCGATTTTTCATTGTAAAGACCAGATTTTTAATTGTATAGTCACCCATGGGTGATCTCATACCCCCACTATCCACTATCCAACTACGCATGGAGATGCCGCTATTGGCCGCCTAGCGGCCAATCAGGAGCCGATAGGCCGCAAGGCGGCCAATAGCGGCGTTCGGGAGGCGGAGCCGCACGATGTACACAAACACCGGTTTGTTTTTTTGCCAAGACCCTTACCTGGACTACGTCGCCCCGGGACAGGTGAGTATGGTTTCCACAGCTTCGACATGGATTTCGTCAGACTCCGGACGCCATCGCCGACAGCGACGTCGACATGAAGAATGCCGACACAGGACCAGAAGACGACACAGGACCAGGGCTACCTACGGGAAGAAGATAGGTAAGTATTAGTATGTGTGGGCTTTGTATGTATTAAAGTTTTATTTTAAGTGTGTGTCAGTGTGTTTTATTGTACTATTTTTAATACTGTGGCACTACAAGACCCAGCGGGCCCTTTAATGCCCCGCAGGCTGGGACTTGTGGTTCTCCAAGTCCCAGCTTGCGGGGGAGGCTTGCTGGGACTCATAGTGCCCCAGTATTAGACAATAGTTTAATCTTTTTTTACACCAAGATCAGCTCGATGCCCACCGCCCAGGGGCATCGAGGACAGTACCAGGCTTCAGCCTGGTCAGGTAAGTCCTGGAGGGGGGGGACCCCTTTATTGGGGGGGTCCCCACTCCCCCAGGGCCCCTGGCCAGGCTGACTGGTCAGGGGGTTAATGCTTTTGCCGGGGGGACTTGTATAAAAAGTCTCCCCCCGGCTGTGGCATTACCCTGCTGGCTGGTGTGGCCTGGGGCTGGTTCTTGAAATACGGGGGACCCCTACTCATTTTGTCCCCCGTATTTTGGGAACCAGCCCCGGACCTGGAGCCTGGGGCTGGTTGTTAAAAATCGGGGAACCCCTATTTGTCGGGTTCCCTGATTTTTAATTACCGGCCCCGGCTCCTTCAGCCTGGTGCTGGTTTCGGCTGTGGGGGGGACCCCACGCCGTTTTTTTTTAAATTTATTTATTTTTCAAATTTTTTTTTACACACTGCAGCCTGCACGGATCTGACTGATCCGTGCAGACTGCTACAAATAATTCGTATTAGCGGCCGTATATACGGCCGCTAATACGAATTGTTACACCATCGGAGGGTTACAAAGCAGTCGTATCTGACTGCTTTGTAATTTCCCCTCCGGAACACGACTTTGCATACGACTTAAATAGTCGTATGCAGCCGTAGGGGAAATACCAATACGAAAAACTAGGTTTTTCATATTGGTAAATTTCCCCTCTTAAGTCCAGAATGGTTCTGTAACCACCCGTACTCTTTGGGACTAGAAACAGATTTGAATAGAAACCCTTTGTTTGCAGACAATGAGGCACTAGCTATTTTGCCCCAATTTGCCACAATTGCTGGACCTTTAGAACAGAGCTTGCTCTTGCGCTTTTTCTTTTGGAATACTTGATCTGACAAACTTGTTTCCCTGGAACAAGCTAAAAACTCGATCCTGTTGCCCTCTTCCACAATCTTTATGACCCATCTGTCTCTGATGGAACACTCCCAAACTACTGCATATTCCAACAGACGAGCCCCCAACTTCACAGGTCCGGCATAGTCATTGCGGCAATCCTCTCCTAGAAGATGTTTGAAATGACTGACACTGAGTATCCTCTCCTGAAATATTGACGTCCTGGTCTATAGGATCTGGCTTCACGAAATAGCTGTCTGGAAGATTGCGGTACAGGGAATATATTTCTTCGGTCCTGGGGCAGTCAAACCGACTTACCCCCTGAAATCATCTGGATCATCTCATCCAATTTGGGGCCGAACAGAAAGGTAACCCTCAAACGGTACAGCTGACTGCCTGTTCTTGGAATGTGCGTACGCATTCCATGGTTTAAGCCACAGGGCTCACCCGCTGCCATGGCCCTAGCCAAAAATACTACTGTATCCAAGGAGGCCTCCTGCATGATTTCTAGATTTAGAAGGATGTACTGTTGAGATATCCTATCTTCGTTGTCTGTATGCATCTTAGTACCCCATAATCTAAGGGCTCTGGATACAGATGCAATAGCCACCCCAGACTTCAAAGATACTGCCGAAGACAGATGCAACTTTCGCCATGAACTCTCTAGCTTTCTGTCCATTGCGTCTTTAAACGCCGACCCATCTTCCAATGGGATAGTGGTCCTAGAAGTCAGCTCCGCCACGGCAGCATCAACTTTTGGAATTCCACACCAAGCCAGAAACTGCTCATCCATAAATGGGAACATTTTCTCAATTCTACTCAGGCTACCGACTCTCGTTAAAGCCGGCCCACTCCTTGGATATCATTTCTCTCACCCCTTTATGTAACGGGAAAGCTCTGACTTCAGCATGCTCTCCACCACGTCTAGGTTGAAGGATCTATCTTCTAATTAAATTTCAATACATATGTGGCCCTGTATGTGTCTGCACTTTACCACTTACTGTATCTACAGTATGATAGCATTGCAAAACACAATGGCCCTTATTCTGAATCGTGCGGTACGGCCCGCGTGCGGGCGTACCGCCGATGTTTTCAGTCTGCACATGCGCAGAGGTCAATCTGCGCATGTGCAGCCCAATTCGCCGCAGACGTAGTTCGTCCGCCGCAAAGGGGGCGTATAGGGGCGTGAGGGGCTTCATACCCTCATTTCCCTATGCATACGCCCCGCGTTTCATGGGCGTTCCCATGCAAACGCGGGGCGTATGCATGCTAATGAGGGTATGACGCCAGTGATGGGGGCGGGAAGCTGACGTCGCCGGATGTCAGCTCTCAGCCCCCATACAAGCTATCACACGGACGATTGTCCGTGTGGTCTCAGCTTGCGGGACCTGGTGGGGCGTGCGGCCCTGCCTTCGATGGTCGCCGACCATCGAATGCAGGGGGCAGCTCCCTCCATGGTGGAGGCGTACGCCCCACCATTTTCTTGCGGATCGCCAGCCGTCCGTGTACGGACGGCCGTGGCGATCCGTATCGTGGGCGGGGATTGGTTTGTGCGGCCGGAGCACCGTGTGCGGCTCCGGCCGCACAGATCTGAATAAGGGCCAATGTCTGATTTGGCCTCCATGTGCGCCCTGCAATGACTGAATGGGTTAATGCATTCCTCTCAGTAGAGGAATGAGGTACTTAAAGTAAATTGACCAGGGGACTGGGTTATTATTGTGTTCAACTGAAAGTAGTTTTGGTCCGCTGCGTACTAATTGCTCCACCGAACACGGTGCACATGAACTACTGCCCTCCGAGACATGAAAGCTACTTGTTTGATCCGAGGATTTTGGGAGTGTTAGGAGGCGGCCGCTCGGTGAGCGGTCCGAGGGAACGCCTAGCACTTTTCGTCAACACCCATGTTTACGCCCCAATTTACGCCCAGTTTTGCCCGCTTTCATACCGCACCCATAGCTACGCCCACATTACGCTCATATTGTCCGAGAGTGTTCAGTGGACATTCTTTGTGTGTTGCGATCTGTCTGAATGCGGAGTGCCACCGTTGCACATGCGCATTGCGTAATTTACGCATGCGCACTCAGCAGGAATACGCAATCCGAACGAATGTGTACCTTTCCGAGTCAATCAGAATAAGTCCCATAGTGCTTCTAACACACAGTGCTGAGCAGTTGTACTTCTCCTGTGTGTGCACGTGTGTGAGTGTTTTATATATTGGCTTTGTTGTAGAACAACAAGTACCAGTGGGCCCTTTACTGCCCCACATGCTGGGACTTTTGGTTCTCCAAGTCCCCGCATACGGTGCAGGCTTGCTGGGACTTGTAGTTCCACAACAAAGTACAATAGTTTATTCTATTTTTCACACTACAATCAGCCCAGTGCCCACCTCCCAGGGACACAGGGGACAGCCCCGGCCATCAGCCTGGGCAGGGTTAATTCTGGAGGGGGGGGCTCTCCCCCAGGGTCCCTGCCTGAGCGGACCAGTCAGGGGGTATAATGCTTCAGCGGCGGGACCTTATATAATAAGTATCCCCAGGCTGTGCCATAAGCCTGCTGGCTGGTTGGGCCCATGGCTGGTTCTTAAAATATGGATGACCCCTATTTATTTTGGGAACCAGAACCGGCCCTTGAGCCTCTGACTGATCCGTGCTGGCTTCTGCAAAATACAGTACACACTTTTGCGCGTTGGATCACTATTTTGGGCACATTCAATGATAAACCTCCATCTGCAGGAGAAACGCAACGTACATCCTCACCCTTCACCACCATCCCACCCAACTGACTGCAGCAAACAAGCACAAGCAATGGGCCTGCATCTTCAGCTGATTGATTAATGTAATAATTGATTAATGCATACAGGCAGGCGGTTTTGGGACACTCATTTGATGCACTGCACCTATGTATTTGCACATGCATTCGCTACATGATGGACCCATTGTGCAGAACAATTTGGAAAGATGGTCTACAGCAGGAGTGGCCGGACTTTTGTAACCCGGGATCTACTTTTTGTACAATTACTTTCTGGGGATTTACCAGCATCTCCCCCCGTGTAAAATATACCCCTCCAAATGCAATACATCCCTTACACATTAAGCCACACAATGTGCCCGAAACTAACATCCTGCCACAAGGACTGCGGTGAAATTCACAATCTGACACAGGGAATGAGCCAAATTTCCCAATGTGACACAGGGAATGAGCCCAAATTTCCCATTGTGACACAGGGAATGAGCCCGAAATTCACATTTTGACACAGGGAATGAGCCCGAAATTCACATTCTGACAGGGAATGATCCCGAAATTCACATTGTGACACAGGGAATGAGCTCAAAATTCACAATCTGACACAGGGAATGTGCCCGAAATTCACATTGTGACACAGGGAATGAACCCAAAATTCACATTGTGACACAGGGAATGAGCCCAAAATTCACATTGTGACACAGGGAATGAGCTCAAAATTCACATTCTGACACAGGGAATGAGCTCAAAATTCACATTGTGACACAGGGAATGTGCCCGAAATTCACATTGTGACACAGGGAATGTGCCCAAAATTCACATTGTGACACAGGGAATGAGCCCGAAATTCACATTGTGACACAGGGAATGAGCCCGAAATTCACATTGTGACACAGGGAATGTGCCCAAAATTCACATTGTGACACAGGGAATGAGCCCGAAATTCACATTCTGACACAGGTAATGAGCCCGAAATTCACATTCTGACACAGGGAATGAGCCCGAAATTCACATTGTGACACAGGGAATGTGCCCGAAATTCACAATCTGACACAGGGAATGTGCCCGAAATTCACAATCTGACACAGGGAATGTGCCCGAAATTCACATTGTGACACAGGGAATGAGCCCGAAATTCACATTGTGACACAGGGAATGTGCCCAAAATTCACATTGTGACACAGGGAATGAGCCCGAAATTCACATTGTGACACGGAATGAGCCCGAAATTCACATTGTGACACAGGTAATGAGCCCGAAATTCAACTGTGACACAGGGAATAAGCCCGAAATTCACATTCTGACACAGGGAATGAGCCCGAAATTCACATTCTGACACAGGGAATGTGCCCAAAATTCACATTCTGACATAGGTAATGAGTCAGAAATTACACAGCACACAAGGGGGCACCCCTGGACTGATATGGGACACATGGGGACACACTCCAGCTGCTCTGCCCACTCCACACTGCAGCTATTTTGCCCGCTCAGCCGCCGCTCACAGTTCCTGCCTTCGCTTCCCAAGCGTTCTCAGTCCTGCACTGCACCAGTAATTGTCATTGAATCATTGATTGATTGATGAATGCAGGAAGGCAGGCCGTTTTAGGATGCTTAGACTCATTTGATGCAATACACCTATGCATTTGCTACATAAAAATGTGGAAAGATGGCATACAGTGTATCATTTGGTGGCTACTTCTTGTGTCCCTTATTTTTCCTTCCAGGATACAAGCCTGTTTGCATGTTTGGGGCGTTTGAGCCCAGGGCTGGTTCTCAAAATAAAGGGGAAACCTACTCCTTTTGTGCCGCACATTTTCCCCATGAATTTCTGGCACCAGGACCGGCTCTGAGCTGGTAATTGCCGGGCAGGGGGACCGCACACCATTTTTAAAATGATTTATTTATTTTATCTATTTTTTTTATACTGAAGCCAAATATGTCAAATATGCCTGGAAAATGAGGAGTATACGGCTGGATAGTAAATTAGGAATTACCATTGGACTGAATAGTGATTTTTAATCGTGCAGTGTTCTCCCCAGAAACTTTTTCCAGCCGGGTGGCATCAAGAAGTAGCCAGGTGGGGGTCTTCGCAATAAAAATAGTGGTTGCGCTGCAGTGTCAGAGGGGCGTGTTAAGCACCGCCTACTGGCACTCATTGCAGTTAAAAAAAGTCTTAGCCCACACCACCAAACACCCACCAAAAATAAGGGCCTACTACACGTCACACACCCATTACATGCCGTAATGCCCATTACACGTTATGCCACACACTGTAATGCCCATTATACATTATGCCACGCCATAAAACCTATTACATATTATACCACATGCCATAATGTCTAATGTGTAGCACAGTGTAATGTAACAGAATATAATGTAATAACAGTGCAAGGTAAAATGCAGTATTGCACAGTATAACACACTGTAATGTGACAATTGTAGTAGTGTATACTATGAGGCATAACAACACTGATTGCACGGTGTATGATGTGTGTCTCAGTCACTACACACATGTATCACATTTGGAAAGTTTAGTAGGTACGCTGCCTCAACAAGCATCCCCAGACCTCACTGCGATTCCCACCGTGTAATACCTGACAAACATCCTGGCAAAACACCTGAAATCCCCTGCAAACTTGCAGATTCTTCTCACATGCAGACTGCTGAAGGCAGCGGTCAAACATGAACACAGTGAGTAGGTTGCCGATGCCGTCTCCATTCTGTGTGCACATGCCCACATATCCCATTGCCACCATGTCAGTAAGCAGCGGCGCCAGGGCACTGGCTGGGGACCGGCTGAGGAGATTGCACGGAGGAAACACATTATCCAGTCAGCAGAAGTGGGATCTCTCCTCAGACATACATTTCCCCAATGGGAGAGATCAGATTCTAGCTATGATTATATAAACTAGCAAATAAACAATAGCTAGAATCTGGTTGCTATGGGCAACTCCACCTATGCTCCCTATCTGTTGTTTGGTTTCTAAAACAATGGTGAGCCTTTGCCTGATGCAAACGGCATACATGCCCTTTCTCTAATTAGCAGTCAGGTCTAAATCATTCACCCACTCTGGCCTCGCACACGCAATCACTATAGCGCCCCAGCCCCAGCCAGCACCACCTTGTGCCCCAGCCGACATCTGCAATCATCATGAGCACCCCCCATGCCCACATCCACTTAGCGCTGCAGATGCTTCTGTGTGCTGTCTCCCAGCATGGCTGCTGTATGTGTAGGTCAACTGGTACCTGCCCAAAAAAATCTCCAAAACAGGAAGCACTGTGTACCTCTGATCTCTCACTGCATTACAAGTTCCCATATATACCTTCCATTCACAGTCCCCCTGTACATGTATACCCCCCCCCCCCCCCGTACAGGTTCCAATATGTACCCCTCCAGTACAGGTTCCCATTCAGTATGTACTTCCCCACTACAGGTTCCTATATATACCTACCAGTAAAGGTTCCCATATATACCTCCCATCCCCTACTGTACAGGTTCCCATATGTACCTCCCATCCCCCCTGTACAGATTCCCATATGTACCCCCCTCCTTCAGTACAGGTCCCCATATATACCTCCCATCCCCCCTTTACAGGTTCCCATATGTACCCACCCCCACCCCCACTTCAGTAAAGGGATCCATATGTACCCCCCAGTACAGGTTACCATACTGCATGTACTTCCCCCCTACAGGTTCCCATATATATACCTCCCAGTAAAGGATCCCATGTGTACCTCCCTCCCTCAGTACAGGTCCCCATATATACCGCCCATCCCCCCTGTACAGGTTCCCATATGTAAACCCCCCGCCCCCCACTTCAGTACAGGTCCCCATATATACCTCCCATCCCCCACTGTACAGGTTCCCATATGTAAACCCCCCGCCCCCCACTTCAGTACAGGTCCCCATATATACCTCCCATCCCCCACTGTACAGGTTCCCATATGTAAACCCCCCCCCCCCCCCTCACTTCAATACAGGTTCCCATATATACCTCCCATCCTCCGCTTTACAGGTTCCCATATAAACCTCCCATCCCCCACTGTACAGATTCCCATATGTACCCCCCTCCTTCAGTACAGGTCCCCATATATGCCTCCTATCCCCCCTGTACAGGTTCCCATATGTACCCCCCCCTTTAGTAAAGGGATCCATATGTACCCCCCCAGTACAGGTTCCCATACTGCATGTACTTCCCCCTACAGGTTCCCATATATATACCTCCCAGTAAAGGATCCCATGTGTACCCCCCTTCCTCAGTACAGGTCCCCATATATACCTCCCATCCCCCCTGTACAGGTTCCCATATGTAAACCCCAGCCCCCCCCCCACTTCAGTACAGGTTCCCATATGTAAACCCCCCCCCCCCCCCACACTTCAATACAGGTTCCCATATATACCTCCCATCCTCCGCTTTACAGGTTCCCATATGCACCACTCCTCTCCCCCCAGTACAGGTTCCCATATAAACCTCCCATCCCCCACAGTACAGGTTCCCATATGTACCTCTCCTCTCCCCCCAGTACAGGGATCCATATGTACCCCCCCCCTCAAGTACAGGTTCCCATATGCAACCCCCCCCCCCAGTACAGGTTTCCATATGTACCTCCTTGTAGTACATACAGAACCCCTTTGAAATGAGCATTCTAGGGGTGGGCCGCTTACCTTGATGTCAATGTCCTCGCTCCCACTGCCAGCATGCAGTGAGGATTAGGAGATCTCAATGCTCAGGCCGGGGTCTATCTGCTTGTGCATCTGGTAACACGTCTCCATCCAAACTACTGCAATCTCCATGTGACCAATGGTTAGCCCGTTGTCTGCCCCCATTGCCAGCGTACCGGGGGGAAGCACACCAGATGGTCCTGCGGGGCACAGAGTGGTGATAGGATCATATGTGGTTATCATAGGACTGCATAAATCATCATTACAGAAATAAAATATTCATAAGGCATTAGCGCAACAATACAACCAGCCAAACTGCTATTTGGTACCTGAAACGGTGCTGGGACTCCCTTCTGGTAGGTAGATGCCTACAAAAATGTAGGGGCTACTCCTTCTATATGGCAGGTTACACCCCCAACGCCAGCTTCCTGTCAGTCATACTGCAGGGGGATCTGTTTTTGACCCATACACAATTTCTGTCGTTATTCACCCTTGTACATGCGTGATGCGCAGTCATACACATGCGCAGTAGTTCGATCATTGCTGGATTTAAGCATTCCTACATTACCGGTCAGGTCCCTTCCAGCACACGCAATCACTGTAGCGCACCCCTGACCTCACCAACACCAGGGCCGGACTGGGACCAGAAATCGGCCCTGGCATTTTGAGCACACAGGCCCACCTGCTGTAGGCGGGACCCTTGCGCGGCAAAAAGGGGGCGTGGTCTCATGGAAAGGAGGCATTACACATTATGGAACACATTGTAAAGCCCATTACACATTATGGAACACAACATAATGCCCATCTCCTATATATTTGGCTACATCTGTCACTCAAAGTGGGTGTCTGTGTCTATAACGCTCTGTTCCTGGACTTTCCTCTTAATGTGTGATTGCCTTCATCTGTGCTGAACACCTTTCTGAGAAATTAACCTGTTTAAAACAGGTGATGGCAATCATACATTAAGGGGAAGTCTAGAAACAGAGCATTGTGTCCTTCCTGGAGAGGGTCATATTGGGAGGTATGTGACAGAGAACCAGCCCAGTGAGCCCACAGACAGTGCCAGACACCCACTGCCTTCCCATGTTGCCCAGCACTGCTACTCCACAGCCACCAGGTGAGCGCCCCCCTCCCGCGATTTGCGGCAAAACCTCCCCCCCCCCGCGTGCCCCCCCCCCTCCCGCGATTCGCGGCAAAAACACCCCCGCGACCCCCCCTCCCGCGATTCGCTGCAAAAAGAACCCCCCCACGACCCCTCCTGCAATTCGCGGCATAACCACCACCCCGCGACCCCCCCCTCCCGCGAATCGCGGCAAACCCTCCCCCGTGACACCCCCCCCCCCCCCCGATTTGCTGAAAAAACACCACCCCGTGTCCTCCCTCCCGCGATTCGCGGCAAAAAGAACCCCCCCCCGCGCCCCCCCCTTGCACGATTGGCGGCACCCCCCATGCGACCCCCCTCCCGCGATTCGCGGCACACCCCCCCCCCCCCCCCCCGCAATTTGCAGCAGCCCCAGGATTAAATGGCACATGCAAAATACTGACATGGCTATGGTCGACAATGAAAAAGGTTGACATGAGTTTTTGAAGATTTATTTTTAATTTTTTTAATTTGTTCATATTCATTGTCATGTGTCGACATGGACACCAATGAAGTGGCACACTTATGTCAACATTTACATGTGTTGACCTTTCTGTGTTGATTTTTTCTTGCGGCGATTCGCGTCACACCCCCCCCACTCCCGCGATTCACGGCACACACACACACACCTCCCCCGCGATTCTCGGCACCCCACCCCGTGACCCCCCTCCCGTGATTCACGGCACCCCCCGTGACCCCCCACCTCCCGCAATTCGCGGCAACCCCCCACCGGAACCCCTGTGAACCCCGCCCTCCCGCGATTCGCGGCACCCACCCCCGCGACCCCCCCTCCCGCAATTCGCGGCACCCCCCCCGTGATTCGCGGCAGCTCCAGAATTAAATTGCACATGGAAAACACTGACATGGCTATGGTCGACAATGAAAAAGGTTGACATGAGTTTTTGAAGTTTTTTTGTCATTTTTTGAATATTTTCATTCTCATGTGTCGACATGGACACCAATGAAGTGCCACACTTATGTCAACATTTACATGTGTTGACCTTTCTGTGTTGATTTTTTTCTTGTGGCGATTCGCGTCACCCCCCCCGCAACCCCCCCTCCGGCGATTCGCGGCACCCCAGCACCCCCCCACGACCCCCCCCCCTCCCGCAATTCGCGGCAACCCCCACCGGAACCCCCATGAACCCCGCTCTCCCGCGATTCGCGGCACCCACCCCCCGCAACCCCCCCCCTCCCGCAAATCGCGGCACCCCCCGCGATTCGCGGCAGCCCCAGGATTAAATGGCACATGCAAAACACTGGCACGGCTATGGTCGACAATGAAAAAGGTTGACATGAGTTTTTGAAGATTTATTTCATTTTTTGAATGTTTTCATATTCATTGTCATGTGTCAACATGGACACCAATGAAGTGGCACACTTATGTCAACATTTACATGTGTTGACCTTTCTGTGTTGATTTTTTCTTGTGGCGATTCGCGTCCCACCCCCCCGCAACCCCCCCTCCCGCGATTCGCGGCACCCCCCATGACCCCCCACCTCCCGCAATTCGCGGCAACCCCCCACCAGAACCCCTGTGAACCCCGCCCTCCCGCGATTCGCGGCACCCAACCCCGCGCCCCCCCCCCTCCCGCAATTCGCGGCACCCCCCGTGATTCGCGGCAGCTCCAGAATTAAATTGCACATGGAAAACACTGACATGGCTATGGTCGACAATGAAAAAGGTTGACATGAGTTTTTGATGTTTTTTTTTTCATTTTTTGAATATTTTCATATTCATTCTCATGTGTCGACATGGACACCAATGAAGTGCCACACTTATGTCAACATTTACATGTGTTGACCTTTCTGTGTTGATTTTTTTCTTGTGGCGATTTGCGTCACCCCCCCCCCCCACACCCCCCACTCCCGCGATTTTACGGCACACACACACACACCTCCCCCGCGATTCTCGGCACCCCACCCCGTGACCCCCCCCCTCCCGTGATTCACGGCACACCCCCGCGACCCCCCCTCCCATGATTCGCCGCAACCCCCGCCCCGTAACCCCCCCTCCCGCGATTTGCGGCACCCACCCCCGCGACCCCCCCTCCCGCAATTCGCGGCACCCCCCCGCGATTCGCGGCAGCTCCAGAATTAAATTGCACATGGAAAACACTGACATGGCTATGGTCGACAATGAAAAAGGTTGACATGAGTTTTTGAAGTTTTTTTTTCATTTTTTGAATGTTTTCATATTCATTCTCATGTGTCAACATGGACACCAATGAAGTGCCACACTTATGTCAACATTTACATGTGTTGACCTTTCTGTGTTGATTTTTTCTTGTGGCGATTCGCGTCACACCCCCCCGCAACCCCCACTCCCGCGATTCACGGCACACACCCCCCCGCGATTCTCGACACCCCACCCCGTGACCCCCCCTCCCGTGATTCACGGCACACCCCCCGCGACCCCCCCTACCATGATTCGCCGCAACCCCCGCCCCCGTAACCCCCCTCCCGCGATTTGCGGCAACCCACCCCGCGACCCCCCTCCCGCGATTCTCTGCAATCCCTCCCCTCCCGCGATTCGCAGCATCCACCCCCCCACAACCCCCCCTCCTGCAATTCGCGGCACCCCCCCGCGACCCCCCCTCCTGCAATTCGCGGCACCCTCCGCGACCCCCCCTCCCGCGATTCGCGGACACCTAAGTTGCAATACAGGGCATCTTTCATACAATTCTAACCATATTTCTCATATACAAACGTTCACAAATTAAGGGGGCGCAGCCCCTTACGACGGTGTGAAGAGCGCCCGTAGGGCGCGATGAATCACCTAGTTACAGAATATAAAACAATCTGGACCCCACAGGCTGCTCCCAATGTATAATAACATGACACAACAGACTGCTCCTCCTGCACAATAACAGAACACCACAGGCTGCTCCCCCTGCACAACAAAGGGCATAAGTAAAAACTCCTGAGAACATTACATTTACATTTTATGTTTTCACAACACAAATAGGCTGGCTCTGGTGGTAATGCTCCTCTGTCCTCACAGCACTGGTACCGCTCCTCTCACAGCTGCTCCAATGCGTTCGTGCCTTCTCCCGCCTCAGCCAAAGTAACAGTAACATTGGAGCTGTGGCCAGTACCCCTCTCCCATTGATGGGAACCTTCACTTTTCCAGCCTAGAACATCCGTGAGCAGCGGGATGAGCGAGCGAAACCTCAAGGACCCCGGATGCAGCGGGGACGAGGGGGAGGTGAGAGGAGTAACTGCAGTAGAAGATACATTCTTTAGGACAGTAGTGCATCCAGGTGCTGCCACCGCGGGCTTGAGGCTGGATCTGTTTTAGCAGCCACTCAGTCTGTGTAGGCAACTAACAGGGGAGTTAGTGCAAACCAAACCCTTTTTGAGCAGAAACACTGGCGTGCAGTGGAAGGTCTATGGGCAGAGTAGGCAGCGGTAGTGGTATGGGCAGAGTGAGCAGCAGAAGGCCTAAAGGGCAGAGTGGCCAGCGGGCTTCTGGGTAGTGTGGACAGTGCTAGGTCTATCGGTGAGAGTGGTCAGCAGAATGCTATGGGACAGAGTGGCCAACGGAATGCTATGGGGCAGACTGAGCGTCACATTGCTATGGGGATGTGGCAGAGGAATGCTATGGGGCAGAGTGGGCATTATAATGCTATGGGGCAGAGTGAGCGTCACATTGCTATGGGGATGTGGCAGAGGAATGCTATGGGGCAGAGTGGGCATCACATTGCTATGGGGCAGAGGAATGCTATGGGGCAGAGTGGGCATCACATTGCTATGGGGCAGATTAATGCTATTGGGCAGAGTGGGCAGTCGAATACTATCGGACAGTCGAATGCTATGCGGCAGAGAGAGCAGCATAATGCTATGAGGTGGAGTAATGCAAGGGGGGGGGATGTTTTGCTATGGGCAGAGTAGGCAGCAGAATTAGTGTTAGAATAATGCGCCCTGCCCCTCTGGCAGCGCCCCGCTAAAACAGCCTGCCTCCTCTTATCGTGATATCAGGGAAGCCCAGCGCCGCAGTATATAGCGGTACCCGGAGCTTCCCCGGCAGCGGAGAGCCTTTGGTGCGGCCGGGCCTGCCCCCTTCAATGACAATGCTGGCCGGGCCCGCCCCTATTCCTGACGACGGCAGCCGGGCCCGCCCCTTTTCGTCACGACGCAGCCCGGGCACGCCCCTTTTGTGACGTAGGCGGCACGGGACCACCCAGAACAGTGACGACGGCGGGCCCAGTCCGCCCCCTTGACGATGCCCCCCTTGCAGCGGCGCCCTGCCTGCCCCGGTTCCTAGAAGGAACACTAAGAATGCTATGGGGTGGAGGAATGCTATGGGGCAGAGTGGGCGGAGGAATGCTATGGGGCAGAATGGGCAGCGGAATGCTATTGGGCGGAGGAATGCTATGGGGCAGAGTGGGCAGTTGTATAGTATGGGGCAGAGTGGGCAGCTGAATGCTATGAAGCAGAGCAGGTAGCAGAAGATCTACAGGGCAGAGCGGGCAGCGGAATGCCATGGGGCAGAGTCGGCAGCGGAATGCCATGGGGCAGAGTCGGCAGCGGAATGCTATGTGGCAGAGTGGACAGCGGTATGTTATGGGGTGGAGGAATACTATGGGGGTAGGGAATGCAATGTGCAGAGTGGGCAGCTGAATGCTATGGGGCAGAGCGGGTAGCGGAAGGTCTACAGGGCAGAGTGGGCAGCAGAATGCCATGGGGCAGTCGCCAGCAGAATGCCATGGGGCAGAGTCGGCAGCGGAATGCTATGCGGCAGAGTGGACAGCGGTATGTTATGGGGTGGAGGAATACTATGGGGGTAGGGAATGCAATGTGCAGAGTGGGCAGCTGAATGCTATGGGGCAGAGTGGGTAGCGGAAGGTCTACAGGGCAGAGTGGGCAGCGGAATGCCATGGGGCAGAGTGGGCAGCTGAATGCTATGGGGCAGAATGGGCAGTGGAATGCCATGGGGCAGAGTGAGCAGCAGAATGCTAGGGGGCAGAGAGGGCAGTGGAATGCTAGGGGACAGAGAGGGCAGTGGAATGCTAGGGGGCACAGGGGGCAGCTTAATGCTAGGGGCGGAGGAAGGGAATGAATACTATGGGCAGAGTGGGCAGTGGGAGAGGTCTGCCAATGGAGGTTGTACCAACTACAGACTGGTGAGTGCTGCTTATTCTTTCTGAGAGAGAGAGAGAGAGAGAGAGAGAGAGAGAGAGAGAGAGAGAGAGAGATGGATGAACGAAGAAAGCGGCATTCAGAGACTTTATTGTTTGTAGAAAAGGTAGGACAAATTTTAATCCATAGGAGATCTACTTTTTGGGGTCGCAGCCCCCGTCTTCAGGATCAAATAACAAATACAAAACTACATATATATATAATAGAGTACATTTAACACTTAAGGTGTGTACACACGGGAGCAATATTGTGTGAAATCGCTGGGAATATGGTCGCTGAGGGACCATATTGCCAGTGATTTGGAGCGCAGGTGGCGATAAATCGCCAGCTGCGTGCTCCCGTGTGCACTGCCTAATGGTCACTGGTCGCAGGAGCATGCTCCTGCGACCAGCGGCTTTCCCCGCGATCGCTGTGCCGAGAGGTCAGCGCCGGGGAGATCAGCATTGATCTCCCCAGCCCCGTGTGGCTGCTCCCTCCCTCCTCCCATCAAAGTGACAGCAGCAGCGTCTGCTGCTGCTGCGCTCCCCCTCCGCCCCGTAGCAGTGTCTCCTTGTCATCGCTGATGACAAGGAGACACTGAGCAATATGATTGCTGGGGATATATTGCTAGCAATATATCTCCAGCAATCATATTTCCCCGTGTGTACACAGCATTACCCTCCACCCGTGATGAGCTCGGGATACGGTCGTATTATCAACCACAGTTAGGTCGACAGTCATTAGGTCAACACTGTTGGGTCGACAGGCAGCAAGGTCAACATGGATGAAGGTCGACAGGTGTCTAGGTCGACATGGGTTAGGTCGATATGGGTTTTTACACTGTTTTTTGTGCCGACAGGTGGTATTTCATGCCCTACCATCCACTAGGGCAGGGGTCCTCAAACTACGGCCCGCGGGCCAGATGCGGCCCGCTGAGGACTTTTATCCGGCCCGCCTGGTTTGCCGCTGCCCAAGCGGCAATCCCTCTCACTTGCGTCACTTGCTGGGAGGATGGACGCCGGGCAGGCTGGCTGGACGGGCGGGGGAGTGGCCTGGGACGTCAGGGGAAGCAGCAGTGTCTGCTGGTCCGTCCTGTCTCCCTGCATAAGCTTCTCCTATGCGTGTGACGTCATCACGTCACACGCTGCGGCTGCAGAGAGGAGAGAATCCGGAGAGAGGAGCCGGACGAGAAGCCAGCAGGGAGGGAGCAGTGGCACTGACTGAGCAGACACTGACAGTGTCCCAGTCCGCACACAGTCTACTCTTGACTGTGTTCTTATTGTTAGAGGTGCGTTTTTTTTTATACTAACATATTTAAATATATGTACATATATATATATATGTGTGTGTACACCACTCAGCATGCACTGTACATCCCCCGCCCCTGTCTGTTGTGGTGGCTGCCATTACTGTGTACAATTGTACACAGTAACGGCAGCCACCACAACAGACAGGGGCGGGGGATGTACAGTGCATGCTGCGCAGTGTGTATATATATATATATATATATATATATATATTCGATACAACCCTCCTGCGTTCGCCTTTCTGTTTAAAAAAAATGGCCATACACACCCAAGTCCGGCCCTCCAACAGTCTCAGGGACAGTGAACTGGCCCCCGATTTAAAAAGTTTGAGGACCCCTGCACTAGGGCATGGTGGGAGAGTAAAATAGTGTGCCCGAAGCAAGCGATGTGAGGGGCTGCAGTTGACTTCCAACTGTGTCCATGTCGACTGGGTCGACATTCGGGGAAAAAAAACCTGAAAAAACCCCATGTTGAACTGTCGACCTAACCCATGTATACCTAACGCATTTGTCGACCAAAACCCATGTCGACCTTGTCCCATGTCGACCTAGACACCTGTTGACCTTCACACATGTCGACCTTGCTACCTGTCGACCCAACGGTGTTGACCTAATGACTGTCGACCTAAGTGTGGGCAGTGGAATGCTAGGGGGCAGAGTGGGCAGCATAATGCTAGGGGCGGAGGAAGGGAAGGAATACTATGGGCAGTGGAATTCTATGGGGCAGCCTCGTGGGGCGGAGGAATGCCATGGGCAGAGATGGCAGCGTAAGGACTATGTGGCAATATCAGGAAGGAGGGGCACAAGCACCCGGGATAAGGTGGTACTCCCCGCCACCTGTAGCGCTTCTCTGTCTCACCCACAACTCCTTTTGGACTTGCACCACAGCACACCCGGGATGCTGCGCATCGCACCAAACCACTGTAACATGAAGTTTGCAAGTGCGGTGTAATGACTGTGGCATAGATCCCCTTCAATTACAGTTACTGCATTGTGTTACAGAACTTTTTAATTATCCCAGATAGTTCCTCTTCTGTAAATCAGTGACAGTTACTTCTCTGCTAGTTGTGTCTTCGGCTCCTGACCTGCAGCAGGAGGTGCTGGGTCGTCCTCGGCTCCGCCTGTCGTGCTGTTCTGGGTCGGCCTCAGCGTCCACCCCGGGCTCCTATCAGGCTGGGGATCTTCCTCTGTCCTCTCCTCCGCTGGGCTGTCTCCTGTCCTCTGCGCAGCTCCTGTCCATGATGTTGCCTCGTGTTCAAAGCTCACTTTCGGGCAGGCAGCTCACAGGGCAGCTCCGCACCACTGAGGGGGCTTCTACAGGTCTCTCCAGCTAGGGGTCCTTTGCGTGTCCTCCACACTTCTGGTTCCTCGAGAGAGGGTGTCCTCCGCGGTGCCTGCGCGCCTTGGTCTCCCCTTGCTGCGTCCTCTATCTTCTTCGGAGCAACCCCGGGGGAATCCTCCGGCTGGGTGTGCTCCCAGGTAATTTACCCCCTCAGCACCTTCTTCCTTGAGGTTCTAGTCTTCACCCTCTCGGCTCCTCCACAGGCAGGCACTATGTAGGACACCTCGGCAGAACACATCATTCTGTTCTCTCCTCCTGTGGTTGGCAGCTAGTGGGGGCAGCGCGGTTCCCTTCTCTCTGGCAGGTGGCAGCAGTAGGGGACTTGGAGGAGCCTGGCTCTCCTGGCGCCATTCCTGGTCACACAGCTGCGCAGCCCCCGCTCCTTACAGGTCAGCAGCTCACAGCACTGCACAGGCCCTTGTCCTCTCCAGGGATCACCCTTCCCGATGCCGGCTCTCTCTGCTGTGGGTTATGCATCGCTGCAGGACCGCCTCTGCCCCCCTGCCCTACCTCTCTATAGTCCCTGTCACTGGCTCACCCGCCATAGCCTGTACTGGCTGTATCATATATTTTTATATTTCTTTTTACTCAAAGGCTATATATCCCCCTTCCCACTTGCAGTGTGGTATAATGTGTGGGGACTGCAGTGATGCATAATGTGTGTGGATTGCCATATATCCACCACATGTTTCTTGGGTTCAATTTGAGCAGAGGATGTTAAGGACGAGAAGGGGCCTGAGAGTTACAAGTGTACCGGGCCCCAAGGTGTCTGTTCCTGGCCCTGCTGCTCCACTTGTACGTCAAAAACATATATAAATGTAATGTTGTCTGTACAGCCTTTGAGTCATGTGACAACATTGTGACATATAACAAAGTATTAGTAAGAGGAATCCAGCGCAGAGACATAGAAATACATCTATCTAAATACTGTATACAATGTATAAAACATGCAGAACTAGTCGCCAGTTGGTGTATTTGTGGTCTCTGTCATATGTGATCTGGCAAATGCTGCAAAGTGAAGTGTGATCCATATATATGTATATATGTGTGTGTATATATATATATATATATATACACCGTATGTTCCCTGTGAAGTGATCATTCTTCTCCTGTCGCCATGTAGATAATACTGAACTCCATGCATTGCTACCAACCAAGGCTCCATATCCTGCTGTCAGACCGGCGTCAGGGGGGAGAGGCGCGCGCTGCGCAGAACTTTGTTTCCTTCGTGTTTCCGGAGACTCAGTTTATAGCAGTCACCGCATATCAGAATCATAGAGTAAGCTATATAGTCCCCACGGCTGCATTATTCATCCTCCCGTGAACTCTTCCCTGCCCTCCTCAGTCTGGGCACCGAGGAATCGTCAATATCCGCTCATCCTCCTCGTTCCACCCCAAAACTTTCCCTCTTCCTGGTACTTCCAATCCCCCAACCATACACACATATCACCCCAGCCCACTCTGCTTTTCCTGTGTGACATCGGGTGCAGCTATCCCCTAACACGACCTCTGCCACAATCTAGGCACAGACACGGATAAGGAGGTGGAGTAGGCGTCCTACATTCTCCATACTGCACCTTCCAAGTCACACAGGTTATCCTCATTCTCAGTAGGTATAGTGGGCAGCTGCCCTGGGCTCCACAATTCTAGGGTCAAGAAGCATTCTCTCCCTACCTCCCAGCCTGCAGCCAGGAGGTGAATGTCTGTCAGCATGCTGATTGGATTGGTGGATGGCTGAGAGCTGTTCACCAATCAGCGTGCTGCTAATAGCCATCTACTGTATGAAAGCATTGGGAGAGATGGTGCAGGGCTGCAATAGGGCATTTACCTTATGTGGCCATACTTCAATGCTGCAACTTTCCATCGTCCATCTGATGATTGGCAGACATATATGATTGACAATCTGCCAGGGAATAGGGAAAATTCAGCATGCTACTGATACCAATACTTTTGGGGTTGGAATCAGCAAAGCAGGGATTTCCAACATGTTGGATTCCCCAATTCTATGACTCAGACGATGGCAAAATGAGGAATTGGGACAAAACATTATAGATGTATCCCTAAACTGCACAGCTTATCAGAATGCATACAGTAACAAATAAGTACTCCTGAACCAATCCACTTCTTATAGTCATTAATAACGACTACAAGAAGACGTGAGACTGCTATGGTAACAATGCATACAGTAGTTAATTAAAAGAATATAAAAAAAATACAAGCACACACATACACATACACAGACACACACACAGACACACACACAGGCAGGGCTGCAACTAGGATTTTCGTCTTTTGGGTGAAGGCAGTAATTTGGCTCCGCTCTGTCTGCCTGCACATATGGGTATCACATCCAGCACCCTAGACCTTCACCCCTAGTTGCGGCCCAGCAGTGCGGGAGACATCGCTCCACGTCCCACACCCAGTATCTCCCATGACCCAGTGCCAGCCTGCCCGGTGCACGGAGCTTGCTGCTGGAGGCCTGGCTTTCCTAAGTTCTTACTCCATGCTGGGGACGCAGGAGCATCAAGAGAAGGGGGGGAGGCGGTGTGGCCGGGAGATGGGAGGTCCTACAGCCGGTTGGGTTCTGCCACTCAGGCAGCGGCAAGATCCAGACGTCTGCTAACAGTGGGCAGCGTCTGATCCCTGCTGCCCAGATCCCCGCTGTTTTTCCCATAGGGGTGGGCCCCTAGGGCCCCATGGCAAGTGCCTATTGTGCCCAATGAGAAAGACGGCCCTGGCGTGCACATAATCTGCAGTCCCTGGCCTAGTGGAGCTTACAATCTATATTCCCTACCACGTATACATGCACACACAGACATTCTAGGGTTAATTTTGTTGGGAGACAAAAAAATATACTTTTAGATTATGGGAGGAAACCCACACAAGCATGGGGAGAATATACAGACTCCACAGTTAGAGCCATGGTGGGAATCACCAGTGCTGTGAGGCATGGGTTCGAATCCCACCATGGCTCTAACCCAGTGGTACCTGGTTGGGATCATTTGGTCTACAGCATGATGGTCGACAGTCATTAGGTCGACATGGGAAAAGGTCGACATGAATCTAGGTGAACATGGATAAAAGGTCAACATGGTTCTAGGTCGAAAGGTCATTAGTTCGACAGGTCATTAGTTCGACAATGTCTATGTCGACAGTCAAAAGGTCGACATGGGGATTTTAACTGTTTTTTTTTACCGGAATGTCAACAGAGTCGACATGGACACAGTTTCAAGTGCACCGCATCCCCTTGCATCGCTCGCTGCGCTCGGCACACTATTTTATTCTCCCACCATGCCCTAGTGGATGGTAGGGCATGAAATACCGCCTGTCGGCACATGTTGGCTCAAAAAACTGTGAAAAACCCCATGTCGACCTTATGACTGTCGACCTAGACATTGTCGAACTAATGACCTGTCGAACTAATGACCGTTCGACCTAGAACCGTCTACTTTTTCCTATGTCGACCTAGACCCATGTCGACCTTTTCCCATGTCGACCTATTGGTGTCGACCATCATGCTGTAGAACAAATGACCGCATCCCGTGGTACCCAACATAGTCCTCGAGAGCTACCAACAGTTCACGTTTTTCAGCTCACCCAGCAGGTACACTTATTACTCACTAACACATTTTAAAAGATCCACAG
Organism: Crinia signifera; assembly: GCF_055691185.1. Classification (NCBI taxonomy): domain Eukaryota; kingdom Metazoa; phylum Chordata; class Amphibia; order Anura; family Myobatrachidae; genus Crinia; species Crinia signifera. Next base: position 41,531,063 of record NC_139222.1, read on the forward strand.
GTAGAGCTAATTACTTCACGTGTGATTCTGTGAGGAGACCTGGAAAACATGCACCGTTGGTAGCTCTTGAGGACTGGAGTTGGCTACTCCAGCTCTAACCATTACACCGACTGTGCTGCCCAATTATATCACTAACGCTGCATGTTCCTGCAGGTCGCTAGCGAGGTCCATGTCCAACTCTTTTTCGAAACAACAAAGAGTGAATGCTTACCTATTACGACAAGTTATTTTTCCTCTGTATATTAACAGATCACACAGCTGAAGATTGCCAGCAACCCGTTTGCTAAAGGTTTCCGGGATGTGGAAGAAGATAAATGGTAACGACAGGGTCTCATATAAGGGTTCAGTATTGCTGTATTGTGGCTATATGGACCTCAGTATTTTTTTCTTTGCTTTCAAGGTTACTGTCTCGTGTTCCAGATCCTCTCAAACTACACATGAAGGATTCTCCAGAAAGGTGAAATGTCGCATTTATTCATATATTTTATGCACAGAAACGTGTCCTTCAATGACTTGTGACAAATGTCAGGGAGAAAAATGGGGAGAGAAAGAGGGTAACAGGGTGAGACAGGGAGTTAAGGGGTCACAGAGTAAAGGGGGAGAAGCAGAGATTGATAGAGGGTGTCAGGCAGTGGCGTAACTATAGCACCGCAGCCCCCGCAACCGCTATGCATGTGCGGGCGCCGGGGGCTGCAGTGCTATAGTTACACCCCGCCGCCCGCCGCACCAACTCCCGCAAACCCCTCCCCCCATCCCCAGTCTTTACCTGGGTTTAGTACGCGCTGGTCCCGGCTCCCTTCTTCTGCTATAAGGACCACCACAAAATGTCCGCCCCCATTTAGCAGACAGTTCTCGGAAACTGCTGTATGAGGGCGGACATTTTGTGGTGGTCCTCATAGCAGAAGAAGGGAGCCGGGACCAGCGCGTACTGAACCTAGGTAAGGCTGCGGGTGATGGGGGGGTTTGCGGGGGTTGGTGCGGCGGGCGGAGGGGCGGGTGGGTGGCTGGGCGCCCTCCCTTTAACGGCGGGGGTGTGCCCAAAATGTAGTTATGCCGCTGGGGTCAGGGAGAGAGACAGAGAGGGGGGGCAGAAAGAGAGAGGTTATAAAGGAAGAGAAAAGAAAGAGAGACAATGAAAGAGAGGGAGAGACAGAAATTGAGAGAGAGAGAGAGAGAGAGGAGAATGTCAGGGCGAGAAAGGTGGAGATACCCAAAGTGAGGTAGACAGCACCATGTACATACTGTCAGAGAGGGAAAGTGTGGGGATAGAGGTGGGGAAGAGAGATACTGTAGAGGAGAAAGAGAGCAGGGAGAAGAGAGAGCAGAAGAGAGGAAAATAGGAAAGGAAGGAAGAGATAGATAAGAGAGAGAGGGATAGAGTGGAGGTGAGGAAGAGGGGGAGTGTGGTAGAGGAGGAGGGGGAGTGGAGGTGAAGAGATGGTAAACTATCTCCAGAGGGCCAGGTCTCCTCTTCCAGTTCTCGGTTGCCTGGGTCTCCTGCACTCTGTTAGTCAGACCCTGGTGGCATTTGGGGCACACAGGGGGTCATGTGGGGAAAATACTGTTAATAAGTGAGCACAGCCATGGGCACTCATTGAAACAATATACTAACCGCCTTGTTTTTCTTTAGTGAGAGTGGGGGGAGGTGGGTTGGTGAGGGCCCAAAGCATATGTTTACACCTGGGCCTACTAGCCGCTAGTTCCGCCACTGGCCCTGCCACTCTCCCTATTGCCTTTATCTTCAATTCCTACACTATGTAAAATGTTGATGAATGATATATTGGTTAATGTTGGGTGTAATGAGCGCTATTTGGAGGCAATGTGTGATGGGTTTATAATAAACACATCATAGATTAACATAAGCACGTTCCACTTTCTTCGCTCAAAGCCTGGGCTGGTAGCAGCAGCACCAGGGGGGGTAGACAATGAGCATGGAGTCCGTGATAAGCTACTACCAGCACTGGGGTGTGACAGGCTGTGGAAACACAGCATGGGGTCAGGGCCAGGGCAAGCCCCCCGCCCGCCCCAGGCAAAGCTCCCCCGCCCGCCCCCAGGCAAAGCCCCCCGCACTGCCCGCCGCCCGCGATGCGGCACGGGGGTGGGGGGTTGCTATAATACTGTGATGCGGCACGGGGGGAGGGTGCGATAGCACTGTGATGCGGCACGGGGGGGGGGGGGGGTTGCAGGCGATACTGCCACACTGAAATCCCCCAAGCAGGGAGCGGGCAGCATTGATTAACGGGCGGGATGGGGGTCGGGGAGGGGAGAGGGAGGATGACAGTCTTACCTGCTCCCCGCTCCCTGCTTTATGGTACCTCTCTATGGTACCTTGGCGGGTCAGTGCCACCCTCCAGTGGCCGGCGCCCTAGGCAAATGCCTAGTCCTGCCTAGTGGTGGCGCCGGCCCTGGTCAGGGCCGGTGTAAGGCAACTGCCCCCCACCCCTACACTGTCACTATACTGTGTGCCCAGCCCTGTTCTAAGCAATCAGAGTGAAAGCCATGATGGAAGCCAGTCTTGCATCGTCCTATGCTGGTGTCCCCAGACCAGGCTGTAAATATCTTGGGCTGGTCGCGGCTTTCCTGTGCGGAACTCCCGCTCTTTGCCTCCAGGCATTACAATGTTCTATGAGCAGATGAGATGTTCCAGCTGCCAACATGCCAGGATTCTATGTCTGATTGCCCTACACGATCTCTGCTGACCAGAACCTGCATTGTATTATGTCATGTATCTTCTGCACCTGTACCAATGTATTCTCTCGTTCCATTGCAGGTGGCATAATGTGGACTCACATCCTTCTCTGTGCCCCGAGGCCCACCTTATGCAGCCCATTGCACAATGAGCACAGGCTATGTGGTAACAGTGACTGAGGGCCTGATTCAGGCCTGTTGGCAAGGCTGCAATGTTTGCAGATGGACAAAACCATGCTGGGCTGCAGGTGGGGCAGATGTAACGTGTGCAGTGAGAGTTACATCTGGGTGAGGTGTGTTCAAACTGAAATTGCACAGTAAGAATAAAGGGCCTGATTCAGGTTGGCTCAGTAAGCTGCGAACATTGCATCTTACTGAGTGCATTAGACGCAACCCGCCCGAACGCCCGCCCCCATGGAGATGCCTAGCATTTTCCTGGGTGCGTCCACTGGCCGCCAGCATGCACCTCCCCCTCATCCGCCCACGACCCGCCACAATGCTTGGGAACAGCTCTGAGACTATTCAAGTCGCCGAAGCCCTTTGCAAACGGGGGGCTGCACATGTGCATAATAGGGCATACGCAGTCCCCGAAATATCAGGACGGGGCCGAAATCGCTATATTGTGAGTCAACAAGAATCACCCCTAAAGCAGCCAGTATTTACCCTGCGCAGAAACAAAATAACTCCCCCAAATCTAACTCTCTCTGCACTTGTTACATCTGCCCCACCTGCAGTGCACATGGTTTTGTCCATCTGCAATAATTGCAGCCTCGCTAACAGGACTGAATCAGGCACTAAGGCTCACATAGGCCAGCAAGCTGAAGGCTTACATGTGCTTTACATTCTGCTCATTATTCCGCCTACTGTCCCAGCGTGCTACAGGTGATTAGTAATCAAAAGTCTTTTCCCGAAAGTCCTAAATCCCGGAGCACCCGCAATGTAATGCCATATGCACCTGATTCATTTCTGCTCTTCCTAAATGTTGGGCCTGAATATTGGGGAATTTTCCCAGGAGAGTGAGATGCTGATACCCGGCTGTGCACTACTGTACATCACACAACTCTGCATCAGGATTGGCCACGATGACCCTATGACATCACCGCGCTCCCCACATGTGACCTCTGATGTAAGATATCTATACGTAGGAGGTGTAAATGCTTCTGTCATTATGTCTGTGATACAGGTGGAAGCGTTCTGTATATTTTTTCAAATAAACTCAATATGTGACTTGTTTGTGTATGTGATGTCATTGTCTCCGAGAATAATAAATAATATTCATTGGTATGCAAACGTATTATATGTTCTGTACCATCTATGTTATGTGTTATCTCCTATGTGGATAATGGGAATATAGAAGCATGTTGTATATAGAACTGATCTTTCCTTGTATTACTGTGAGTAAAATACTCTCTGGGGCAATTTCCCATCACTACAGACTGGTAAATAAAGCCCAGGTTTATAGTTTGGGACAGCAGGCTGACTGGAGGTCATGTGACCTGTGTGCCCGGGTGTAGCGTGGGGGTATTCTCCCCAGACCAAGTGCATGACATGGTGCCCAACCCCAATAGTGATATGTCCCAGGGTCAGGAGAAAGTGCCAGTCTGGGGCAGGTGTGGCCCACTATAGAATTGGTAGGCTAGGTCACTAAAAATCTGGGACACATTTAGTTGGGATCCCACCTACGCAGTCATCCGAAACCCTATTACATAAGCCCCAAAGTGTAGGAATAATATTGGTGTGAAGGCAGCATACTGTATGAGGCGGTTGTACATAGCAGGTAGAGGCGCTTGGACATTTATTCACAAATAATCCTGAGCAGGTCCCTGATATATACAGCTGTATGTAATAACGTGCGTACAGGTCTGATATACAGGAGGGTTCTATCAATAAACATTGGGAGTCAGAGGAATCTAATTGTTTCAGAACAAGACTGTTATTCCCTTTATTTGCCCCACGTCACCTTATTACTATATCATTTATACCAGGCATGTCCAACCTTGGCCCTCCAGCTGTTTTGAAACTACACATCCCAGCATGCCTTGCCAAAGTTTTAGCATTCCCTAATAGCAAAACTGTGGCAAGGCATGCTGGGACTTGTAGTTTCAAACAGCTGGAGGGCCAAAGTTGGACATGCCTGAGTTATACAATAAGTAAGGTGCTACAGTATGAGATATATAGACTTACTGGATGCAATGGTGGAACTCACTAGGAACAATACAGCCCAACAGAGCCTGCAGTTATACACACATACACCTGGGTATTGGTATAGTAACTAAATAATCTGTTTGGGAAATGCCTGAGCACTTATACAAGGTATACAGCAGTGTATTGCAGCCGCTGCTCTGTGGTACACTTGTGTGCACTGAGGGGTTGTCAAGTGTGTCACGGGGCTAGAGATGTCCGCACCAGTCTACAGGCACCATCACAAGTGCAGCTGGTCTCTTCCTGCACCAGTCCTGTCTCTGTATCATGGGCAAATGGGACCGCCCCTTTCTAACGTCAGTGGGTCCAGATCTTGCTGCTGGCCCCTCCCCCTATTGTCATGCGCTAATCATCATTGGTTGGCGGCTGCTGACTCTCTTACATCGATGGGGTCAGCCCCAGGTCAATATCTCGTTGCATAAGGAGCTGCCGGGGGACTGCATAGTCCTGCATGAATAGGATTTAGAGAAGGCGAGGGACACACAGGGAGCTAGGTGAGGTGCTGCTCAGGTGTCCTGCTATTATACTGCCCCCATTAGACCCCTAGAAGAACATAATGGCAGCTAGGCAGTGAATCGTATGGTATTCACATGAGGGCATTTGTAACTCTACCCCATGGGGCTCCACACACTAAAAACAATTTGCATTAGCATAAGGTGTCTCCCAACATGACCCATTCCAGGAGCGACACAATGCTCTGTTTCTGGGCTTTCCTCTTAATGTATGATTGCCATCACCTGTTTTTGAACAGGTTAACTAATAAGACAGGTGCTTCACCACAGGTGATGGCAATCATACATTAAGACAGGGGTTCCCAATCTTTTTTGGATCTCAGCACCCTAGAGCACTGGTTCCCAACCCTGGTCCTCAAGTACCCCCAACAGTGCACGTTTTCCAGGTCACCCAGCAGGTGCACTCATTATTCAGGCACATTTGAAAAGATCCACAGGTGGAGCTAATTGTAGCACTTGTGATTCTGTGTGGAGACCTGGAAAACATGCACTGTTGGGGGTACTTGAGGACCAGGGTTGGGAACCACTGCCCTAGAGTATCATAATTTTTCCACGGCACCCCTAGCTCCAAATAAATAAATATATATATATAGAAATGGGAAAAATAATAGGAGTGCGCCCTAAGAACAGTTTAACACCACAGAACATGTACACAGTTAAAATGTCTGTATTTATTACAGCAATTAGTACATAAAAAAACAGTTTTTACATAAAATTTGATGGGTAGATCCAACAGAATGATCCCAGAACAGAAAACGACAGGGTCGTTTTCTGTTCTGGGATCATTCTGTTGGATCTACCCATCAAATTTTATGTAAAAACTGTTTTTTTATGTACTAATCTCTTATATATTTGGCTACATCTGTCACTCAAAGTGTGTCTGGAGCTGTAACGCTGGGTTGTGGACTTCCATCTTAATTTATGATTGTCATCACCTGTTTTAAACAGGGTAATTGATAAGAAAGGTGTTTAAGCACAGGTGATGGTAATCCATAAATTAAGAAGAAAGTCCAGAAACAGAGCAATGTTTCCCTCCTGGAGAGGGTCATGTTGGGAGGTATGCACCTTCCCCCCCCCATTCACGGCATCCCCACGATTAAATGGCACATGCAAAACACTGACATGGCTATGGTCGACAATGAAAAAGGTTGACAAGATTTATTTTTCACTTTTTCAATGTTTTCATATTCATTCTCATGTGTCGACATGGACACCAATGAAGTGCCACACTTATGTCAACATTTACATGTGTTGACCTTTCTGTGTTGATTTTTTCTTGTGGCGATTCGCGGCACCCCCGCGACCCCCCTCCCGCGATTTGCAGCACACCCCCCGCAATTCGCGGCACCCCCGGTGACTCCTGCGATTCGCGGCCCCACCCCGTGACACCCCCCCTCCTGCGATTCGCGGCACCCCGCGACCCCCCTCCCACGATTCACGCCCACCCCCCGGGCCCCCCCTCCTGCGGTTCACGGTGCCCCCCACGACCCCCCCCTACCGCGCTTTCCTACCCCTGACCCCCCCTCCTGTCATTGCGGCAACCCCGCGACCCACCCTCCCGCGATTCACTGCAACCCCCCGCACCCCCCCTCCCACAATTCGCGGCACCCACACCCCCCCCCCCCGCGACCCCCCCTCCCGCAATTCACGGCGTCCACCCACGACCCCTCCTCCCGTGATTCGCGGACACCCCTCACCTCCTCCCTCCCCACCCCCCACCCCCACGCGCGATTCACGGCAACCCCAGGATTAAATGGCACATGCAAAACACTGGCACGGCTATGGTCGACAATGAAAAAGGTTGACATGAGTTTTTGAAGATTTATTTTTCTTTTTTTGAATGTTTTCATATTCATTCTCATGTGTCGACATGGACACCGATGAAGTGCCACACTTATGTCAACATTTACATGTGTTGAACGTTCTGTGTTGATTTTTTCTTGTGGCGATTCGCGGCACCCCCCGCGACCCCCCTCCCGCGATTTGCAGCACACCCCCCCGCAATTCGCGGCCCCACCCCGTGACACCACCCCTCCTGCGATTCGCGGCACCCCGCGACCCCCCCTCCCACGATTCGCGCCAACCCCCCGGGCCCCCCCTCCCGCGGTTCACGGTGCCCCCCACGACCCCCCCTACCGCGATTCCCCACCCCTGACCCCCCCTCCTGTCATTGCGGCAACCCCCCGCCCCCGCGACCCACCCTCCCGCGATTCACTGCAACCCTCCGCGCCCCCCCTCCCGCATTCTGAATGACAGCAACATCCTACCATCCTTCTACAAGAATATATAACCAACTAGGTGATTCATCGCGCCCCGTGCCCCCCCCTCCTGCAATTCACGTACCCCCGCGCACCCCCCCTCCCTCGATTCGCAACCCCCCCTCGCGCAATTCACGCCCCCTCCCACGCTTTGCGGACCCTCTCCCGCGATTCACAGCACCCCCAGCGCCCCTCCCGCAATTCACGGCACCCCTAAGCCCCTCTTTAGTACCCCGTATACTAACACACCCCTATCACTACCCAACTTCCTGATCTCCTGAACCGTAACTTCCACCACTGGGGAGTCGCTGACGCTGTTTTGCCCACATGCCCCTATCATGCCTCATAGCCCAGCCTCCTGCTCTCATGCACCCAAACTCCCACCCAGTAGGAGGAGACACTGACTAAGGGCCACCATCCTGTACTCCTGTACTGCCATGCTGGACCCTCACCCACTGGCAGAAGCTGCACAGTATCTCCCACCCTCCTCTTTAGTCCCCCTTATGCCCACACTCCCCTATCACTACCCAGCCTCCTGTTTTCCTGTGTCGTGACCTCCGCCAGTGGGGAGCCGCTGACTCAGAAACACCCTATTATACTATTGCACACACACACCTAAACAACATGCACACACAGCCCCCCCCCACACACCCACAAATGTCACTGTACCATCCACACTATCAATGTACATCTTACTCTGTAACCGCTTTTTAATTAAACAAAACAATACACACCCCCTTCCACATCATATGCTCTCTATTTAACACATTTCACCTATAACTCAAGTTGCAATACAGGCCATCTTTCATACAATTCTAACCATCTTTCTCATAAACAAACGTTCACAAATTAAGGGGGCGCAGCCCCTTACGACGGTGTGAAGAGCGCCCGTAGGGCGCGATGAATCACCTAGTTGCTGTAATAAATACAGACATTTTAACTGTGTACATGTTCTGTGGTGTTAAACTGTTCTTAGGGCGCACTCCTATTATTTTTCCCATTTCTATTTGTATCCATCGTGCCTTTATTAACAGCAAGGCATTAGAGAAGTGCTGCCCCTATATTAGCGCAGAAAAAAGGCCACTACCCCCCTGTTTTTGGTTTAAATATATATATATATATATATATATATACACACACACAATTAAGTAGATTGTGTTTATATGTGCTTCTTAGGTTCAGTTATGTGGTAAAGTGCATTATTTGCTTCTGATTGTAGACATATTTTATGATTGGCAGCCACCAGCCTTGGTTTTGTCCATAAATAATTAATCATAAATAATTTGCCCCTCCTGGAGAGGGTCATGTTGGGAGGTATGCTCTCCTTTGTTCTGCAAGCAGATGAGCCTGGTACAGACTTTACTGTGTTCATCTGGGGGGCAATGTGTTTCTTTTTGTTCTATGGGGTCCAATGAGTTTGATTTTTTTCCTGTGGGGGACAATGTATTTTTCCCTATGGGTGGTCAGATGGTGGGCCTTGTCTGGGCCTTAAAATCTTGGTTGGTTTGCTGCAAGTTGAAAAAGTATATAAATCACTAGAGACAGGATTATATGCATTTGCATATTTGCATATGCATTTGCATATTTTGCCCATTCTCACTGGTTATTGCATATTTTACCTAAAATCTAGTGATGGTGCATATTTTAGGCCCCGCCCCCTTTCCACCCGCGAGTCAAAGCACTGCTTTGCCCTACTGCTGCTGGCCAGGTAGTGGTAGAGTGTGCAGGCCGGGGCAATATGTGCGCAGTGTGGGGAACCTTGTATGTACGCTATGTCTGACACTGTTCTAGGCTGCCAATCCATGTTGATAAAAGTCAGTTGGGCAGATGCCATTACGAAGCTCCTGAACCTATGCCTGCTCCTGGCCTGGGACTTTACACCAAGAGATAGACTTCTGCAGCAGAGGAGGTGGGCCGAAGGGCTGTGACATCACGCGGAGGAAATGCCATGTCACAGTGAGTATGTGGCACAAGGAGGAAGCCTTCCACTGTGCCGCCCTTACACGCGATGCTGACATTTGATCCATCGGCGCTGGAGATGAGGGTCCGAGTAGTTGATGCAAGAAGAGCTTTGGATGCTGCAGTCTGCTGTAGCAGCCAGGAAGAAAAAAATCCTGTGTACAGCACTAGACATCTGCAGATGCTGTGGGCCTATTTTTGAGGGTTATTTGCAACTAATTGTATGCTGATTTTTAAATAAACAAGTTAAAAATTACTTTTTTTATTATTTAATGTAGCATATTTTAACACTTTTCATGCATATTTTAAGTATTTTTCATGCATATTTGCATGCATATTTCAAGCTTTTTATGTTGCATATAATCCTGTCTCTATAAATCACAGATATAGAGTGACACAGTCCATAGTGGGGATCACGTTCCTGGAGCTATGTGTGTACAGAGGATACTATATAACAACAATGTCATCCAATTATTCTGCTTCTTAATAAAGCATAGTTATCTCAAAATATTGAAGTATATTACAGCATATGTAAAATGGGTACAACGAAAAGCAGAGTCCTATAATCAACTTAATACATGTGTGTGGCGATCACAGATATTGCAGCATATACAGACGTACAAATGCACCTTTACAGTTTTTGAACTCTGTCCCAGAAGCAACATAATATCAGGGTTGCCGACCCTCCCGGAATTACCGGGAGGATCCCGAAAATCGGGTCCTCCTCCCGGCCCCCCGGAAAGGTGGGCAACCCTCCCGGATTCCGGGGGACCCCCACGCCACCCCCCGGATTGCGGCGTCTTCCCCATACCTTTTGGATTGAAAGCGTCAATCCGCGGGTCTCCGAGGAGGGGGCGGAGCTAAAATCGCATCATTTTAGCCCCGCCCCCTCCACAGAGATCCGTGAATTGGGGTTTTTAACATCCTGGGGCGGGGCTTAATGATGTAAAGCTCAAGCCCCGCCCCCGACCTGCAGCTGGAAGTCTCCTCTCTGGGCTTCTCCCGGATAGGAGACAGAAAAAGTCGGCAACCCTGCATAATATGTGTTAAAGAAACACAATTCCTAGAAAAAAAACAACCTCCTTATAGAGCACAGAATCCTTTATACTGAACAGAGCCAAGCACAGTCCAATTCAGTCCACAGTACACATTCAAACTACAACAATTGTAATAAAAAAGCAATGTGTGTCAGGGAAACACAGTTCTTAAAAAGACACAACCTTCCTTATAAAACAAGTAATTTCTCACTCCAAACGGAGCCAAGCACAGTTCATATTAGAATCTTTCATTGACAAAAATCCTAATTGCTAGAAAGTTACAAAAAAAGTATGGAAGCTCCTTGTGTGTGCTGGTCATAACAATGCAAACAAGACGAATTTTCAGCAAAAAAGACACCCAACGTTAGCAGAACTGTCCAAGCCTGCATGGCCTATTGAGGCAAGATGTATGAGGAAACATCTGTATCCAAGCAGAGGCAGAGATCACAGTGTTAGCGGCTGTGCGAGTGCTGTCTGCGGGTGGGTCGGTTGTGCAATAGTGTTCAGCATATGTGTAAGGGGCATTATGTGTGTCATGTATAAATGCATTAATAATGTGCGACATATTAATGCATTAATGCATGTGTTTCACATAATGAAACACATACAGTATGTTGTACATTATTAATGCCTTTATACACATGACAAAGGCATTAATAATGTGCAACTTATATGTTTCATTATGTGTAAGGGGCAGTATGTGTGTCATTATGTGTATGAAGGGCATTAATAAAGGTTGGCATAATGTGTAAGGGGCATTATGGTTATAAGGACATTAATAATGTGTGTCATGTGTAAGGGGCGTTACTGTATGATATTATCAGGGGTGCAGAGAGAAAGGGGTAGGGGGTACAAATTACCCAGGCCAAAGTCTGATGGAAGGGCCCAGTGGGGGCCCCGGCCCCCTCCCCTTAAGTGACAGCAGCAGCTGCAGCTCTTCTCCTCTGCCCAGCACACACTGCTTTGTGCTGGGCTGCAGTGTGGCCATGGAGGTGCTTAAAATACAATATTTTCAAAGGATTTTTTTCTAAGAGTATAATGTGAATAATGTGAGGAGTAATGTACATAAGGAAAAGTGGTACTACTGTGAGATGTAACGTGAATAAGGGACACCATTGCATGATATAATGTGAATAAAGTTGCACTACTGTGTGGCATAATTTGAATTGGGGGTACTATTGTGTGGCCATGCCCCTTCCTGGCACCCCTGTTTGGGCTGAGTACCGAATGTGTGCACTGTTTCTATTTAAAATATTGCGGGTAGGAGCACCAAAATGATGACTGCTATGATGAGGGTTGATGGTGCTAGGAAAGGGGAGCAGGGTCAGAGGCGGAACTAGTGGCGGTGCAAGGAGGCTCTGGATGGCAGGACCCATACTAATCACATGCAGAGCCATATCATCAGGCATAATGCACTTATGCAATCCAACTGGAATGGGAGATTTGGAAGAGGATCAAAGCCGGAAACCTTTTAAGCTATATTCCAAAAGCTGGAAATCCTAATATAATACACATATTCCAATACACTTTATACTATTTCTGTGTTTTCAATGCATTTTACATGATTTTCACCTTTTTTTTTTTTATGCATTTACTATGAATCCTGGCTTTTCAATGCACTTTACAATGATTTCTGGCATATTCAATTGGGGATGGCCATGGATGATTCACAATCATCGATGGTTTATGATCAATGTGGAATGAATTTGTCATCAATGGGAGAGAACCAATTGTTTTCCCTCCATCGATGTAAAGAATATATGATTTATTTTTCTTTTCTCAAGGTTCTGGGACAATGAGCATAGCTCCGCCCCTGACTCCCAGGAAGCCCCACCCCTGACACCATGAAGCCTTGCCCTCAGACTGTGATTAGCCAACAGGCCATTCACTGAAAAACAGGGATGACCATCGATAGGTGAAACCATCGATGGACTCACATTAGATATTGGTGACCATCGATGGCCTCTCGCAATTTTCTCATCAGTGGCAACCTTCGATAGTGAAGATGGCCGTCCCTACAATGTTTCTGGCATTTTTTTTAAATACATTTACTATGATTTCCGGTACTTATGTAGTGTCTGGGCGTCCGATTTTGTGATTGTATGCCTTACCTTAAGGCATACAATCAGATGCAATGCGATTCGATGCGATTTTGCATAGGATTCAATGTTAAGAAGGTCCTGTTCATTTCCCCACTATCCAAGTGGGCATAGAGTTGATTTTATATAGCGTGGCGAGCGCAGCGAGCCCCGCGACGGGACGCATATTTCTTTAAAAGTATTCTGTGTCCGCTCGCCACGCTTCGGGCTCGGTGGCTCGCTACGCTCGCCACAGGTTTATATCCAACTCCATGTCCACTTGGATAGTGGGGAAAGGAAAAGGACCCCTTTTTCCCTTTGAATTCTATGTTAAAATGGACTCAGACCATTTTAACATTGAATCCTATGGAAAAATCTTGACCATCGCATCGCATACGATTTGGTCGCATGCGATGCGATGCGATCCGATCCGATTTCTAAATCGGACGCCCAGATACTACATAAGTACCTGATTTCCTTCTTCATTATAATTACAATGCTTTCCGGCTTTTCAATACACTTCCCAAGATCTCTGGTTTATCCAACATATTTACAATCGTTTCCGTCTTTTTTAATTCATTTTACAAGGTTTACAGCTTTTCCAAGGTTTGTATTTAATGTGGATTTTCCCCACCTATACAGAAGCAGGGATGGCCATCGACCATCAATGATTCGAAATGGTTTATGGACGATGTTGAATACTTTTGCCATCGGTGGGGGGGAGAATCAGATGGTTTCCCTCCATCAATGGCACAGCAAAACCGATGTTTTGCATTTGTTTTTTTTTAATATGCCGGGACACTTAGCATAGCTCCGCCCCTTACACCTGTGAAGCCCCGCACCCACATTCTGAGTGGCCCATGGGCCAGTCAGTCAAAGAAAATATATAACCATTGATAGGTAAAACTATCGATGGTCATCCATCACATAGTTTATTACTATCGATGGCTGGTTGCAGTATCGCCATCGATGGTTGGCGACTGCACTGAAGGCCATCCCTATACAGAAGTACATCTTTCTGCCTGGCCCCTCCCCCTAGTCTTGCACAGTGCTGTAATTTTCGGGGGGCGTGGCCTATACTCGCGGCTCCCCCGCGAGGCCACGCCCCCATTTTGCCGCTATGGGGGCATGACCCAGAGGCTCTGTGAGCCTCTAGCCATGCCCCCAGCCCCCTGGCTGCGGGAATAGACGCTGTGCGCATGCGCACAGCGTTTATTCCCCGCTGCTTACTAGCCGACAGGGGGGACTCCCAACAGCCCCCCCACACCGCGGGACACTGCCGCCCGCGGGTGGGACATCGGGACAGCCCCTGACAATCGGGACTGTCCCGATAAAATCGGGACTGTTGGGAGGTATGTGATCTGCATGCGGTATAAATCTATTCAGGCACTAAGGATGCGCGAGACCTCGCACTGCCATCGCCGGGGGCCCTAAACACAGCGATTTGTGCTTATTTCTAAAGGGATCTAGTCTAATTGTATATAAAATAGGCAAAACTCGCTAAGTATGTAGGCCCCATAAGAGGGAAACATTTTGTCCTGCCTGGGTGGGTGATATACAGGCACAAACATACACAGCCAGTGGCGTAACTACTGTAAGGCAGCCCCAGCTGCTGCTTGGGTCTAAGCCACAGTGGAGTCTATGTGGGTGCCAGCACTCGCTGGACGCACTGACACGCTGCTGCCTGCCACTGCCCGCTGGCTGAGCACCGGAGGCGAGTCAGCCGCAGCGCAGGTGCGGCCATGGCATAGACGACAAATCCCCCCCCACTGATTCAATTGACTACTATACACAGAGCCGGCTATTGGCTATTGTGTACAGGATGGGCGGGCGGATGGGCGTGCTGGGGCGGCCTGGGATGCATCGGAGCAAAGGGAATCAGCAGTACAGTATCTCACACGCTGGGGAGACACGCTGGAGATGAGTTCGGGGGGGGGGGGGGGCACCTTAAACTTTTTGGCAGGGGGGAGCAAAATTTATAGTTACGCCACTGTACACAGCTCTTCCTAGCATACATTCCAATGCTTCTCACTTCTCAACATTGGAGACCAGTGATCCATTATATGTGGGCAGCGTGCCAGCTCTGGCCTTATTTGCAAACCCCTGACTGGTGTCCCCACCACATAAGCACCATGCCCTGCTCACCCCGCCCTTGTGGTGCCTGTATGTATGTGAGGGTGTGTGTTCTCTCTATCAAATACACACACACAGAACATGAGGGTAGATGTATGAAGCAGTGATACAGGAGAAGTGAGCCAGGGAAGAAGTAGCCCATGGCAACCAATCAGCTGCTCTGTATCATTTTATATTATGCAAATTATAGATGTTATTTCATGTTATTTCAGTGCTGATTGGACCATTTCTCCTCTGGCTCACTACTCCCTTATCACTACTTCACACATCTACCCCATTATTATTACCAGCATGACCCATGACAAACACCCCTGCCCTTTCTGTTTGCTAAATAATGTGAAAGTGGTGTGTAGAACAAGGTAGCGAAATTAATTAAGGAGGTGCCGTACACTGAAGCATAAAAGGAGGTACACCACCTCCTAAACAAAATTCATGAATTTATCACGTTTGGATCTTTTTAAGAGGGTTGCGCCGAACTGAACATTATCTGTTGCATACTTGTATGATAAATAAGCAGCAGCCAATGCACACTGCAGTGCAGGTATGACCCCACCAATAACAAGTCATGCAGGGAAAAACAGCAACTCCTTCCTTATCATCCCCCACTCCCCCGGGCGCCCTTAGAGGAGATGCTGCAGCACAGTTCATAGATCAATTAGGCGAGTCCCACCAACTGCCATTCCAACCACTGCTGCACAGCTCTGACCAGCACTCACTGGCAGTTGGTGTTGGTCCACAAGTTCAATGTTGGACTATGCTGCAGCAGCTGCAGATGAGTCATCTCCTGCAGCTAGTGGGCGGGACCACAGAGCGCTGCTCATTTCTGATTGGTCAACAGTCAGCTCATAGGCTGATTGGCTGTTCTTTCCAGAGTTAGCTGTGATTGGTGGAGCTCTAACCTCTCTACCTTGGTGATGTCATAATGGCATTGGAATTTTGAGGAATCTTTAGAGTAGTGAGAGTGGAGGATTGGAGATAGATTGGTCGGATTTGCTGTTGTGGATTTGCGATTGCGTATTTGATTCCTGTACTGATTCGGTTGCAGAGTTTGCTGTAATCTGCTTCTTAGCAGGGGACGTGTCTCCTTGTCACATTACTAGGAGCAGAGGAGCCTAATAGGAGGAAGAATGGGGAGTAAGAGGTAGGTGACATTTCTACAGCGCCCTGTCAGAGATGCCCCCATTAGTCCCAACCAATTCCTCTAAGCCCAGCCTCTCGCTGACATCTTTATGGGGGCATAGTCAGCACTCTGGCCATACCCCTGTCCCTCTGCCTAAGTGAATAAATGCTGTTTACATGCGCACATCATCTATTCACTAATACTCTGCTAAGCAGGACAGCAAGTGACAGGTGGTCTCCTAACTGCCATGCTCCCAACTGCCATCCCCCAACACAGTATACTTCTGCCCAGAGGCGGGATGCGGGACAGTCACAAAAAATCATGTCTGTTCCACGAATATCGCCTCAGTTGGGAGGTACCGTATGGGCTGCTGTGTACAGATCGGAATCAGACCCAAAGTTCCCAATGGGCTACAGTTATAAAACTGAGACCTGGCCTATAAGTGACTTTATTTATTCTTCTGCATGAGTATAACATGGTTTCTGCTGATCTCTGTGTTACAGAAAGAGGCATCAGAGCTGCAACATACATATAACAGAAAACACAGTTATAGACATAGGACCAGTGGTGGCTCGTACCTTCTTGGAAGAGGGGGGATGCCACATGCGCAATTCCCTGGTTTTAGAGGCTTGCGCTTGGCAGCCCGTAGAGAGGCGACCAGGAGGGAGGGAACACCTCCCAATGGGACTGGCTTGGTGACTGGCAGGTCGGGCTTCCAATAGGAAGTCACTGCCAGTCACAGTGAAGCCAGTGCAGTCTCAGACTGGATCTGGCTTCACTACAGTGGCGGGTTTTACATGGGGGGCGGGGCGGGGGGGGCTGCAGCCCTTTAATAGGACCGACTATAAGTGACTTTGTTTAGTCTTCTGCATGAGTATAACATGGTTTCTGTTGATCTCTGTGTTACAGAAAGAGGCATCAGAGCTGCCTTGATGAGAGTTCTGCTCCCATAATAAAGAAGCCATCACTCTCGGAGAATGAGGAGAATGAGGAGCTGAATGCTTTCTATAAGCTGATTGGTAGGTGACTCTGTCAGGTATATAGTGTGTTATATAGAGAATAATCCCCCACTAGAGCTGTATACACCCTGGCTGGTGTCTGGGGTGGATTTATAGGAGGGAGCGCTGGGCACGCACCGGAAATGATGGAAACGGGGTCATGGCGCTAGGCCACACCCCCTACCACCGACCACACCCGACTTCCATGTAGCTCCGCCCCTGTAGTGCCAGCCCTTTGGGAGGTATGGTTCACCATATCTAAGCCAAATTATCCTTGTGGTCTTGCTGTGGGCGAGGGGCCTCACTCCTCCACCACAGCGCTCAGCACCAGTTACTATTCCCAATTGTAGTCCATGTGGATGTAGATGGTGAAGATGTGTTGATCAATGTCATGTTGTACTTTTGCACCTGTCGACTTGTAGCACTGTCAAGCTTTAATCTGTCAACCTAATGCATGTCGACCATATGGTGTTGACCTATTGACAGTTGATCCATCATCCAGATACCGCTGGTGTCGGTGCTGATACGGGTATAAGGGGTTTGTAGGATGGTTTCTGTAAATACTTCCATAGCGCAATAGAGTATAGGGCATAAAAACAACTAGCAAGGGGCGCTGATGTGAATAGAAACTCAATATATTTAAGTAAAATTTAGATAACATTTATTGGTACAGTTGATTCTGTGCAATTGCACACTAGTGTAAATAATGTAGATCTATTAGCACAACCTGTGAGAGTGACACAGTCCATAGTGGGGATCACGTTCCTGGAGCTATGTGTGTACAGAGGATACTATATAACAACAATGTCATCCAATTATTCTGCTTCTTAATAAAGCATAGTTATCTCAAAACATTGAAGTATATTGCAGCATATGTAAAATGGGTACAACGAAAAGCAGTGTCCTATAATCAACTTAATACATGTGTGTGGCGATCACAGATATTGCAGCATATACAGACATACAAATGCACCTTTACAGTTTTTGAACTCTGTCCCAGAAGCAACATAATATGCGTTAAAGAAACACAATTCCTAGAAAAAAAACAACCTCCTTATAGAGCACAGAATCCTTTATACTGAACAGAGCCAAGCACAGTCCAATTCAGTCCACAGTACACGTCCAAACTACAACAATTGTAATAAAAAAGCAATGTGTGTCAGGGAAACACAGTTCTTAAAAAGACACAACCTTCCTTATAAAACAAGTAATTTCTCACTCCAAACGGAGCCAAGCACAGTTCATATTAGAATCTTTCATTGACAAAAATCCTAATTGCTAGAAAGTTACAAAAAAAGTATGGAAGCTCCTTGTGTGTGCTGGTCATAACAATGCAAACAAGACGAATTTTCAGCAAAAAGGACACCCAACGTTAGCAGAACTGTCCAGGCCTGCATGGCCTATTGAGTCAAGATGTATGAGGAGGCAGAGATCACAGTGCAAGTGCTGTCAGCGGGTGGGTTGGTTGTTCAATAGTGTTCAGCATATGTGTAAGGGGCATTATGTGTGTCATGTATAAATGCATTAATAATGTGCGACATATTAATGCATTAATGCATGTGTTTCACATAATGAAACACATACAGTATGTTGTACATTATTAATGCCTTTATACACATGACAAAGGCATTAATAATGTGCAACATATGTGTTTCATTATGTGTAAGGGGCAGTATGTGTGTCATTATGTGTATGAAGGGCATTAATAAAGGTTGGCATAATGTGTAAGGGGCATTATGGTTATAAGGACATTAATAATGTGTGTCATGTGTAAGGGGCGTTACTGTATGATATCATACTTGCCTACTTTTGGAAACTGGTTTCAGGGAGATTCCATAGCTCACAACTTGAGCATGGTAAAAATGAGGTTCATCTTACGCGGCCGACCCGGGATGGGGGTGGAGCTACAAAGAAGGTGGGTGTGGTCTCCAGTAAAGTGGGCATGGCCCAGTGCAGCGACACCCACTTTCATCATATTTCCCTGGTGTCTGACCACTAGCAGGCTTTGCTGGCCTGGGTGGCTCTTGTGCTGACCACGGCCAGTGTTGCTTGGCAGGCCTCTTAGGCATGCTCTGCTGTGGTGTATTGGGAGGGCTATAGGGGGCATAGGGGGGGACTGGCGGCTAAAACAGGAGTCTTCTGCAAAATACGGGAGTGTCAGCAAGCCTACTTCCAAACCACACACACACACATAGGGGTCACAACCAGCACACACACATACAGGGGTCACTACCAGCCTACACACACACATAAGGGTCACAACCAGCCCACACACACACACACACACACACACACACACACACACACATACACACACACACACACACGGGTCACTGCCAAACTACACACACACAAAGGGGTCACAACCAGCACACACACATACAGGGGTCACTACCAGCCTACACACACACATAAGGGTCACAACCAGCCCCCCCCCACACACACACACACACACACACATACACACACAGGGGTCACTGCCAAACTACACACACACACATAGGGGTCACAACCAGCCCACACACACACAGGGGTCACTACCAGTCTAACACACAAACATACACACAGGACAGTGTTCTGCTATACACAAACATACAATGCCAGTGTTCTCACACACATCGACACACACACACACACACACACACACACACACACACACAAAGGGGACAGTGCCAGCTCTAATACATACACCCAGGGGTCACCTATAAACACACATTGGAGTCAGTGCTAAGCTACATAAACACACACACAAACACACCACATTACAGACCTGCTTGCACCTAGTACAAGCTGCAGCCACTATGGATGTAGCTGCAATGCCGAGGCAGAAATACATAACACTAACCTGCTCCTCCCCCAGCCTCTCCTCTGAGCTGCATGCTTCCTGTATTAGCCCTGTCACTCCCCCTCCTCTGTGTCTTCAGCCTGCAGCAGCTAGCGTTCCTTCCACCGTGCCGGGCTGAGGTGGAAACTCCGCTGCTGCTGCTGCTGCTTCCACTGCTGCTGGTAGCCTGGTACAGTGTCCCTGAAGGCTTTGCTGGGTGGCGCGGCAGCTCTGATACATCACTATGCTAGTATAATGCCATGCTAGTGCGAAGCTCCGCCCCCATCACGCCAGACAAGCGCATGTGCAGTCTGGATGTTCAGACTGGGCTTTGACATTCCGGGGGATTGGGAGGGCTTTGCGGGGCTCCGGGGGACTGGGGGCCAAAGCGGGAGGCTCCCGCAAAATGCGGGAGTATCGGCAAGCATGATGATATTATCAGGGGTGCAGAGAGAAAGGGGTAGGGGGTACAAATTACCCAGGCCAAAGTCTGATGGAAGGGCCCAGTGGGGGCCCCGGCCCCCTCCCCTTAAGTGACAGCAGGAGCTGCAGCTCTTCTCCTCTGCCCAACACACACTGCTTTGTGCTGGGTTGCAGTGTGGCCATGGAGGTGCTTAAAATACAATATTTTCAAAGGATTTTTATTTCTAAGGGTATAATGTGAATAATGTGAGGAGTAATGTACATAAGGTAAAGTGGTACTACTGTGTGATGTAACGTGAATAAGGGACACCATTGCATGATATAATGTGAATAAAGTTGCACTATTGTGTGGCATAATTTGAATTGGGGGTACTATTGTGTGGCCATGCCCCTTCCTGGCACCCCTGTTTGGGCTGAGTACCGAATGTGTGCACTGTTTCTATTTAAAATATTGCGGGTAGGAGCACCAAAATGATGACTGGTATGATGAGGGTTGATGGTGCTAGGAAAGGGGAGCACCAGCCAAAATCTTGCATTGGGCATCATTTAGGCTAGGGCCGTCTCTGGATGGCAGGACCCATACTAATCACATGCAGAGCCATACCATCGGGCATAATGCACTTATGCAATCCAACTGGAATGGGAGATTTGGAAGAGGATCAAAGCCGGAAACCTTTTAAACTATATTCCAAAAGCTGGAAATCCTAATATAATCCACATATTTCAATACACTTTATACTATTTCTGTGTTTTCAATGCATTTTACATGATTTTCACCTTTTTTTTTTTTAATGCATTTACTATGAATCCTGGCTTTTCAATGCACTTTACAATGAGTTCTGGCATATTCAATTGGGGACGGCCATGGATGATTCACAAACATCGATGGTTTATGATCAATGTGGAATGATTTTGTCATCAATGGGAGAGAATCAATTGTTTTCCCTCCATCGATGTAAAGAATATATGATTTCTTTTTATTTTCTCAAGGTTCTAAGACACTGAGCATAGCTCCGCCCCTGACTTCCATGAAGCCCCACCCCTGACACCATGAAGCCTTGCCCTCAGACTGTGATTAGCCAACAGGCCATTCACTGAAAAACAGGGATGACCATCGATAGGTGAAACCATTGATGGACTCCCATTACATATTTGGTGACCATTGATGGCCACTCGCAATTTTCTCATCAGTGGCAACCTTCGATAGTGAAGATGGCCGTCCCTACAATGTTTCTGGCTTTTTTTTTTATACATTTACTATGATTTTAGTCTAATTCCATATATTTACAATGCTTTCCAACTTTTTCAATACACTTCCCAAGATCTCTGGTTTATCCAACATATTGAAATGGTTTATGGACGATGTTGAATACTTTTGCCATCGGTGGGGGGGAGAATCAGATGGTTTCCCTCCATCAATGGCACTGCAAAACCGATGTTTTGCATTTGTTTTTTTTCAATGTGCCGGGACACTTAGCATAGCTCCACCCCTGACACCTGTGAAGCCCCGCACCTACATTCTGAGTGGCCCATGGGCCAGTCAGTCAAAGAAAATGGATAACCATTGATAGGTAAAACTATCGATGGTCATCCATCACATAGTTTATTACTATCGATGGCTGGTTGCAGTATCGCCATCGATGGTTGGCGACTGCACTGAAGGCCATCCTTATACAGAAGAACATCTTTCTGCCTGGCCCCTCCCCCTAGTCTTGCACAGTGCTGTGAAATGCATCCATTCTCCTCCTGGCTCGCTGCCAAGCATCTCAGAACAACCTGAGCTCAGATTACAGCCTGGAAGAGATGCCCGGTCTGTGCTGTATACGGGATATATTTACAGCTGGTAAATATTAAATCCATCACTTATAATAACGGGTCTGATTTTATCACTCCTACATATGACCCGTTCTAGGAGGGACAAATGCTCTGTTCCTAGATGTCTCATATTCTGATTGCTGTCACTTGTGTTGAACTACTGTAGTTACTTATTAAGAAAAGAGATGGCAATCACAATGTAATTGGTCCTACACACTGGGCGATGGGAGCTTTGTGCTGAGCGATCTGCATGCGGTATAAATCTATTCAGGCGCTAAGGATGCGCAAGACCTCGCATTGCCATCACCGGGGGCCCTAAACACAGCGATTTGTGCTTATTTCTAAAGGGATCTAGTCTAATTGTATATAAAATAGGCAAAACTGGCTATGTATGTAGGCCCATAAGGAGGGAAGCATTTTGTCCTGCCTGGGTGGGTGATATACAGGCACAAACATAGGTACTTGTGTATTTTGGCGGCGCCCCCGATCTTCATCGCGCAATGTTTTAATCGCATCACATGCCATGCACCCGATGGCATGCGATGCGACACGATTTTTTCCCCCTCTTCGATGAAAGATTGTATAAGCACCCTAAAGGGTGCTTTTAAGCACCCTAATGGGTGCTTACAATGTTAAATGCACCCCCACGCCACACCCCTACTATAAACGTGAACTTGAAGCGTGGCGAGCACAGCGAGCCTGCGAGGGGCGGCGGTACGCGTCCTCCGACCTTTTCATACCCCCACTATCCACGTCGGCGCGGAGTTTAGAATAGCAAGTGTGGCGAGCGCAGCGAGCCACCGAGCCCGAAGCAAGGCGATCGCAGCGAGCCCCGCGAGGGGACGCGGATACCTTCACAGGTATCGGAGTCCTCTCGCAGGCTTCACAGGTATCCGTGTCCGATCGCGGGGCTCGCTGCGCTCGCCACGCTTCAGGCTCGGTGGCTCGCTGCGCTCGCCACACTTTCTATTCTCAACTCCACGCCGACGTGGATAGTGGGGGTATGAAAAGGTCGGAGGATGTGTACCGCCACCCCTAACGGGTTCGCTGCGCTCGCCACGCTTCGGGTTCACGTTTATAGTGGGGGGGTGGCGTGGGGGTGCATTTAACATTGTAAGCACCCATTAGGGTGCTTATACAATGTTTAATTGCATTGTATGGCATTGTATGGCATTGTATGCCATATACAATGTCATACAATTTTAAAATTGTATGGCATTGTACAGTATCGCGCGATATCGCGTCGCATCGCATACCATCGCATGCCTTATGGTATGCGATGCGATGGGCGCCGCCAAAATACACAAGTACCCAAACATACACAGCCAGTGGCGTAACTACTGTAAGGCAGCCCCAGCTGCTGCTTGGGTCTAAGCCACAGTGGAGTCTATGTGGGTGCCAGCACTCGCTGGATGCACTGACATGCTGCTTCCTGCCACTGCCCGCTGGCTGAGCACCGGAGGCGAGTCAGCCGCAGCGCAGGTGCGGCCATGGCAGAGACGACAAATCCCCCCCCCCACTGATTCAATTGACTACTGTACACAGAGCCGGCTATTGGCTATTGTGTACAGGATGGGCGGGCGGATGGGCGTGCTGGGGCGGCCTGGGATGCATCGGAGCCAAGGGATCAGCAGTATCTCACACGCTGGGGAGACACGCTGGAGAGGAGTCCGGGGGGGGGGCACCACAAACTTTTTGGCAGGGGGGAGCAAAATTTATAGTTACGCCACTGTACACAGCTCTTCCTAGCATACATTCCAATGCTTCTCACTTCTCAACATTGGAGACCAGTGATCCAGGGATCCATTATATGTGGGCAGCGTGCCAGCTCTGGACTTATTTGCAAACCCCTGACTGGTGTCCCCACCACATAAGCACCATGCCCTGCTCACCCCGCCCTTGTGGTGCCTGTATGTATGTGTGGGTGTGTGTTCTCTCTATCAAATACACACACAGAACATGAGGGTATGTGAGGTTATCAGATTCACTGTAAATCTGTAATTACTATATTTTATTAGGTGTAGTAATTAATGTACTATTTTAGTCCGTCGGTACCCTCTTGTTCTCCATATATGTCTATTATTGTAACTGTGTATGTGGAGACAAATGGTCCGGCTAGAAGCGACCAAATGCTTAGATTAGAATCTGTTCAGTTTGTGTATAGTTTTTGGTTCAGGGATCAAAGGACCTCTTTATAGGCTGTTTAGTAACAGAGACAGATAGTGGCAGAGACATACACTTCCCCCCCAAATAACAAGAGGCTAAGGATGGATAACACCAGGGTCAGTCTCCAGAGAAGAGATCTGTTTACATGAAGGTGTGAAATCCCTCACATACACAAGCTTCAAAGCCAGATGAAGGGAGTGAGTTAATCAGCCCCTGGACAGGTAATAGGAGACCCTGTTATATTCATACAACTGCACCCAGCATAGGAAGGGTTAAGAATTCCTGAGGGAGGGGGAGAGGGGTGCCTTTGGGATGTAAGTTGGTGTTTGCAGGAAGAGAGGGGAGAGATGTGAATGAGAGCTGAAGGAGAAGAGAGGAGGAAGGAGGTTAGTCGCAGTCTTAAGGTTCAGAGGTATGCTCTACCTGTGTCTTGTGGAACGCCTCATCCTCGCTTCTGTGGAGTTGCCAGTGTTTTGTGGACTTATACAGTTTTCTGCTATCACAGCTGTGTGGACAAGTGATAGTTTGCCCTGTGGAACTGATCTGGGACTGTGACTATACAAGGACTGTCTGTTTGGGCCTGCTACCTGAATATCTTTCTACTCTGCAATTTACCTTTGCCACTGTTTATTGTCTATTTGTGCGTGCTGTGGAAAATAAACCATTCTTCTGGTTTCATCTGCTCGGTGTCTGAGTGATTGAGGAACCTCGTACCCTCACATTTGGCGGCAGCGACAGTGGGATCATTCAGACACCAACCATCGAGCACAGAAAGCACAGAGAACAGAGGATCAGACCATATGTAAGGAAACGGAAAATGCAATAAGGTGATGTTCAGCAAGTGAGCAGGTGTCATTCCTGTGAAAGGGAAAATGTTTCCAAGGAAAGAAAATCGATGCCTCAAGACCCCTGTAGCAGAGGAGCTCAGGGATGGAGGTTCTTCAGTGTATCGGCAGGCTGGGAAGCCGGATCTGTTATTTATTGTCAGGAAAATGCAGTATATCTGGAAGTACTGGGAAGACGCTCAGCAGATGGTCAGCGGGTGGAGAGTATCCAGCATACAGGACAAAGTGTGTTACCTGGGGGATGCATTCCTGCACTGTAAAGGTGAGGCCACTTCTTGGAATCTGCTAGGAGAGCCAGAGTTTGTAGAATTTACAGAGGAAGTGATTGCTACAGTTACCCAGATGCTACAAAGAGGACAATATTCTGAGGCTGAAGGACAAGTCCAGAATAAATTGATGCCCCAGATAGAACCAGAGGAAAGGTCTAGAAGGGGGCTACTGCAATCTGGGCAGACAACCGAGGGGTCTGCCACAGAATTAATTGTTACCGCAAGAGAAGGGTCGTTGTCAGGGGGGCCCCTAACTGCCCTTGAAGAAATGAGTATGGAGGAGCTGATAGCAGAAGGTCAGCTGCGAGGTATACCCATCCAATCCTGCACTCGCGGGGAAATCCTTCAGCAGATCCTTCACGATCAGGGAGATCCTACAAATGCATTTGCTGATTATCGAGCCTGGATCCTCCATTTCGGTGCCCAGTTGAGTGTGTGGGAACAATTGCAGTGTCTGGAGGAGTGCTTCGTGGTGGCAGAGGAAGAGGCGATTGATCGGGGGCTCCTGGATACCCCAGCATGGCAAGATCAGTGTCGCAGGGGGCGTGATGAAAGGCACCGTTTGCAATTGCTTCTCCCCCATCCTAGGGAGGAGCTGCACTACTGCTTCCCTTTTGCTGAGGTGGGAGATGCAGAGCTATTATCCTGCTGCCAGGGGATCTATGAGGACTGCGTCCAAGAAGAGATCGCCGTGGTTAGAGGAGTATCCGACAACATCCAGGCCACCAGCCCACCAGTCACAGATGACGTCGTGTTTCGGGCTGCCCAGCATACTCAGCTGGGGAAGGAGGCTATCGCGGAGAAGGAGGTGTGCGCAGAAGTAGCTGCAGGTGAGCATCTGGCTTTTAAGGGGACAGAGCTGACACAGCCTGTCCTGCAGCCACCAGCGGAATTGTTTGTGATGGAGGGTCCCTCCTCAGCCCTGGACATTGAGACCAAATGCTGGACTGAAATGTGCCATGCCCCTAGTTTGGGTTTGGGGGAGGAAGGACATGACGGGGTGGTGGAAGTGCCAGGGCCAGAGCCCCTATATTGGCCTGCTGTTTGGCCCCTGTTCCTTGGGCAAGAGGGGGAGGTGGAAAGTGGTCCCTGCCCCATTGTGCCCGAGGCAAAAGTATTAGTAGGTTACAATGTTGCAGAGGGGGGGTACCCAGAATCCGAAGAAGAGGAATTGCTACAGCCCTTGTTAGTTCCAATGTATGACTTAGACTGTAATCATGCCCTTGCTGGTTCTGCAAACCAGCCGCCTTTTACAAGATGGGTTTGGTATGATGTCACCCTGTGGGACTCAGGTGGTATATCCAAACCCCAGATTCTCGGCTCTGCATCCCGCTATTCCAGGTTGTTATTGGTTCCTGAACAGCTGGGTACCGGGACTACAATAGTAGGGGAAGGAATGTGAGGTTATCAGATTCACTGTAAATCTGTAATTACTATATTTTATTAGGTGTAGTAATTAATGTACTATTTTAGTCCGTCGGTACCCTCTTGTTCTCCATATATGTCTATTATTGTAACTGTGTATGTGGAGACAAATGGTCCGGCTAGAAGCGACCAAATGCTTAGATTAGAATCTGTTCAGTTTGTGTATAGTTTTTGGTTCAGGGATCAAAGGACCTCTTTATAGGCTGTTTAGTAACAGAGACAGATAGTGGCAGAGACATACACTTCCCCCCCAAATAACAAGAGGCTAAGGATGGATAACACCAGGGTCAGTCTCCAGAGAAGAGATCTGTTTACATGAAGGTGTGAAATCCCTCACATACACAAGCTTCAAAGCCAGATGAAGGGAGTGAGTTAATCAGCCCCTGGACAGGTAATAGGAGACCCTGTTATATTCATACAACTGCACCCAGCATAGGAAGGGTTAAGAATTCCTGAGGGAGGGGGAGAGGGGTGCCTTTGGGATGTAAGTTGGTGTTTGCAGGAAGAGAGGGGAGAGATGTGAATGAGAGCTGAAGGAGAAGAGAGGAGGAAGGAGGTTAGTCGCAGTCTTAAGGTTCAGAGGTATGCTCTACCTGTGTCTTGTGGAACGCCTCATCCTCGCTTCTGTGGAGTTGCCAGTGTTTTGTGGACTTATACAGTTTTCTGCTATCACAGCTGTGTGGACAAGTGATAGTTTGCCCTGTGGAACTGATCTGGGACTGTGACTATACAAGGACTGTCTGTTTGGGCCTGCTACCTGAATATCTTTCTACTCTGCAATTTACCTTTGCCACTGTTTATTGTCTATTTGTGCGTGCTGTGGAAAATAAACCATTCTTCTGGTTTCATCTGCTCGGTGTCTGAGTGATTGAGGAACCTCGTACCCTCACAGGGTAGATGTATGAAGCAGTGATACAGGAGAAGTGAGTTATGCTTGCTGAATAACGTGAAAGTGGTGAGTGGAACGGGTGTGGTATGGGACTCCGACAGTCTGGATCCCGACAGTCATTTTCCCGACGTCGGGATCCCGACTGCCCGGAGTCAGACAGCATGGCGAGCGCAAAGAAGCCCCTTGTGGGCACGGTGGCTCGCTACGCGAGCCACCTATTCTATTCTCCCTCTATGGGGGTCGTGGACCCCCACGAGGGAAAATAGCGGGTGTCCGTCGGGAACCCGGCTGTCGGCATTTTGACAGTTGGGATCCCGACGTCGGCTAAATGACTGTCGGGATCCCGACTGTCGGGAACCCGTCCGGCACCCGTGTGGAACAAGGTAGCGCAATGAATTAAGGAGGTGCTGTACACTGAAGCATAAGAGGAGGTACACCACCTCCTAAACAAAATTCATGAATTTATCAAGTTTGGATCTTTTTAAGAGGGTTGCACCGAACTAAACATTATCTGTTGCATACTTGTATTATAAATAAGCAGCAGCCAATGCACACTGCAGTGCAGGTATGACCCCACCAATAACAAGTCATGTAGGGTAATACAGCAACTCCTTCCTTATCATCCCTCCCTTCCCCACGGGCGCCCTTAGAGGAGAGGCTGCAGCACAGTTCATAGATCAATTAGGCGAGTCCCACCAACTGCCATTTCAACCACTGCTGCACATCTCTGACCAGCACTCACTGGCAGTTGGTGTTGGTCCACAAGTTCAATGTTGGACTATGCTGCAGCAGCTGCAGATGAGTCATCTCCGGCAGCTAGTGGGCGGGACCACAGAGCGCTGCTCATTTCTGATTGGTCAACAGTCAGCTCATATGCTGATTGGCTGTTATTTCCAGAGTTAGCTGTGATTGGTGGAGCTCTAACCTCTCTACCTTGGTGATGTCATAATGGCATTGGAATTTTGAGGAATCTTTAGAGTAGTGAGAGTGGAGGATTGGAGATAGATTGGTCGGATTTGCTGTTGTGGATTTGCGATTGCGTATTTGATTCCTGTACTGATTCGGGTGCAGCGTTTGCTATCATCTGCTTCTTAGCAGGGGACGTGTCTCCTTGTCACATTACTAGGAGCCTAATAGGAGGAAGAATGGGGAGTAAGAGGTAGGTGACATTTCTACAGCGCCCTGTCAGAGATGCCCCCATTAGTCCCAACCAATTCCACTAAGCCCAGCCTCTTGCTGACATCTTTATGGGGGCATGGTCAGCACTCTGGCCATACCTCCTGTCCCTCTGCCTAAGTGAATAGATGCTGTTTACATGCGCACATCATCTATTCACTAATACTCTGCTAAGCAGAACAGCAAGTGACAGGTGGTCTCCCAACTGCCATGCTCCCAACTGCCATCCCCCAACACAGTATACTTCTGCCCAGAGGCGGGATGCGGGACAGTCACAAATAATCATGTCTGTTCCAGGAATATCGCCTCAGTTGGGAGGTACAGTATGGGCTGCTGTGTACAAATCGGAATCAGACCCAAAGTTCCCAATGGGCTACAGTTATAAAACTGAGACCTGGCCAGACATCTGTGATCTGCGACATATATATAACAGAAAGCAGTTATAGATATAGGACTGACTATAAGGGACTTTATTTAGTCTTCTGCATGAGTATAACATGGTTTCTGCTGATCTCTGTGTTACAGAAAGAGGCATCAGAGCTGCAACATACATATAACAGAAAACACAGTTACAGATATAGGACCAGTGGTGGCTCGTATCTTCTTGGAAGAGGGGGGATGCCACATGCGCAATTCCCTGGTTTTAGAGGCTTGGCAGCCCGTAGAGAGGCGACCAGGAGGGAAGGAACACCTCCCAATGGGACTGGCTTGGTGACTGGCAGGTCGGGCTTCCAATAGGAAGTCACTGCCAGTCACAGTGAAGCCAGTGCAGTCTCAGACTGGATCTGGCTTCACTACAGTGGCGGGTTTTACATGGGGGGGGGCTGCAGCCCCTTTAATAGGACCGACTATAAGTGACTTTATTTAGTCTTCTGCATGAGTATAACATGGTTTCTGCTGATCTCTGTGTTACAGAAAGAGGCATCAGAGCTGCCGTGATGAGAGTTCTGCTCCCATAATAGAGAAGCCATCACTCTCTGAGAATGAGGAGAATGAGGAGCTGAATGCTTTCTATAAGCTGATTGGTAGGTGACTCTGTCAGGTATATAGTGTGTTATATAGAGAATAATCCCCCACTATAGCTGTATACATCCTGGCTGGTGTCTGGGGTGGATTTATAGGAGGGAGCGCTGGGCACGCACCGAAAACGATGGAAATTGGGTCATGGTGCTAGGCCACACCCCCTACCACAGTCCACACCCGACTTCCATGTAGCTCCGCCCCTGTAATGCCAGCCCTTTGGGAGGTATGGTTCACCATATCTAAGCCAAATTATCCTTGTGGTCTTGCTGTGGGCGAGGGGCCTCACTCCTCCACCACAGCGCTCAGCACAGTTACTATTCCCAATTGTAGTCCACGTGGATCAATGTCATGTTGTACTTTTGCACCTGTCGACTTGTAACACTGTCGAGCTTTAATCTGTCAACCTAATGCATGTCGGCCATATGGTGTTGACCTATTGACAGTTGATCCATCATCCAGATACCGGTGGTGTCGGTGCTGATACGGGTATAAGGGGTTTGTAGGATGGTTTCTGTAAATACTTCCATAGCGCAATAGAGTATAGGGCGTAAAAACAACTAGCAAGGGGCGCTGAAGTGAATAGAAACTCAATATATTTAAGTAAAATTTAGATAAAATTTATTGGTACACAAATACAGTTGATTCTGTGCAATTGCACACTAGTGTAAATAATTTAGATCTATTAGCACAACCTACACATATACATTTACTAGATAATGAAAAATCATAAAATATAATGAAAATAACAATCAAAATAAAAATGGAAATAAAATAAACATGAAAAAATTAAAAATAATAAATGGAGACATATAAAATAAAGGAAGGGAGGGAAAACAATGGACAGACAAATAGGCAGCACTGATTTAGCAGCCTATATTAGGCACAATATCTTGTCCATGAATGTAGTAAAATAACCCACGTCCGGGTATAAGAATAAATCCTTAAGCTCGTGAGGCTCAATTAGGGATATCCATAAGTTAAAAGGATTCAAGTGTTACTAGAATATTGAGCATATCCAATTTTAAATGATCAGGGCCAGGCACCCGGTAACTTGTAGGACACAGTATAGCAGCAGTGTGTTTTTATATATTACCAGTCCTTTGTGGGGGCTGAGCAGCGTTGGTTCGGTGAAACGTCCTCGCTTGAACCTGAGGCACGGAGACCCAATGTGAATGATGCGGCTACAGTGTGAGTAGCGCCGCTGCTGTGGGTGTCTCTCCGGCGCGTCTGTCAGCGTGTGGAAGACGTAGCCTTGCTGTATCCCAGCGGCTCCTTGCCGTTTAGTGCACCGGACTCTCGTGGTGTAGCAGCACTTCGGGGAGCTCTGCCACTGCTCCACCTGTGCTGAGATGTCACCACACACGGGACCTAGTAGATTTCTATACAGGGGGACATAGGGACGGCACTGGGCAGCAGTACCCCACTAATTGGCTCCACACATAGGAATCCCCTTTTTGTGCACACAGGCCCGCTCACCCGCAATACCCCTGAGGCCCACCTAAACAAAACAGGTGGCAGCCTGTCAGAGGTGAAGGGAGACCTCCCCATAGAAAACACATGTATTAATTCGACCCTGACCATACGGTATACAAAGCTAGACAGCAGCCGCCTGTCACTCAAGGGCCCCCAGAGCCATCTATACCCTCTCTGACACCCGAAAGGCGAGGTGTTCCCCCACAATACTCATAAAGCCCACCTAATTACACAGGTGGCAGCTGAGCAGAGGATTCGAGGGTTTCGAGTGGGTGGTGAGAATACTGCGCCACAGACCTGTTATTCTGGTTATAGCAGCTGGGTGTACGGGTACACTACTTAATACCCGATAGATGTGAGTATAGACAGGTGGAGATGGGGCACCTTGCGCTTAGTAACCAAAATAAAGTCAAAAATGGAAATACAAATAAAGTAAAAATTAAAAATAAAGTTAAAGATTAAATTGCCTTACGCAGTAATTGGTAAAACAAAAAGCGATAGTTTATTCAAACTGGTATCGTGCACAATTAGCACCACATTTTTAAAATGATATTCTGGTAGCTTACCATTATAGCAATACTATTCAAAACATCTAATACCGGTATACAAGTAAACACAGGAGGACTGGGGAACACAAACAAGACAATACATACAAAAGTCCAGTACCGGTATATTCCTGGTGCAGCAACAGCTGAATATGACTCCTTTGGTGGAATGGTACCAGGGGCGGGCTGGGCCGGGGGGCAGAGTGCCATATGCCCCCCGGGCCGCTTACCCACCCACTGGCTGCGGGCCGCGCTGGATCAGCTCCTCCAGCCCTCCTGAGCTGGCCGCAGTTTCCAGAACATGGCCGCGGCTACAGGAAAATGGCCGCCGGCCTCCTGCACTGAGGATGTCCTCAGTGCAGGAGGCCGGCGGCATGCGGCTCTCCCCCTGATCATGTGCGGCTCCAGCTCCCACTGGAACGGAAGCCGCAGCGCTGCCCGGCGATGCGGCTATATCTGGAAGGCAGCACTATCAGAGCTGCGCCGCTGTCCTTAGCTTGGGGTATAGCCAAGTAGCAGGGCAGCGCTACCCCTGCAGCTTCCGCTCCAGTTTTTCTCCCAGCTTCCACCTCTCCTGCAGGAGTAGCAGCCCGCCCCCCGTTAAACATGTGGTGCTGGCGTGCCCTTAGAGGAGAGGCTGCAGCACAGTTCATAGATCAATTAGGCGAGTCCCACCAACTGCCATTCCAACCACTGCTGCACAGCTCTGACCAGCACTCACTGGCAGTTGGTGTTGGTCCACAAGTTCAATGTTCGACTATGCTGCAGCCTCTCCTCTGGAGCCGCCACTGCGTGTGACCCTGTATAAGGCCGCCATCAGTTTGAAATTGAAGATGAGTCATCTCCTGCAGCTAGTGGGTGGGACCACAGAGCGCTGCTCATTTCTGATTGGTCAACAGTCAGCTCATAGGCTGATTGGCTGTTCTTTCCAGAGTTAGCTGTGATTGGTGGAGCTCTGACCTCTCTACCTTTGTGATGTCATAATGGCATTGGAATTTTGAGGAATCTTTAGAGTAGTGAGAGTGGAGGATTGGAGATAGATTGGTTGGATTTGCTGTTGTGGATTTGCGATTGCGTATTTGATTCCTGTACTGATTCGGGTGCAGCGTTTGCTGTCATCTGCTTCTTAGCAGGGGACGTGTCTCCTTGTGTCATTACTAGGAGCAGAGGAGCCTAATAGGAGGAAGAATGGGGAGTAAGAGGTAGGTGACATTTCTACAGCGCCCTGTCAGAGATGCCCCCATAAGTCCCAACCAATTCCTCTAAGCCCAGCCTCTCGCTGACATCTTTATGGGGGCATGGTCAGCACTCTGGCCATACCTCCTGGCCCTCTGCCTAAGTGAATAAATGCTGTTTACATGCGCACATCATCTATTCACTAATACTCTGCTAAGCAGGACAGCAAGTGACAGGTGGTCTCCCAACTGCCATGCTCCCAACTGCCATCCCCCAACACAGTATACTTCTGCCCAGAGGCGGGATGCGGGACAGTCAAAAATCATGTCTGTTCCACGCATATCGCCTCAGTTGGGAGGTACCGTATGGGCTGCTGTGTACAGATCGGAATCAGACCAAAAGTTCCCAATGGGCTACAGTTATAAAACTGAGACCTGGCCGGACATCTGTGATCTGCGACATACATATAACAGAAAGCAGTTATAGATATAGGACTGACTATAAGGGACTTTATTTAGTCTTCTGCATGAGTATAACATGGTTTCTGCTGATCTCTGTGTTACAGAAAGAGGCATCAGAGCTGCAACATACATATAACAGAAAACACAGTTACAGATATAGGACCAGTGGTGGCTCGTACCTTCTTGGAAGAGGGGGGATGCCACATGCGCAATTCCCTGGTTTTAGAGGCTTGCGCTTGGCAGCCCGTAGGGAGGCGTCCAGGAGGGAGGGAACACCTCCCAATGGGACTGCCTTGGTGACTGGCAGGTCGGGCTTCCAATAGGAAGTCACTGCCAGTCACAGTGAAGCCAGTGCAGTCTCAGACTGGATCGGGCTTCACTACAGTGGCGGGTTTTACATGGGGGGGGGGGGGGCTGCAGCCCTTTAATAGGACCGACTATAAGTGACTTTATTTAGTCTTCTGCATGAGTATAACATGGTTTCTGCTGATCTCTGTGTTACAGAAAGAGGCATCAGAGCTGCTTTGATGAGAGTTCTGCTCCCATAATAAAGAAGCCATCACTCTCTGAGAATGAGGAGAACGAGGAGCTGAGTGCTTTCTATAAGCTGATTGGTAGGTGACTCTGTCAGGTATATAGTGTGTTATATAGAGAATAATCCCCCACTATAGCTGTATACACCCTGGCTGGTGTCTGGGAGCGCTGGGCACACACCGAAAATGATGGAAATTGGGTCATGGTGCTAGGCCACACCCCCTACCACAGTCCACACCCGACTTCCATGTAGCTCCGCCCCTGTAGTGCCAGCCCTTTGGGAGGTATGGTTCACCATATCTAAGCCAAATTATCCTTGTGGTTTTGCTGTGGGCGAGGGGCCTCACTCCTCCACCACAGCGCTCAGCACCAGTTACTATTCCCAATTGTAGTCCACGTGGATCAATGTCATGTTGTACTTTTGCACCTGTCGACTTGTAGCACTGTCAGGCTTTAATCTGTCAACCTGATGCATGTCGACCATATGGTGTTGACCTATTGACAGTTGATCCATCATCCAGATACCGCTGGTGTCGGTGCTGATACGGCTATAAGGGGTGTGTAGGATGGTTTCTGTAAATACTTCCATAGCGCAATAGAGTATAGGGCGTAAAAACAACTAGCAAGGGGCGCTGAAGTGAATAGAAACTCAATATATTTAAGTAAAATTTAGATAAAATTTATTGGTACACAAATACAGTTGATTCTGTGCAATTGCACACTAGTGTAAATAATTTAGATCTATTAGCACAACCTACACATATACATTTACTAGATAATGAAAAATCATAAAGTATAATGAAAATAACAATCAAAATAAAAATGGAAATAAAATAAACATGAAAAAATGAAAAATAATAAATGGAGACATATAAAATAAAGGAAGGGAGGGAAAACAATGGACAGACAAATAGGCAGCACTGATTTAGCAGCCTATATTAGGCACAATATCTTGTCCATGAATGTGGTAAAATAACCCGCGTCCGGGTATAAGAATAAATCCTTAAGCTCGTGAGGCTCAATTAGGGATATCCATAAGTTAAAATGATTCAAGTGTTACTAGAATATTGAGCATATCCAATTTTAAATGATAAGGGCCAGGCACCCGGTAACTTGTAGGACACAGTATAGCAGCAGTGTGTTTTTATATATTACCGGTCCTTTGTGGGGGCTGAGCAGCGTTGGTTCGGTGAAACGTCCTCGCTTGAACCTGAGGCACGGAGACCCAATGTGAATGATACGGCTACAGTGTGAGTAGCGCTGCTGCTGTGGGTGTCTCTCCGGCGCGTCTGTCAGCGTGTGGAAGACGTAGCCTTGCTGTATCCCAGCGGCTCCTTGCCGTTTAGTGCACCGGACTCTCGTGGTGTAGCAGCACTTCGAGGAGCTCTGCCACTGCTCCACCTGTGCTGAGATGTCACCACACACGGGACCTAGTAGATTTCTATACAGGGGGACATAGGGACGTCACTGGGCAGCAGTACCCCACTAATTGGCTCCACACATAGGAATCCCCTTTTTGTGCACACAGGCCCGCTCACCCGCAATACCCCTGAGGCCCACCTAAACAAAACTGGTGGCAGCCTGTCAGAGGTGAAGGGAGACCTCCCCATAGAAAACACATGTATTAATTCGACCCTGACCATACGGTATACAAAGCTAGACAGCAGCCGCCTGTCACTCAAGGGCCCCCAGAGCCATCTATACCCTCTCTGACACCCGAAAGGCGAGGTGTTCCCCCACAATACTCATAAAGCCCACCTAATTACACAGGTGGCAGCTGACCAGAGGATTCGAGGGTTTCGAGTGGGTGGTGAGAATACTGCGCCACAGACCTGTTATTCTGGTTATAGCAGCTGGGTGTACGGGTACACTACTTATTACCCGATAGATGTGAGTATAGACAGGTGTAGATGGGGCACCCTGCGCTTAGTAGTAAGTAAGTAAGTAAGTAAGTAGAATTTATATAGCGCACTTTCTCCAGCAGGACTCAAGGACTTAGTAACCACTTTCTCCAGCAGGACGCAAGGACTTAGTAACCAAAATAAAGTCAAAAATGGAAATACAAATAAAGTAAAAAGTAAAAATAAAGTTAAAGATTAAATTGCCTTACGCAGTATTTGGTAAAACAAAAAGTGATAGTTTATTCAAACTGGTATCGTGCACAATTAGCACCACATTAATATGATATTCTGGTAGCTTACCATTATAGCAATACTATTCAAAACATCTAATACCAGTATACAAGTGAACACAGGAGGACTGGGGAACACAAACAAGACAATACATGCAAAAGTCCAGTACCGGTATATTCCCGGTGCAGCAACAGCTGAATATGACTCCTTTGGTGGAATGGTACCAATGTCAATACGAATGTGAGTACCTGGTTTTCCAAGGTGCAGGGGTGTCTGCCGGCAGACTTAAGGTGCCCATAGACGGTCCGTTTAACGGATCCGTTCGGCACTTAATTAGCACACATCGGATTGCATGCCTTGTGCATGCAGTGTGCATGCGATGTGTAGCTAGTACAAAAAGTATGTGCAGCACATACTTTTTGTACCGTACGATGAGATGCGCGGGAGCGCGCATCTCATAGTACAGAACAGACGGTCCGAGAACGGACCGTCTAAGGGTACCTTTACCCTTCTAAGCCTTGTGTGTGCAGCGGCAGTAGCAGGGTATCCACAAACATCAACTAGTTTCGCCCACAGGCTTCCTCAGGATGGTGAGGATTCGAGGGGACTGTTAAACAGGAAGGGGGACCTTCCATGTTTTGACCAGGCTCCACTACCTCTCTGTCAAGGGTATATAAAGTTGATCTGGGAACACCTCATATCACCCTTTCAGGGAGTTTCAGACTATACTTTATCTCTCTCCGCCCTTTTTTCCCCCCAGCCCCCTCCAATCACTACATCACACAAATTTATACGGGAGCTGGAGAAAGCCCAGTGGCCACCGTATATCCTAACCCCACAGGCTCCTAATTGATTTAATCCTACTATTGAAGTAAATCATATTACTGATCTGCTGCAGACAGAATTTAATAGATGCGTTGATAGAGATATTGATATCCAACGACTTGTGCCTTAAGTGTCAGAGCATCACACTGGTTGAAAGGCAGCATCTATACAAAACTACACATTGTGACTTCTTGATATTTGTATCAGAACAGAGATTTTTATGAATGTATACGTCAGGGGTGGCCAACCCGTGGCTCACGAGCCGCATGCGGCTCTCCCCCTGATCATGTGCGGCTCCTGCTCCCACTGGAACGGAAGCCGCAGCGCTGCCCGGCGATGCGGCTATATCTGGAAGGCAGCACTATCAGAGCTGCGCCGCCGCTGTCCTTAGCTTGGGGTATAGCCAAGTAACAGGGCAGCGCTACCCCTGCAGCTTCCGCTCCAGTTTTTCTCCCAGCTTCCACCTCTCCTGCAGGAGTAGCAGCCCGCCCCCCGTTAAACATGGGGTGCTGGCGTGCTCCCCAGACGTCGAGGATCGTCATTCATGGCGCAACAATAGTGCGCACAATATTTGAAATGTCCACTGGAAGTTTAGGAAATTTACAGTGAGTGGCACTTTTCGGGGCATTGATTAAGGGACACTACTAGTGGCAGTATGCGGGGGTATTAAGTATTGCATAATGTGTGGCATGTATAAGGGGCATTACGGGGTGCAGCATCATGTGTAAAGGGCATTATGATGTGCAGCTTCAGTGTGCAGCATCATATATAATGGGTACTATGATGTGCAGCATTATGCGTAATGTATACTATGGTGTGCGGCATCATGTGTAATGGGTACTGTGGTGTGCGGCATCATGTGTAATGGGTATTATGGTATGTGGCATCATGTGTAATGGGTACTATGATGTGCGGCATCATGTGTAATGTATACTATGGTGCGCTGCAATATGTGTAATGTATACTATGATGTGCGGCATCATGTGTAATGGGTATTATGGTATGCGGCATCATGTGTAATGTATACTATGGTGTGCGGCATCATGTGTAATGGGTACTATGATGGGCGGCATCATGTGTAATGTATACTATGGTGTGCGGCATCATGTGTAATGGGTACTGTGGTGTGCGGCATCATGTGTAATGGGTATTATGATATGTGGCATTATGTGTAATGGGTACTATGATGTGCGGCATCATGTGTAATGTATACTATGGTGCGCTGCATCATGTGTAATGTATACTATGATGTGCGGCATCATGTGTAATGGGTATTATGGTATGCGGCATCATGTGTAATGTATACTATGGTGTGCGGCATCATGTGTAATGGGTACTATGATGTGTGGCATCATGTGTAATGTATACTATGGTGCGCTGCATCATGTGTAATGTATACTATGATGTGCGGCATCATGTGTAATGGGTATTATGGTATGCGGCATCATGTGTAATGGGTACTATGATGTGCGGCATCATGTGTAATGGGTACTATGGTGTGTGGCATCATGTGTAATGTATACTATGGTGCGCTGCATCATGTGTAATGTATACTATGATGTGCGGCATCATGTGTAATGGGTATTATGGTATGCGGCATCATGTGTAATGTATACTATGGTGCGCTGCATCATGTGTAATGTATACTATGATGTGCGGCATCATGTGTAATGTATACTATGGTGTGCGGCATCATGTGTAATGGGTACTATGATGTGCGGCATCATGTGTAATGTATACTATGGTGTGCGGCATCATGTGTAATGGGTACTGTGGTGTGCGGCATCATGTGTAATGGGTATTATGGTATGCGGCATCATGTGTAATGGGTACTATGATGTGCGGCATCATGTGTAATGTATACTATGGTGCGCGGCATCATGTGTAATGGGTACTGTGGTGTGCGGCATCATGTGTAATGGGTATTATGGTATGCGGCATCCTGTGTAATGGGTACTATGATGTGCGGCATCATGTGTAATGGGTATTATGATGTGCGGCATCATGTGTAATGTATACTATGGTGTGCGGCATCATGTGTAATGGGTATTATGGTATGCGGCATCATGTGTAATGGGTACTATGGTGTGCGGCATCATGTGTAATGTATACTATGGTGTGCGGCATCATGTGTAATGGGTACTATGATGTGCGGCATCATGTGTAATGTATACTATGGTGTGTGGCATCCTGTGTAATGGGTACTGTGGTGTGTGGCATCATGTGTAATGAGTATTATGGTATGCGGCATCATGTGTAATGGGTACTATGATGTGCGGCATCATGTGTAATGTATACTATGGTGTGCGGCATCATGTGTAATGGGTACTATGGTGTGCGGCATCATGTGTAATGTATACTATGGTGTGCGGCATCATGTGTAATGGGTATTATGGCATGCGGCATCATGTGTAATGGGTACTGTGGTGTGCGGCATCATGTGTAATGGGCACTGTGGTGTGCGGCATCATGTGTAATTGGAACTATGGTGTGCGGCATACTTCCAAATAGACCACGCCCCTTTTTATGCGCGCGCCTCCGGCTCTTTAGCTTGACTGCAAATCTTTTTTGGCTCTTTACCTCTGACCGGTTGGCCACCCCTGGAATACGCCCTCCGTGGTGCAACGTATAGTTGGTAGGCATTGAAAATACACATGATTGATGTCTCTTTTTTCAAATAAGAAACAAATGTTGCAGTATCAAGGTTGCAGAAGTTTTCTGTAACACAATCTGGGAGTCCGGTACCCAAGAGATACACTACTTTGTACAAACTGCCTCACGGGATGACCGAATCCCCTGTAATACTTGTTGTCTACACATGCTGAACGTATCTGATTATGACCAGTAAACACACTGTGCGGCGAAAATAAGACTGCATGTATATCTGGAGACACTTAGTACTTATTACGACTGATGTACTTTCTCCCTATTAAGGAATAATTGTTGCGGAAATAAGGTTACAGAAGTTGTATGTGTCAAGATTTGAAATCACAGTCCTCAAGAGATACATCACTGTGTACAAAATTGCCATAAGGTCATTGTGACAGACTTCTTCTGTCTGTACATGCTGGATGTGTCATTTCGTGACCATCCAACACAAATACTTGCCTCAGAATTTATAGAGGAGTATTGGCATTGTGCCACAACCCACGGATAAACAGTGACGTATACTGTTTTTGTATGTCATATATGTTTGTATGTATGTGTGTTTATGTCTAGCAAAATGTCTGTCTAGTCAACTTTTTAATAAATACTAATTAAAAGCTAAATTTTATATCAATTCACTCAAAACCAGGGGAATCTGGGAACCCCGCATAGGGTCCCTTTCCATTTTCCCCATCCCAGTGTGTACTAGAGAACAACCCACAGACATCTTCTTATTAAGGCTTCTGTTTATACTTTAAAGCACACACCCACTCTTACTGCAAGACCCCCCTTCCTCTCACTCCCCTGCAGTAGTCATGCGGGTCCCAATGTTTGGACCCTTTTGTTTTACCTTTCCCTTTACCCCAACCCCTCCTCTGTTCCCTGTCTCCCTTCTCCCCCACACCCTTTCTCCCCCCCTTCCCTCTTTACCACTGGACTGCAGAAACTGTCGCTACCTTACTCCCTAGATTCGACAGACCCCCACGTGGGTACCCCCGGGCTCTCTTTAGCATCCCCTTAAGTCCTTACAATGCCTAAATTTTTCTCATTAAATGTGAAAGGGCTGAACTCTCCTAACAAGCGCAGATTGGCCCTCTCATACTTCCATAAGCAGAAGGCAGACGTGGTTGCCCTTCAAGAGACGCATTTTGCCTCCCTAAACCCCCCACCTTTAGAGATTCGAACTACCCCATGGCTTATTTTGCTAACGGCCCCTCTAAGAGGAATGGTTTGGCGCTCTTGTTTGGCAAAAACACCTCCTTTGTCCACCATTCCCAGATAGCCAACAAGAACGGCAGATATTTACTGTTGACAGGTCTCCTCGACGATAGAGTGACCATTATTGTTTGCATTTATGCTCCCAACTCAAACCAGATACCCTTCCTACGCAAATTATTCTCCCTTGTTAGAAGATCCGCCAAGGGCTCCCTAATACTATTGGGTGACTTCAACCTGACTCTAGACCCCTCTAGACATCACTCTAGCCGCCAACCCCCCTCCACCAACATATCCTTAACATTTCGCAATCTCCTACGAGATTTCGACCTGTATGACACTTGGAGAACAACCTACCCAACTGGCCGGGAATATACTTACTATTCCCCGGTACACAATACGTACTCAAGGATCGACTATGTCCTTTGTGACAAATGGTCCCTGCAACATACCACAGGGGTCGATATTCTCCCAATCACTTGATCTGACCACGCCCCCGTTGTGTGGCAATGGGACTTCCACCCATCCAAACTCCCCTCTAGGCCGTGGCGCCTCTTCCCACATTTGCTGATGGACCCAACAGCTAAAAGTACCATTCTAAATGCAATCAACTCGTACATGTCCAACAACTCGCCAAACGATACCTCCATAACCAACCACTGGTGTGCCTTTAAGGCTGTCACTAGAGGTGCAGCCATTCAGGCAGGGGCCAACATGAAACGCAGAGCCATTATAACCCAAAAGGCCCTAGAAGCTAAGCTAACTACCCTTGAAGCCCAAAACAAAACGGCTCCATCTGGCCTGTTAAAGAAAGAGTTGGCAGCTGTACGTAGCCAACTTCAAAAGCTTCTCCTTGCACGCACCCAGTCTGCCCTGAATAGGTTAAGGCACAAATTTTATCTTTCTAGCAATAGGTCAGGCAGAATGCTTGCCCACAAACTACGCGCCCAACAAGCTAGGAACAGAATTAAATGTATAATTTCCCCCAATAAAGAGAAATGTAACAATCCCAAAGATATTGCTAACCAATTTGCAGATTATTATTCCAAGCTCTATAACCTTTCCTCCGACCCCTCCACACCACAGCCCACTAGCGACTCCATTTCAGGCTTCTTAGACGGCTTACGATTTCCCTCCCTCACCTCGGAACAATTAGACTCTCTTAACGCCCCCTGGACACAGTCAGAGGTTCAAGCAGCTATTAAATCTCTTCCCCGCAATAAAGCGCCCAGGCCTGATGGATTTATCACAGACTTTTATATTACATTTAGCGACCTTCTATCCCCATACTTAACTAATCTTTTTAATGAACTCTCCTCCACAGGCATTGCCCCCTCAGAGTTATTAGAAGCCCGCATAGTAACCATCCCAAAACCAGGCAAAAATCCAGCCTTCTGCCAAAACTACCGCCCTATTGCGTTACTGAATAATGATATTAAATTGTTTGCCGAGCTAATGGCGCTCCGTATCAATCAATTTTTGCCCTTGCTGATACATCCGGACCAGACTGTATTTGTCCCAGGCCGTCAACGCTGAAACGCTGAAAAAGCATTTGATAGATTCAATTGGAAATACATGCAAGAGGTATTTTCACGCTTTGGCTTCAGGGATCAGATCCTTACGTCGATTCTGTCGCTATACAGCTCCCCGTCGGCCCGGGTGTTCAGCAACGGCTTCGTATCCGACTCTTTTAAGATCTCCAATGGCACTAGACAGGGCTGCCCTCTCTCCCCATTAATATTCGTTCTCTCCATAGAACCCCTGGCCATCTCAATTCGCAACGACCCCAACCTTCCAGGCCTACGAACAGGCTCCATCAGCCATAAGCTTAGTCTCTTCGCAGATGACGTCTTACTCTTTGTGACCAACCCTGTTTCCTCCCTTCCACTTCTCCACTCAATACTCAACTCCTATTGGCCCTTATTCTGATCGGTGCGGCCGGATCCGAATATGCGGCCAGGACCGTGCGTGCGAAACCCCGCCTTCCATACGGATCGCCAACTCCGTCCGTACGCGGTAAGAAGCTGGTCGAACGGACCGCACGTGTATCTTTCATGGAATACGCCTCCTCCATCTCAGGGAACCTCCCCCATCATTCGATGGTCGCACATGCGCAGAGACGCCTCTGCACATGCGCAGACACAAAACATCGGCGGCACGAACGCACGCGGATATTACCGCACCAACCAGAATAAGGGCCATAGTGCGGACTCCTACTACAAGCTCAACACAACTAAAACTGACGCTCTCCCGATAAATCTGGCCAACTCTCTACCCCACCTAAAAACTACCTACAAATATAATTGGCAAACGGTTTCGATAAAATATCTAGGCATACATATTGCACCCCTTATGGCGAAAGTTTTTGATGCCAATCTATCCCCGCTCCTCACATCCCTTGCTGCTACAGTATATCCAAGTCCTGGTTATCATTTGAAATTTCCTGGATGGGGCGCATGGCAGCATTTAAAATGTCACTTCTCCCTAAATTAATGTATCTGTTCCGCACTATCCCCTATGTTTTTCCAAAAAAGTCTTTGCAACTTGCTACCTCCATTCTGACAAAATATGTCAGGTCAGCTAAACCCCCAGCAATGGCCCGCTCAAAAATGTCGATCCCCAGAGCCTTTGGTGGACTCGACCTCCCTGACTTATTCCACTATCAGTCAGCTTGCCTATTAGCCTCAGTTAAGAACTACACTGACCATGCTTCCCCTAGAGAGTGGGTGAGCATTGGACAAACCCATTCTCCCCACATCCCATTATCGGACCTACTCAAGATCCCAAAACATGTTAGAATTGCCCTCCCGAACCTACTCCCATCCACTAAAGCCACTCTTCACGCATGGGACCAACTGACTGCCACTCTTCCAGCTCCGACTTCTCTCATCGCTACCCTACCTATCACTATAGTAGCGAAGTTGATTCCCAACCTCCGTTTATCTGTCTGGACCTCCTGCAGGATTGCTTCCCTTGGTGACATCCTGGACGCTCACTCTATGATTCCCTTTACCACCCTCCAACGCCGGTTCTCACTCCCCAACACAGAACATTACCACTATCTACAACTTGCACATTGGTGGAAAGCCAACTTCCACAACTACTCCCCCCCCAGATGCACTCTCACAGATAGTTCTCTCCAGGCCTTCCATGTTACACTCTACAAGAGAAATCTCATTCTGGTATAAAACCCTGGT
The DNA here is from genome assembly GCF_055691185.1 of Crinia signifera. Classification (NCBI taxonomy): domain Eukaryota; kingdom Metazoa; phylum Chordata; class Amphibia; order Anura; family Myobatrachidae; genus Crinia; species Crinia signifera. The sequence goes on from NC_139222.1 coordinate 41,575,107, forward strand.
GACTCCCCCTGAGTTCTCCAAGACCTCTGCCCACAGGAAGTGGCAGGTCATTCACACCTTCCCAGTGGCGTCAGATCTTTCTATCCTCCTACACAATGTCCCGTTGCCTTAACCACACTGAGATGCACATTAAACTCATCAACCGCCTCTATCTGACTCCTGACTGTCTCCACACCTTCTGGCCCTCCTGCGCTAACCAATGCTGGAGACAGTGTGGCTGTGTGGGCAACATATACCACATCTTCTGGTCCTGTCCTAAGCTCCGGAGGTACTGGGACGAGGTCTTCAAGTTAATCTCTGATGTCCTCCAACTTACTCTGACCCCGTCACCACATATCGCCCTATTCCATGTGTTCCCCCCAGGAGTCCCAGTGGAAAAAGCATATGTCCTCGGGCATATACTTATTGCTGCACGGGCGAACTTAGCCCAGCAATGGAAACAACCCGCCCCCCCATCCCTCCTCCAGGTTATCTTGAAAACAAACCACCATTACCTTATGGAAACCAGTTCACTACCCTCTCATCTGAACCCCCCCGCCCCCACCCCCGCTGGTTACCATGGTACACATATACCACGGAAGGAGATGGTACCAGATTTCTTCCCTCCGCAAGCCCCCCTGACTTCATCACAGTTCAGCCTGAACGAACTTCCTGACGCCTCCCCATCCCTGGACCAGGGCCCTACGCCTTCTCCTTCTTCCTCCTATGCTTGTTAGTTTCCTCCTATTCGGTAGATTTGAAGACTACTGTGTTAGCCATGTTTTGCTATGTCCATAACCCTGCTCTTTCATTAGTCGCTCTGCGTAGCGACATACTGTAAGTTATGTGTTCTGAGTCAACTTGTACTTGACTACGATTGAAGTCCATGTCCCCTCCCCCCCTCCACCCCTGAATGTCCCCTCTTTCTTTTTGTACCCCATATAAACTTTCTGCACCAATAAAAATGTATTGATGGAAAAAAAAATAAAAGAGAAAAACACAGACATCCCTATATATCTAAGGATGTAAGTATAGTTCTTGTTTCAGCTTCATGGTCAGGGGATAATAATAAAGATATATCTGTCTGGTGGTGGACTCCAAGGGGAATGTCCATTCTCTCACTATAATCACTCCACTTGATCCATTTAGGATGGGTAGAGTTCGCCGAGAGATTGCATCTATGATCAGCTGTCTCGAATAAATAATGTTTATGAACCTTATTTATAACAAGTTGTTTATCAGGGACCCGAGGTGATTTCCAGGCTTGACCTATCGCTGCTTTAGTAGCTATCAGGCTCTGTTCCATAATATAGGCATCTTCTTGGAAAATGAATAGGGAATAATGAAACAAGGCTACAACAGGATCTTTTTTTTTTTTTTAATAGTTTTTATTGGAAATTTTGCAAGAAAACAGACACACATACATTTAACATATAGATACATTAGGAGGTCGTGGGCACAATAGTTGTATATACATACATACACAGGACCAGCATAAGTCATAAGTCGTAGGTCATTAAAAAATTTGCGTATTTTACATATGGTGCATACCTATCATTTCATTTATATATGTTTGGTATCGTCCCTGCCATTAAATCATCTCTTTCAATAGTATTATCCTGACAGATATTATACCTCATTGAAGTTGGTATCTTCCCTGGTCTGTACATTATTCTTAGCCTTTTAATTTCCCTAATGCGCCCGCAACCTCTGAAGGTTATGATAAGACATAGACAAACGAACATAACATGACAACACAATTGGGAAAATGGGGGATAGGGGGGGGGGGGGAGAGAAAGAAATTAAGAATAGGGGCGAGAGAATGAAAGATAGAGAATGAAAGTGGAAGATAGAGAATAGAGAATATCGGGTTCCACTCTTTACACAATTTCATCTATTAATCTTTATCAGCAACGATAACAGATCAAGGGGTACATATTTTGGTGGTGACCGGGTCAACTCATAGGATCATAGTAGGCAAAGGAAAAAGGTACCTTAGAGTATCTCTTAACCTTCATACCAGGTTTTATACTTCTATAACAGGTATTGTTACATTTTCAAATACAGATGATATATGATTTTTAGTGGCTACATCGAGTGACTCAATAAATAAGAACCATTTTTTATAGAGTTTACTTGCTCCAGTAGTTATTTCAAGCCTTGCGTATTTTCTTTCAAAATATAATATTTGTAGCATTTTTTGTTGGACTTCTCGTAACCGAGGAGCTGTTTTCTTTGTCCAGTGAATTAATATGCATTTCCTGGCTACGGTGATTATTGTTATCAGCAGAGAAATTCTGTTTTTATCAAAGTCCTCGAGTTGCCAGCCTGTGAAGTTGAGTCCCATCAGTGCTGCTGTGTTGTTTGGGAGCTTGGTGTTGAAGATTTCATTACAGTAGGCTGTAACCTTATTCCAGAACTGTTTTACTTTATAAGAGTCCCACATGCAGTGTGAGAAGGTAGCAGAGCTTATACCGCACTTTAGGCACAACAGGATCTTTAGGTATATGAAATCCCAGTACATCTCCCATAAGAGAAAATACCCTAGTCCAGTGGTTCCCAAACTGTGTGCCTAGGCACCCTGGGGTGCCTCGGGACCCTTGCAGGGGTGCCTCAGGGTGGTGGTTCAGGAGCAATGCAAATTATTTATAGTCATTATAATAGTCAAAACCAGTGCTGGTGGCCGTAAATCATAAACTATGTGTACAAACATAATTAAACATAAGGATGACAAATACAGTAAACTTAATTTATTTTATTTAATTTAATATTTTTTTCTAAAATTCTCAATAAGAAACTTTTTTATCCTGTGGCGCCGTGAAAAAAAAAACCCACTGCCCTAGTCCATAATGGGCTCACCACTGGGCATTCCCAAAAAATATGTAGGATAGATCCAACATGTCCGCATCCCCTCCAGCACTAATTGGAAACTTATGGCCATATCTTGTGCAGCCGCCTGGGGGTGAAATAGGCTCTATGACATAGTTTATAGAACATCTCACATTGGTTGAGACACTTGGAGAGCTTGAAGCATGAGGGAGAAATATAATCCCATTCTTCCACAGTAAAAGTCCTACCTAAGTCATTCTCCCATCTAGTTTGGGCTACCAGTTTACCAGATTTCAGTTTGCCAATTTGGTAGTTGTACCATTTGGAAACACCACCCTTATGAACCTGTGAGGACACTCTTGCTACAATCCTTTTAGGGAAGGAAAGTGGCACAGAAGGTTAACCAGAACTCGAGGTCAGCCAATGACGCAGCTGGAGATATTTGTAAAAGTCTTGTCTAGGTAGATTACATTTGTCCATTAGTTCTGTACAGCTGAGATTTTTTTTAATACATATGGGAGGCAATTATTTATTGTGTAAATCTCCAGAAAGTCAAAAATTGCTTGATACTTCAGCCCCTAAGTGACCACACATTCCAGAAATAATAACAAAGAGACCAATTGTTAGTGTAGGACTTGCTGTGAAATTGGGTTCCTTGGCGATGGGCTGCAAGCTTAAATGCATTGATCAATTCATGAACTAAAACCCCATTATTTATTTGATTATTTGTATATTAAGGTGAGTTAGTTCATTATGGAGAGTGTTGAGTCCCTGTATTTGTATTTATTAGAGCATGTGGTCACAGGTCACTACACCCAACCTGGGAATGGTGAGTGCTGTGGTGCTCTGTATCTATCTATTTATCTATCTATGTATTTATGTATCTATCTATCTATCTATCTATCTATCTATCTATCTATATATATAACAAAGATTTTTGAATTACCTACTACCATGTGTTAGTTCTCCAATCTGATTGCTAATGCCCCGTGGTGTACTGGGGGGAAACATGTTTTGTAATGATCAACTTTGGAATGTCTTCATATTAAGTGCAAGCCTAACAAGAGGTTAGGTCTGGAGCTGGGAGAGGTTAGGATTGTGCACTATTGAGGGTTAGGTTTGAAGGGAAGGTTACAGTTAGGCTGTGGGGTGGGAGGGTTGGTTTAAATCTGACATTATAATCCGTGCTAATATCCATGACTACGATAGTTAACTGGAGCAGCTGTCTATGATTTGCACCCCTACCCATTATACCACCATACCTCACTGGTCTGCCCAAAACCCTTCCGAACTTGGAAGCCAAGCAGTGAAGGGCCTGGCCAGTATCCGGGTGGGAGACCCCTGGAGAAGTCCAGGTGTGGTATTACCCATCTGGGGTTGCACGATCATTTGACAAGCAGCTTTGGAGCCGCCTACTATCAGTGTTCATAAATTGGCCATGAGGCCTAACTTTATTATCACTATAAGTATTTAAATTTTAGTACAAAGTGACGTGGGGTAGCCTAAATCCCCCCCAGAAACAAATCCCTACCCCGGGGGTTTAACTCATTTTTGCAGCCTACCGTCACTCAGGTTCACATACCTGTGTTGATCAAGTGCAGTAAATGATACAAAAAACGTGTGGTGTCAAGAGATTTATTTGAAAAGTATATTTAACATCATAGAATAACCACACAACAAAACCAACAATATTATATATGATATAATTTCCATTGTGCCCCCCCCCCTTTTTTAAGCTAATTCCAGTAAAAGTTATATTTAAACTAATTCCATTATACTTCATTAATATATGATTTAACCCCTTCCCGACATTTGACGTACATTTACGTCATGGCCGGGAGGTACTTCCCGACACATGGCATAAATGTACGTCATGAGTTTAAACTGTCACTGCGTCTCGAGACGCAGTGACAGAGGGACGATGTCTGCTGTCCCTGACAGCAGACATGTCCCTGCATGCCCAGGGGGGGCTGCGATGCCGCCCCCCCGTCGGCGATCGCTGTGATTGGCTGTTCAGTGTGAACAGCCATTCACAGCGTTTTCCTGTGTTACCAGCGAATCAGACGCTCGGTAACACAGGTGTCAATCACCGCCGGGCGTCAGGGGGCATGAGGGGGTCATCGGTGACGATGACACCTCACCCCACCCTCACCCCACCTGCCCCCAAGGCTGTGATTGGTCCGTGGGACCCACGGACCAATCACAGCCAAGGCGCGACATTTAAACTGACGGTGACTGCGCTGCAGACGCCATTCCGGTCTGGAATAGCGTGCAGAACGGTCACCGTGCCTGCCTGCCGTGAATACCGACCTGATCCTTGCTAATACTTACCTGATCCTTGCAAATACCTTACCTGATCACCTTATCACTGCTTGTAGCGTGCTGGACGCTTCCTGGATCTGACTTCCTGAGACTTCCTGCTGCTGCTGCAGTGTGATAGAGAGATAGAGAGATAGAGAGAGAGATAGAGAGAGATAGAGAGAGATAGAGAGATAGTGACAGAGAGAGCTATATTTTGTGTCTGCTACCCCCCCTTTTTGGGGGTGCAGGGGTTTTCTATATATAAATAACTGTCAGTGCTGCTGCTGCAGTGTCATACAGTGATAGATAGTGATAGATAGTGATAGATAGTGAGAGGTAGAGAGATAGAGAGATTTGTGTCTGCTACCCCCCCTTTTTGGGGGTGCAGGGGTTTTATTTTATATATATAACTGTCAGTGCTGCTGCTGCAGTGTCATAGAGTGATAGATAGTGATAGATAGTGAGAGATAGAGAGATAGAGAGAGATAGTGACAGAGAGTGATAGAGAGTGTATATTTTGTGTCTGCTACCCCCCCTTTTTGGGGGTGCAGTTTTTTTTTATACATATAACTGTCAGTGCTGCTGCTGCAGTGTCCTAGAGTGATAGATAGTGAGAGATAGTGAGAGATAGAGAGATAGAGAGAGATAGTGACAGAGAGTGATAGAGAGTGTATATTTTGTGTCTGCTACCCCCCCTTTTGTGCTGATCAGTATATCTGTGCTGATCAGCAACTTTTTGGGGGCGCAGAGGTTTTTTTTTTATATATATACCTGTCAGTTGCTGCCAGTTGCACTGTCAGTTGCACCAAAGGTTGTGCACCTGCTGTCCCTCACTGGTAATCAGTGTCGCATCACTGATCACCTTTTTTTTTTTTTGTGAGTGCTGTGGGGTCTTTTTTTAATTTTTTTTTTACACACACTGATTTTGTGGGTGTCCTGTGGCCACTGTGCGCCGATCAGTGACGTACATCACTGATCAGCTTTTTCGGCACAGGGTTGATCAATTTTTTTTTTTTTTTTGATCAGATTCCTGTTGCCTTTGAGCGCTGTTCAGTGACAGACGTTACTGACCAACATCTGTGCTCAATTTTTGGCGCAGGACCTTTTTTTTTTTTTTTAACCCCTTCAATTTTTTATTTTTAACCCCTTCATTTTTTTTTTTTTTTATTGGTATAAAGTATTTTTTTTTTCTGCACCACATACACACTACACACTACATACCCCCCGGATTGAAATAAAGTTTGTACCCCCCCCTACACTATACACGTGTTGAAACATTTCACTACCAGTAACACAAAAATAAAAATGGCATCCCAAATGTCCTCCCAAATGTCCTCCCAAATGTCCTCCCAGTCATCCAGGAGAATGTATTCAGTGGAGGAGGCATATGCCATGCTTGCCTCTGACTCTGACACAGGCAGTGATGCAAGCGGGGAATTTGAAGGATTCGTCTTAAGCTCCTCTTCCTCCTCTGGTGATGAGGGACCCCCTCAAAGACGCCCCCGTAGATCAGCTGAGATTCCCCCCCCAATAATTGATCTAGTATGGACCCCACCACCAGACAATTTTGAGCCCCAGGTTCCTGAGTTTTTGGCCATGCCAGGAATCCAATTTGATTCCACAGGTCTCAGAGAAATTGACTTTTTCAAATTATTTTTCTCTGATGATTTTATAAATTTAATGGTGGACCAAACTAATTTATATGCCCAGCAGTTTATTGCTCAAAACCCCACGTCATCATTTGCTAGGTGGACCCCTGTAGATGCAGTAGAGATGATGACGTTTTGGGGTCTGGTGTTTCATATGGGCATAGTAAAAAAGCCAGAAATTAGGCAATATTGGAGTACAGATGTTCTGTACAGTACTCCATTTTACCGTATGGCCATGCCCCGGACTCGATTTGAGACAATTCTTAAATTTATACATTACACCGATAATGCACAGTGCCCACCCAGAGATGATCCCACCTTTGACCGGCTATTCAAAGTCAGGCCGGTCATTGATCATTTCAGTGCCAAATTTGAAGAGGTGTACATCCCTGAAAAATTTATTTGTATCGACGAGTCCCTTATACATTTTAAAGGAAGGGTTAAATTCCGCCAGTACCTTCCCAGTAAGAGGGCAAGGTATGGCATAAAAATGTATAAACTGTGTGAAAGCACCTCAGGGTACACCCACAGGTTTAGGGTTTATGAAGGGAAGGATTCAAGAATTCAACCGCCAGAATGCCCCCCCTCCCTCGTAGGTGTTAGTGGGAAAATTGTCTGGGATTTAGTGCACCCCTTCCTGGATAAAGGTTATCACCTCTATGTGGATAACTTTTACACTAGCATCCCCCTGTTTAAGGCCCTTGGTTCAAGAGGTACAGCAGCTTGCGGTACTGTGCGCAAGAACCAAAGAGGCCTCCCAAAAACGCACATTGCCCAAGTAATGAGAAGGGGTGAAAGCAGGGGAATATGCAACGAAAATATGTTGTTGGTCAAATATAAGGACAAGAGGGATGTCCTTATACTGACAACAATTCACGGAGACAGTACCACCTCCGTCCCTGTACGAGGTACCAGTACCCACACCTCAAAACCTAATTGTATCCTGGATTACAATAGGTACATGGGCGGAGTGGATCTTTCAGATCAGGTACTGAAGCCGTACAGTGCCCTGCGGAAAACAAAAATCTGGTACAAGAAGGTGGCCGTGTATATCATCCAGATGGCACTGTATAACGCTTACGTGCTATTCCGTTCTACCGGCCAGAGGGGGACATTTATGCACTTTCAAGAGGAAGTCATAAAGGGCCTAATATTTGGGAACCAGCAGGCAGAGGGCCCCAGTACTTCTAGTACTGGCCCCCGTATTGTACCAGGGCAGCATTTTCCTGATGAAATCCCCTCCACTGGAAAAAAGGGCAGGACACAAAAAAGGTGCAAAGTTTGCTATAAAAAGGGAATAAGAAAGCAAACTATTTTCCAGTGTGACACTTGCCCCGACAAACCCGGCCTATGTATAAAGGAGTGTTTTAAAATATACCACACATCTATGGAATATTAGGTTCATAATTTCACCGTGCTTCGGGGGTCTTGCTAATGCCACATAGCACCCACCATTCATTCCACCAGAATCTGAGCCGCAAAATCCAAAAATCACTCCTTCCCTTCTGAGTCCTGCCATGCACCCAACTGGTATTTTTTGGTCACATGTGAGGCATTGCCGTACTCGGGAGAAATTGGGGCACAGATTTTGGGGTGCTTTGTCTCCTTCATTCCTTGTGAAAATGAAAAATTTTGAGCCAGAACTGCATTTTTGTGTAAAAAAATGTAATTTTTCATGTTCACTGCCCAGTTTTATCAAAATTGGTGAAACCCCTGGGGGTTTGAAATGTACACTATACCCCTAGATGAATTCCCTGAGGGGTGTAGTTTGCAAAATGGGGTCACTTGTGGGGGGGTTCCACTGTATTGGTGCTTGGCGGGTCTTGCTAATGCGACATAGCACCCACCAAAATTCCACCAGAATCTGAGCTGCAAAATCCAAAAATCACTCCTTCCCTTTTGAGTCCTGCCATGCACCCAACTGGTATTTTTTGGTCACATGTGAGGCATTGCCGTACTCGGGAGAAATTGGGGCACAGATTTTGGGGTGCTTTTTCTCCTTCATACCTTCTGAAAATGAAAAATTTTGAGCCAGAACTGCATTTTTGTGTAAAAAATGTAATTTTTCATGTTCACTGCCCACTTGTATCAAAATTGGTGAAACCCCTGGGGGTTTGAAATGTACACTATACCCCTAGATGAATTCCCTGAGGGGTGTAGTTTGCATAATGGGGTCACTTGTGGGGGGGTTCCACTGTATTGGTGCTTGGGGGGTCTTGCTAATGCGACATAGCACCCACCAAAATTCCACCAGAATCTGAGCTGCAAAATCCAAAAATCACTCCTTCCCTTCTGAGTCCTGCCATGCACCCAAATGGTATTTTTTGGTCACATGTGAGGCATTGCCGTACTCGGGAGAAATTGGGGCACAGATTTTGGGGTGCTTTGTCTCCTTCATACCTTCTGAAAATGAAAAATTTTGAGCCAGAACTGCATTTTTGTGTAAAAAAATGTAATTTTTCATTTTCACTGCCCACTTGTATCAAAATTGGTGAAACCCCTGGGGGTTTGAAATGTACACTATACCCCTAGATGAATTCCCTGAGGGGTGTACTTTGCAAAATGGGGTGACTTGTGGGGGGGTTCCACTGTATTGGTGCAACATAGCACCCACCATTCATTCCACCAAAATCTGTGCTGCAAAATCCAAAAATCACTCCTTCCGTTCTGAGTCCTGCCATGCACCCAACTGGTATTTTTTGGTCACATGTGAGGCATTTCCGTACTCGGGAGAAATTGGGGCACAGATTTTGGGGTGCTTTTTCTCCTTCATACCTTCTGAAAATGAAAAATTTTGAGCCAGAACTGCATTTTTGTGTAAAAAAATGTAATTTTTCATTTTCACTGCCCACTTGTATCAAAATTGGTGAAACCCCTGGGGGTTTGAAATGTACACTATACCCCTAGATGAATTCCCTGAGGGGTGTAGTTTTCAAAATGGGGTGACTTGTGGGGGGGTTCCACTGTATTGGTGCTTGGGGGGTCTTGCTAATGCGACATAGCACCCACCAAAATTCCACCAGAATCTGAGCTGCAAAATCCAAAAATCACTCCTTCCGTTCTGAGTCCTGCCATGCACCCAACTGGTATTTTTTGGTCACATGTGAGGCATTGCCGTACTCGGGAGAAATTGGGGCACAGATTTTGGGGTGCTTTGTCTCCTTCATACCTTCTGAAAATGAAAAATTTTGAGCCAGAACTGCATTTTTGTGTAAAAAAATGTAATTTTTCATTTTCACTGCCCACTTGTATCAAAATTGGTGAAACCCCTGGGGGTTTGAAATGTACACTATACCCCTAGATGAATTCCCTGAGGGGTGTACTTTGCAAAATGGGGTGACTTGTGGGGGGGTTCCACTGTATTGGTGCAACATAGCACCCACCATTCATTCCACCAAAATCTGTGCTGCAAAATCCAAAAATCACTCCTTCCGTTCTGAGTCCTGCCATGCACCCAACTGGTATTTTTTGGTCACATGTGAGGCATTTCCGTACTCGGGAGAAATTGGGGCACAGATTTTGGGGTGCTTTTTCTCCTTCATACCTTCTGAAAATGAAAAATTTTGAGCCAGAACTGCATTTTTGTGTAAAAAAATGTAATTTTTCATTTTCACTGCCCACTTGTATCAAAATTGGTGAAACCCCTGGGGGTTTGAAATGTACACTATACCCCTAGATGAATTCCCTGAGGGGTGTAGTTTTCAAAATGGGGTGACTTGTGGGGGGGTTCCACTGTATTGGTGCTTGGGGGGTCTTGCTAATGCGACATAGCACCCACCAAAATTCCACCAGAATCTGAGCTGCAAAATCCAAAAATCACTCCTTCCGTTCTGAGTCCTGCCATGCACCCAACTGGTATTTTTTGGTCACATGTGAGGCATTGCCGTACTCGGGAGAAATTGGGGCACAGATTTTGGGGTGCTTTTTCTCCTTCATACCTTCTGAAAATGAAAAATTTCGAGCCAGAACTGCATTTTTGTGTAAAAAATGTAATTTTTCATTTTCACTGCCCACTTGTATCAAAATTGGTGAAACCCCTGGGGGTTTGAAATGTACACTATACCCCTAGATGAATTCCCTGAGGGGTGTAGTTTTCAAAATGGGGTGACTTGTGGGGGGGTTCCACTGTATTGGTGCTTGGGGGGTCTTGCTAATGCGACATAGCACCCACCAAAATTCCACCAGAATCTGAGCCGCAAAATCCAAAAATCACTCCTTCCGTTCTGAGTCCTGCCATGCACCCAACTGGTATTTTTTGGTCACATGTGAGGCATTTCCGTACTCGGGAGAAATTGGGGCACATATTTTGGGGTGCTTTTTCTCCTTCATACCTTCTGAAAATGAAAAATTTTGAGCCAGAACTGCATTTTTGTGTAAAAAAATGTAATTTTTCATTTTCACTGCCCACTTGTATCAAAATTGGTGAAACCCCTGGGGGTTTGAAATGTACACTATACCCCTAGATGAATTCCCTGAGGGGTGTACTTTGCAAAATGGGGTGACTTGTGGGGGGGTTCCACTGTATTGGTGCAACATAGCACCCACCATTCATTCCACCAGAATCTGTGCTGCAAAATCCAAAAATCACTCCTTCCCTTCTGAGTCCTGCCATGCACCCAACTGGTATTTTTTGGTCACATGTGAGGCATTGCCGTACTCGGGAGAAATTGGGGCACAGATTTTGGGGTGCTTTTTCTCCTTCATACCTTCTGAAAATGAAAAATTTTGAGCCAGAACTGCATTTTTGTGTAAAAAAATTTAATTTTTCATTTTCACTGCCCACTTGTATCAAAATTGGTGAAACCCCTGGGGGTTTGAAATGTACACTATACCCCTAGATGAATTCCCTGAGGGGTGTACTTTGCAAAATGGGGTCACTTGTGGGGGGGTTCCACTGTATTGGTGCTTTGGGGGTCTTGCTAATGCGACATAGCACCCACCAAAATTCCACCAGAATCTGAGCTGCAAAATCCAAAAATCACTCCTTCCCTTCTGAGTCCTGCCATGCACCCAACTGGTATTTTTTGGTCACATGTGAGGCATTGCCGTACTCGTGAGAAATTGGGGCACAGATTTTGGGGTGCTTTGTCTCCTTCATACCTTCTGAAAATGACAAATTTGGAGCCAGAACTGTATTTTTGTGTAAAAAAAATAATTTTTCATTTTCACTGCCCAGTTGTACCACAATTGGTGAAACCCCTGGGGGTTTGAAATGTACACTATACCCCTAGATGAATTCCCTGAGGGGTGTAGTTTGCAAAATGGGGTCACTTGTGGGGGGGTTCCTAACTTTTAGCATCTTATGGTGCCTAGAAACCTACATGGTGCCTAAAAAATAATCTCATAAAAAGGAGGCTCCAAAATCAAGTAGGTGCTCCTTCTATTATGAAGCCTGTGGTTTGGTCACCGTGCACACTAGGGCCACATATAGGATATTTATGAAAACAAAAGAATTGGGGGAATCAATTTTCAGTCACATTTCTCTAGTAAAATGTACTGTGTTCCTTAGAAAAATGTATTAAAATTGCAAATCTGCAAAAAAAAAGAAATTTTGAAATTTCACCTACACTTTGTTTTAATTCCTGTGAAACACCTAAAGGGTTAACAAACTTCCAAAATGCTGTTTTGAATACTGTGAGGGGTGCAGTTTTTGAAATGGCATCATTTATGGGGGTGTCTCACATACAAGTCCCTCAAAGTCACATCAGAACTGAACTGGTCCCTAAAAAAATCAGTGTTTGAAATTTTCTTGAAAATTTGAGAATTTGCTATTCATATTGTAAGCCTCCTAGTGTCCCAAAAAATTAAAAGGAAGTTGAAATAATGATGTCAACATAAAGTAGACATATGGTCTATGTTAGTTATTCACTATTTTGAGTGGTAAGATTATTTGTCTCACAAGCAGAAAATTTAACATTTTGCAAATCGCTAAATTTTCCATTTTTTCACGATATTTTGGTATTTTTCACAAAAAAACACAGACTGTATCGACCCAAATTTACCACTAATTTGAAGTACAATGTGTCACGAAAAAACAATCTCAAAATCACTGGGATAAGTAAAAGCAAAAAAAAGTTATCCCCACTTAAGTGAGACATGTCAGATTTGAAAAAAAGGGCTCTGTCAGGAACGCAAAAACTGGCTCTGTCAGGAAGGGGTTAAAGAGTGCGCCCACAAAGCGTTCACTGTCTTTGTTTTGCTTCTCCTGCAAATACAAAACAACCATCCCACTTAGGATGAAGGGGGTATGGATAGCGGTTAGGCACTTGGAGAATTTGGACTAGTCATCAGTTAGGGAATGTTTTAGTTAGGTAGGTAGGGTAAGTATACTTAGCCAATCCCTATCAGGATTGTGATCAGTCAGACTTCACTGCCAAATATGTAAGATACTGCACATACTAATATTTTTATCATTTTTTGTTAACAACATCACTGTAAATATGGGACTTTAAAAAAAAAGTTTGTTTAGACTAAAAAGTATTTTTTAATTGAAAACAGCTGGAAAATCTATTTTGTGTATTAGACTGAAAGCAGTAGACTTGTAGGAGTTGTTGATGTCACACGCTTCTGGTAAACTGAATTTCAATATGCAGCAAGAGGAACTAATGCTAAGTGAATGAAGTGAATTTCCTTCATTTACTTTAATGGTTAATGACTCTACGTGATACCTTTTAAAACAACAGTAACAAAACCAAGATTGGGAAAAAGAAAAGGTTGCTAGTGGCTCATAAAGTGCTAATACTAAAAGTAGAGAACTCATTTTGAACATACATATTGTATTTATCCAATAGTTTTTGCCAGTAACAACAAAGCATCAAGTCTATACTGTGCACTGTTCAGCACACCGAGAACATTATTCTGAGACCAGCTGCCAAATGTAATGTGCAGTAAGTATTTCATCCATTGTAAGTGCCTTAAGTGATCTGCCTGTGTTACGCTGCCCACTGGGGCACAGGGAGTAACTGTTGGTAGATGAAGGCAGGAAGTCAGGCGTGAGCCCGTAGCCGGGACCGCCGGTTAGGACGGCCACAGCGGATGCTACACTAACTCTGTTGAGTCCCTGAGGCAGATGGTAAACCCCTGCAGAGCTAGGCTTCACCTGTGGCCACCGCGTCCGAAGGAGCGAGTTAGGCCCGCTCCGACCCCAATGCAGCTAGGTCTTAGGAATAGACAAGGGGTAGACGATCACCAAAGGGTACCCAAGAGGACCACTAACTACCGGGCCTAGCTGAGGGAAGACCCCTGACTGCCGGCACCTGGCCAAATCGGGATGCGACCAAGTCGCAGACTCAAGTGAACCAGAAGAGGAGTCCCAGCAGGATACGCCACAGGGACAGCGACACCCCAAAACAAGGATAATGAAAGAGGGCACTCCCTGCCTAAGGGTACTACTAATGACGAAAGAAAGAAAGAACCAGAGCAAAAAGAGCGATAAAATGACAGATGATGATAATAATGAACCCACAGAAAGGCACGGCCACGGCAGGCCACAGGGTTAGGAAAGAAAGAGAATAATGAGCCCACGGAGGGGCACGGCCACTGAATATAGAAATCAAGACCAAGGCTCCACTGGAGCACTTACGTGACCCACGAGAAGATGGAGACTGTGGGCCAAACGTAGGCTCAGGCTGAAGCAGGTCTCAGGCAGCAGCAGGACTCTGGCTGAAGCAGGACAGGACACACCAAGGAAGGCTGGGAGAAGAAGTAAATAAGGCAACAAGGAGCAGGACAAAAAAGGACCGAGGACTTGGAAGCCACGGGGATCGGATTTAAAAGCTTAACTGCTAAGGGGGCAGAAAGCTATAACCGGCGTCTGTGCCCAGCAGACGCCGGCTATTTATTTGAATTTCGCGCCGCCTGACTGACGTCTGGTGCACACGCTTGCGGCCGCCGGGCGGAAGCTCGGGAACGTTGCCTGGCAACGTCCCGACGCTCCGTCTCAGAGTGAGGCTTGGGACGCTGCCCGGCAACGTCCCCAGCCACGTCACTCAGTGCCGCATCCGCTGTCTGTCCGGGTGCATTGCAGCCCGGACGGCGGCGTGCAACAGCCTGTTGTTATTATTGAGTACAGAGGCTCCATCTATACTAATGAATCAAATACTGCACAATGTGTATTAAAAACATGTGAATGGGAAATCCACCTGGATAGAAGAATTATAGAGATAACTAGTAAGAAAATGACCCATGCAGAACATACTGGCATGCCATCCAGTCGCTAATGTCAAGATGAGATACATGAGGTAATCATTTCATAGGGCCGTATTCATTGAGAATATTCACGGCGTGTTTAGGATTCGCTGCACAGTCGCCTTGTTCCGGAGCCTCGCTGTCCCCCCTATTCAATGTCGCAGGGGCTCGCTGCCCCTGATGGCGAGTGTGAACTCCTGCGCCGCAGGGAGCCTGAGGATGGTGGCAGGCAGGGAGATGGAAGTCTCCCTGCCTGCCCCAGAACATATGTGGGGGGGAGGTGGGCTCCCCGGGTGCCAGGCAGCACAGGCTGCCCCCCAGGAGAGCCAGCAGGGGACCAGGTATTCACTGCAACCTAGTTGTTGTAGACCTAATGACCGTATCCCTTCGGAATAGTTAACAACCTACCTAAATAACGAACAACATCACAGTAATGTCAACCCTATGCACACCCGAACAGAGTAGCACTTGAGTTGCTACTTTGGGGCGCCATTAAGCGGCCTCATGCACACAAAACACTTGATTTCCCTCCATAGAGGTGAGGTACAGTGTTATCCTTTTATTAAATTGATACTTGTATTTATATTATTCTGTGACATTTGTATTTGTTTTTAAAATAAGTATAATCAGTTAATTCTCTGTCTTATTCTTTGTACAATTTTTTGATAAACAGTTTAAATGATTTTTTTAGCAGGATTCATATATAAAGTTAAAGTAAATAATAAGTAATTCATTTATTTGAAATCTATGAACTAATGGCAATTTGCAGTTGGTGGAAAAACAAACACTTTGGTGGTGTCCCCACTCCATGTACAAAAGCAACTAAAGACAATGGTCCTTACTCTGGTTCATTCACAAAGGCAAATTCCTTCTCAAAGAGACAAAACCATGTGCACTGCAGGTGGGGCAGATGTAACATGTGCAGAGAGATTTAAATTTGGGTGAGTTATTTTGTTTCTGTGCAGAGAAAATTCTGGCTGCTTTATTTTCACCCAAATCTAAATCTCTCTGCACAAGATATATCTGACCCACCTGCAGTGCACATGATTTTGTCCATTTGAGAAGTGAACCAGAATAATGGCCAATGAGGCAGATGTATTTTTTTTTTATATTTTTATTTGGATTTTCAAATTTTTGTAATTTTACAAATAAACAGATATGCGAAGTATACATGGTAATAAAGCATTGTGACATACCAAGAGTAGAGCACATGAACTAAAACAATAAGCTATGATTAGATCTCAAATCCCTCTTGTAGAGTCTCATCCTTGGCTCAGAGCCGGCCCTAGCCTAAATGATGCCCTAGGCAAGATTTTGGCTGGTGCCCCCTAGCACTGTCACTAGTTCTGCCTCTGACCCTGCTCCCCTTTACCAGCACCATCAACCCTCATCATAGCAGTCATCATTTTGGTGCTCCTACCCGCTATATTTTAAATAGAAACAGTGCACACATTTGGTGCGCAGCCCAAACAGGGAAGGGGCATGGCCACACAATTTTGCCCCCAATTCAAATTATGCCACACAGTAGTGCAACTTTATTTACATTATATAATTCGATGGTGTCCCTTATTCACGTTACATCACACTGTAGTACCACTTTACCTTATATACATTACTCCTCACATTATACCCTTAGAAAAAAATTCTGAGAAAATATTGTATTTTAACCACCTCCATGGCCACACTGCAACCCAGCACAAAGCAGTGTGTGCTGGGCAGAGGAGAAGAGCTGCAGCTGCTGCTGTTACTTAAGGGAAGGGGGCCCGGGGCCACCACTGGGCCCTCCCATCAGACTTTGGCCTGGGTAATTTGTACCCCCTACCCCTTTCTCTCAGCACCCCTGATAATACCACACAGTAATGCCCCTTACACATGACACACATTATTAATGTCCTTATAACCATAATGCCCCATACACATTATGCCAACCTTTATTAATGCCCTTCATACACATAATGACACACAATGCCCCTTACACATATGTTGCACATTATTAATGCCCTTATACACATGACACACATAATGCCCATTACACATATGTTGCACATTATTAATGCCCTTATACACATGACACACATAATGCCTGTTACACATATGTCGCACATTATTAATGCATTTATACATGACACACATAATGCCCCTTACACATATGCCGAACACTATTGCACAACCAACCCACCCGCAGTCAGCACTCGCACAGCCGCTAACACTGTGACCTCTGCTTCTGCTTGGATACAGATGTTTCCTCATACATCTTGTCTCAACAGGCCATGCAGCTCCTGGCCAGTTCTGCTAACGTTGGGGGCCTTTTTTGCTGAAAATTCGTCTTCTTTGCATTGTTATGACGAGCACACACAAGGAGCTTCCGATGATTAAAATGATATGTGGCATGCCTATATTCTGTGTGCGACTGTGGCTGTACCTGCATACGGAATGCTATGTTACAGTGATTTCCATGAATACACTATTTCATATGCAGATACAGCCTCACTCACACACAGAATATAGGCATGCTGCATATCATTTTAATCAGCAGAATCTGCTGATGCCCCTAGGCATTCCAAATGCCCTAGGCAATTGCCTAGTTTGCCTATGCCTAAGGCCGGCCCTGCCTTGGCTTAAGACCTCCGTGAGGACTGGGCAGGGATTTGATAAGTGCCGAAGTCGCAGGGGACTTCAGGTATCAGGAGAAAACAGAGTCCAGTGTCCTTTAAGTCAATATCTGTAGCGAGTCTTTCGCTTAAACGGTGTTTAATATAAGGTACCATCCTATGGTAAAATGCTGCATACTTTGCAAGGTGACAATTAAACTAAACACAACAACAATATAATAACAGAACAATTACATTAGGTACAAGGAAATGAAAGGAGAGAGAGGGGGGGTAAGGGAGGGACATAGGGATGGCCGGGCTGTTCATCTCGTTAGTCTATAAGTACATTTCAGGCGATATATGGAGATGTGGGGGTTATTACCTTAATGTACATATTGGGTGAGATTCAATAGGATGAGAGATTCAGAAAGTGAGAGATTTGGTAAGAAATCTCCTGGTTTATTTAAAGCAGCAATCATTTACACTGCAAAATCAAACTGGTTTTGCAGTGTAAATGATTGCCGCTTTAAAAAAACTGGAGATTTCTTACCAAATCTCTCACTTTCTGAACTCTCATCCTATTAAATTTCACCCTCTATGTAATCAGAGTTGTCGTATTTACCGGTAGAGAGAGTTGGCGGTAAGTATTCCACGTTGTCGAATCAAACAGAGACATAATTTGGTTTTGTTGACCTGAGTCCAGTGACTCAATATACAGTCCCCATTTCTTATAAAAACGTAGGCCCCCCTCTTCTATATTAGGCAGAGTAGATTGCCTTTCTAGGTACAAGGTTTTAAGAAGGTGGGTGCGGATCGTGTCGATCCTGTGTGGAGACCTAACGGTCCAGTTGGTTAGTATTAGTTTCTTACCTATAGTGAGGATTAAACATAATAAAGGCGATAGGAGTTTTTGCTTCCCGGAAAGGTGCCATACAGAAAAATTTAGCATTAAAATTGCCAGTGGATCAAAAGTCAATTGAAGTTTGAACGTGGCATTAATAAAGCCTAACACTTTATACCAAAACTTTTTAACTTTGGGACATGTCCAAAAGCAGTGGATAAATAGTGCCACAGAGGCGCTGCACTTCAGACATTTCGGGGAAGCATCAGGTACCATATGGGCCCGTTGTCCCGGAGAAATATAAGCCCTGTGCAAAAAACGCACATGTGTCTCCTGTAGCCTTGCAGAATGTAAAAATTTAAAAACATTAGTGAGATCCCAATGTAGATCTTTGAGCACCATAGGTTTGCATAGGTCCGATTCCCATGACGACACTCCGCGCGTCCAAAGTTTATGGGGACATAATGACAGAAAATCCCAGTAGAATAGTTTGATCTTGTATGGGGCTAAAGAAATCATGGCAGTCAGAGAGGTTAGAGGGTCTAAGGATAATGAGGCGTCAAATGGGGGAGGGAGTGACTGAACATAATGCCTTAATTGCAAATACATGAAGAAGTCTGAGTTAGCAATTTGGAATTTTTCGACCAGGGAGGTGAAAGATAGGATAACACCCCCAGGGTCGAATACATCTTTAATGGAAATAATACCCTTTTTTTTTCCACATGGTGAATCTTGTATTGTCCTGTGCCGCTGGGAAACAGGGGTTACCACAGAATTGCAGGAATCTGGAGTGAGCCGGATGTTTTTTCATTAGTATATTTCCAGACCACCATGCCAAGTATGTACTCCAGAATAATGGATGCAATTTTGCCTCTGAAGAGAGCATAGACTTGGGAGTATGTAGTAAGGCTGACAGTGTGTAGGGCCGTAGTGAGTCATGTTCTAGGTCTAAGTTAGTGTAAGTAGATGTTCCCAAAAGCCAGTCCCAGATGTATCTAAATGCTGTGGCCTTCGAGAAGGCTCTAATGTCAGGGACTGCCAGTCCACCATCACCTTTCTTCAGTTTCAATTTGGATAGTGATATTCTTGGTTTCTTTCCCCCCCCAGAGGAACTTAGAAAACATTGCCTTACAGCGTTTAATGTCAGACGACGTGGGGTACATTGGGAGCATCTGCATAACATATGACAATTTCGGAAAGATAATACTCTTCAAGACTGCTACTCTGCCCTGTAGTGATATTGGCATGTTAACCCAAGATTGGAGGAGCGCATATATTTTTGTAAATATTGGCGTGTAATTAAGTGTGTATAGCTTGCCTATCTCTGAGGGCAGCTGTATCCCCAAATATTTCAATGTCAATTTAAAGTCAGAAATTGCAGACGGAGTTGAAGAGGTAGTAAGCCGGGATGCAGGGGCATTTAGAGGAAGAAGCTCCGACTTGTCTGTGTTAATTTTATACCCTGCGAAGGAGCCGAAGTCATGTATTAATTGCATTATGGCCGGGATGGAAGTCAAAGGGTTACTAATAAAAAGAAGCATATCATCCGCGAAGAGCGCGAGCTTCAGCTCTCTAGATGCAACTGATATACCAGTAAACTCAGGTAGCCCCCTCAAAGCCACTGCTAATGGCTCAATAGCCAGCGCAAAGAGGAGTGGGGACAGGGGGCATCTCTGTCTCGTTCCACGGGAGAGTTGAATGGGGTCGGACAAATATCCGTTACAAATCTGTCTGGAGGTGGAGCCAGAGTAGAGAGATTTTAAGATATGGATTAAGTTTAGGGGGAAATTAAATTTTTTAAGCGTGTGGAAGATATGGTCCCAAGAGACCACATCGAAGGCCTTTTCGGCATCTACCGCAAGGAGGAAGGAGGCCTCCATGTCCTCATGAGAGGCCAGCCAGTGCATGGTTGTTATTACTTTTCGGATGTTAGACGTGGAGTGCCTACCCACTATAAAACCTGTTTGATCCGTATGATCGAGGAGGTGTTTAATACGGTTAGATATTATGGAGGTAAACAGCTTATAATCTACATTTAAAAGGGATATGGGCCTGTATGATGTAGGTCATGACCCGGTTTGGGGAGGAGGCGTATAATGGCATCATTAAAATATTTTGGGACAGCACCAGAGCTGATAATGGCATTAAAGACTTTAGTGAGTTGCGGTGTTATTCTGGATAAGAGGATTTTAAAAAATTCCCCTGAGAAGCCATCCGGGGATTTAAGTGATTTCTTGGGGATCTATAGGGGCCCACAATTGTGTAGTCCTATCCTGTGCAAGTTGTGGGAGTGTTATGGTGTCCCAGAAAGCTTGTTCATTGGCTAAATCACGTGGAGGTTGTGAGTAGATATCTGCATAGAATGAAGACAGCAATTCAGCAATGTCAGAGCCAGACGCTGCCAGGGAACCATCCGATCGTTTGATCTTTTGAATAATGGTTGATGGAGCATTCGCTTTCAATAAGCTGGATAAAAGGCAGCCAGTCTTATTGCCGAATTTATGGAATCGGTGGTCCCTGTAAAAGGAGTGTCTGTCTCCCATGGCCGATAAGAGGGCGTCAAAATTATCCTTTGCTGTTGTATATAATATTTTGTTCTGGGGAGAAGGGGTTTGTTTGTATGTTTGGTACGCTGTTGACAAATCAGATTGGAGAGTCTTGTATCTAGCGACCGACTCCTTTTTGTGTTGTGAGACATATTGAATAATACAGCCTCTAATAATAGCTTTCGCCGTCTGCCAAAATAGAGTCGGGTCGCTATCCAAAACCTCCAAGTTGTCCATCCTAAACTCCTCCCAGAACGCCTCCAATCTATTTCGAAAACCAATGGAAGAGGTAAGGTGTGAGGGGAATCTCCACAAACGGTATGAGCCTACATCTAGTGAGAGGGACAAGGAAAGCCAAATAAGGGAGTGGTCAGAAAGACACGTAGGTTCTATCCGGGCCTCAGTGTAATTAGACAACATACCCTCAGAGATAAGCAAATTATCTATTTGGGACATTGTCCCGTGTGCAGCCGACTGGCAGGTAAAGTCCCGATCAGTAGGGTGTAGTGCTCTCCAGGTATCTATGAGCACAAGCTTCTCTGCTAGAAATGGGACTCCTATCTTGGGTGGTTTTCTGGACACTGACTTAGAGTTTGTGTCGAGGTAAATGGACGATATGGCATTAAAGTCTCCTCCCAAGATTATCTGGTGTGGCATATATGGAGCTAGAACTGTAAGAAGGAGTTGGAAGAATTTTTTTCGGGTTTGTATTAGGAGCATATATATTCATGATAACATATCTAATAGGGTGAATCTTTAGATCTAGCATTACATATCGCCCTTCTGGGTCCACCAATGTCTTAGAGATCTTAATTGGAAGCCGCTTTCTAGCTAAAACAGTGACTCCCCGAGCCTTTGACGTGTATGGGGCTGATGCCAATACGCGCCAGCCCAACATATTCAACTTGACACATTCTGGTTTGAGTAAATGCGTCTCTTGTAACATTACAATATCTATTGCATTCTTATTGAGGTACATGCCACCCACATTCCATGAAGCCATCTTAATTATAGACATATCTCACAGACAATCAGTTTAAGCATATAAGACCAGGAGCACATAACATGAGACAATGGAGAAAGGTAGAGGGGGGTAGGAGTTGGGAGGGAAGGGGGATAACAATCAGTGTCGTACCAAAAATGTCCATCTGATGGACTCCCACTGCTTCTAAGCTCTAAATGGCTTCCCAGTGTGCTGAGAACCGAAAAATGATCAAAATAAATCAAAACAACCTTGGCGGTGGCCCCGTATCAGCCCCGCCACAACTTCAATGTTAATTGGATAGATATATCCAAGAGCAACCCAAGCCTGGATTCCCTTGTACCTCAACGCCTTAAAAGTATGCACTGAGGAGCGTGTGTTTGGGGTCAGAGTTACCTCTTTCCCCCATCCTCACAACATTAACGGTCACAACAGCGACATAAAACATTTCCAGGTTTCAGATTTGCATTCAAGCCATACAGACATCTAAAGAAAATTGCTGACTGAACTCGCAGTTGTATATCTCTTACCCCGGTGTCCCTTGTACCTGTAAGCAGGTTTGTTGACAGTAAAATAGGGCAACGGGGAAGGTGTGTGCTATGAGTTACCCACCAAGTAGCACAGGTATTTACTAAAGATGGTCCATTAAATACATCAGTCTTTGTTACCCATTGCAGTCAGAGTTCCAAAGCTTAGTATTCGGGTGCCCGATATACTTGTTAGGTGCAGTATTCTATACACAAACACGTGGTGATCAGAGGTTTAACCATCCTCCTCAACACGTTGCTGCAGATTCTGTTCTTGAATATATGCATCAGCATCGTTGGCATTAGTGAAATCCTTAAAAGAGGATCCCATAAAAATACGCAGCCGTGCTGGGTAGAGGATGGCAAATTTCCTCCTGGACGGCGCTAGAGTGGAGCATGCTGGCTGAAAAGCCTTTCATGCCGTGTGAGTTCAGGGGAGTAGTCCTGAAATATTAATAGCCTGGCATCATTCCACTGTAAATCTCTCTTGCGGCGAGATGCTGCCCATATTGCCTCTTTGTGGATATAATTGAGACATTTAAACAGGACCACTCTTGGTTTGGCGTCGGTGGAGTCGGATATCCGACCTGTTCTGTTCTGTGCGCTTGCTCGATGACTAGGTCGCTGCAGACGTCAGCTATTTCAAGTAATTCTGGGAGAGTCTGTCTCAGAAAGACATAGAGAGAAGGGCCTTTCAATGCTTCAGGGAGTCCCACAACCCGCAGGTTGTTCCTGCGGGATCTGTTTTCCATCTAGCTTAGCCCAGACTTGTACTTCTGATTTGTGCAGGGCTGCTGTGGTTTCCTGCAACTCAGATACTGCCTTAAAATTCTCCCCAGCTGTGTGTTCTACATGGGACACCCTCTTATTTAGCTGTTTGTATTGGCTTTTTATATCAGCCACTGCTTGCTGCAGTGCTGCAGCATTCACTTGTGCCTGCTCTGCAAGCATGGGCTGCACCGTCTCCCTCACAGCCTGTACAATGTCCTCATATGTGAGGGGATGGTCAGGAGGGCTCCTGCGTTCTGGCTGGGGTGCTCTGTGAGTCCCTTGGGGCAAGGAGGGGTTGGTGAGTACCTGTGGGAGCGTGATGGTCGCAACCCTGGGGTCCATGTAAGATTCGGCAGCCATCTCTGATGTCTGGGAGCGGTCTCCTTCTCTGGCGCCGCGCTGCTGTTTCCCCGACATTGCGATCACAAGACGGCTCCTGCAGGCTCACTGCGGGTACGGGCGAGGATTAGGCTGTGTCTGGCGTGAGGTAGGGTGAGCCATCGGGCTCTAGCAGGGTATATGTGGCGGGTTAGGCACGGAGATGCGGGGGGAAGCTTTCTACATCCGCCGCACCGGAACCGGAAGCCGAGACAGATGTATTAAGCCTTAACAAGAGATAAATAAAAGGGTGAGAAAGAGAGATAAACGTCCAGCCAATCGGCTCCTTACTGACTTTTTTCAAACGCAGCCTGTAACATGGCAGTTAGCAGGTGATTGGCTGGATGTTTATCTCTCCTTATCACCCTTGCATTTATCTCTTGTTAAGGCTTAATACATCTGCCCCAATGTGTATAGAACACAAAGAGTAGTGTCCTCTCCACTGGCGCTTCAAAACAAACTGAACACAAAACATCCCTGAGGAGGCTGATCATCTACTCTTCTCTGCCCCAAAGTGGGTGTATAAGGTCAGGATAGATCAGATATCAGGATCCCAATGGGATTAATTCACATGCACATGAACAGACCCTTCACCATAAGAACCGGGAGAGAGAGATACCATAGATCCCTGTAAAGAGATAAACCTCTCCTCTTCTCCATTATTTCAGACATTGGGGCAGATGTATGAAGAGTTGTTATGGGGGAGCCCATGTATGAAGGAGCCCGTGAGTGCTAAATGACAAGGGCGCATAGCAGGCCAATGTATGAATGGCTATCAGCAGGGTGGCGAAGCCCTATCTCAACAGCTGGGACAGCGCTGTCCCTGCTGTTAGCTCTGAGCTGCACTGGAGATCTCGTGTGAGTAGTGAGATCCCGCACATGCCCAGTCCAGCCGGCCGGGAGTGGTGTTGGGGAGACAGTGCTTCAGTGTAAACTTACCCCTCTGCCTGCCCCCGCTGCCGGGTCTGTGGCCGGGACCCGCAGATCTACAGTCCCGCTGCTTCTCCTAATGAAAAATGACCTTCATAAAAATGGCTGCCCCTAACAGCAGACCATAAGGTTTCTGCGGTAAGGGGGCGGACATTTTGTTAAGGTAATTTTTCATTAGGCATAGCAGCGTGCCGGGACCGGTGCAGACAAGCAGATCTCTGGGTCCCGGCAGCGATGGCACGAGCAGGGGGGGTGGGAGGTAAGGCAGGTCCCAGCGGCAGTGCTGCACAGCAATAGCCCTGCAGACCCCCGCCGCCCTCACTCACTCAGTGCCTCCCCGCTACCACGGGGTCTGCGGGACTAGTTACGCCACTGTAATACATCTTGTCGATGTCCCTATGCACCGCTATAATACATCTGCCCCAGTGTATGGAAGGTAGAAATAAAGGACTTGTTATTCTGTGTACACCCGCTCACATCCAGGCGTATTCGTATATATGGTAAGGAATAAAAACATATATATTACAGCACTGTTTTATTATAACAAATCACATGTAGACAGAATGTACATTATCAATATAAAAAACCCCATTAAAAACAGGATTCACCATGGGGGGTGGAGAAATTACCGTAATCGGTGGAGAACTAGGTTAAAAAGTTCTCAAAAGCGCTTAAAGTGACAGTCACTGTCATTAAGTAAAGGCTTCCAGGGTCCCAGCAAGCATCTCTCCAAGTGGGGTTGTGGCAAGGTTCGACCCGTACTTGGGTCTTTATCAAGGAAATCTGTGTTGGTTTAGTGTTGGTAGCACTGAAACGAGTCCTTATAGTGCTAGGGGCCAATCATGCGCTCCTTTTGGTGCCAAAAAGTCCAGTGTTTGGTCCATGGAACACTCATGGCTCACTTCTGCCCCACTTCCGGTTGTATCGTATGCATGTCATTGTCCTATTTCCGGTCATGTGAGCAGACTGACAGAGGTCAGCGGTGGCAAAGGTGTGGCTTATTAGTAGAGATGTGCAGACTCGGATTCCGGAGATCCGAGCCCCCACGGACGTCATCATTCCTAGCCCGATTCCGAGCAGCGCTCAGAGATTCCCGCCTGACTCGGTCCGTCCGCATGGTCAGAAAATCATCTCCCGGCGCCGGATTTCGCGAGGCTTTAAAAGCGTCTGCCGCGCCTGCCATCTTCACTCCAGTCAAGTAGTGGGTTGGGAGAGGGTGTGTTGGTGCTACTGCTGGGGCTTAAACTTGAGCTTGACCTTGAGGGCAATATTTTTCAATCGCTGGTGCTGTCTCTCAGTGCTGCTGTGTAGTCTAACTGTGTACTTGTAGTACTACTGTCTCCTCTGTGCGGTCTACCTCTGGTGTGCTGCTGTGCTGTAATTAATTATTTTATTTGCTGGGGCTGTCTCCCTCAGTGCTGCTGTGTACTCTGTTCTCTGCTTAGGAGAACAGTCTAACTGTGTACTTGTAGTACTACTGTCTCCTCTGTGCGGTCTACCTCTGGTGTGCTGTGCTGTAATCAATTATTTTATTTGCTGGGGCTGTCTCCCTCAGTGCTGCTGTGTACTCTGTTCTCTGCTTAGGAGAACAGTCTAACTGTGTACTTGTAGTACTACTGTCTCCTCTGTGCGGTCTACCTCTGGTGTGCTGTGCTGTAATCAATTATTTTATTTGCTGGGGCTGTCTCCCTCAGTGCTGCTGTGTACTCTGTTCTCCTCTCTGCTTAGGAGAACAGTCTAACTGTGTACCTGTAGTACTACTGTCTCCTCTGTGCTGGGGCCTACCTCTGGTGCTGTGCTGTGCCTGTAATATTATATTATATATTAATAATTAATTAATTATATTATATATATAGTCCAAAGGTGCTGCCTGCACTGAATCTGCCAGTATTATTTACTCAGTCCACTGTTGCCACTGGCAGTGCTTCTGCCTACCTAGTGTACCTACCTAGTACATACTAGGCTGCTATATCTAATTTAATTAAAAAATAATACTTGTGCTGTGTGGGACTGTAAAAAATAATTCCATGCTGCTGGTGCACTGACGTGTGCCACTGAGTGCCACTGCCAAGCAGTACCTAATATAAAATTAATTATTATATAAATTCTGCTGGTGCACTGCATAAAGCTACTGGTGGTGTGCAATATAACTACAGTACCTTTTGAGGTGACCACTGGCAGTGCTACTGCCTGCCTGCCTGGCTACCTACGTAGTAGTTTATTTTCTCTACCTACTAGGCTGCTATATTATTAATAATTAATTGAATTATATATAGTCCACTGGTGCTGCCTGCACTGAATACTGTGAATAGAGGTTGCCAGTATTATTTACTCAGTCCACTGTTGCCACGGGCAGTTCTACTGCCTAAGTGTACCTACCTAGTAGTACAAGTACATACTAGGCTGCTATATCTAATTTAATTAAAAAATAATACTTGTGCTGTGTGGGACTGTAAAAAATAATTCCATGCTGCTGGTGCACTGACGTGTGCCACTGAGTGTCACTGGCAAGCAGTACCTAATAATAAAATTAATTTTTATAAATTCTGCTGGTGCACATACTGACGTATCTACCTGTCTTGTGCCTAGTACTGCCGTATTTACCTGTCTGGTGCCTAGTACTGCCGTATCTACCTGTCTGGTTTGGGGCCCACTGCCTAATACTGTCGTATCTACTGTCTGGTGCCTAGTACTGCCGTATCTACCTGTCTGGTCTGGGGTCCACTGCCTAATACTGTCATATCTACTGTCTGGTGCCTAGTACTGCCGTATCTAGCTGTCTGGTTTGGGGCCCACTGCCTAATACTGTCATATCTACTGTCTGGTGCCTAGTACTGCCGTATCTACCTGTCTGGTCTGGGGCCCACTGCCTAATACTGTCATATTTACTGTCTGGTGCCTAGTACTGCCGTATCTACCTGTCTGGTCTGGGGCCCACTGCCTAATACTGTCATATCTACTGTCTGGTGCCTAGTACTGCCGTATCTAGCTGTCTGGTGCCTAGTACTGCTGTATCTACCTGTCTGGTCTGGGGCCAACTGCCTAATACTGCCGTATCTACCTCTGCAGTGTCACTCTTACATGAGCCACGTGTTTGTGCCGCACACTTGTGTGGCTTAGCATAGTTATCCAGCTACCTCGGTGCAACCTTTTGCCCTAAAAACAATATTGTGAGGTGTTAAGAATAGACTGGAAATGAGTGGAAATGAATGTTATTGAGGTTAATATAGCGTAGGAGCAAAAAAAAACAAAATTCTGTGATTTTAGCATTTTTTATGCTTTTTAAACAAAAAAATCAGAACCCAAAACCCAAGAAATCCAAACACAAAACACTTAGGAGGTGTTTTGCCAAAACCCATTAGAACCCAAAACCTCAAGGTAATCAGAACCCAAAACCCGAAAAGTGGCTGGTGCACATCCCTACTTATTAGAGGTGTGCAGTGGATGGGAGGAGTCATATTCAGATTGGTCTTTGTCCCTTTTTTAGAGCACAGAGGCATACTGTGCTTGTTTATCTCTCTTAGCTATATTCTATGGTGGCAATTTGATGAATGTGTCGTGCAGGGATCTCTCTTAAAACGACATGCAAGTTGTTCCACATAAAAAATAAATATAAATAACGATTATACATAAAAATGATTATACATAAAAAATGTTACACCTATACACATACAAAAGCAACCTAAGAATCATAATATACTGTACAGGCAAAAAAATCCCACTCACCTGCACTTAAGTCAGTCGACCTGACTGTATAGCTTATTGTCACAGTTCTCACCCATCAATGTGTAATAGCCGTCAGCCTGGAGATGCAATATCTGTTACCTGTCTTGTACTGTCAGCAGTTCGTCTGGGTAAAGGGCTCACAGGTCAGGGAGGGTGGGCGCTCAGAAGAGCAGATAAAGGTAGTGCAATGTCCCGTCTCAACGTGTTTCTCTGCTATCGGGGTGCAACGGTATCATCAGAAGATAGCTATGACACTGTGACAATAAGCTGTACAATCAGGTCAACTGACTTTTCAGGAGGTTAAGCATAGCACTGAGATCTGGGCATTATTAATTAAAAAAAGTGCAATATCTATTACATCTTTTAAATAAGGTTTTTTTTAACTAGTGCTGTGAAATTGATGTTTTGAGACTTATATTTATTAAAAAGTACATTATTAACTACCAAGTTTTGGCACTCTTATATATACAGGAGAGAGAGAGCACGCAACGGAAATAAAGCGGCACTCGGGGTCTTGGTAAATGTAGAAACAAGTTGGACTAGTTTAATCGATGTGCTAAATGGATCCGTCTTCAGGATACAATGACGATAAGGCCGCCGACCCCCGAAACGTCGATTTAGCACCTGGATTAAACTAGTGCAATAAAGCGGCACTCGGAGTCTTGGTAATTGTATAAACAAATAAAGATGGCTGAAAACAGAAAAAAAGAGCTTGTACTATGAGAGAGGGGCAAGGATACGAAAGCAGAAAAAAGTAGAAGAGATAAAGTGAAAATAAATAAAAAGCTTAAAAAATAAAAAATATAAATAAAAAATAATAAAAATAAAATAAAACAGGATGCACAATGTTTACAGTCCCTTTATGGGCAGTTTGGGAACACCAGTCAAGGATTTGGTATACAGCAAGCCAAGTTTACTAGCTGTCCCTATTCAACCCTACCTGGAGTATGTCTGTGCAGATACTGTACTCCAACTGGCAGCCGGGCAGCTTGTGAAGGTCCGCTGCTGAGCATGCAGTGGAGGTTGGCAGGAGTCCTTTGATGATGTTACCGGTCTTTCATATCTGCCGTGTCGGGACTGGCAGTGTTTGTTCCTCCAGGTGTACCTCTACTCCGCCAGCGCATTTCACATCCGCAGGATGCTTTTTCAAGGATGTTTTCTTTTGAAAAGTCTCTCTTTCTATAGTAAAATCTTCATTAATAAAAACGGAACTACCCAGAAGCGGAAGTAACCTCTTTGGCGGCAACCATAAGGCTTTCCAGGTTTCTTGCTTTTGGAACAGAACACCAGTTTACCGGGCAGCGAGGTCGGGAACCGTGGGCCTCACAGTAATGCAGACTACAATCATTGTCTGTCTGTATACAACATCCATATAGTAGACCCGCTCACATGCCCCCTTCCAACAGGTACACTATGCTCTGCTCCACTGTGCCAGAGCATGTGTACCCGTTGGAAGGGGGCAAAATCTTTGAAAACGAATCTGCTACTTTCTGTGTTTGTGCATGTGTGAGAAAGAGATGTAGTTTCACTCTCTGCCAGCAGTGTTTCGGAGACTCAGGCTGAACTGCTCACAGCCCCTTTAGGCTGCTGGCACATTTATGCTAATTTGAGACACAAGGGGTACAAGATGTGGTGCTGGCAATAAAACTCGGTGGAAACTCTCACCTAATTTTGTTAACCCATACAAGTGACAGTATTATGGAGTTGTAGTGTCACTGTTGTGATGAAAATAGAAATATTACAGATGTGTAGCATTATTTTGCACTATAGGGTTTATTTATTAAGGAATATTTGTGGCATACCCCCCACATATTAAGTATCCGCTAGATGTATCTCTTGGGGACCACAGCAGATATTGAAGTTATCGGCTTAGTCAGTGAGATGTAGAGTTAGTAGGTTATTGTGGTGGTGACACAGATGATGACGATAATAATGTTGCAGCGATATTACAGATGATTACCTATTTGAGTTGCACTGTTATTGTGGTGGGGACACTATAAAAAAAAGGCTAGTGACCCTGTGCCAGTGAGCAGCTCTTCCCCTTGTGTTACCGCGAGTAAGGGGACAGAGAAACACAGCCACAGACACAAGAGCAGACAGATACAACCGCCTGCATCCATCTGTCATGTCTGCCACATGACTTATCCCGCATCACCATATACTAGCGGTTGGCGCTCCCCTGCCCCCTAAATCTCTGCAGTGACTACCCCTGGTCTCCCCTGCTGTGCTGCCGGCATGACCGCCCCGGGCCCGCACTGCCTACATGGCGCTCCCTCCCCTGCCGCCGTAACTCAGCCACCAATATTCCGCACGCTCCACCGACCTTCCCCACGTGATCCCCACGTGATCCCACCGTGCGACACGTCCATTGGCTGCCCTTTTCAGCACGTGAGCATTGCGTCACCTTACGGCCTCGAGACGCTCAGGGGCGGGACGAGAGCAGTCTCTTGTGACGTCACAGACACAAAATAAACGATGACGACGGCGACAGTGACAGTTTTGACTGCAACCTGGATAAAAGAAGCTCATTGTTTTCACTGCTTAATTGTGAATATACAGCCTTATGTACTAAAAGGTAAACAATTGAGTCTGATCGATTGCCCAGCCAAAGTTGTGTGACTTAAAATTTTCAATGGCAGAGCTGTATTAAGTCTGGGAAAGTCAAACAGTGGGCAGTGATATCCCTGCAGCCAATCAGCTCCTAGTTGCCAAGTTACAGACTGGGTCTGAAAAATGACAGTTGGGGGCTAATGGCTGCTGCATTATCACCGTCACTTCATCAATTATCCCGACTTCATACATCTGCCCCTCAGGAATGTGTAGTGAATGTTAAAATGGTAAGGGGGCGTTGAAATGTTGCATAATTTGAATTGGAGTACACTGTAATCTGTCAATATGATCTGCTGTATGTAATGTGCATGAAACTATAAATTATAATGTTGCATAATAATAATAATAATAATAATAATAATAATAATAATAATAATAACTGGGGCTCTGTAATATGGTACAATATGAAATGGATGTACTATCACATAGCATACTGGAGGGCACTAAATTGGGTGTGATATGGGGCTCCGACAGTGGGGATCCCGACAGTCTGTATCTTGACATCCGGATCCCTACTGCCGGTGCTCCGACAGGGGGGGGCGAGTGCAAAGAAGGCTGTTGGGGGCTCGCTGCACTTGCCACGCTGTGGGCCGGTGGACCCCCACAATAGCCCCTGTGAGTCGGGATCCCCCTTGTCGAAGCACCGGCAGCCGGGATCCTGACGCCGGGATACTGACTGTCAGGATCCCCACTGTTGGAGCATCATCTGGCACTCCATTCAAATGAGGCACAATGTGAACAGGGGCATAATGTGGCATAATATGAACTGGGGATACTATATAATGGGAATTGGGGATAATGTATAGTATAATGTGTATTGGCAGCCCTGCAATGTGACATAATGTAAACTAGGGCTCTACGTTTGGGCATAATATTAACTAGGGTACTATTATGGGGCATGCAATTAATATATGCTTTAGAGAGGTGTCCCTCAAGAATCATTGTGACAGGAGTCCCTTCAGAATGTTGCTATGGGCCCCAATATATTTTGGATATACCAGTCCGTGGCCCTGCAGTCCAGTGACACCCTGTATGATCTAACAGCCACTGAGATATAAGAGGTCAGCAGCAAATGCAGATAAACCCATTTGTGTCTGATGTCAGCAGCATTGCTCTGAGGCAACCCAAATGGTGTGAGGTAGCAGGAAAAGGCAGCGAGAGACAGGGACAAGAACACAGTTATGCACAATGTGGCCGCGATATTTGTTGAGAGGAGCTGATTGTTTTGTAGAACAGATAATGGAGCTCTTGTGGTTGATCAGCAATTGCAGGAGCCAAGCAGGAAATCAAGACTGTAAGCTAACCCACAGCTGATAGAGACTATTCAGAGGTGAACGGAAGATCTTTATTAGAAGACACCCTCTACTAAGGATGGCCATTGGTGGCTTTGCCATCTATGGTTGCCATCGATGGCAAAAGTGCAACTGGCCATTGATAGTGGAAAACTATTCAATGGGTGACCATAGTTTTATATATCGACGGTCCTCTATTATGTTTGAGTGATTGCGCTGTGGGCCAATCAAAACATGTTGGTGGTGCTTCACGGGTTTCGGGGGTGGAGCTGTGCCATCGATGTAGGGAAACCATCTGGTTCTCCCTATCGATGTACATAAACCATTGATGATGTTGAATCATCGATGGTCGATGGCCATCCCTACCCCACACTCAGATGGCAAAAAAGTTGTAATCTTTCCATGGTGGCAAGACTCTGGCAAAGGAGGCAGATGACTTTCAGAGAATGCTAGTGATATACTCGATGTTGTAGATTTTCCACACCCGCTCATTGTTTCATGTACGGGAAGATCGTGGTCCTTTCCAGATGAAGTGTGTTGCCACAATGAAATTGTGGCATTTAAGTTCATTTAATGAAGCAAGTGATAAGTATAAGGAAATGTGACATAAGAAAAGTCACATAAGACGAAACGCGTTGGCGATCTTTCCTCCTACCATTATCTAAGATAAGCACTTTATTTACTAATAATCCTGTCTTTTTATAATGTACAGTATGTCCAATTTTTATATACATTTTTTCTTAAAACTCAAAAAATGTTTTAGAATTTTATGTTTTTGTAACCAAATTTGTCATTTAATAAATTGATATTTTTATATAATTGTTTTATATTGCCCATATATATATATATATATATATATATATTTATATTCAGCGGGTTTGCAATAATTAGTCGCCGATATATTCATACATTGCCTTTATGTTTTTTAAGTAACATACCATTACTTTTACTTGAAGATTGGCAGACACCCTATATAAATAAGGAAATATTATTGTTTTTTTATGCGTTCTAAAGCACAAGTGGCGCCGTTCATCCAATATATATATATATATATATCCAGAAAAAAAGGGGGTTGTGACCTTGTCCTGCGCTCTTTGGAAAGCAGCACTATATAAATCCTACATTATTAATGTTGTTATGGTGATTAAGTCTGTGGGGGGTAGGGGGAGAGGAAACCGCAAACTCATTGTATCAAAAGAATATTAACATCATGAGTAGTTACCGATCATCCCTGCGCGATGAGGTGATCAGTAACTACTATATAGCTGATGACCCGCGTGTTTAGCAGGTCACTGGGACATCGGTGAACGATATCGGTAACTGATTTCGGTACTTATGTAGTATCTGGGCGTCCGATTTTGTGATTGTATGCCTTACCTTAACAAGTTTAACAAGGTCCTGTTCATTTCCCCACTATCCAAGTGGGCATAGAGTTGATTTTATATACCGTGGCGTGGCAAACCCGGCGAGGGGCCACGGAAAACATTTTAAGTAATCCGTGGTCGCTCGCCACGCTTCGGGCTCGGTGACTTGCTGCGCTCGCCACACTATATAAAGTAAACTCTATGCCCACTAGTGGGGAAATGAACAGGACCATGTTAACATTGAATCCTATGCAAAATTGCATGCGATACTACGCGATGCAATGTGATTTTCCGACCCGATCTTAAAATCGGACGCCCAGATACTACATAAGTACCCTGATTTCTAGATTATCCAGTGGAATTGTTGATATAGTTAACTTTATCGCAAGTGTCTCTGGTCTCCAGTGTGTATGGGGCTTAATTGTCAGTGTATACCAAGAACATATTATCATACCTCTTTCCTTTTTTTTTAGGTGAGTGGTCTCCATGAAAGTGATGAAGAAGTCCTAATATGTGACTACTGCACGGTGACCAGGACCTGGACTGCAGAATCGTCCTCAAGTCAACGAACAAAGATGGTGCACAGCAACAAGAGACCCAAGCCAGGTAATTAATGAACATCATTAATTACTAATAAAATGTTTTTGGTATCCAATTGGGGTTTGTATACTGGTGGTAAATCATTCGATAGACAAATAGGTGGGTGGGTATGCAGATGTTAAATCAAAAGATAGATAGATAGATAGATAGATAGATAGATAGATAGATAGATAGATGGATGGGTGGGTAGATAGATGGTACATTTTAAGAGAGTTAGAGGGGTGGGTAGGTAGGTAGATAGATGGTAAATCATTAGATAGATCGATAGCTAGAGCTACCCTAAAAAAATCCTTGGTGCTTGTTTATTATCTTTGGAGGTTCTAGCAGTAAAGACAAAGCTTCTCAAATGGGGATGGCCAGCCTCTTCAGCAAATTGCGCAGCTTTGTGAGGAATATGATTTGGGTAATATCAGGAGATGTGGACAGGAGCTTTATTAATGACATCAGCCAATGATAGCTATTAGGGTATATTTGTATATTTCGCTTCATATGAATGTATATGTCATTCTTCCACATTCATACAGTATTTCGTTATATTTGTCAATATAATGCCGCATAGCCTCCTAATGCCCAGAGGGATGGGTAGTCCATCAGACACGGGTCCCCAGAGGTTTCCCCCACAGGGGGTTTTCCCTCTCCTGAGTGCTGAAGGATGATTCTTTGTGAGTCACGAGGCTACCACCAGCTTGGCCCTCCTATAGGGTACACAGATGTTAAATCAAAAGATAGATAGGTGGGTATATCCATAGATGGTAAATCATTAGATAGATATGTGGGTAGGTAGATAGATGGCAAATCATTAGCATAACCCAGCACAATACACATAGATAGATATTTATATAGACAGTTAAATAGATACATACAGTAGGTAGATAATGGATCAATAATTGAACGATCCTGGAGACATAATGAATAGTTGGCAAATCATTATTTTAATGGCCAAATCATAGCTCGATTATTTAAAAAGAAGATACATGCATAGTGCATGTTTCTAAAGCCCTCATACACAGTTGACGAGAAATGAAAATATACCGCTCCAAGGGCATTTTTTTCATTGGCCATATAGCTGATGACCCGCGTGTTTAGCAGGTCACTAGGAAATCAGTGAACGATGTCGTAACCGATTTCTAGAGTATCCAGTGGAATTGGGTAGATAGATGGTACATTTTTAGAGAGTTAGAGGGCTAGGTAGGTAGATAGATGGTAAATCATTAGATAGATCGATAGCTAGATAAATAGATGGCTGGGAAAGTCGTTAGATAGATAATTGGGTGGGTGAAGCGCAATACCTGTAAAAGATAGGTGGGTGATCCCTCACTCCTTGTGTAATAGTGCATCTCGGCCAGCAGGGAGTTGTAATCCTTGGTACCCACATATTTTTTTCACTGAGCGCAATACTGATAGATAGGTAGATAGATAGATAGACAGATAAATAGATCGGTGGGTTTGTGGACAGGTGGTAAATCATTTGATATACAAATAGGTGGGTAGGTACACATGTTAAATCAAAAGATAGATAGATGGATGGGTGGGCAGATAGATGGTACATTTTTAGAGAGTTAGAGGGGTAGGTAGGTAGACAATGGTAAATCATTAGATAGATCGATAGCTAGATAAATAGATGGCTGGGTAAGTCGGTAGATAGATAATTGGGTGGGTGAAGCGCAATACCTGTAAAAGATAGGTGGGTGCTCCCTCACTCCTTGTGTAATAGAGCATCTTGGCCAGCAGGGAGTTGTAATCCTTGGTACCCACATATTTTTTTCACTGAGCGCAATACTGATAGATAGATATACTGTATAGATAGATAGATATATATATAGATAGATGGGTGGGTTTGTAGACAGGTGGTAAATCATTTAATAGACAAATAGGTGTGTGGGTACACATGTTAAATCAAAAGATAGATTGATAGATAGGTAGATGGATGGGTGGGTAGATAGATGGTACATTTTTAGAGAGTTAGGTAGGTAGATAGATGGTAAATCATTAGATAGCTCGATAGCTAGATAAATAGATGGCTGGGTAGGTCGGTAGATAGATAAATGGGTGGGTGAAGCGCAATACCTTTAAAAGATAGGTGGGTGGACACAGCATAATCATTGCTGTCATTACCATCCTCCATATACATCCCCTGCTACCTGATGTTTCCTCATACTGTATATACCCAGCCTTCTTGGGGAGATATCCCTGTGGGAGTTAAGTATCTTTTCACAGACCAAGTTCCTAATTTGGATGTGCCTGCAGACTTGGAGCTACCCTAAAAAAATCCTTGGTGCTTGTTTATTATTTTTGGAGGTTCTAGCAGATAAATACAATGCTTCTCAAATGGGGATGGCCAGCCTCTTCAGCAAATTGCGCAGATTTGTGAGGAATAGGATTTGGGTCATATCAGGAGATGTGGACAAGAGCTTTATTAATGACATCAGCCAATGATAGCTATTAGGGTATATTTGTATATTTCTTTTCATATGAATGTATATTTCATTTTTCCATGTTCATACAGTATTTCATTATATTTGTTAATATAACTCTGCATAGCCTCCTAATGCCCAGAGGGACGGGCAGTCCATCAGCCACGGGTCCCCAGAGGTTTCCCCCACAGGGGGTTTTGCCTCTCCTGAGTGCTGAAGGATGATTCTTTGTGAGTCACGAGGCTACCACCAGCTTGGTCCTCCTATAGGATACACAGATGTTAAATGAAAAGATAGATAGATAGATAGATAGATAGGTGGGTATATCGATAGATGGTAAATCATTAGATAGATATGTGGGTAGTTAGATAGATGGCAAATCATTAGCATAACCCAGCACAATATATATATAGATAGATATTTATATAGACAGTTAAATAGATAAATTGGTAGATAATGGATCAATAATTGACCGATAATGGAGACCTAATCAATAATTGGCAAATCATTATTTTAATAGCCAAATCATAACTTGATTATTTAAAAAGAAGATGCATGCATAGTGCATGTTTCTGAAGCCCTCATACACAGTTGACGAGAAATGAAAATATATCCCTCCAAGGGCATTTTTGAGCGATATCTTTTTTTTCCCATCTCTTATGTATACACTCAGTATAGTTAATGATGTGTGCTTCTCGAGCATCGTGACCGACCACCCGGATCCCCGGTGCCCTGAACATGCAGGTCAACATTGACCATATAGCTGATGACCCGCGTGTTTAGCAGGTCACTAGGACATCAGTGAACGATATCGTAACCGATTTCTAGATTATCCAGTGGAATTGACGATATAGTTAACTATATCGCAAGTGTCCCTGGTCTCCAGTGTGTATGGGGCTTAATTGTCAGTGTATACCAAGAACATATTATCATGCCTCTTTCCTTTTTTTAGGTAAGTGGTCTCCATGAAACCGATGAAGAAGTCCTAATATGCGACTACTGCAAGGGGACCGGGATCTGGACTGCAGAATCGTCCTCAAGTCAACGAACAAAGATGGTGCACAGAAACAGGAGACCCAAGTCAGGTAATTAATGAAAATTAATTACTGATAATATGTTTTTGGTATACATTTGCACTTCACAAATAGGACTCAATAGATATATTAATAGATAGATAGATAAATAGATGGCTGGGTGGAGGGTTAGATAGATAGGTGAGTCAGTGGGTGAAGCGCAATACCTGTAAAAGATAGGTGGGTGATCCCTCACTCCTTGTGTAATAGTGCATCTCGGCCAGCAGGGAGTTGTAATCCTTGGTACCCACATATTTTTTTCACTGAGCGCAATACTGATAGATAGATAGATAGATAGATAGATAGATAGATAGATGGGTGGGTTTGTAGACAGGTGGTAAATCATTTGATAGACAAATAGGTGGGTGGGAAAACATGTTAAATCAAAAGATAGATAGATAGATAGATAGATAGATAGATAGATAGATAGATAGATAGACAGATACATAGATAGATGGATGGGTGGGTAGATAGATGGTACATTTTTAGAGGGTTAGGTAGGTAGATAGATGGTAAATCATTAGATAGATCGATAGCTAGATAAATTGATGGCTGGGTAGGTCGGTAGATAGATAATTGGGTGGGTGAAGCGCAATACCTGTAAAAGATAGGTGGGTGATCCCTCACTCCTTGTGTAATAGTGCATCTCAGCCAGCAGGGAGTTGTAATCCTTGGTACCCACATATTTTTTTCACTGAGCGCAATACTGATAGATAGAAAGATAAATAGATGGGTGGGTTTGTAGACAGGTGGTAAATCATTTGATAGACAAATAGGTGGTTGGGTACACATGTTAAATCAAAAGATAGATAGATAGATAGATGGATGGGTGGGTAGATAGATGGTACATTTTTAGAGGGTTATGTAGGTAGATAGATGGTAAATCATTAGATAGATCGATAGCTAGATAAATAGATGGCTGGGAAAGTCGTTAGATCGATAATTGGGTGGGTAAAGCGCAATACCTGTAAAAGATAGGTGGGTGATCCCTCACTCCTTGTGTAATAGTGCATCTCGGCCAGCAGGGAGTTGTAATCCTTGGTACCCACATATTTTTTTCACTGAGCGCAATACTGATAGATAGGTAGATAGATAGATAGATAGATAGATAGATAGATAAATAGATGGGGGGGTTTGTGGACAGGTGGTAAATCATTTGATATACAAATAGGTGGGTAGGTACACATGTTAAATCAAAAGATAGATAGATTGATGGATGGGTGGGTAGATAGATGGTACATTTTTAGAGAGTTAGAGTGGTAGGTAGGTAGACAATGGTAAAGCATTAGATAGATCGATAGCTAGATAAATAGATGGCTGGGTAAGTCGGTAGATAGATAATTGGGTGGGTGAAGCGCAATACCTGTAAAAAATAGGTGGGTGATCCCTCACTCCTTGTGTAATAGTGCATCTTGACCAGCAGGGAGTTGTAATCCTTGGTACCCACATATTTTTTCACTGAGCGCCATACTGATAGATAGATATACTGTATAGATAGATAGATATATAGATAGATGGGTGGGTTTGTAGACAGGTGGTAAATAATTTGATAGACAAATAGGTGTGTGGGTACACATGTTAAATCAAAAGATAGATAGATAGATAGATAGATAGATAGATAGATAGATAGATAGATAGGTAGATGGATGGGTGGGTAGATAGATGGTACATTTTTAGAGAGTTAGGTAGGTAGATAGATGGTAAATTATTAGATAGCTCGATAGCTAGATAAATAGATGGCTGGGTAGGTCGGTAGATAGATAAATGGGTGGGTGAAGCGCAATACCTTTAAAAGATAGGTGGGTGGACACAGCATAATCATTGCTGTCATTACCATCCTCCATATACATCCCCTGCTACCTGATGTTTCCTCATACTGTATATACCCAGCCTTCTTGGGGAGAGATCCCTGTGGGAGTTAAGTATCTTTTCACAGACCAAGTTCCTAATTTGGATGTGCCTGCAGACTTGGAGCTACCCTAAAAAAATCCTTGGTGCTTGTTTATTATCTTTGGAGGTTCTAGCAGATAAATACAATGCTTCTCAAATGGGGATGGCCAGCCTCTTCAGCAAATTGCGCAGATTTGTGAGGAATATGATTTGGGTCATATCAGGAGATTTGGACAGGAGCTTTATTAATGACATCAGCCAATGATAGCTATTAGGGTATATTTGTATATTTCTTTTCATACGAATGTATATTTCATTCTTCCATGTTCATACAGTATTTCATTATATTTGTTAATATAACTCTGCATAGCCTCCTAATGCCCAGAGGGACGGGCAGTCCATCAGCCACGGGTCCCCAGAGGTTTCCCCCACAGGGGGTTTTGCCTCTCCTGAGTGCTGAAGGATGATTCTTTGTGAGTCACGAGGCTACCACCAGCTTGGTCCACCTGGGTTTGTAGACAGGTGGTAAATCATTTGATAGACAAATAGGTGGGTGGGTACACATGTTAAATCAAAAGATATATAGATAGATAGATGGATGGGTGGGTAGATAGATGGTACATTTTTAGAGGATTAGGTAGGTAGATAGATGGTAAATCATTAGATAGATCGATAGCTAGATAAATAGATGGCTGGGTAGGTCGGTAGATAGATGATTGGGTGGGTGAAGCGCAATACCTGTAAAAGATAGGTGGGTGATCCCTCACTCCTTGTGTAATAGTGCATCTCGGCCAGCAGGGAGTTGTAATCCTTGGTACCCACATATTTTTTTTCACTGAGCGCAATAGTGATAGATAGATAGATAGATAAATAGATGGGTGGGTTTGTAGACAGGTGGTAAATCATTTGATAGACAAATAGGTGGGTGGGTACACATGTTAAATCAAAAGATAGATAGATAGATGGATGGGTGGGTAGATAGATGGTACATTTTTAGAGAGTTAGAGGGCTAGGTAGGTAGATAGATGGTAAATCATTAGATAGATCAATAGCTAGATAAATAGATGGCTGGGAAAGTCGTTAGATAGATAATTGGGTGGGTGAAGCGCAATACCTGTAAAAGATAGGTGGGTGATCCCTCACTCCTTGTGTAATAGTGCATCTCGGCCAGCAGGGAGTTGTAATCCTTGGTACCCACATATTTTTTTCACTGAGCGCAATACTGATAGATAGGTAGATAGATAGATAGACAGATAAATAGATCGGTGGGTTTGTGGACAGGTGGTAAATTATTTGATATACAAATAGGTGGGTAGGTACACATGTTAAATCAAAAGATAGATAGATTGATGGATGGGTGGGTAGATAGATGGTACATTTTTAGAGAGTTAGAGGGGTAGGTAGGTAGACAATGGTAAGTCATTAGATAGATCGATAGCTAGATAAATAGATGGCTGGGTAAGTCTGTAGATAGATAATTGGGTGGGTGAAGCGCAATACCTGTAAAAGATAGGTGGGTGATCCCTCACTCCTTGTGTAATAGTGCATCTTGGCCAGCAGGGAGTTGTAATCCTTGGTACCCACATATTTTTTTCACTGAGCGCAATACTGATAGATAGATATACTGTATAGATAGATAGATATATAGATAGATGGGTGGGTTTGTAGACAGGTGGTAAATCATTTGATAGACAAATAGGTGTGTGGGTACACATGTTAAATCAAAAGATAGATAGATAGATGGATGGGTGGGTAGATAGATGGTACATTTTTAGAGAGTTAGGTAGGTAGATAGATGGTAAATCATTAGATAGCTCGATAGCTAGATAAATAGATGGCTGGGTAGGTCGGTAGATAGATAAATGGGTGGGTGAAGCGCAATACCTTTAAAAGATAGGTGGGTGGACACAGCATAATCATTGCTGTCATTACCATCCTTCATATACATCCCCTGCTACCTGATGTTTCCTCATACTGTATATACCCAGCCTTCTTGGGGAGAGATCCCTGTGGGAGTTAAGTATCTTTTCACAGACCAAGTTCCTAATTTGGATGTGCCTGCAGACTTGGAGCTACCCTAAAAAAATCCTTGGTGCTTGTTTATTATCTTTGGAGGTTCTAGCAGATAAATACAATGCTTCTCAAATGGGGATGGCCAGCCTCTTCAGCAAATTGCGCAGATTTGTGAGGAATATGATTTGGGTCATATCAGGAGATGTGGACAGGAGCTTTATTAATGACATCAGCCAATGATAGCTATTAGGGTATATTTGTATATTTCTTTTCATATGAAAGTATATTTAATTCTTCCATGTTCATACAGTATTTCATTATATTTGTTAATATAACTCTGCATAGCCTCCTAATGCCCAGACGGACGGGCAGTCCATCAGCCACGGGTCCCCAGAGGTTTCCCCCACAGGGGGTTTTCCCTCTCCTGAGTGCTGAAGGATGATTCTTTGTGAGTCACGAGGCTACCACCAGCTTGGCCCTCCTATAGGGTACACAGATGTTAAATCAAAAGATAGGTGGGTATATCCATAGATGGTAAATCATTAGATAGATATGTGGGTAGGTAGATAGATGGCAAATCATTAGCATAACCCAGCACAATACATATAGATTGATATTTATATAGACAGTTAAATAGATACATACAGTAGGTAGATAATGGATCAATAATTGACCGATCCTGGAGACATAATGAATAGTTGGCAAATCATTCTTTTAATGGCCAAATCATAGCTCGATTATTTAAAAAGAGGATGCATGCATAGTGCATGTTTCTAAAGCCCTCATACACAGTTGATGAGAAATAAAAATATACCGCTCCAAGGGCACTTTTGAGCGATATTTTATTTTTTTTTCCACTGGCCAT
This sequence comes from Crinia signifera, assembly GCF_055691185.1. Lineage (NCBI taxonomy): Eukaryota > Metazoa > Chordata > Amphibia > Anura > Myobatrachidae > Crinia > Crinia signifera. Next base: position 41,617,465 of record NC_139222.1, read on the forward strand.
ATAGCTGATGACCCGCGTGTTTAGCAGGTCACTAGGAAATCAGTGAACGATGTCGTAACCGATTTCTAGAGTATCCAGTGGAATTGTCGATATAGTTAACTATATCGCAAGTGTCCCTGGTCTCCAGTGTGTATGGGGCTTAATTGTCAGTGTATACCAAGAACATATTATCATACCTCTTTCCTTTTTTTTTAGGTGAGTGGTCTACATGAAACCGATGAAGAAGTCCTAATATGCGACTACTGCAGGGTGACCGGGACCTGGACTGCAGAATCGTCCTCAAGTCAACGATCAAAGATGGTGCACAGCAACAAGAGACCCAAGCCAGGTAATTAATGAACATCATTAATTACTGATAATATGTTTTTTGGTATCCATTTGGGGTTTGTAGACAGGTGGTAAATCATTTGATAGACAAATAGGTGGGTATACAGATGTTAAATCAAAAGATAGATAGATAGATAGATAGATAGATAGATAGATAGATGGATGGATGGGTGGGTAGATAGATGGTACATTTTAAGAGAGTTAGAGGGGTGGGTAGGTAGGTAGATAGATGGTAAATCATTAGATAGATCGATAGCTAGATAAATAGATGGCTGGGTAAGTCGGTAGATAGATAATTGGGTGGGTGAAGCGCAATACCTTTAAAAGATAGGTGGGTGGACACAGCATAATCATTGCGGTCATTACCATCCTCCATATACATCTCCTGCTACCTGATGTTTCCTCATATATACCCAGCCTTCTCGGGGAGAGATCCCTGTGGGAGGTAAGTATCTTGTCACAGACCAAGTTCCTAACTTGGATGTGCCTGCAGACTTGGAGCTACCCTAAAAAAATCCTTGGTGCTTGTTTATTATCTTTGGAGGTTCTAGCAGTAAAGACAAAGCTTCTCAAATGGGGATGGCCAGCCTCTTCAGCAAATTGCGCAGCTTTGTGAGGAATATGATTTGGGTAATATCAGGAGATGTGGACAGGAGCTTTATTAATGACATCAGCCAATGATAGCTATTAGGGTATATTTGTATATTTCGCTTCATATGAATGTATATGTCATTCTTCCACATTCATGAAGTATTTCGATAAATTTGTCAATATAATGCCGCATAGCCTCCTAATGCCCAGAGGGACGGGCAGTCCATCAGCCACGGGTCCCCAGAGGTTTCCCCCACAGGGGGTTTTCCCTCTCCTGAGTGCTGAAGGATGATTCTTTGTGAGTCACGAGGCTACCACCAGCTTGGCCCTCCTATAGGGTACACAGATGTTAAATCAAAAGATAGATAGGTGGGTATATACATAGATGGTAAATCATTAGATAGATATGTGGGTAGGTACATAGATGGCAAATCATTAGCATAACCCAGCACAATACATATAGATAGATATTTATATAGACAGTTAAATAGATACATACAGTAGGTAGATAATGGATCAATAATTGACCGATCCTGGAGACATAATGAATAGTTGGCAAATCATTCTTTTAATGGCCAAATCATAGCTCGATTATTTAAAAAGAAGATGCATGCATAGTGCATGTTTCTAAAGCCCTCATACACAGTTGATGAGAAATAAAAATATACCGCTCCAAGGGCACTTTTGAGCGATTTTTTTTTTTTTTTCCACTGGCCATATAGCTGATGACCCGCGTGTTTAGCAGTTCACTAGGAAATCAGTGAACGATGTCGTAACCGATTTCTAGAGTATCCAGTGGAATTGTCGATATATTTAACTATATCGCAAGTGTCCCTGGTCCCCAGTGTGTATGGGGCTTAATTGTCAGTGTATACCAAGAACATATTATCATACCTCTTTCCTTTTTTTTTAGGTGAGTGGTCTACATGAAACCGATGAAGAAGTCCTAATATGCGACTACTGCAGGGTGACCGGGACCTGGACTGCAGAATCGTCCTCAAGTCAACGATCAAAGATGGTGCACAGCAACAAGAGACCCAAGCCAGGTAATTAATGAACATCATTAATTACTGATAATATGTTTTTTGGTATCCATTTGGGGTTTGTAGACAGGTGGTAAATCATTTGATAGACAAATAGGTGGGTGGGTATACAGATGTTAAATCAAAAGATAGATAGATAGATGGATGGGTGGGTAGATAGATGGTACATTTTAAGAGAGTTAGAGGGGTGGGTAGGTAGGTAGATAGATGGTAAATCATTAGATAGATCGATAGCTAGATAAATAGATGGCTGGGTAAGTCGGTAGATAGATAATTGGGTGGGTGAAGCGCAATACCTTTAAAAGATAGGTGGGTGGACACAGCATAATCATTGCGGTCATTACCATCCTCCATATACATCTCCTGCTACCTGATGTTTCCTCATATATACCCAGCCTTCTCGGGGAGAGATCCCTGTGGGAGGTAAGTATCTTCTCACAGACCAAGTTCCTAACTTGGATGTGTCTGCAGACTTGGAGCTACCCTAAAAAAATCCTTGGTGCTTGTTTATTATCTTTGGAGGTTCTAGCAGTAAAGACAAAGCTTCTCAAATGGGGATGGCCAGCCTCTTCAGCAAATTGCGCAGCTTTGTGAGGAATATGATTTGGGTAATATCAGGAGATGTGGACAGGAGCTTTATTAATGACATCAGCCAATGATAGCTATTAGGGTATATTTGTATATTTCGCTTCATATGAATGTATATGTCATTCTTCCACATTCATGAAGTATTTCGATAAATTTGTCAATATAATGCCGCATAGCCTCCTAATGCCCAGAGGGACGGGCAGTCCATCAGCCACGGGTCCCCAGAGGTTTCCCCCACAGGGGGTTTTCCCTCTCCTGAGTGCTAAATGATGATTCTTTGTGAGTCACGAGGCTACCACCAGCTTGGCCCTCCTATAGGGTACACAGATGTTAAATCAAAAGATAGATAGGTGGGTATATACATAGATGGTAAATCATTAGATAGATATGTGGGTAGGTACATAGATGGCAAATCATTAGCATAACCCAGCACAATACATATAGATAGATATTTATATAGACAGTTAAATAGATACATACAGTAGGTAGATAATGGATCAATAATTGACCGATCCTGGAGACATAATGAATAGTTGGCAAATCATTCTTTTAATGGCCAAATCATAGCTCGATTATTTAAAAAGAAGATGCATGCATAGTGCATGTTTCTAAAGCCCTCATACACAGTTGATGAGAAATAAAAATATACCGCTCCAAGGGCACTTTTGAGCGATATTTTTTTTTTTTTTTTCACTGGCCATATAGCTGATGACCCGCGTGTTTAGCAGGTCACTAGGAAATCAGTGAACGATGTCGTAACCGATTTCTAGAGTATCCAGTGGAATTGTCGATATAGTTAACTATATCGCAAGTGTCCCTGGTCTCCAGTGTGTATGGGGCTTAATTGTCAGTGTATACCAAAAACATATTATCATACCTCTTTCCTTTTTTTTTAGGTGAGTGGTCTACATGAAACCGATGAAGAAGTCCTAATATGCGACTACTGCAGGGTGACCGGGACCTGGACTGCAGAATCGTCCTCAAGTCAACGATCAAAGATGGTGCACAGCAACAAGAGACCCAAGCCAGGTAATTAATGAACATCATTAATTACTGATAATATGTTTTTTGGTATCCATTTGGGGTTTGTAGACAGGTGGTAAATCATTTGATAGACAAATAGGTGGGTGGGTATACAGATGTTAAATCAAAAGATAGATAGAGAGATAGATGGATGGGTGGGTAGATAGATGGTACATTTTAAGATAGTTAGAGGGGTGGGTAGGTAGGTAGATAGATGGTAAATCATTAGATAGATCGATAGCTAGATAAATAGATGGCTGGGTAAGTCGGTAGATAGATAATTGGGTGGGTGAAGCGCAATACCTTTAAAAGATAGGTGGGTGGACACAGCATAATCATTGCGGTCATTACCATCCTCCATATACATCTCATGCTACCTGATGTTTCCTCATATATACCCAGCCTTCTCGGGGAGAGATCCCTGTGGGAGGTAAGTATCTTCTCACAGACCAAGTTCCTAACTTGGATGTGTCTGCAGACTTGGAGCTACCCTAAAAAAATCCTTGGTGCTTGTTTATTATCTTTGGAGGTTCTAGCAGTAAAGACAAAGCTTCTCAAATGGGGATGGCCAGCCTCTTCAGCAAATTGCGCAGCTTTGTGAGGAATATGATTTGGGTAATATCAGGAGATGTGGACAGGAGCTTTATTAATGGCATCAGCCAATGATAGCTATTAGGGTATATTTGTATATTTCGCTTCATATGAATGTATATGTCATTCTTCCACATTCATGAAGTATTTCGATAAATTTGTCAATATAATGCCGCATAGCCTCCTAATGCCCAGAGGGACGGGCAGTCCATCAGCCACGGGTCCCCAGAGGTTTCCCCCACAGGGGGTTTTCCCTCTCCTGAGTGCTGAAGGATGATTCTTTGTGAGTCACGAGGCTACCACCAGCTTGGCCCTCCTATAGGGTACACAGATGTTAAATCAAAAGATAGATAGGTGGGTATATACATAGATGGTAAATCATTAGATAGATATGTGGGTAGGTACATAGATGGCAAATCATTAGCATAACCCAGCACAATACATATAGATAGATATTTATATAGACAGTTAAATAGATACATACAGTAGGTAGATAATGGATCAATAATTGACCGATCCTGGAGACATAATGAATAGTTGGCAAATCATTCTTTTAATGGCCAAATCATAGCTCGATTATTTAAAAAGAAGATGCATGCATAGTGCATGTTTCTAAAGCCCTCATACACAGTTGATGAGAAATAAAAATATACCGCTCCAAGGGCACTTTTGAGCGATATTTTTTTTTTTCACTGGCCATATAGCTGATGACCCGCGTGTTTAGCAGGTCACTAGGAAATCAGTGAATGATGTCGTAACCGATTTCTAGAGTATCCAGTGGAATTGTCAATATAGTTAACTATATCGCAAGTGTCCCTGGTCTCCAGTGTGTATGGGGCTTAATTGTCAGTGTATACCAAGAACATATTATCATACCTCTTTCCTTTTTTTTAGGTGAGTGGTCTACATGAAACCGATGAAGAAGTCCTAATATGCGACTACTGCAGGGTGACCGGGACCTGGACTGCAGAATCGTCCTCAAGTCAACGATCAAAGATGGTGCACAGCAACAAGAGACCCAAGCCAGGTAATTAATGAACATCATTAATTACTGATAATATGTTTTTTGGTATCCATTTGGGGTTTGTAGACAGGTGGTAAATCATTTGATAGACAAATAGGTGGGTGGGTATACAGATGTTAAATCAAAAGATAGATAGAGAGATAGATGGATGGGTGGGTAGATAGATGGTACATTTTAAGATAGTTAGAGGGGTGGGTAGGTAGGTAGATAGATGGTAAATCATTAGATAGATCGATAGCTAGATAAATAGATGGCTGGGTAAGTCGGTAGATAGATAATTGGGTGGGTGAAGCGCAATACCTTTAAAAGATAGGTGGGTGGACACAGCATAATCATTGCGGTCATTACCATCCTCCATATACATCTCCTGCTACCTGATGTTTCCTCATATATACCCAGCCTTCTCGGGGAGAGATCCCTGTGGGAGGTAAGTATCTTCTCACAGACCAAGTTCCTAACTTGGATGTGTCTGCAGACTTGGAGCTACCCTAAAAAAATCCTTGGTGCTTGTTTATTATCTTTGGAGGTTCTAGCAGTAAAGACAAAGCTTCTCAAATGGGGATGGCCAGCCTCTTCAGCAAATTGCGCAGCTTTGTGAGGAATATGATTTGGGTAATATCAGGAGATGTGGACAGGAGCTTTATTAATGACATCAGCCAATGATAGCTATTAGGGTATATTTGTATATTTCGCTTCATATGAATGTATATGTCATTCTTCCACATTCATGAAGTATTTCGATAAATTTGTCAATATAATGCCGCATAGCCTCCTAATGCCCAGAGGGACGGGCAGTCCATCAGCCACGGGTCCCCAGAGGTTTCCCCCACAGGGGGTTTTCCCTCTCCTGAGTGCTGAAGGATGATTCTTTATGAGTCACGAGGCTACCACCAGCTTGGCCCTCCTATAGGGTACACAGATGTTAAATCAAAAGATAGATAGGTGGGTATATACATAGATGGTAAATCATTAGATAGATATGTGGGTAGGTACATAGATGGCAAATCATTAGCATAACCCAGCACAATACATATAGATAGATATTTATATAGACAGTTAAATAGATACATACAGTAGGTAGATAATGGATCAATAATTGACCGATCCTGGAGACATAATGAATAGTTGGCAAATCATTCTTTTAATGGCCAAATCATAGCTCGATTATTTAAAAAGAAGATGCATGCATAGTGCATGTTTCTAAAGCCCTCATACACAGTTGATGAGAAATAAAAATATACCGCTCCAAGGGCACTTTTGAGCGATATTTTTTTTTTTTTTCCACTGGCCATATAGCTAATGACCCGCGTGTTTAGCAGGTCACTAGGAAATCAGTGAACGATGTCGTAACCGATTTCTAGAGTATCCAGTGGAATTGTCGATATAGTTAACTATATCGCAAGTGTCCCTGGTCTCCAGTGTGTATGGGGCTTAATTGTCAGTGTATACCAAGAACATATTATCATACCTCTTTCCTTTTTTTTTAGGTGAGTGGTCTACATGAAACCGATGAAGAAGTCCTAATATGCGACTACTGCAGGGTGACCGGGACCTGGACTGCAGAATCGTCCTCAAGTCAACGATCAAAGATGGTGCACAGCAACAAGAGACCCAAGCCAGGTAATTAATGAACATCATTAATTACTGATAATATGTTTTTTGGTATCCATTTGGGGTTTGTAGACAGGTGTTAAATCATTTGATAGACAAATAGGTGGGTGGGTATACAGATGTTAAATCAAAAGATAGATAGATAGATGGATGGGTGGGTAGATAGATGGTACATTTTAAGAGAGTTAGATGGGTGGGTAGGTAGGTAGATAGATGGTAAATCATTAGATAGATCGATAGCTAGATAAATAGATGGCTGGGTAAGTCGGTAGATAGATAATTGGGTGGGTGAAGCGCAATACCTTTAAAAGATAGGTGGGTGGACACAGCATAATCATTGCGGTCATTACCATCCTCCATATACATCTCCTGCTACCTGATGTTTCCTCATATATACCCAGCCTTCTCGGGGAGAGATCCCTGTGGGAGGTAAGTATCTTCTCACAGACCAAGTTCCTAACTTGGATGTGTCTGCAGACTTGGAGCTACCCTAAAAAAATCCTTGGTGCTTGTTTATTATCTTTGGAGGTTCTAGCAGTAAAGACAAAGCTTCTCAAATGGGGATGGCCAGCCTCTTCAGCAAATTGCGCAGCTTTGTGAGGAATATGATTTGGGTAATATCAGGAGATGTGGACAGGAGCTTTATTAATGACATCAGCCAATGATAGCTATTAGGGTATATTTGTATATTTCGCTTCATATGAATGTATATGTCATTCTTCCACATTCATGAAGTATTTCGATAAATTTGTCAATATAATGCCGCATAGCCTCCTAATGCCCAGAGGGACGGGCAGTCCATCAGCCACGGGTCCCCAGAGGTTTCCCCCACAGGGGGTTTTCCCTCTCCTGAGTGCTGAAGGATGATTCTTTGTGAGTCACGAGGCTACCACCAGCTTGGCCCTCCTATAGGGTACACAGATGTTAAATCAAAAGATAGATAGGTGGGTATATACATAGATGGTAAATCATTAGATAGATATGTGGGTAGGTACATAGATGGCAAATCATTAGCATAACCCAGCACAATACATATAGATAGATATTTATATAGACAGTTAAATAGATACATACAGTAGGTAGATAATGGATCAATAATTGACCGATCCTGGAGACATAATGAATAGTTGGCAAATCATTCTTTTAATGGCCAAATCATAGCTCGATTATTTAAAAAGAAGATGCATGCATAGTGCATGTTTCTAAAGCCCTCATACACAGTTGATGAGAAATAAAAATATACCGCTCCAAGGGCACTTTTGAGCGATATTTTTTTTTTTTCCCACTGGCCATATAGCTAATGACCCGCGTGTTTAGCAGGTCACTAGGAAATCAGTGAACGATGTCGTAACCGATTTCTAGAGTATCCAGTGGAATTGTCGATATAGTTAACTATATCGCAAGTGTCCCTGGTCTCCAGTGTGTATGGGGCTTAATTGTCAGTGTATACCAAGAACATATTATCATACCTCTTTCCTTTTTTTTTAGGTGAGTGGTCTACATGAAACCGATGAAGAAGTCCTAATATGCGACTACTGCAGGGTGACCGGGACCTGGACTGCAGAATCGTCCTCAAGTCAACGATCAAAGATGGTGCACAGCAACAAGAGACCCAAGCCAGGTAATTAATGAACATCATTAATTACTGATAATATGTTTTTTGGTATCCATTTGGGGTTTGTAGACAGGTGTTAAATCATTTGATAGACAAATAGGTGGGTGGGTATACAGATGTTAAATCAAAAGATAGATAGATAGATGGATGGGTGGGTAGATAGATGGTACATTTTAAGAGAGTTAGAGGGGTGGGTAGGTAGGTAGATAGATGGTAAATCATTAGATAGATCGATAGCTAGATAAATAGATGGCTGGGTAAGTCGGTAGATAGATAATTGGGTGGGTGAAGCGCAATACCTTTAAAAGATAGGTGGGTGGACACAGCATAATCATTGCGGTCATTACCATCCTCCATATACATCTCCTGCTACCTGATGTTTCCTCATATATACCCAGCCTTCTCGGGGAGAGATACCTGTGGGAGGTAAGTATCTTCTCACAGACCAAGTTCCTAACTTGGATGTGTCTGCAGACTTGGAGCTACCCTAAAAAAAACCTTGGTGCTAGTTTATTATCTTTGGAGGTTCTAGCAGTAAAGACAAAGCTTCTCAAATGGGGATGGCCAGCCTCTTCAGCAAATTGCGCAGCTTTGTGAGGAATATGATTTGGGTAATATCAGGAGATGTGGACAGGAGCTTTATTAATGACATCAGCCAATGATAGCTATTAGGGTATATTTGTATATTTCGCTTCATATGAATGTATATGTCATTCTTCCACATTCATGAAGTATTTCGATAAATTTGTCAATATAATGCCGCATAGCCTCCTAATGCCCAGAGGGACGGGCAGTCCATCAGCCATGGGTCCCCAGAGGTTTCCCCCACAGGGGGTTTTCCCTCTCCTGAGTGCTGAAGGATGATTCTTTGTGAGTCACGAGGCTACCACCAGCTTGGCCCTCCTATAGGGTACACAGATGTTAAATCAAAAGATAGATAGGTGGGTATATACATAGATGGTAAATCATTAGATAGATATGTGGGTAGGTACATAGATGGCAAATCATTAGCATAACCCAGCACAATACATATAGATAGATATTTATATAGACAGTTAAATAGATACATACAGTAGGTAGATAATGGATCAATAATTGACCGATCCTGGAGACATAATGAATAGTTGGCAAATCATTCTTTTAATGGCCAAATCATAGCTCGATTATTTAAAAAGAAGATGCATGCATAGTGCATGTTTCTAAAGCCCTCATACACAGTTGATGAGAAATAAAAATATACCGCTCCAAGGGCACTTTTGAGCGATATTTTTTATTTTTTTTTTCACTGGCCATATAGCTGATGACCCGCGTGTTTAGCAGGTCACTAGGAAATCAGTGAACGATGTCGTAACCGATTTCTAGAGTATCCAGTGGAATTGTCGATATAGTTAACTATATCGCAAGTGTCCCTGGTCTCCAGTGTGTATGGGGCTTAATTGTCAGTGTATACCAAGAACATATTATCATACCTCTTTCCTTTTTTTTTAGGTGAGTGGTCTACATGAAACCGATGAAGAAGTCCTAATATGCGACTACTGCAGGGTGACCGGGACCTGGACTGCAGAATCGTCCTCAAGTCAACGATCAAAGATGGTGCACAGCAACAAGAGACCCAAGCCAGGTAATTAATGAACATCATTAATTACTGATAATATGTTTTTTGGTATCCATTTGGGGTTTGTAGACAGGTGTTAAATCATTTGATAGACAAATAGGTGGGTGGGTATACAGATGTTAAATCAAAAGATAGATAGATAGATAGATAGATGGATGGGTGGGTAGATAGATGGTACATTTTAAGAGAGTTAGAGGGGTGGGTAGGTAGGTAGATAGATGGTAAATCATTAGATAGATCGATAGCTAGATAAATAGATGGCTGGGTAAGTCGGTAGATAGATAATTGGGTGGGTGAAGCGCAATACCTTTAAAAGATAGGTGGGTGGACACAGCATAATCATTGCGGTCATTACCATCCTCCATATACATCTCCTGCTACCTGATGTTTCCTCATATATACCCAGCCTTCTCGGGGAGAGATCCCTGTGGGAGGTAAGTATCTTCTCACAGACCAAGTTCCTAACTTGGATGTGTCTGCAGACTTGGAGCTACCCTAAAAAAATCCTTGGTGCTTGTTTATTATCTTTGGAGGTTCTAGCAGTAAAGACAAAGCTTCTCAAATGGGGATGGCCAGCCTCTTCAGCAAATTGCGCAGCTTTGTGAGGAATATGATTTGGGTAATATCAGGAGATGTGGACAGGAGCTTTATTAATGACATCAGCCAATGATAGCTATTAGGGTATATTTGTATATTTCGCTTCATATGAATGTATATGTCATTCTTCCACATTCATGAAGTATTTCGATAAATTTGTCAATATAATGCCGCATAGCCTCCTAATGCCCAGAGGGACGGGCAGTCCATCAGCCACGGGTCCCCAGAGGTTTCCCCCACAGGGGGTTTTCCCTCTCCTGAGTGCTGAAGGATGATTCTTTGTGAGTCACGAGGCTACCACCAGCTTGGCCCTCCTATAGGGTACACAGATGTTAAATCAAAAGATAGATAGGTGGGTATATACATAGATGGTAAATCATTAGATAGATATGTGGGTAGGTACATAGATGGCAAATCATTAGCATAACCCAGCACAATACATATAGATAGATATTTATATAGACAGTTAAATAGATACATACAGTAGGTAGATAATGGATCAATAATTGACCGATCCTGGAGACATAATGAATGGTTGGCAAATCATTCTTTTAATGGCCAAATCATAGCTCGATTATTTAAAAAGAAGATGCATGCATAGTGCATGTTTCTAAAGCCCTCATACACAGTTGATGAGAAATAAAAATATACCGCTCCAAGGGCACTTTTGAGCGATATATATATTTTTTTTTTCACTGGCCATATAGCTGATGACCCGCGTGTTTAGCAGGTCACTAGGAAATCAGTGAACGATGTCGTAACCGATTTCTAGAGTATCCAGTGGAATTGTCGATATAGTTAACTATATCGCAAGTGTCCCTGGTCTCCAGTGTGTGTATGGGGCTTAATTGTCAGTGTATACCAAGAACATATTATCATACCTCTTTCCTTTTTTTTTAGGTGAGTGGTCTACATGAAACCGATGAAGAAGTCCTAATATGCGACTACTGCAGGGTGATCGGGACCTGGACTGCAGAATCGTCCTCAAGTCAACGATCAAAGATGGTGCACAGCAACAAGAGACCCAAGCCAGGTAATTAATGAACATCATTAATTACTGATAATATGTTTTTTGGTATCCATTTGGGGTTTGTAGACAGGTGTTAAATCATTTGATAGACAAATAGGTGGGTGGGTATACAGATGTTAAATCAAAAGATAGATAGATAGATAGATAGATGGATGGGTGGGTAGATAGATGGTACATTTTAAGAGAGTTAGAGGGGTGGGTAGGTAGGTAGATAGATGGTAAATCATTAGATAGATCGATAGCTAGATAAATAGATGGCTGGGTAAGTCGGTAGATAGATAATTGGGTGGGTGAAGCGCAATACCTTTAAAAGATAGGTGGGTGGACACAGCATAATCATTGCGGTCATTACCATCCTCCATATACATCTCCTGCTACCTGATGTTTCCTCATATATACCCAGCCTTCTCGGGGAGAGATCCCTGTGGGAGGTAAGTATCTTCTCACAGACCAAGTTCCTAACTTGGATGTGTCTGCAGACTTGGAGCTACCCTAAAAAAATCCTTGGTGCTTGTTTATTATCTTTGGAGGTTCTAGCAGTAAAGACAAAGCTTCTCAAATGGGGATGGCCAGCCTCTTCAGCAAATTGCGCAGCTTTGTGAGGAATATGATTTGGGTAATATCAGGAGATGTGGACAGGAGCTTTATTAATGACATCAGCCAATGATAGCTATTAGGGTATATTTGTATATTTCGCTTCATATGAATGTATATGTCATTCTTCCACATTCATGAAGTATTTCGATAAATTTGTCAATATAATGCCGCATAGCCTCCTAATGCCCAGAGGGACGGGCAGTCCATCAGCCACGGGTCCCCAGAGGTTTCCCCCACAGGGGGTTTTCCCTCTCCTGAGTGCTGAAGGATGATTCTTTGTGAGTCACGAGGCTACCACCAGCTTGGCCCTCCTATAGGGTACACAGATGTTAAATCAAAAGATAGATAGGTGGGTATATACATAGATGGTAAATCATTAGATAGATATGTGGGTAGGTACATAGATGGCAAATCATTAGCATAACCCAGCACAATACATATAGATAGATATTTATATAGACAGTTAAATAGATACATACAGTAGGTAGATAATGGATCAATAATTGACCGATCCTGGAGACATAATGAATAGTTGGCAAATCATTCTTTTAATGGCCAAATCATAGCTCGATTATTTAAAAAGAAGATGCATGCATAGTGCATGTTTCTAAAGCCCTCATACACAGTTGATGAGAAATAAAAATATACCGCTCCAAGGGCACTTTTGAGCGATATTTTTTTTTCACTGGCCATATAGCTGATGACCCGCGTGTTTAGCAGGTCACTAGGAAATCAGTGAACGATGTCGTAACCGATTTCTAGAGTATCCAGTGGAATTGTCGATATAGTTAACTATATCGCAAGTGTCCCTGGTCTCCAGTGTGTATGGGGCTTAATTGTCAGTGTATACCAAGAACATATTATCATACCTCTTTCCTTTTTTTTTTAGGTGAGTGGTCTACATGAAACCGATGAAGAAGTCCTAATATGCGACTACTGCAGGGTGACCGGAACCTGGACTGCAGAATCGTCCTCAAGTCAACGATCAAAGATGGTGCACAGCAACAAGAGACCCAAGCCAGGTAATTAATGAACATCATTAATTACTGATAATATGTTTTTTGGTATCCATTTGGGGTTTGTAGACAGGTGGTAAATCATTTGATAGACAAATAGGTGGGTGGGTATACAGATGTTAAATCAAAAGATAGATAGATAGATAGATAGATAGATGGATGGGTGGGTAGATAGATGGTACATTTTAAGATAGTTAGAGGGGTGGGTAGGTAGGTAGATAGATGGTAAATCATTAGATAGATCGATAGCTAGATAAATAGATGGCTGGGTAAGTCGGTAGATAGATAATTGGGTGGGTGAAGCGCAATACCTTTAAAAGATAGGTGGGTGGACACAGCATAATCATTGCGGTCATTACCATCCTCCATATACATCTCCTGCTACCTGATGTTTCCTCATATATACCCAGCCTTCTCGGGGAGAGATCCCTGTGGGAGGTAAGTATCTTCTCACAGACCAAGTTCCTAACTTGGATGTGTCTGCAGACTTGGAGCTACCCTAAAAAAATCCTTGGTGCTTGTTTATTATCTTTGGAGGTTCTAGCAGTAAAGACAAAGCTTCTCAAATGGGGATGGCCAGCCTCTTCAGCAAATTGCGCAGCTTTGTGAGGAATATGATTTGGGTAATATCAGGAGATGTGGACAGGAGCTTTATTAATGACATCAGCCAATGATAGCTATTAGGGTATATTTGTATATTTCGCTTCATATGAATGTATATGTCATTCTTCCACATTCATGAAGTATTTCGATAAATTTGTCAATATAATGCCGCATAGCCTCCTAATGCCCAGAGGGACGGGCAGTCCATCAGCCACGGGTCCCCAGAGGTTTCCCCCACAGGGGGTTTTCCCTCTCCTGAGTGCTGAAGGATGATTCTTTGTGAGTCACGAGGCTACCACCAGCTTGGCCCTCCTATAGGGTACACAGATGTTAAATCAAAAGATAGATAGGTGGGTATATACATAGATGGTAAATCATTAGATAGATATGTGGGTAGGTACATAGATGGCAAATCATTAGCATAACCCAGCACAATACATATAGATAGATATTTATATAGACAGTTAAATAGATACATACAGTAGGTAGATAATGGATCAATAATTGACCGATCCTGGAGACATAATGAATAGTTGGCAAATCATTCTTTTAATGGCCAAATCATAGCTCGATTATTTAAAAAGAAGATGCATGCATAGTGCATGTTTCTAAAGCCCTCATACACAGTTGATGAGAAATAAAAATATACCGCTCCAAGGGCACTTTTGAGCGATATTTTTTTTTTCACTGGCCATATAGCTGATGACCCGCGTGTTTAGCAGGTCACTAGGAAATCAGTGAACGATGTCGTAACCGATTTCTAGAGTATCCAGTGGAATTGTCAATATAGTTAACTATATCGCAAGTGTCCCTGGTCTCCAGTGTGTATGGGGCTTAATTGTCAGTGTATACCAAGAACATATTATCATACCTCTTTCCTTTTTTTTTAGGTGAGTGGTCTACATGAAACCGATGAAGAAGTCCTAATATGCGACTAATGCAGGGTGACCGGGACCTGGACTGCAGAATCGTCCTCAAGTCAACGATCAAAGATGGTGCACAGCAACAAGAGACCCAAGCCAGGTAATTAATGAACATCATTAATTACTGATAATATGTTTTTTGGTATCCATTTGGGGTTTGTAGACAGGTGGTAAATCATTTGATAGACAAATAGGTGGGTGGGTATACAGATGTTAAATCAAAAGATAGATAGATAGATGGATGGGTGGGTAGATAGATGGTACATTTTAAGATAGTTAGAGGGGTGGGTAGGTAGGTAGATAGATGGTAAATCATTAGATAGATCGATAGCTAGATAAATAGATGGCTGGGTAAGTCGGTAGATAGATAATTGGGTGGGTGAAGCGCAATACCTTTAAAAGATAGGTGGGTGGACACAGCATAATCATTGCGGTCATTACCATCCTCCATATACATCTCCTGCTACCTGATGTTTCCTCATATATACCCAGCCTTCTCGGGGAGAGATCCCTGTGGGAGGTAAGTATCTTCTCACAGACCAAGTTCCTAACTTGGATGTGTCTGCAGACTTGGAGCTACCCTAAAAAAATCCTTGGTGCTTGTTTATTATCTTTGGAGGTTCTAGCAGTAAAGACAAAGCTTCTCAAATGGGGATGGCCAGCCTCTTCAGCAAATTGCGCAGCTTTGTGAGGAATATGATTTGGGTAATATCAGGAGATGTGGACAGGAGCTTTATTAATGACATCAGCCAATGATAGCTATTAGGGTATATTTGTATATTTCGCTTCATATGAATGTATATGTCATTCTTCCACATTCATGAAGTATTTCTATAAATTTGTCAATATAATGCCGCATAGCCTCCTAATGCCCAGAGGGACGGGCAGTCCATCAGCCACGGGTCCCCAGAGGTTTCCCCCACAGGGGGTTTTCCCTCTCCTGAGTGCTGAAGGATGATTCTTTGTGAGTCACGAGGCTACCACCAGCTTGGCCCTCCTATAGGGTACACAGATGTTAAATCAAAAGATAGATAGGTGGGTATATACATAGATGGTAAATCATTAGATAGATATGTGGGTAGGTACATAGATGGCAAATCATTAGCATAACCCAGCACAATACATATAGATAGATATTTATATAGACAGTTAAATAGATACATACAGTAGGTAGATAATGGATCAATAATTGACCGATCCTGGAGACATAATGAATAGTTGGCAAATCATTCTTTTAATGGCCAAATCATAGCTCGATTATTTAAAAAGAAGATGCATGCATAGTGCATGTTTCTAAAGCCCTCATACACAGTTGATGAGAAATAAAAATATACCGCTCCAAGGGCACTTTTGAGCGATATTTTTTTTTTCACTGGCCATATAGCTGATGACCCGCGTGTTTAGCAGGTCACTAGGAAATCAGTGAACGATGTCGTAACCGATTTCTAGAGTATCCAGTGGAATTGTCAATATAGTTAACTATATCGCAAGTGTCCCTGGTCTCCAGTGTGTATGGGGCTTAATTGTCAGTGTATACCAAGAACATATTATCATACCTCTTTCCTTTTTTTTTAGGTGAGTGGTCTACATGAAACCGATGAAGAAGTCCTAATATGCGACTACTGCAGGGTGACCGGGACCTGGACTGCAGAATCGTCCTCAAGTCAACGATCAAAGATGGTGCACAGCAACAAGAGACCCAAGCCAGGTAATTAATGAACATCATTAATTACTGATAATATGTTTTTTGGTATCCATTTGGGGTTTGTAGACAGGTGGTAAATCATTTGATAGACAAATAGGTGGGTGGGTATACAGATGTTAAATCAAAAGATAGATAGATAGATGGATGGGTGGGTAGATAGATGGTACATTTTAAGATAGTTAGAGGGGTGGGTAGGTAGGTAGATAGATGGTAAATCATTAGATAGATCGATAGCTAGATAAATAGATGGCTGGGTAAGTCGGTAGATAGATAATTGGGTGGGTGAAGCGCAATACCTTTAAAAGATAGGTGGGTGGACACAGCATAATCATTGCGGTCATTACCATCCTCCATATACATCTCCTGCTACCTGATGTTTCCTCATATATACCCAGCCTTCTCGGGGAGAGATCCCTGTGGGAGGTAAGTATCTTCTCACAGACCAAGTTCCTAACTTGGATGTGTCTGCAGACTTGGAGCTACCCTAAAAAAATCCTTGGTGCTTGTTTATTATCTTTGGAGGTTCTAGCAGTAAAGACAAAGCTTCTCAAATGGGGATGGCCAGCCTCTTCAGCAAATTGCGCAGCTTTGTGAGGAATATGATTTGGGTAATATCAGGAGATGTGGACAGGAGCTTTATTAATGACATCAGCCAATGATAGCTATTAGGGTATATTTGTATATTTCGCTTCATATGAATGTATATGTCATTCTTCCACATTCATGAAGTATTTCGATAAATTTGTCAATATAATGCCGCATAGCCTCCTAATGCCCAGAGGGACGGGCAGTCCATCAGCCACGGGTCCCCAGAGGTTTCCCCCACAGGGGGTTTTCCCTCTCCTGAGTGCTGAAGGATGATTCTTTGTGAGTCACGAGGCTACCACCAGCTTGGCCCTCCTATAGGGTACACAGATGTTAAATCAAAAGATAGATAGGTGGGTATATACATAGATGGTAAATCATTAGATAGATATGTGGGTAGGTACATAGATGGCAAATCATTAGCATAACCCAGCACAATACATATAGATAGATATTTATATAGACAGTTAAATAGATACATACAGTAGGTAGATAATGGATCAATAATTGACCGATCCTGGAGACATAATGAATAGTTGGCAAATCATTCTTTTAATGGCCAAATCATAGCTCGATTATTTAAAAAGAAGATGCATGCATAGTGCATGTTTCTAAAGCCCTCATACACAGTTGATGAGAAATAAAAATATACCGCTCCAAGGGCACTTTTGAGCGATATTTTTTTTTCACTGGCCATATAGCTGATGACCCGCGTGTTTAGCAGGTCACTAGGAAATCAGTGAACGATGTCGTAACCGATTTCTAGAGTATCCAGTGGAATTGTCAATATAGTTAACTATATCGCAAGTGTCCCTGGTCTCCAGTGTGTATGGGGCTTAATTGTCAGTGTATACCAAGAACATATTATCATACCTCTTTCCTTTTTTTTTAGGTGAGTGGTCTACATGAAACCGATGAAGAAGTCCTAATATGCGACTACTGCAGGGTGACCGGGACCTGGACTGCACAATCGTCCTCAAGTCAACGATCAAAGATGGTGCACAGCAACAAGAGACCCAAGCCAGGTAATTAATGAACATCATTAATTACTGATAATATGTTTTTTGGTATCCATTTGGGGTTTGTAGACAGGTGGTAAATCATTTGATAGACAAATAGGTGGGTGGGTATACAGATGTTAAATCAAAAGATAGATAGAGAGATAGATGGATGGGTGGGTAGATAGATGGTACATTTTAAGATAGTTAGAGGGGTGGGTAGGTAGGTAGATAGATGGTAAATCATTAGATAGATCGATAGCTAGATAAATAGATGGCTGGGTAAGTCGGTAGATAGATAATTGGGTGGGTGAAGCGCAATACCTTTAAAAGATAGGTGGGTGGACACAGCATAATCATTGCGGTCATTACCATCCTCCATATACATCTCCTGCTACCTGATGTTTCCTCATATATACCCAGCCTTCTCGGGGAGAGATCCCTGTGGGAGGTAAGTATCTTCTCACAGACCAAGTTCCTAACTTGGATGTGTCTGCAGACTTGGAGCTACCCTAAAAAAATCCTTGGTGCTTGTTTATTATCTTTGGAGGTTCTAGCAGTAAAGACAAAGCTTCTCAAATGGGGATGGCCAGCCTCTTCAGCAAATTGCGCAGCTTTGTGAGGAATATGATTTGGGTAATATCAGGAGATGTGGACAGGAGCTTTATTAATGACATCAGCCAATGATAGCTATTAGGGTATATTTGTATATTTCGCTTCATATGAATGTATATGTCATTCTTCCACATTCATGAAGTATTTCGATAAATTTGTCAATATAATGCCGCATAGCCTCCTAATGCCCAGAGGGACGGGCAGTCCATCAGCCACGGGTCCCCAGAGGTTTCCCCCACAGGGGGTTTTCCCTCTCCTGAGTGCTGAAGGATGATTCTTTGTGAGTCACGAGGCTACCACCAGCTTGGCCCTCCTATAGGGTACACAGATGTTAAATCAAAAGATAGATAGGTGGGTATATACATAGATGGTAAATCATTAGATAGATATGTGGGTAGGTACATAGATGGCAAATCATTAGCATAACCCAGCAATATACATATAGATAGATATTTATATAGACAGTTAAATAGATACATACAGTAGGTAGATAATGGATCAATAATTGACAGATCCTGGAGACATAATGAATAGTTGGCAAATCATTCTCTTAATGGCCAAATCATAGCTCGATTATTTAAAAAGAAGATGCATGCATAGTGCATGTTTCTAAAGCCCTCATACACAGTTGATGAGAAATAAAAATATACCGCTCCAAGGGCACTTTTGAGCGATATTTTTTATTTTTTTTTTCACTGGCCATATAGCTGATGACCCGCGTGTTTAGCAGGTCACTAGGAAATCAGTGAACGATGTCGTAACCGATTTCTAGAGTATCCAGTGGAATTGTCGATATAGTTAACTATATGGCAAGTGTCCCTGGTCTCCAGTGTGTATGGGGCTTAATTGTCAGTGTATACCAAGAACATATTATCATACCTCTTTCCTTTTTTTTTAGGTGAGTGGTCTACATGAAACCGATGAAGAAGTCCTAATATGCGACTACTGCAGGGTGACCGGGACCTGGACTGCAGAATCGTCCTCAAGTCAACGATCAAAGATGGTGCACAGCAACAAGAGACCCAAGCCAGGTAATTAATGAACATCATTAATTACTGATAATATGTTTTTTGGTATCCATTTGGGGTTTGTAGACAGGTGGTAAATCATTTGATAGACAAATAGGTGGGTGGGTATACAGATGTTAAATCAAAAGATAGATAGAGAGATGGATGGATGGGTGGGTAGATAGATGGTACATTTTAAGATAGTTAGAGGGGTGGGTAGGTAGGTAGATAGATGGTAAATCATTAGATAGATCGATAGCTAGATAAATAGATGGCTGGGTAAGTCGGTAGATAGATAATTGGGTGGGTGAAGCGCAATACCTTTAAAAGATAGGTGGGTGGACACAGCATAATCATTGCGGTCATTACCATCCTCCATATACATCTCCTGCTACCTGATGTTTCCTCATATATACCCAGCCTTCTCGGGGAGAGATCCCTGTGGGAGGTAAGTATCTTCTCACAGACCAAGTTCCTAACTTGGATGTGTTTGCAGACTTGGAGCTACCCTAAAAAAATCCTTGGTGCTTGTTTATTATCTTTGGAGGTTCTAGCAGTAAAGACAAAGCTTCTCAAATGGGGATGGCCAGCCTCTTCAGCAAATTGCGCAGCTTTGTGAGGAATATGATTTGGGTAATATCAGGAGATGTGGACAGGAGCTTTATTAATGACATCAGCCAATGATAGCTATTAGGGTATATTTGTATATTTCGCTTCATATGAATGTATATGTCATTCTTCCACATTCATGAAGTATTTCGATAAATTTGTCAATATAATGCCGCATAGCCTCCTAATGCCCAGAGGGACGGGCAGTCCATCAGCCACGGGTCCCCAGAGGTTTCCCCCACAGGGGGTTTTCCCTCTCCTGAGTGCTGAAGGATGATTCTTTGTGATTCACAAGGCTACCACCAGCTTGGCCCTCCTATAGGGTACACAGATGTTAAATCAAAAGATAGATAGGTGGGTATATACATAGATGGTAAATCATTAGATAGATATGTGGGTAGGTACATAGATGGCAAATCATTAGCATAACCCAGCACAATACATATAGATAGATATTTATATAGACAGTTAAATAGATACATACAGTAGGTAGATAATGGATCAATAATTGACCGATCCTGGAGACATAATGAATAGTTGGCAAATCATTCTTTTAATGGCCAAATCATAGCTCGATTATTTAAAAAGAAGATGCATGCATAGTGCATGTTTCTAAAGCCCTCATACACAGTTGATGAGAAATAAAAATATACCGCTCCAAGGGCACTTTTGAGCAATATTTTTTTTTTTTTTTTCCACTGGCCATATAGCTGATGACCCGCGTGTTTAGCAGGTCACTAGGAAATCAGTGAACGATGTCGTAACCGATTTCTAGAGTATCCAGTGGAATTGTCGATATAGTTAACTATATCGCAAGTGTCCCTGGTCTCCAGTGTGTATGGGGCTTAATTGTCAGTGTATACCAAGAACATATTATCATACCTCTTTCCTTTTTTTTTAGGTGAGTGGTCTACATGAAACCGATGAAGAAGTCCTAATATGCGACTGCTGCAGGGTGACCGGGACCTGGACTGCAGAATCGTCCTCAAGTCAACGATCAAAGATGGTGCACAGCAACAAGAGACCCAAGCCAGGTAATTAATGAACATCATTAATTACTGATAATATGTTTTTTGGTATCCATTTGGGGTTTGTAGACAGGTGGTAAATCATTTGATAGACAAATAGGTGGGTGGGTATACAGATGTTAAATCAAAAGATAGATAGATGGATGGGTGGGTAGATAGATGGTACATTTTAAGAGAGTTAGAGGGGTGGGTAGGTAGGTAGATAGATGGTAAATCATTAGATAGATCGATAGCTAGATAAATAGATGGCTGGGTAAGTCGGTAGATAGATAATTGGGTGGGTGAAGCGCAATACCTTTAAAAGATAGGTGGGTGGACACAGCATAATCATTGCGGTCATTACCATCCTCCATATACATCTCCTGCTACCTGATGTTTCCTCATATATACCCAGCCTTCTCGGGGAGAGATCCCTGTGGGAGGTAAGTATCTTCTCACAGACCAAGTTCCTAACTTGGATGTGTCTGCAGACTTGGAGCTACCCTAAAAAAATCCTTGGTGCTTGTTTATTATCTTTGGAGGTTCTAGCAGTAAAGACAAAGCTTCTCAAATGGGGATGGCCAGCCTCTTCAGCAAATTGCGCAGCTTTGTGAGGAATATGATTTGGGTAATATCAGGAGATGTGGACAGGAGCTTTATTAATGACATCAGCCAATGATAGCTATTAGGGTATATTTGTATATTTCGCTTCATATGAATGTATATGTCATTCTTCCACATTCATGAAGTATTTCGATAAATTTGTCAATATAATGCCGCATAGCCTCCTAATGCCCAGAGGGACGGGCAGTCCATCAGCCACGGGTCCCCAGAGGTTTCCCCCACAGGGGGTTTTCCCTCTCCTGAGTGCTGAAGGATGATTCTTTGTGAGTCACGAGGCTACCACCAGCTTGGCCCTCCTATAGGGTACACAGATGTTAAATCAAAAGATAGATAGGTGGGTATATACATAGATGGTAAATCATTAGATAGATATGTGGGTAGGTACATAGATGGCAAATCATTAGCATAACCCAGCACAATACATATAGATAGATATTTATATAGACAGTTAAATAGATACATACAGTAGGTAGATAATGGGTCAATAATTGACCGATCCTGGAGACATAATGAATAGTTGGCAAATCATTCTTTTAATGGCCAAATCATAGCTCGATTATTTAAAAAGAAGATGCATGCATAGTGCATGTTTCTAAAGCCCTCATACACAGTTGATGAGAAATAAAAATATACCGCTCCAAGGGCACTTTTGAGCGATATTTTTTTATTATTTTTTTCACTGGCCATATAGCTGATGACCCGCGTGTTTAGCAGGTCACTAGAAAATCAGTGAACGATGTCGTAACCGATTTCTAGAGTATCCAGTGGAATTGTCGATATAGTTAACTATATCGCAAGTGTCCCTGGTCTCCAGTGTGTATGGGGCTTAATTGTCAGTGTATACCAAGAACATATTATCATACCTCTTTCCTTTTTTTTTAGGTGAGTGGTCTACATGAAACCGATGAAGAAGTCCTAATATGCGACTACTGCAGGGTGACCGGGACCTGGACTGCAGAATCGTCCTCAAGTCAACGATCAAAGATGGTGCACAGCAACAAGAGACCCAAGCCAGGTAATTAATGAACATCATTAATTACTGATAATATGTTTTTTGGTATCCATTTGGGGTTTGTAGACAGGTGGTAAATCATTTGATAGACAAATAGGTGGGTGGGTATACAGATGTTAAATCAAAAGATAGATAGATAGATAGATAGATGGATGGGTGGGTAGATAGATGGTACATTTTAAGAGAGTTAGAGGGGTGGGTAGGTAGGTAGATAGATGGTAAATCATTAGATAGATCGATAGCTAGATAAATAGATGGCTGGGTAAGTCGGTAGATAGATAATTGGGTGGGTGAAGCGCAATACCTTTAAAAGATAGGTGGGTGGACACAGCATAATCATTGCGGTCATTACCATCCTCCATATACATCTCCTGCTACCTGATGTTTCCTCATATATACCCAGCCTTCTCAGGGAGAGATCCCTGTGGGAGGTAAGTATCTTCTCACAGACCAAGTTCCTAACTTGGATGTGTCTGCAGACTTGGAGCTACCCTAAAAAAATCCTTGGTGCTTGTTTATTATCTTTGGAGGTTCTAGCAGTAAAGACAAAGCTTCTCAAATGGGGATGGCCAGCCTCTTCAGCAAATTGCGCAGCTTTGTGAGGAATATGATTTGGGTAATATCAGGAGATGTGGACAGGAGCTTTATTAATGACATCAGCCAATGATAGCTATTAGGGTATATTTGTATATTTCGCTTCATATGAATGTATATGTCATTCTTCCACATTCATGAAGTATTTCGATAAATTTGTCAATATAATGCCGCATAGCCTCCTAATGCCCAGAGGGACGGGCAGTCCATCAGCCATGGGTCCCCAGAGGTTTCCCCCACGGGGGGTTTTCCCTCTCCTGAGTGCTGAAGGATGATTCTTTGTGAGTCACGAGGCTACCACCAGCTTGGCCCTCCTATAGGGTACACAGATGTTAAATCAAAAGATAGATAGGTGGGTATATACATAGATGGTAAATCATTAGATAGATATGTGGGTAGGTACATAGATGGCAAATCATTAGCATAACCCAGCACAATACATATAGATAGATATTTATATAGACAGTTAAATAGATACATACAGTAGGTAGATAATGGATCAATAATTGACCGATCCTGGAGACATAATGAATAGTTGGCAAATCATTCTTTTAATGGCCAAATCATAGCTCGATTATTTAAAAAGAAGATGCATGCATAGTGCATGTTTCTAAAGCCCTCATACACAGTTGATGAGAAATAAAAATATACCGCTCCAAGGGCACTTTTGAGCGATATATATTTTTTTTTTTTCCACTGGCCATATAGCTGATGACCCGCGTGTTTAGCAGGTCACTAGGAAATCAGTGAACGATGTTGTAACCGATTTCTAGAGTATCCAGTGGAATTGTCGATATAGTTAACTATATCGCAAGTGTCCCTGGTCTCCAGTGTGTATGGGGCTTAATTGTCAGTGTATACCAAGAACATATTATCATACCTCTTTCCTTTTTTTTTAGGTGAGTGGTCTACATGAAACCGATGAAGAAGTCCTAATATGCAACTACTGCAGGGTGACCGGGACCTGGACTGCAGAATCGTCCTCAAGTCAACGATCAAAGATGGTGCACAGCAACAAGAGACCCAAGCCAGGTAATTAATGAACATCATTAATTACTGATAATATGTTTTTTGGTATCCATTTGGGGTTTGTAGACAGGTGGTAAATCATTTGATAGACAAATAGGTGGGTGGGTATACAGATGTTAAATCAAAAGATAGATAGATAGATAGATGGATGGGTGGGTAGATAGATGGTACATTTTAAGAGAGTTAGAGGGGTGGGTAGGTAGGTAGATAGATGGTAAATCATTAGATAGATCGATAGCTAGATAAATAGATGGCTGGGTAAGTCGGTAGATAGATAATTGGGTGGGTGAAGCGCAATACCTTTAAAAGATAGGTGGGTGGACACAGCATAATCATTGCGGTCATTACCATCCTCCATATACATCTCCTGCTACCTGATGTTTCCTCATATATACCCAGCCTTCTCGGGGAGAGATCCCTGTGGGAGGTAAGTATCTTCTCACAGACCAAGTTCCTAACTTGGATGTGTCTGCAGACTTGGAGCTACCCTAAAAAAATCCTTGGTGCTTGTTTATTATCTTTGGAGGTTCTAGCAGTAAAGACAAAGCTTCTCAAATGGGGATGGCCAGCCTCTTCAGCAAATTGCGCAGCTTTGTGAGGAATATGATTTGGGTAATATCAGGAGATGTGGACAGGAGCTTTATTAATGACATCAGCCAATGATAGCTATTAGGGTATATTTGTATATTTCGCTTCATATGAATGTATATGTCATTCTTCCACATTCATGAAGTATTTCGATAAATTTGTCAATATAATGCCGCATAGCCTCCTAATGCCCAGAGGGACGGGCAGTCCATCAGCCATGGGTCCCCAGAGGTTTCCCCCACAGGAGGTTTTCCCTCTCCTGAGTGCTGAAGGATGATTCTTTGTGAGTCACGAGGCTACCACCAGCTTGGCCCTCCTATAGGGTACACAGATGTTAAATCAAAAGATAGATAGGTGGGTATATACATAGATGGTAAATCATTAGATAGATATGTGGGTAGGTACATAGATGGCAAATCATTAGCATAACCCAGCACAATACATATAGATAGATATTTATATAGACAGTTAAATAGATACATACAGTAGGTAGATAATGGATCAATAATTGACCGATCCTGGAGACATAATGAATAGTTGGCAAATCATTCTTTTAATGGCCAAATCATAGCTCGATTATTTAAAAAGAAGATGCATGCATAGTGCATGTTTCTAAAGCCCTCATACACAGTTGATGAGAAATAAAAATATACCGCTCCAAGGGCACTTTTGAGCGATATATTTTTTTTTTTTTCCACTGGCCATATAGCTGATGACCCGCGTGTTTAGCAGGTCACTAGGAAATCAGTGAACGATGTTGTAACCGATTTCTAGAGTATCCAGTGGAATTGTCGATATAGTTAACTATATCGCAAGTGTCCCTGGTCTCCAGTGTGTATGGGGCTTAATTGTCAGTGTATACCAAGAACATATTATCATACCTCTTTCCTTTTTTTTTAGGTGAGTGGTCTACATGAAACCGATGAAGAAGTCCTAATATGCGACTACTGCAGGGTGACCGGGACTGCAGAATCGTCCTCAAGTCAACGATCAAAGATGGTGCACAGCAACAAGAGACCCAAGCCAGGTAATTAATGAACATCATTCATTACTGATAATATGTTTTTTGGTATCCATTTGGGGTTTGTAGACAGGTGGTAAATCATTTGATAGACAAATAGGTGGGTGGGTATACAGATGTTAAATCAAAAGATAGATAGATAGATAGATAGATAGATGGATGGGTGGGTAGATAGATGGTACATTTTAAGAGAGTTAGAGGGGTGGGTAGGTAGGTAGATAGATGGTGAATCATTAGATAGATCGATAGCTAGATAAATAGATGGCTGGGTAAGTCAGTAGATAGATAATTGGGTGGGTGAAGCGCAATACCTTTAAAAGATAGGTGGGTGGACACAGCATAATCATTGCGGTCATTACCATCCTCCATATACATCTCCTGCTACCTGATGTTTCCTCATATATACCCAGCCTTCTCGGGGAGAGATCCCTGTGGGAGGTAAGTATCTTCTCACAGACCAAGTTCCTAACTTGGATGTGTCTGCAGACTTGGAGCTACCCTAAAAAAATCCTTGGTACTTGTTTATTATCTTTGGAGGTTCTAGCAGTAAAGACAAAGCTTCTCAAATGGGGATGGCCAGCCTCTTCAGCAAATTGCGCAGCTTTGTGAGGAATATGATTTGGGTAATATCAGGAGATGTGGACAGGAGCTTTATTAATGACATCAGCCAATGATAGCTATTAGGGTATATTTGTATATTTCGCTTCATATGAATGTATATGTCATTCTTCCACATTCATGAAGTATTTCGATAAATTTGTCAATATAATGCCGCATAGCCTCCTTATGCCCAGAGGGACGGGCAGTCCATCAGCCACGGGTCCCCAGAGGTTTCCCCCACAGGGGGTTTTCCCTCTCCTGAGTGCTGAAGGATGATTCTTTGTGAGTCACGAGGCTACCACCAGCTTGGCCCTCCTATAGGGTACACAGATGTTAAATCAAAAGATAGATAGGTGGGTATATACATAGATGGTAAATCATTAGATAGATATGTGGGTAGGTACATAGATGGCAAATCATTAGCATAACCCAGCACAATACATATAGATAGATATTTATATAGACAGTTAAATAGATACATACAGTAGGTAGATAATGGATCAATAATTGACCGATCCTGGAGACATAATGAATAGTTGGCAAATCATTCTTTTAATGGCCAAATCATAGCTCGATTATTTAAAAAGAAGATGCATGCATAGTGCATGTTTCTAAAGCCCTCATACACAGTTGATGAGAAATAAAAATATACCGCTCCAAGGGCACTTTTGAGCGATATATATTTTTTTTTTCCCACTGGCCATATAGCTGATGACCCGCGTGTTTAGCAGGTCACTAGGAAATCAGTGAACGATGTTGTATCCGATTTCTAGAGTATCCAGTGGAATTGTCCATATAGTTAACTATATCGCAAGTGTCCCTGGTCTCCAGTGTGTATGGGGCTTAATTGTCAGTGTATACCAAGAACATATTATCATACCTCTTTCCTTTTTTTTTAGGTGAGTGGTCTACATGAAACCGATGAAGAAGTCCTAATATGCGACTACTGCAGGGTGACCGGGACCTGGACTGCAGAATCGTCCTCAAGTCAACGATCAAAGATGGTGCACAGCAACAAGAGACCCAAGCCAGGTAATTAATGAACATCATTAATTACTGATAATATGTTTTTTGGTATCCATTTGGGGTTTGTAGACAGGTGTAATATCATTTGATAGACAAATAGGTGGGTGGGTATACAGATGTTAAATCAAAAGATAGATAGATAGATAGATGGATGGGTGGGTAGATAGATGGTACATTTTAAGAGAGTTAGAGGGGTGGGTAGGTAGGTAGATAGATGGTAAATCATTAGATAGATCGATAGCTAGATAAATAGATGGCTGGGTAAGTCGGTAGATAGATAATTGGGTGGGTGAAGCGCAATACCTTTAAAAGATAGGTGGGTGGACACAGCATAATCATTGCGGTCATTACCATCCTCCATATACATCTCCTGCTACCTGATGTTTCCTCATATATACCCAGCCTTCTCGGGGAGAGATCCCTGTGGGAGGTAAGTATCTTCTCACAGACCAAGTTCCTAACATGGATGTGTCTGCAGACTTGGAGCTACCCTAAAAAAATCCTTGGTGCTTGTTTATTATCTTTGGAGGTTCTAGCAGTAAAGACAAAGCTTCTCAAATGGGGATGGCCAGCCTCTTCAGCAAATTGCGCAGCTTTGTGAGGAATATGATTTGGGTAATATCAGGAGATGTGGACAGGAGCTTTATTAATGACATCAGCCAATGATAGCTATTAGGGTATATTTGTATATTTCGCTTCATATGAATGTATATGTCATTCTTCCACATTCATGAAGTATTTCGATAAATTTGTCAATATAATGCCGCATAGCCTCCTAATGCCCAGAGGGACGGGCAGTCCATCAGCCATGGGTCCCCAGAGGTTTCCCCCACAGGGGGTTTTCCCTCTCCTGAGTGCTGAAGGATGATTCTTTGTGAGTCACGAGGCTACCACCAGCTTGGCCCTCCTATAGGGTACACAGATGTTAAATCAAAAGATAGATAGGTGGGTATATACATAGATGGTAAATCATTAGATAGATATGTGGGTAGGTACATAGATGGCAAATCATTAGCATAACCCAGCACAATACATATAGATAGATATTTATATAGACAGTTAAATAGATACATACAGTAGGTAGATAATGGATCAATAATTGACCGATCCTGGAGACATAATGAATAGTTGGCAAATCATTCTTTTAATGGCCAAATCATAGCTCGATTATTTAAAAAGAAGATGCATGCATAGTGCATGTTTCTAAAGCCCTCATACACAGTTGATGAGAAATAAAAATATACCGCTCCAAGGGCACTTTTGAGCGATATTTTTTTTTTTTTTTCCACTGGCCATATAGCTGATGACCCGCGTGTTTAGCAGGTCACTAGGAAATCAGTGAACGATGTTGTAACCGATTTCTAGAGTATCCAGTGGAATTGTCGATATAGTTAACTATATCGCAAGTGTCCCTGGTCTCCAGTGTGTATGGGGCTTAATTGTCAGTGTATACCAAGAACATATTATCATACCTCTTTCCTTTTTTTTTAGGTGAGTGGTCTACATGAAACCGATGAAGAAGTCCTAATATGCGACTACTGCAGGGTGACCGGGACTGCAGAATCGTCCTCAAGTCAACGATCAAAGATGGTGCACAGCAACAAGAGACCCAAGCCAGGTAATTAATGAACATCATTCATTACTGATAATATGTTTTTTGGTATCCATTTGGGGTTTGTAGACAGGTGGTAAATCATTTGATAGACAAATAGGTGGGTGGGTATACAGATGTTAAATCAAAAGATAGATAGATAGATAGATAGATGGATGGGTGGGTAGATAGATGGTACATTTTAAGAGAGTTAGAGGGGTGGGTAGGTAGGTAGATAGATGGTGAATCATTAGATAGATCGATAGCTAGATAAATAGATGGCTGGGTAAGTCGGTAGATAGATAATTGGGTGGGTGAAGCGCAATACCTTTAAAAGATAGGTGGGTGGACACAGCATAATCATTGCGGTCATTACCATCCTCCATATACATCTCCTGCTACCTGATGTTTCCTCATATATACCCAGCCTTCTCGGGGAGAGATCCCTGTGGGAGGTAAGTATCTTCTCACAGACCAAGTTCCTAACTTGGATGTGTCTGCAGACTTGGAGCTACCCTAAAAAAATCCTTGGTACTTGTTTATTATCTTTGGAGGTTCTAGCAGTAAAGACAAAGCTTCTCAAATGGGGATGGCCAGCCTCTTCAGCAAATTGCGCAGCTTTGTGAGGAATATGATTTGGGTAATATCAGGAGATGTGGACAGGAGCTTTATTAATGACATCAGCCAATGATAGCTATTAGGGTATATTTGTATATTTCGCTTCATATGAATGTATATGTCATTCTTCCACATTCATGAAGTATTTCGATAAATTTGTCAATATAATGCCGCATAGCCTCCTTATGCCCAGAGGGACGGGCAGTCCATCAGCCACGGGTCCCCAGAGGTTTCCCCCACAGGGGGTTTTCCCTCTCCTGAGTGCTGAAGGATGATTCTTTGTGAGTCACGAGGCTACCACCAGCTTGGCCCTCCTATAGGGTACACAGATGTTAAATCAAAAGATAGATAGGTGGGTATATACATAGATGGTAAATCATTAGATAGATATGTGGGTAGGTACATAGATGGCAAATCATTAGCATAACCCAGCACAATACATATAGATAGATATTTATATAGACAGTTAAATAGATACATACAGTAGGTAGATAATGGATCAATAATTGACCGATCCTGGAGACATAATGAATAGTTGGCAAATCATTCTTTTAATGGCCAAATCATAGCTCGATTATTTAAAAAGAAGATGCATGCATAGTGCATGTTTCTAAAGCCCTCATACACAGTTGATGAGAAATAAAAATATACCGCTCCAAGGGCACTTTTGAGCGATATATATTTTTTTTTTCCCACTGGCCATATAGCTGATGACCCGCGTGTTTAGCAGGTCACTAGGAAATCAGTGAACGATGTTGTATCCGATTTCTAGAGTATCCAGTGGAATTGTCCATATAGTTAACTATATCGCAAGTGTCCCTGGTCTCCAGTGTGTATGGGGCTTAATTGTCAGTGTATACCAAGAACATATTATCATACCTCTTTCCTTTTTTTTTAGGTGAGTGGTCTACATGAAACCGATGAAGAAGTCCTAATATGCGACTACTGCAGGGTGACCGGGACCTGGACTGCAGAATCGTCCTCAAGTCAACGATCAAAGATGGTGCACAGCAACAAGAGACCCAAGCCAGGTAATTAATGAACATCATTAATTACTGATAATATGTTTTTTGGTATCCATTTGGGGTTTGTAGACAGGTGTAATATCATTTGATAGACAAATAGGTGGGTGGGTATACAGATGTTAAATCAAAAGATAGATAGATAGATAGATGGATGGGTGGGTAGATAGATGGTACATTTTAAGAGAGTTAGAGGGGTGGGTAGGTAGGTAGATAGATGGTAAATCATTAGATAGATCGATAGCTAGATAAATAGATGGCTGGGTAAGTCGGTAGATAGATAATTGGGTGGGTGAAGCGCAATACCTTTAAAAGATAGGTGGGTGGACACAGCATAATCATTGCGGTCATTACCATCCTCCATATACATCTCCTGCTACCTGATGTTTCCTCATATATACCCAGCCTTCTCGGGGAGAGATCCCTGTGGGAGGTAAGTATCTTCTCACAGACCAAGTTCCTAACATGGATGTGTCTGCAGACTTGGAGCTACCCTAAAAAAATCCTTGGTGCTTGTTTATTATCTTTGGAGGTTCTAGCAGTAAAGACAAAGCTTCTCAAATGGGGATGGCCAGCCTCTTCAGCAAATTGCGCAGCTTTGTGAGGAATATGATTTGGGTAATATCAGGAGATGTGGACAGGAGCTTTATTAATGACATCAGCCAATGATAGCTATTAGGGTATATTTGTATATTTCGCTTCATATGAATGTATATGTCATTCTTCCACATTCATGAAGTATTTCGATAAATTTGTCAATATAATGCCGCATAGCCTCCTAATGCCCAGAGGGACGGGCAGTCCATCAGCCATGGGTCCCCAGAGGTTTCCCCCACAGGGGGTTTTCCCTCTCCTGAGTGCTGAAGGATGATTCTTTGTGAGTCACGAGGCTACCACCAGCTTGGCCCTCCTATAGGGTACACAGATGTTAAATCAAAAGATAGATAGGTGGGTATATACATAGATGGTAAATCATTAGATAGATATGTGGGTAGGTACATAGATGGCAAATCATTAGCATAACCCAGCACAATACATATAGATAGATATTTATATAGACAGTTAAATAGATACATACAGTAGGTAGATAATGGATCAATAATTGACCGATCCTGGAGACATAATGAATAGTTGGCAAATCATTCTTTTAATGGCCAAATCATAGCTCGATTATTTAAAAAGAAGATGCATGCATAGTGCATGTTTCTAAAGCCCTCATACACAGTTGATGAGAAATAAAAATATACCGCTCCAAGGGCACTTTTGAGCGATATATATTTTTTTTTTCCCACTGGCCATATAGCTGATGACCCGCGTGTTTAGCAGGTCACTAGGAAATCAGTGAACGATGTTGTATCCGATTTCTAGAGTATCCAGTGGAATTGTCGATATAGTTAACTATATCGCAAGTGTCCCTGGTCTCCAGTGTGTATGGGGCTTAATTGTCAGTGTATACCAAGAACATATTATCATACCTCTTTCCTTTTTTTTTAGGTGAGTGGTCTACATGAAACCGATGAAGAAGTCCTAATATGCGACTACTGCAGGGTGACCGGGACCTGGACTGCAGAATCGTCCTCAAGTCAACGATCAAAGATGGTGCACAGCAACAAGAGACCCAAGCCAGGTAATTAATGAACATCATTAATTACTGATAATATGTTTTTTGGTATCCATTTGGGGTTTGTAGACAGGTGGAATATCATTTGATAGACAAATAGGTGGGTGGGTATACAGATGTTAAATCAAAAGATAGATAGATAGATAGATAGATAGATAGATAGATAGATAGATAGATAGATGGATGGGTGGGTAGATAGATGGTACATTTTAAGAGAGTTAGAGGGGTGGGTAGGTAGGTAGATAGATGGTAAATCATTAGATAGATCGATAGCTAGATAAATAGATGGCTGGGTAAGTCGGTAGATAGATAATTGGGTGGGTGAAGCGCAATACCTTTAAAAGATAGGTGGGTGGACACAGCATAATCATTGCGGTCATTACCATCCTCCATATACATCTCCTGCTACCTGATGTTTCCTCATATATACCCAGCCTTCTCGGGGAGAGATCCCTGTGGGAGGTAAGTATCTTCTCACAGACCAAGTTCCTAACATGGATGTGTCTGCAGACTTGGAGCTACCCTAAAAAAATCCTTGGTGCTTGTTTATTATCTTTGGAGGTTCTAGCAGTAAAGACAAAGCTTCTCAAATGGGGATGGCCAGCCTCTTCAGCAAATTGCGCAGCTTTGTGAGGAATATGATTTGGGTAATATCAGGAGATGTGGACAGGAGCTTTATTAATGACATCAGCCAATGATAGCTATTAGGGTATATTTGTATATTTCGCTTCATATGAATGTATATGTCATTCTTCCACATTCATGAAGTATTTCGATAAATTTGTCAATATAATGCCGCATAGCCTCCTAATGCCCAGAGGGACGGGCAGTCCATCAGCCATGGGTCCCCAGAGGTTTCCCCCACAGGGGGTTTTCCCTCTCCTGAGTGCTGAAGGATGATTCTTTGTGAGTCACGAGGCTACCACCAGCTTGGCCCTCCTATAGGGTACACAGATGTTAAATCAAAAGATAGATAGGTGGGTATATACATAGATGGTAAATCAATAGATAGATATGTGGGTAGGTACATAGATGGCAAATCATTAGCATAACCCAGCACAATACATATAGATAGATATTTATATAGACAGTTAAATAGATACATACAGTAGGTAGATAATGGATCAATAATTGACCGATCCTGGAGACATAATGAATAGTTGGCAAATCATTCTTTTAATGGCCAAATCATAGCTCGATTATTTAAAAAGAAGATGCATGCATAGTGCATGTTTCTAAAGCCCTCATACACAGTTGATGAGAAATAAAAATATACCGCTCCAAGGGCACTTTTGAGCGATATTTTTGTTTTTTTTTCCACTGGTTATATAGCTGATGACCCGCGTGTTTAGCAGGTCACTAGGAAATCAGTGAACGATGTTGTAACCGATTTCTAGAGTATCCAGTGGAATTGTCGATATAGTTAACTATATCGCAAGTGTCCCTGGTCTCCAGTGTGTATGGGGCTTAATTGTCAGTGTATACCAAGAACATATTATCATACCTCTTTCCTTTTTTTTTAGGTGAGTGGTCTACATGAAACCGATGAAGAAGTCCTAATATGCGACTACTGCAGGGTGACCGGGACCTGGACTGCAGAATCGTCCTCAAGTCAACGATCAAAGATGGTGCACAGCAACAAGAGACCCAAGCCAGGTAATTAATGAACATCATTAATTACTGATAATATGTTTTTTGGTATCCATTTGGGGTTTGTAGACAGGTGGTAAATCATTTGATAGACAAATAGGTGGGTGGGTATACAGATGTTAAATCAAAAGATAGATAGATAGATAGATAGATAGATAGATAGATGGATGGGTGGGTAGATAGATGGTACATTTTAAGAGAGTTAGAGGGGTGGGTAGGTAGGTAGATAGATGGTAAATCATTAGATAGATCGATAGCTAGATAAATAGATGGCTGGGTAAGTCGGTAGATAGATAATTGGGTGGGTGAAGCGCAATACCTTTAAAAGATAGGTGGGTGGACACAGCATAATCATTGCGGTCATTACCATCCTCCATATACATCTCCTGCTACCTGATGTTTCCTCATATATACCCAGCCTTCTCGGGGAGAGATCCCTGTGGGAGGTAAGTATCTTCTCACAGACCAAGTTCCTAACTTGGATGTGTCTGCAGACTTGGAGCTACCCTAAAAAAATCCTTGGTGCTTGTTTATTATCTTTGGAGGTTCTAGCAGTAAAGACAAAGCTTCTCAAATGGGGATGGCCAGCCTCTTCAGCAAATTGCGCAGCTTTGTGAGGAATATGATTTGGGTAATATCAGGAGATGTGGACAGGAGCTTTATTAATGACATCAGCCAATGATAGCTAT
Organism: Crinia signifera; assembly: GCF_055691185.1. Taxonomy (NCBI): domain Eukaryota; kingdom Metazoa; phylum Chordata; class Amphibia; order Anura; family Myobatrachidae; genus Crinia; species Crinia signifera. Next base: position 41,652,470 of record NC_139222.1, read on the forward strand.
TAGGGTATATTTGTATATTTCGCTTCATATGAATGTATATGTCATTCTTCCACATTCATGAAGTATTTCGATAAATTTGTCAATATAATGCCGCATAGCCTCCTAATGCCCAGAGGGACGGGCAGTCCATCAGCCACGGGTCCCCAGAGGTTTCCCCCACAGGGGGTTTTCCCTCTCCTGAGTGCTGAAGGATGATTCTTTGTGAGTCACGAGGCTACCACCAGCTTGGCCCTCCTATAGGGTACACAGATGTTAAATCAAAAGATAGATAGGTGGGTATATACATAGATGGTAAATCATTAGATAGATATGTGGGTAGGTACATAGATGGCAAATCATTAGCATAACCCAGCACAATACATGTAGATAGATATTTATATAGACAGTTAAATAGATACATACAGTAGGTAGATAATGGATCAATAATTGACCGATCCTGGAGACATAATGAATAGTTGGCAAATCATTCTTTTAATGGCCAAATCATAGCTCGATTATTTAAAAAGAAGATGCATGCATAGTGCATGTTTCTAAAGCCCTCATACACAGTTGATGAGAAATAAAAATATACCGCTCCAAGGGCACTTTTGAGCGATATATATATTTTTTTTTTCACTGGCCATATAGCTGATGACCCGCGTGTTTAGCAGGTCACTAGGAAATCAGTGAACGATGTTGTAACCGATTTCTAGAGTATCCAGTGGAATTGTCGATATAGTTAACTATATCGCAAGTGTCCCTGGTCTCCAGTGTGTATGGGGCTTAATTGTCAGTGTATACCAAGAACATATTATCATACCTCTTTCCTTTTTTTTTAGGTGAGTGGTCTACATGAAACCGATGAAGAAGTCCTAATATGCGACTACTGCAGGGTGACCGGGACCTGGACTGCAGAATCGTCCTCAAGTCAACGATCAAAGATGGTGCACAGCAACAAGAGACCCAAGCCAGGTAATTAATGAACATCATTAATTACTGATAATATGTTTTTTGGTATCCATTTGGGGTTTGTAGACAGGTGGTAAATCATTTGATAGACAAATAGGTGGGTGGGTATACAGATGTTAAATCAAAAGATAGATAGATAGATAGATAGATAGATAGATAGATAGATAGATAGATGGATGGGTGGGTAGATAGATGGTACATTTTAAGAGAGTTAGAGGGGTGGGTAGGTAGGTAGATAGATGGTAAATCATTAGATAGATCGATAGCTAGATAAATAGATGGCTGGGTAAGTCGGTAGATAGATAATTGGGTGGGTGAAGCGCAATACCTTTAAAAGATAGGTGGGTGGACACAGCATAATCATTGCGGTCATTACCATCCTCCATATACATCTCCTGCTACCTGATGTTTCCTCATATATACCCAGCCTTCTCGGGGAGAGATCCCTGTGGGAGGTAAGTATCTTCTCACAGACCAAGTTCCTAACTTGGATGTGTCTGCAGACTTGGAGCTACCCTAAAAAAATCCTTGGTGCTTGTTTATTATCTTTGGAGGTTCTAGCAGTAAAGACAAAGCTTCTCAAATGGGGATGGCCAGCCTCTTCAGCAAATTGCACAGCTTTGTGAGGAATATGATTTGGGTAATATCAGGAGATGTGGACAGGAGCTTTATTAATGACATCAGCCAATGATAGCTATTAGGGTATATTTGTATATTTCGCTTCATATGAATGTATATGTCATTCTTCCACATTCATGAAGTATTTCGATAAATTTGTCAATATAATGCCGCATAGCCTCCTAATGCCCAGAGGGACGGGCAGTCCATCAGCCACGGGTCCCCAGAGGTTTCCCCCACAGGGGGTTTTCCCTCTCCTGAGTGCTGAAGGATGATTCTTTGTGAGTCACGAGGCTACCACCAGCTTGGCCCTCCTATAGGGTACACAGATGTTAAATCAAAAGATAGATAGGTGGGTATATACATAGATGGTAAATCATTAGATAGATATGTGGGTAGGTACATAGATGGCAAATCATTAGCATAACCCAGCACAATACATATAGATAGATATTTATATAGACAGTTAAATAGATACATACAGTAGGTAGATAATGGATCAATAATTGACCGATCCTGGAGACATAATGAATAGTTGGCAAATCATTCTTTTAATGGCCAAATCATAGCTCGATTATTTAAAAAGAAGATGCATGCATAGTGCATGTTTCTAAAGCCCTCATACACAGTTGATGAGAAATAAAAATATACCGCTCCAAGGGCACTTTTGAGCGATATTTTTTTATTATTTTTTTCACTGGCCATATAGCTGATGACCCGCGTGTTTAGCAGGTCACTAGAAAATCAGTGAACAATGTCGTAACCGATTTCTAGAGTATCCAGTGGAATTGTCGATATAGTTAACTATATCGCAAGTGTCCCTGGTCTCCAGTGTGTATGGGGCTTAATTGTCAGTGTATACCAAGAACATATTATCATACCTCTTTCCTTTTTTTTTAGGTGAGTGGTCTACATGAAACCGATGAAGAAGTCCTAATATGCGACTACTGCAGGGTGACCGGGACCTGGACTGCAGAATCGTCCTCAAGTCAACGATCAAAGATGGTGCACAGCAACAAGAGACCCAAGCCAGGTAATTAATGAACATCATTAATTACTGATAATATGTTTTTTGTTATCCATTTGGGGTTTGTAGACAGGTGGTACATCATTTGATAGACAAATAGGTGGGTGGGTATACAGATGTTAAATCAAAAGATAGATAGATAGATGGATGGGTGGGTAGATAGATGGTACATTTTAAGAGAGTTAGAGGGGTGGGTAGGTAGGTAGATAGATGGTAAATCATTAGATAGATCGATAGCTAGATAAATAGATGGCTGGGTAAGTCGGTAGATAGATAATTGGGTGGGTGAAGCGCAATACCTTTAAAAGATAGGTGGGTGGACACAGCATAATCATTGCGGTCATTACCATCCTCCATATACATCTCCTGCTACCTGATGTTTCCTCATATATACCCAGCCTTCTCAGGGAGAGATCCCTGTGGGAGGTAAGTATCTTCTCACAGACCAAGTTCCTAACTTGGATGTGTCTGCAGACTTGGAGCTACCCTAAAAAAATCCTTGGTGCTTGTTTATTATCTTTGGAGGTTCTAGCAGTAAAGACAAAGCTTCTCAAATGGGGATGGCCAGCCTCTTCAGCAAATTGCGCAGCTTTGTGAGGAATATGATTTGGGTAATATCAGGAGATGTGGACAGGAGCTTTATTAATGACATCAGCCAATGATAGCTATTAGGGTATATTTGTATATTTCGCTTCATATGAATGTATATGTCATTCTTCCACATTCATGAAGTATTTCGATAAATTTGTCAATATAATGCCGCATAGCCTCCTAATGCCCAGAGGGACGGGCAGTCCATCAGCCATGGGTCCCCAGAGGTTTCCCCCACAGGGGGTTTTCCCTCTCCTGAGTGCTGAAGGATGATTCTTTGTGAGTCACGAGGCTACCACCAGCTTGGCCCTCCTATAGGGTACACAGATGTTAAATCAAAAGAAAGATAGGTGGGTATATACATAGATGGTAAATCATTAGATAGATATGTGGGTAGGTACATAGATGGCAAATCATTAGCATAACCCAGCACAATACATATAGATAGATATTTATATAGACAGTTAAATAGATACATACAGTAGGTAGATAATGGATCAATAATTGACCGATCCTGGAGACATAATGAATAGTTGGCAAATCATTCTTTTAATGGCCAAATCATAGCTCGATTATTTAAAAAGAAGATGCATGCATAGTGCATGTTTCTAAAGCCCTCATACACAGTTGATGAGAAATAAAAATATACCGCTCCAAGGGCACTTTTGAGCGATATATATTTTTTTTTTTTCCACTGGCCATATAGCTGATGACCCGCGTGTTTAGCAGGTCACTAGGAAATCAGTGAACGATGTTGTAACCGATTTCTAGAGTATCCAGTGGAATTGTCGATATAGTTAACTATATCGCAAGTGTCCCTGGTCTCCAGTGTGTATGGGGCTTAATTGTCAGTGTATACCAAGAACATATTATCATACCTCTTTCCTTTTTTTTTAGGTGAGTGGTCTACATGAAACCGATGAAGAAGTCCTAATATGCGACTACTGCAGGGTGACCGGGACCTGGACTGCAGAATCGTCCTCAAGTCAACGATCAAAGATGGTGCACAGCAACAAGAGACCCAAGCCAGGTAATTAATGAACATCATTAATTACTGATAATATGTTTTTTGGTATCCATTTGGGGTTTGTAGACAGGTGGTAAATCATTTGATAGACAAATAGGTGGGTGGGTATACAGATGTTAAATCAAAAGATAGATAGATAGATAGATGGATGGGTGGGTAGATAGATGGTACATTTTAAGAGAGTTAGAGGGGTGGGTAGGTAGGTAGATAGATGGTAAATCATTAGATAGATCGATAGCTAGATAAATAGATGGCTGGGTAAGTCGGTAGATAGATAATTGGGTGGGTGAAGCGCAATACCTTTAAAAGATAGGTGGGTGGACACAGCATAATCATTGCGGTCATTACCATCCTCCATATACATCTCCTGCTACCTGATGTTTCCTCATATATACCCAGCCTTCTCGGGGAGAGATCCCTGTGGGAGGTAAGTATCTTCTCACAGACCAAGTTCCTAACTTGGATGTGTCTGCAGACTTGGAGCTACCCTAAAAAAATCCTTGGTGCTTGTTTATTATCTTTGGAGGTTCTAGCAGTAAAGACAAAGCTTCTCAAATGGGGATGGCCAGCCTCTTCAGCAAATTGCGCAGCTTTGTGAGGAATATGATTTGGGTAATATCAGGAGATGTGGACAGGAGCTTTATTAATGACATCAGCCAATGATAGCTATTAGGGTATATTTGTATATTTCGCTTCATATGAATGTATATGTCATTCTTCCACATTCATGAAGTATTTCGATAAATTTGTCAATATAATGCCGCATAGCCTCCTAATGCCCAGAGGGACGGGCAGTCCATCAGCCATGGGTCCCCAGAGGTTTCCCCCACAGGGGGTTTTCCCTCTCCTGAGTGCTGAAGGATGATTCTTTGTGAGTCACGAGGCTACCACCAGCTTGGCCCTCCTATAGGGTACACAGATGTTAAATCAAAAGATAGATAGGTGGGTATATACATACTGTAGATGGTAAATCATTAGATAGATATGTGGGTAGGTACATAGATGGCAAATCATTAGCATAACCCAGCACAATACATATAGATAGATATTTATATAGACAGTTAAATAGATACATACAGTAGGTAGATAATGGATCAATAATTGACCGATCCTGGAGACATAATGAATAGTTGGCAAATCATTCTTTTAATGGCCAAATCATAGCTCGATTATTTAAAAAGAAGATGCATGCATAGTGCATGTTTCTAAAGCCCTCATACACAGTTGATGAGAAATAAAAATATACCGCTCCAAGGGCACTTTTGAGCGATATTTTTTTTTTTTTCCCACTGGCCATATAGCTGATGACCCGCGTGTTTAGCAGGTCACTAGGAAATCAGTGAACGATGTTGTAACCGATTTCTAGAGTATCCAGTGGAATTGTCGATATAGTTAACTATATCGCAAGTGTCCCTGGTCTCCAGTGTGTATGGGGCTTAATTGTCAGTGTATACCAAGAACATATTATCATACCTCTTTCCTTTTTTTTTAGGTGAGTGGTCTACATGAAACCGATGAAGAAGTCCTAATATGCGACTACTGCAGGGTGACCGGGACTGCAGAATCGTCCTCAAGTCAACGATCAAAGATGGTGCACAACAACAAGAGACCCAAGCCAGGTAATTAATGAACATCATTCATTACTGATAATATGTTTTTTGGTATCCATTTGGGGTTTGTAGACAGGTGGTAAATCATTTGATAGACAAATAGGTGGGTGGGTATACAGATGTTAAATCAAAAGATAGATAGATAGATAGATAGATAGATAGATAGATAGATAGATGGATGGGTGGGTAGATAGATGGTACATTTTAAGAGAGTTAGAGGGGTGGGTAGGTAGGTAGATAGATGGTGAATCATTAGATAGATCGATAGCTAGATAAATAGATGGCTGGGTAAGTCGGTAGATAGATAATTGGGTGGGTGAAGCGCAATACCTTTAAAAGATAGGTGGGTGGACACAGCATAATCATTGCGGTCATTACCATCCTCCATATACATCTCCTGCTACCTGATGTTTCCTCATATATACCCAGCCTTCTCGGGGAGAGATCCCTGTGGGAGGTAAGTATCTTCTCACAGACCAAGTTCCTAACTTCGATGTGTCTGCAGACTTGGAGCTACCCTAAAAAAATCCTTGGTACTTGTTTATTATCTTTGGAGGTTCTAGCAGTAAAGACAAAGCTTCTCAAATGGGGATGGCCAGCCTCTTCAGCAAATTGCGCAGCTTTGTGAGGAATATGATTTGGGTAATATCAGGAGATGTGGACAGGAGCTTTATTAATGACATCAGCCAATGATAGCTATTAGGGTATATTTGTATATTTCGCTTCATATGAATGTATATGTCATTCTTCCACATTCATGAAGTATTTCGATAAATTTGTCAATATAATGCCGCATAGCCTCCTAATGCCCAGAGGGACGGGCAGTCCATCAGCCACGGGTCCCCAGAGGTTTCCCCCACAGGGGGTTTTCCCTCTCCTGAGTGCTGAAGGATGATTCTTTGTGAGTCACGAGGCTACCACCAGCTTGGCCCTCCTATAGGGTACACAGATGTTAAATCAAAAGATAGATAGGTGGGTATATACATAGATGGTAAATCATTAGATAGATATGTGGGTAGGTACATAGATGGCAAATCATTAGCATAACCCAGCACAATACATATAGATAGATATTTATATAGACAGTTAAATAGATACATACAGTAGGTAGATAATGGATCAATAATTGACCGATCCTGGAGACATAATGAATAGTTGGCAAATCATTCTTTTAATGGCCAAATCATAGCTCGATTATTTAAAAAGAAGATGCATGCATAGTGCATGTTTCTAAAGCCCTCATACACAGTTGATGAGAAATAAAAATATACCGCTCCAAGGGCACTTTTGAGCGATATTTTTTTTTTTTTTTTTCACTGGCCATATAGCTGATGACCCGCGTGTTTAGCAGGTCACTAGGAAATCAGTGAACGATGTTGTAACTGATTTCTAGAGTATCCAGTGGAATTGTCGATATAGTTAACTATATCGCAAGTGTCCCTGGTCTCCAGTGTGTATGGGGCTTAATTGTCAGTGTATACCAAGAACATATTATCATACCTCTTTCCTTTTTTTTTAGGTGAGTGGTCTACATGAAACCGATGAAGAAGTCCTAATATGTGACTACTGCAGGGTGACCGGGACCTGGACTGCAGAATCGTCCTCAAGTCAACGATCAAAGATGGTGCACAGCAACAAGAGACCCAAGCCAGGTAATTAATGAACATCATTAATTACTGATAATATGTTTTTTGGTATCCATTTGGGGTTTGTAGACAGGTGGTAAATCATTTGATAGACAAATAGGTGGGTGGGTATACAGATGTTAAATCAAAAGATAGATAGATAGATAGATGGATGGGTGGGTAGATAGATGGTACATTTTAAGAGAGTTAGAGGGGTGGGTAGGTAGGTAGATAGATGGTAAATCATTAGATAGATCGATAGCTAGATAAATAGATGGCTGGGTAAGTCGGTAGATAGATAATTGGGTGGGTGAAGCGCAATACCTTTAAAAGATAGGTGGGTGGACACAGCATAATCATTGCGGTCATTACCATCCTCCATATACATCTCCTGCTACCTGATGTTTCCTCATATATACCCAGCCTTCTCGGGGAGAGATCCCTGTGGGAGGTAAGTATCTTCTCACAGACCAAGTTCCTAACTTGGATGTGTCTGCAGACTTGGAGCTACCCTAAAAAAATCCTTGGTGCTTGTTTATTATCTTTGGAGGTTCTAGCAGTAAAGACAAAGCTTCTCAAATGGGGATGGCCAGCCTCTTCAGCAAATTGCGCAGCTTTGTGAGGAATATGATTTGGGTAATATCAGGAGATGTGGACAGGAGCTTTATTAATGACATCAGCCAATGATAGCTATTAGGGTATATTTGTATATTTCGCTTCATATGAATGTATATGTCATTCTTCCACATTCATGAAGTATTTCGATAAATTTGTCAATATAATGCCGCATAGCCTCCTAATGCCCAGAGGGACGGGCAGTCCATCAGCCATGGGTCCCCAGAGGTTTCCCCCACAGGGGGTTTTCCCTCTCCTGAGTGCTGAAGGATGATTCTTTGTGAGTCACGAGGCTACCACCAGCTTGGCCCTCCTATAGGGTACACAGATGTTAAATCAAAAGATAGATAGGTGGGTATATACATAGATGGTAAATCATTAGATAGATATGTGGGTAGGTACATAGATGGCAAATCATTAGCATAACCCAGCACAATACATATAGATAGATATTTATATAGACAGTTAAATAGATACATACAGTAGGTAGATAATGGATCAATAATTGACCGATCCTGGAGACATAATGAATAGTTGGCAAATCATTCTTTTAATGGCCAAATCATAGCTCGATTATTTAAAAAGAAGATGCATGCATAGTGCATGTTTCTAAAGCCCTCATACACAGTTGATGAGAAATAAAAATATACCGCTCCAAGGGCACTTTTGAGCGATATATATTTTTTTTTCCCACTGGCCATATAGCTGATGACCCGCGTGTTTAGCAGGTCACTAGGAAATCAGTGAACGATGTTGTAACCGATTTCTAGAGTATCCAGTGGAATTGTCGATATAGTTAACTATATCGCAAGTGTCCCTGGTCTCCAGTGTGTATGGGGCTTAATTGTCAGTGTATACCAAGAACATATTATCATACCTCTTTCCTTTTTTTTTAGGTGAGTGGTCTACATGAAACCGATGAAGAAGTCCTAATATGCGACTACTGCAGGGTGACCGGGACCTGGACTGCAGAATCGTCCTCAAGTCAACGATCAAAGATGGTGCACAGCAACAAGAGACCCAAGCCAGGTAATTAATGAACATCATTAATTACTGATAATATGTTTTTTGGTATCCATTTGGGGTTTGTAGACAGGTGGAATATCATTTGATAGACAAATAGGTGGGTGGGTATACAGATGTTAAATCAAAAGATAGATAGATAGATAGATGGATGGGTGGGTAGATAGATGGTACATTTTAAGAGAGTTAGAGGGGTGGGTAGGTAGGTAGATAGATGGTAAATCATTAGATAGATCGATAGCTAGATAAATAGATGGCTGGGTAAGTCGGTAGATAGATAATTGGGTGGGTGAAGCGCAATACCTTTAAAAGATAGGTGGGTGGACACAGCATAATCATTGCGGTCATTACCATCCTCCATATACATCTCCTGCTACCTGATGTTTCCTCATATATACCCAGCCTTCTCGGGGAGAGATCCCTGTGGGAGGTAAGTATCTTCTCACAGACCAAGTTCCTAACATGGATGTGTCTGCAGACTTGGAGCTACCCTAAAAAAATCCTTGGTGCTTGTTTATTATCTTTGGAGGTTCTAGCAGTAAAGACAAAGCTTCTCAAATGGGGATGGCCAGCCTCTTCAGCAAATTGCGCAGCTTTGTGAGGAATATGATTTGGGTAATATCAGGAGATGTGGACAGGAGCTTTATTAATGACATCAGCCAATGATAGCTATTAGGGTATATTTGTATATTTCGCTTCATATGAATGTATATGTCATTCTTCCACATTCATGAAGTATTTCGATAAATTTGTCAATATAATGCCGCATAGCCTCCTAATGCCCAGAGGGACGGGCAGTCCATCAGCCATGGGTCCCCAGAGGTTTCCCCCACAGGGGGTTTTCCCTCTCCTGAGTGCTGAAGGATGATTCTTTGTGAGTCACGAGGCTACCACCAGCTTGGCCCTCCTATAGGGTACACAGATGTTAAATCAAAAGATAGATAGGTGGGTATATACATAGATGGTAAATCATTAGATAGATATGTGGGTAGGTACATAGATGGCAAATCATTAGCATAACCCAGCACAATACATATAGATAGATATTTATATAGACAGTTAAATAGATACATACAGTAGGTAGATAATGGATCAATAATTGACCGATCCTGGAGACATAATGAATAGTTGGCAAATCATTCTTTTAATGGCCAAATCATAGCTCGATTATTTAAAAAGAAGATGCATGCATAGTGCATGTTTCTAAAGCCCTCATACACAGTTGATGAGAAATAAAAATATACCGCTCCAAGGGCACTTTTGAGCGATATTTTTGTTTTTTTTTCCACTGGCCATATAGCTGATGACCCGCGTGTTTAGCAGGTCACTAGGAAATCAGTGAACGATGTTGTAACCGATTTCTAGAGTATCCAGTGGAATTGTCGATATAGTTAACTATATCGCAAGTGTCCCTGGTCTCCAGTGTGTATGGGGCTTAATTGTCAGTGTATACCAAGAACATATTATCATACCTCTTTCCTTTTTTTTTAGGTGAGTGGTCTACATGAAACCGATGAAGAAGTCCTAATATGCGACTACTGCAGGGTGACCGGGACCTGGACTGCAGAATCGTCCTCAAGTCAACGATCAAAGATGGTGCACAGCAACAAGAGACCCAAGCCAGGTAATTAATGAACATCATTAATTACTGATAATATGTTTTTTGGTATCCATTTGGGGTTTGTAGACAGGTGGTAAATCATTTGATAGACAAATAGGTGGGTGGGTATACAGATGTTAAATCAAAAGATAGATAGATAGATAGATAGATAGATGGATGGGTGGGTAGATAGATGGTACATTTTAAGAGAGTTAGAGGGGTGGGTAGGTAGGTAGATAGATGGTAAATCATTAGATAGATCGATAGCTAGATAAATAGATGGCTGGGTAAGTCGGTAGATAGATAATTGGGTGGGTGAAGCGCAATACCTTTAAAAGATAGGTGGGTGGACACAGCATAATCATTGCGGTCATTACCATCCTCCATATACATCTCCTGCTACCTGATGTTTCCTCATATATACCCAGCCTTCTCGGGGAGAGATCCCTGTGGGAGGTAAGTATCTTCTCACAGACCAAGTTCCTAACTTGGATGTGTCTGCAGACTTGGAGCTACCCTAAAAAAATCCTTGGTGCTTGTTTATTATCTTTGGAGGTTCTAGCAGTAAAGACAAAGCTTCTCAAATGGGGATGGCCAGACTCTTCAGCAAATTGCGCAGCTTTGTGAGGAATATGATTTGGGTAATATCAGGAGATGTGGACAGGAGCTTTATTAATGACATCAGCCAATGATAGCTATTAGGGTATATTTGTATATTTCGCTTCATATGAATGTATATGTCATTCTTCCACATTCATGAAGTATTTCGATAAATTTGTCAATATAATGCCGCATAGCCTCCTAATGCCCAGAGGGACGGGCAGTCCATCAGCCACGGGTCCCCAGAGGTTTCCCCCACAGGGGGTTTTCCCTCTCCTGAGTGCTGAAGGATGATTCTTTGTGAGTCACGAGGCTACCACCAGCTTGGCCCTCCTATAGGGTACACAGATGTTAAATCAAAAGATAGATAGGTGGGTATATACATAGATGGTAAATCATTAGATAGATATGTGGGTAGGTACATAGATGGCAAATCATTAGCATAACCCAGCACAATACATATAGATAGATATTTATATAGACAGTTAAATAGATACATACAGTAGGTAGATAATGGATCAATAATTGACCGATCCTGGAGACATAATGAATAGTTGGCAAATCATTCTTTTAATGGCCAAATCATAGCTCGATTATTTAAAAAGAAGATGCATGCATAGTGCATGTTTCTAAAGCCCTCATACACAGTTGATGAGAAATAAAAATATACCGCTCCAAGGGCACTTTTGAGCGATATTTTTTTTTTTTTCCACTGGCCATATAGCTGATGACCCGCGTGTTTAGCAGGTCACTAGGAAATCAGTGAACGATGTCGTAACCGATTTCTAGAGTATCCAGTGGAATTGTTGATATAGTTAACTATATCGCAAGTGTCCCTGGTCTCCAGTGTGTATGGGGCTTAATTGTCAGTGTATACCAAGAACATATTATCATACCTCTTTCCTTTTTTTTTAGGTGAGTGGTCTACATGAAACCGATGAAGAAGTCCTAATATGCGACTACTGCAGGGTGACCGGGACCTGGACTGCAGAATCGTCCTCAAGTCAACGATCAAAGATGGTGCACAGCAACAAGAGACCCAAGCCAGGTAATTAATGAACATCATTAATTACTGATAATATGTTTTTTGGTATCCATTTGGGGTTTGTAGACAGGTGGTAAATCATTTGATAGACAAATAGGTGGGTGGGTATACAGATGTTAAATCAAAAGATAGATAGATAGATAGATAGATAGATAGATAGATAGATGGATGGGTGGGTAGATAGATGGTACATTTTAAGAGAGTTAGAGGGGTGGGTAGGTAGGTAGATAGATGGTAAATCATTAGATAGATCGATAGCTAGATAAATAGATGGCTGGGTAAGTCGGTATATAGATAATTGGGTGGGTGAAGCGCAATACCTTTAAAAGATAGGTGGGTGGACACAGCATAATCATTGCGGTCATTACCATCCTCCATATACATCTCCTGCTACCTGATGTTTCCTCATATATACCCAGCCTTCTCGGGGAGAGATCCCTGTGGGAGGTAAGTATCTTCTCACAGACCAAGTTCCTAACTTGGATGTGTCTGCAGACTTGGAGCTACCCTAAAAAAATCCTTGGTGCTTGTTTATTATCTTTGGAGGTTCTAGCAGTAAAGACAAAGCTTCTCAAATGGGGATGGCCAGCCTCTTCAGCACATTGCGCAGCTTTGTGAGGAGTATGATTTGGGTAATATCAGGAGATGTGGACAGGAGCTTTATTAATGACATCAGCCAATGATAGCTATTAGGGTATATTTGTATATTTCGCTTCATATGAATGTATATGTCATTCTTTCACATTCATGAAGTATTTCGATAAATTTGTCAATATAATGCCGCATAGCCTCCTAATGCCCAGAGGGACGGGCAGTCCATCAGCCACGGGTCCCCAGAGGTTTCCCCCACAGGGGGTTTTCCCTCTCCTGAGTGCTGAAGGATGATTCTTTGTGAGTCACGAGGCTACCACCGGCTTGGCCCTCCTATAGGGTACACAGATGTTAAATCAAAAGATAGATAGGTGGGTATATACATAGATGGTAAATCATTAGATAGATATGTGGGTAGGTACATAGATGGCAAATCATTAGCATAACCCAGCACAATACATATAGATAGATATTTATATAGACAGTTAAATAGATACATACAGTAGGTAGATAATGGATCAATAATTGACCGATCCTGAAGACATAATGAATAGTTGGCAAATCATTCTTTTAATGGCCAAATCATAGCTCGATTATTTAAAAAGAAGATGCATGCATAGTGCATGTTTCTAAAGCCCTCATACACAGTTGATGAGAAATAAAAATATACCGCTCCAAGGGCACTTTTGAGCGATATTTTTTTTTTTTTTTTTTTCACTGGCCATATAGCTGATGACCCGCGTGTTTAGCAGGTCACTAGGAAATCAGTGAACGATGTCGTAACCGATTTCTAGAGTATCCAGTGGAATTGTCGATATAGTTAACTATATCGCAAGTGTCCCTGGTCTCCAGTGTGTATGGGGCTTAATTGTCAGTGTATACCAAGAACATATTATCATACCTCTTTCCTTTTTTTTTAGGTGAGTGGTCTACATGAAACCGATGAAGAAGTCCTAATATGCGACTACTGCAGGGTGACCGGGACCTGGACTGCAGAATCGTCCTCAAGTCAACGATCAAAGATGGTGCACAGCAACAAGAGACCCAAGCCAGGTAATTAATGAACATCATTAATTACTGATAATATGTTTTTTGGTATCCATTTGGGGTTTGTAGACAGGTGGTAAATCATTTGATAGACAAATAGGTGGGTGGGTATACAGATGTTAAATCAAAAGATAGATAGATAGATAGATGGATGGGTGGGTAGATAGATGGTACATTTTAAGAGAGTTAGAGGGGTGGGTAGGTAGGTAGATAGATGGTAAATCATTAGATAGATCGATAGCTAGATAAATAGATGGCTGGGTAAGTCGGTAGATAGATAATTGGGTGGGTGAAGCGCAATACCTTTAAAAGATAGGTGGGTGGACACAGCATAATCATTGCGGTCATTACCATCCTCCATATACATCTCCTGCTACCTGATGTTTCCTCATATATACCCAGCCTTCTCGGGGAGAGATCCCTGTGGGAGGTAAGTATCTTCTCACAGACCAAGTTCCTAACTTGGATGTGTCTGCAGACTTGGAGCTACCCTAAAAAAATCCTTGGTGCTTGTTTATTATCTTTGGAGGTTCTAGCAGTAAAGACAAAGCTTCTCAAATGGGGATGGCCAGCCTCTTCAGCAAATTGCGCAGCTTTGTGAGGAATATGATTTGGGTAATATCAGGAGATGTGGACAGGAGCTTTATTAATGACATCAGCCAATGATAGCTATTAGGGTATATTTGTATATTTCGCTTCATATGAATGTATATGTCATTCTTCCACATTCATGAAGTATTTCGATAAATTTGTCAATATAATGCCGCATAGCCTCCTAATGCCCAGAGGGACGGGCAGTCCATCAGCCACGGGTCCCCAGAGGTTTCCCCCACAGGGGGTTTTCCGTCTCCTGAGTGCTGAAGGATGATTCTTTGTGAGTCACGAGGCTACCACCAGCTTGGCCCTCCTATAGGGTACACAGATGTTAAATCAAAAGATAGATAGGTGGGTATATACATAGATGGTAAATCATTAGATAGATATGTGGGTAGGTACATAGATGGCAAATCATTAGCATAACCCAGCACAATACATATAGATAGATATTTATATAGACAGTTAAATAGATACATACAGTAGGTAGATAATGGATCAATAATTGACCGATCCTGGAGACATAATGAATAGTTGGCAAATCATTCTTTTAATGGCCAAATCATAGCTCGATTATTTAAAAAGAAGATGCATGCATAGTGCATGTTTCTAAAGCCCTCATACACAGTTGATGAGAAATAAAAATATACCGCTCCAAGGGCACTTTTGAGCGATATATATTTTTTTTTTTTCACTGGCCATATAGCTGATGACCCGCGTGTTTAGCAGGTCACTAGGAAATCAGTGAACGATGTTGTAACTGATTTCTAGAGTATCCAGTGGAATTGTCGATATAGTTAACTATATCGCAAGTGTCCCTGGTCTCCAGTGTGTATGGGGCTTAATTGTCAGTGTATACCAAGAACATATTATCATACCTCTTTCCTTTTTTTTTAGGTGAGTGGTCTACATGAAACCGATGAAGAAGTCCTAATATGCGACTACTGCAGGGTGACCGGGACTGCAGAATCGTCCTCAAGTCAACGATCAAAGATGGTGCACAACAACAAGAGACCCAAGCCAGGTAATTAATGAACATCATTCATTACTGATAATATGTTTTTTGGTATCCATTTGGGGTTTGTAGACAGGTGGTAAATCATTTGATAGACAAATAGGTGGGTGGGTATACAGATGTTAAATCAAAAGATAGATAGATAGATAGATAGATAGATAGATAGATAGATAGATAGATGGATGGGTGGGTAGATAGATGGTACATTTTAAGAGAGTTAGAGGGGTGGGTAGGTAGGTAGATAGATGGTGAATCATTAGATAGATCGATAGCTAGATAAATAGATGGCTGGGTAAGTCGGTAGATAGATAATTGGGTGGGTGAAGCGCAATACCTTTAAAAGATAGGTGGGTGGACACAGCATAATCATTGCGGTCATTACCATCCTCCATATACATCTCCTGCTACCTGATGTTTCCTCATATATACCCAGCCTTCTCGGGGAGAGATCCCTGTGGGAGGTAAGTATCTTCTCACAGACCAAGTTCCTAACTTGGATGTGTCTGCAGACTTGGAGCTACCCTAAAAAAATCCTTGGTACTTGTTTATTATCTTTGGAGGTTCTAGCAGTAAAGACAAAGCTTCTCAAATGGGGATGGCCAGCCTCTTCAGCAAATTGCGCAGCTTTGTGAGGAATATGATTTGGGTAATATCAGGAGATGTGGACAGGAGCTTTATTAATGACATCAGCCAATGATAGCTATTAGGGTATATTTGTATATTTCGCTTCATATGAATGTATATGTCATTCTTCCACATTCATGAAGTATTTCGATAAATTTGTCAATATAATGCCGCATAGCCTCCTAATGCCCAGAGGGACGGGCAGTCCATCAGCCACGGGTCCCCAGAGGTTTCCCCCACAGGGGGTTTTCCCTCTCCTGAGTGCTGAAGGATGATTCTTTGTGAGTCACGAGGCTACCACCAGCTTGGCCCTCCTATAGGGTACACAGATGTTAAATCAAAAGATAGATAGGTGGGTATATACATAGATGGTAAATCATTAGATAGATATGTGGGTAGGTACATAGATGGCAAATCATTAGCATAACCCAGCACAATACATATAGATAGATATTTATATAGACAGTTAAATAGATACATACAGTAGGTAGATAATGGATCAATAATTGACCGATCCTGGAGACATAATGAATAGTTGGCAAATCATTCTTTTAATGGCCAAATCATAGCTCGATTATTTAAAAAGAAGATGCATGCATAGTGCATGTTTCTAAAGCCCTCATACACAGTTGATGAGAAATAAAAATATACCGCTCCAAGGGCACTTTTGAGCGATATTTTTTATTTTTTTTTTCACTGGCCATATAGCTGATGACCCGCGTGTTTAGCAGGTCACTAGGAAATCAGTGAACGATGTTGTAACTGATTTCTAGAGTATCCAGTGGAATTGTCGATATAGTTAACTATATCGCAAATGTCCCTGGTCTCCAGTGTGTATGGGGCTTAATTGTCAGTGTATACCAAGAACATATTATCATACCTCTTTCCTTTTTTTTTAGGTGAGTGGTCTACATGAAACCGATGAAGAAGTCCTAATATGTGACTACTGCAGGGTGACCGGGACCTGGACTGCAGAATCGTCCTCAAGTCAACGATCAAAGATGGTGCACAGCAACAAGAGACCCAAGCCAGGTAATTAATGAACATCATTAATTACTGATAATATGTTTTTTGGTATCCATTTGGGGTTTGTAGACAGGTGGTAAATCATTTGATAGACAAATAGGTGGGTGGGTATACAGATGTTAAATCAAAAGATAGATAGATAGATAGATAGATGGATGGGTGGGTAGATAGATGGTACATTTTAAGAGAGTTAGAGGGGTGGGTAGGTAGGTAGATAGATGGTAAATCATTAGATAGATCGATAGCTAGATAAATAGATGGCTGGGTAAGTCGGTAGATAGATAATTGGGTGGGTGAAGCGCAATACCTTTAAAAGATAGGTGGGTGGACACAGCATAATCATTGCGGTCATTACCATCCTCCATATACATCTCCTGCTACCTGATGTTTCCTCATATATACCCAGCCTTCTCGGGGAGAGATCCCTGTGGGAGGTAAGTATCTTCTCACAGACCAAGTTCCTAACTTGGATGTGTCTGCAGACTTGGAGCTACCCTAAAAAAATCCTTGGTGCTTGTTTATTATCTTTGGAGGTTCTAGCAGTAAAGACAAAGCTTCTCAAATGGGGATGGCCAGCCTCTTCAGCAAATTGCGCAGCTTTGTGAGGAATATGATTTGGGTAATATCAGGAGATGTGGACAGGAGCTTTATTAATGACATCAGCCAATGATAGCTATTAGGGTATATTTGTATATTTCGCTTCATATGAATGTATATGTCATTCTTCCACATTCATGAAGTATTTCGATAAATTTGTCAATATAATGCCGCATAGCCTCCTAATGCCCAGAGGGACGGGCAGTCCATCAGCCATGGGTCCCCAGAGGTTTCCCCCACAGGGGGTTTTCCCTCTCCTGAGTGCTGAAGGATGATTCTTTGTGAGTCACGAGGCTACCACCAGCTTGGCCCTCCTATAGGGTACACAGATGTTAAATCAAAAGATAGATAGGTGGGTATATACATAGATGGTAAATCATTAGATAGATATGTGGGTAGGTACATAGATGGCAAATCATTAGCATAACCCAGCACAATACATATAGATAGATATTTATATAGACAGTTAAATAGATACATACAGTAGGTAGATAATGGATCAATAATTGACCGATCCTGGAGACATAATGAATAGTTGGCAAATCATTCTTTTAATGGCCAAATCATAGCTCGATTATTTAAAAAGAAGATGCATGCATAGTGCATGTTTCTAAAGCCCTCATACACAGTTGATGAGAAATAAAAATATACCGCTCCAAGGGCACTTTTGAGCGATATATATTTTTTTTTCCCACTGGCCATATAGCTGATGACCCGCGTGTTTAGCAGGTCACTAGGAAATCAGTGAACGATGTTGTAACCGATTTCTAGAGTATCCAGTGGAATTGTCGATATAGTTAACTATATCGCAAGTGTCCCTGGTCTCCAGTGTGTATGGGGCTTAATTGTCAGTGTATACCAAGAACATATTATCATACCTCTTTCCTTTTTTTTTAGGTGAGTGGTCTACATGAAACCGATGAAGAAGTCCTAATATGCGACTACTGCAGGGTGACCGGGACCTGGACTGCAGAATCGTCCTCAAGTCAACGATCAAAGATGGTGCACAGCAACAAGAGACCCAAGCCAGGTAATTAATGAACATCATTAATTACTGATAATATGTTTTTTGGTATCCATTTGGGGTTTGTAGACAGGTGGTAAATCATTTGATAGACAAATAGGTGGGTGGGTATACAGATGTTAAATCAAAAGATAGATAGATAGATAGATAGATAGATAGATAGATAGATAGATAGATAGATGGATGGGTGGGTAGATAGATGGTACATTTTAAGAGAGTTAGAGGGGTGGGTAGGTAGGTAGATAGATGGTAAATCATTAGATAGATCGATAGCTAGATAAATAGATGGCTGGGTAAGTCGGTATATAGATAATTGGGTGGGTGAAGCGCAATACCTTTAAAAGATAGGTGGGTGGACACAGCATAATCATTGCGGTCATTACCATCCTCCATATACATCTCCTGCTACCTGATGTTTCCTCATATATACCCAGCCTTCTCGGGGAGAGATCCCTGTGGGAGGTAAGTATCTTCTCACAGACCAAGTTCCTAACTTGGATGTGTCTGCAGACTTGGAGCTACCCTAAAAAAATCCTTGGTGCTTGTTTATTATCTTTGGAGGTTCTAGCAGTAAAGACAAAGCTTCTCAAATGGGGATGGCCAGCCTCTTCAGCACATTGCGCAGCTTTGTGAGGAGTATGATTTGGGTAATATCAGGAGATGTGGACAGGAGCTTTATTAATGACATCAGCCAATGATAGCTATTAGGGTATATTTGTATATTTCGCTTCATATGAATGTATATGTCATTCTTTCACATTCATGAAGTATTTCGATAAATTTGTCAATATAATGCCGCATAGCCTCCTAATGCCCAGAGGGACGGGCAGTCCATCAGCCACGGGTCCCCAGAGGTTTCCCCCACAGGGGGTTTTCCCTCTCCTGAGTGCTGAAGGATGATTCTTTGTGAGTCACGAGGCTACCACCGGCTTGGCCCTCCTATAGGGTACACAGATGTTAAATCAAAAGATAGATAGGTGGGTATATACATAGATGGTAAATCATTAGATAGATATGTGGGTAGGTACATAGATGGCAAATCATTAGCATAACCCAGCACAATACATATAGATAGATATTTATATAGACAGTTAAATAGATACATACAGTAGGTAGATAATGGATCAATAATTGACCGATCCTGAAGACATAATGAATAGTTGGCAAATCATTCTTTTAATGGCCAAATCATAGCTCGATTATTTAAAAAGAAGATGCATGCATAGTGCATGTTTCTAAAGCCCTCATACACAGTTGATGAGAAATAAAAATATACCGCTCCAAGGGCACTTTTGAGCGATATTTTTTTTTTTTTTTTTTTCACTGGCCATATAGCTGATGACCCGCGTGTTTAGCAGGTCACTAGGAAATCAGTGAACGATGTCGTAACCGATTTCTAGAGTATCCAGTGGAATTGTCGATATAGTTAACTATATCGCAAGTGTCCCTGGTCTCCAGTGTGTATGGGGCTTAATTGTCAGTGTATACCAAGAACATATTATCATACCTCTTTCCTTTTTTTTTAGGTGAGTGGTCTACATGAAACCGATGAAGAAGTCCTAATATGCGACTACTGCAGGGTGACCGGGACCTGGACTGCAGAATCGTCCTCAAGTCAACGATCAAAGATGGTGCACAGCAACAAGAGACCCAAGCCAGGTAATTAATGAACATCATTAATTACTGATAATATGTTTTTTGGTATCCATTTGGGGTTTGTAGACAGGTGGTAAATCATTTGATAGACAAATAGGTGGGTGGGTATACAGATGTTAAATCAAAAGATAGATAGATAGATAGATGGATGGGTGGGTAGATAGATGGTACATTTTAAGAGAGTTAGAGGGGTGGGTAGGTAGGTAGATAGATGGTAAATCATTAGATAGATCGATAGCTAGATAAATAGATGGCTGGGTAAGTCGGTAGATAGATAATTGGGTGGGTGAAGCGCAATACCTTTAAAAGATAGGTGGGTGGACACAGCATAATCATTGCGGTCATTACCATCCTCCATATACATCTCCTGCTACCTGATGTTTCCTCATATATACCCAGCCTTCTCGGGGAGAGATCCCTGTGGGAGGTAAGTATCTTCTCACAGACCAAGTTCCTAACTTGGATGTGTCTGCAGACTTGGAGCTACCCTAAAAAAATCCTTGGTGCTTGTTTATTATCTTTGGAGGTTCTAGCAGTAAAGACAAAGCTTCTCAAATGGGGATGGCCAGCCTCTTCAGCAAATTGCGCAGCTTTGTGAGGAATATGATTTGGGTAATATCAGGAGATGTGGACAGGAGCTTTATTAATGACATCAGCCAATGATAGCTATTAGGGTATATTTGTATATTTCGCTTCATATGAATGTATATGTCATTCTTCCACATTCATGAAGTATTTCGATAAATTTGTCAATATAATGCCGCATAGCCTCCTAATGCCCAGAGGGACGGGCAGTCCATCAGCCACGGGTCCCCAGAGGTTTCCCCCACAGGGGGTTTTCCGTCTCCTGAGTGCTGAAGGATGATTCTTTGTGAGTCACGAGGCTACCACCAGCTTGGCCCTCCTATAGGGTACACAGATGTTAAATCAAAAGATAGATAGGTGGGTATATACATAGATGGTAAATCATTAGATAGATATGTGGGTAGGTACATAGATGGCAAATCATTAGCATAACCCAGCACAATACATATAGATAGATATTTATATAGACAGTTAAATAGATACATACAGTAGGTAGATAATGGATCAATAATTGACCGATCCTGGAGACATAATGAATAGTTGGCAAATCATTCTTTTAATGGCCAAATCATAGCTCGATTATTTAAAAAGAAGATGCATGCATAGTGCATGTTTCTAAAGCCCTCATACACAGTTGATGAGAAATAAAAATATACCGCTCCAAGGGCACTTTTGAGCGATATATATTTTTTTTTTTTCACTGGCCATATAGCTGATGACCCGCGTGTTTAGCAGGTCACTAGGAAATCAGTGAACGATGTTGTAACTGATTTCTAGAGTATCCAGTGGAATTGTCGATATAGTTAACTATATCGCAAGTGTCCCTGGTCTCCAGTGTGTATGGGGCTTAATTGTCAGTGTATACCAAGAACATATTATCATACCTCTTTCCTTTTTTTTTAGGTGAGTGGTCTACATGAAACCGATGAAGAAGTCCTAATATGCGACTACTGCAGGGTGACCGGGACTGCAGAATCGTCCTCAAGTCAACGATCAAAGATGGTGCACAACAACAAGAGACCCAAGCCAGGTAATTAATGAACATCATTCATTACTGATAATATGTTTTTTGGTATCCATTTGGGGTTTGTAGACAGGTGGTAAATCATTTGATAGACAAATAGGTGGGTGGGTATACAGATGTTAAATCAAAAGATAGATAGATAGATAGATAGATAGATAGATAGATAGATAGATAGATAGATAGATGGATGGGTGGGTAGATAGATGGTACATTTTAAGAGAGTTAGAGGGGTGGGTAGGTAGGTAGATAGATGGTGAATCATTAGATAGATCGATAGCTAGATAAATAGATGGCTGGGTAAGTCGGTAGATAGATAATTGGGTGGGTGAAGCGCAATACCTTTAAAAGATAGGTGGGTGGACACAGCATAATCATTGCGGTCATTACCATCCTCCATATACATCTCCTGCTACCTGATGTTTCCTCATATATACCCAGCCTTCTCGGGGAGAGATCCCTGTGGGAGGTAAGTATCTTCTCACAGACCAAGTTCCTAACTTGGATGTGTCTGCAGACTTGGAGCTACCCTAAAAAAATC
Organism: Crinia signifera; assembly: GCF_055691185.1. Classification (NCBI taxonomy): domain Eukaryota; kingdom Metazoa; phylum Chordata; class Amphibia; order Anura; family Myobatrachidae; genus Crinia; species Crinia signifera. Next base: position 41,675,120 of record NC_139222.1, read on the forward strand.
CTTGGTACTTGTTTATTATCTTTGGAGGTTCTAGCAGTAAAGACAAAGCTTCTCAAATGGGGATGGCCAGCCTCTTCAGCAAATTGCGCAGCTTTGTGAGGAATATGATTTGGGTAATATCAGGAGATGTGGACAGGAGCTTTATTAATGACATCAGCCAATGATAGCTATTAGGGTATATTTGTATATTTCGCTTCATATGAATGTATATGTCATTCTTCCACATTCATGAAGTATTTCGATAAATTTGTCAATATAATGCCGCATAGCCTCCTAATGCCCAGAGGGACGGGCAGTCCATCAGCCACGGGTCCCCAGAGGTTTCCCCCACAGGGGGTTTTCCCTCTCCTGAGTGCTGAAGGATGATTCTTTGTGAGTCACGAGGCTACCACCAGCTTGGCCCTCCTATAGGGTACACAGATGTTAAATCAAAAGATAGATAGGTGGGTATATACATAGATGGTAAATCATTAGATAGATATGTGGGTAGGTACATAGATGGCAAATCATTAGCATAACCCAGCACAATACATATAGATAGATATTTATATAGACAGTTAAATAGATACATACAGTAGGTAGATAATGGATCAATAATTGACCGATCCTGGAGACATAATGAATAGTTGGCAAATCATTCTTTTAATGGCCAAATCATAGCTCGATTATTTAAAAAGAAGATGCATGCATAGTGCATGTTTCTAAAGCCCTCATACACAGTTGATGAGAAATAAAAATATACCGCTCCAAGGGCACTTTTGAGCGATATTTTTTATTTTTTTTTTCACTGGCCATATAGCTGATGACCCGCGTGTTTAGCAGGTCACTAGGAAATCAGTGAACGATGTTGTAACTGATTTCTAGAGTATCCAGTGGAATTGTCGATATAGTTAACTATATCGCAAGTGTCCCTGGTCTCCAGTGTGTATGGGGCTTAATTGTCAGTGTATACCAAGAACATATTATCATACCTCTTTCCTTTTTTTTTAGGTGAGTGGTCTACATGAAACCGATGAAGAAGTCCTAATATGTGACTACTGCAGGGTGACCGGGACCTGGACTGCAGAATCGTCCTCAAGTCAACGATCAAAGATGGTGCACAGCAACAAGAGACCCAAGCCAGGTAATTAATGAACATCATTAATTACTGATAATATGTTTTTTGGTATCCATTTGGGGTTTGTAGACAGGTGGTAAATCATTTGATAGACAAATAGGTGGGTGGGTATACAGATGTTAAATCAAAAGATAGATAGATAGATAGATAGATGGATGGGTGGGTAGATAGATGGTACATTTTAAGAGAGTTAGAGGGGTGGGTAGGTAGGTAGATAGATGGTAAATCATTAGATAGATCGATAGCTAGATAAATAGATGGCTGGGTAAGTCGGTAGATAGATAATTGGGTGGGTGAAGCGCAATACCTTTAAAAGATAGGTGGGTGGACACAGCATAATCATTGCGGTCATTACCATCCTCCATATACATCTCCTGCTACCTGATGTTTCCTCATATATACCCAGCCTTCTCGGGGAGAGATCCCTGTGGGAGGTAAGTATCTTCTCACAGACCAAGTTCCTAACTTGGATGTGTCTGCAGACTTGGAGCTACCCTAAAAAAATCCTTGGTGCTTGTTTATTATCTTTGGAGGTTCTAGCAGTAAAGACAAAGCTTCTCAAATGGGGATGGCCAGCCTCTTCAGCAAATTGCGCAGCTTTGTGAGGAATATGATTTGGGTAATATCAGGAGATGTGGACAGGAGCTTTATTAATGACATCAGCCAATGATAGCTATTAGGGTATATTTGTATATTTCGCTTCATATGAATGTATATGTCATTCTTCCACATTCATGAAGTATTTCGATAAATTTGTCAATATAATGCCGCATAGCCTCCTAATGCCCAGAGGGACGGGCAGTCCATCAGCCATGGGTCCCCAGAGGTTTCCCCCACAGGGGGTTTTCCCTCTCCTGAGTGCTGAAGGATGATTCTTTGTGAGTCACGAGGCTACCACCAGCTTGGCCCTCCTATAGGGTACACAGATGTTAAATCAAAAGATAGATAGGTGGGTATATACATAGATGGTAAATCATTAGATAGATATGTGGGTAGGTACATAGATGGCAAATCATTAGCATAACCCAGCACAATACATATAGATAGATATTTATATAGACAGTTAAATAGATACATACAGTAGGTAGATAATGGATCAATAATTGACCGATCCTGGAGACATAATGAATAGTTGGCAAATCATTCTTTTAATGGCCAAATCATAGCTCGATTATTTAAAAAGAAGATGCATGCATAGTGCATGTTTCTAAAGCCCTCATACACAGTTGATGAGAAATAAAAATATACCGCTCCAAGGGCACTTTTGAGCGATATATATTTTTTTTTCCCACTGGCCATATAGCTGATGACCCGCGTGTTTAGCAGGTCACTAGGAAATCAGTGAACGATGTTGTAACCGATTTCTAGAGTATCCAGTGGAATTGTCGATATAGTTAACTATATCGCAAGTGTCCCTGGTCTCCAGTGTGTATGGGGCTTAATTGTCAGTGTATACCAAGAACATATTATCATACCTCTTTCCTTTTTTTTTAGGTGAGTGGTCTACATGAAACCGATGAAGAAGTCCTAATATGCGACTACTGCAGGGTGACCGGGACCTGGACTGCAGAATCGTCCTCAAGTCAACGATCAAAGATGGTGCACAGCAACAAGAGACCCAAGCCAGGTAATTAATGAACATCATTAATTACTGATAATATGTTTTTTGGTATCCATTTGGGGTTTGTAGACAGGTGGAATATCATTTGATAGACAAATAGGTGGGTGGGTATACAGATGTTAAATCAAAAGATAGATAGATAGATAGATGGATGGGTGGGTAGATAGATGGTACATTTTAAGAGAGTTAGAGGGGTGGGTAGGTAGGTAGATAGATGGTAAATCATTAGATAGATCGATAGCTAGATAAATAGATGGCTGGGTAAGTCGGTAGATAGATAATTGGGTGGGTGAAGCGCAATACCTTTAAAAGATAGGTGGGTGGACACAGCATAATCATTGCGGTCATTACCATCCTCCATATACATCTCCTGCTACCTGATGTTTCCTCATATATACCCAGCCTTCTCGGGGAGAGATCCCTGTGGGAGGTAAGTATCTTCTCACAGACCAAGTTCCTAACATGGATGTGTCTGCAGACTTGGAGCTACCCTAAAAAAATCCTTGGTGCTTGTTTATTATCTTTGGAGGTTCTAGCAGTAAAGACAAAGCTTCTCAAATGGGGATGGCCAGCCTCTTCAGCAAATTGCGCAGCTTTGTGAGGAATATGATTTGGGTAATATCAGGAGATGTGGACAGGAGCTTTATTAATGACATCAGCCAATGATAGCTATTAGGGTATATTTGTATATTTCGCTTCATATGAATGTATATGTCATTCTTCCACATTCATGAAGTATTTCGATAAATTTGTCAATATAATGCCGCATAGCCTCCTAATGCCCAGAGGGACGGGCAGTCCATCAGCCATGGGTCCCCAGAGGTTTCCCCCACAGGGGGTTTTCCCTCTCCTGAGTGCTGAAGGATGATTCTTTGTGAGTCACGAGGCTACCACCAGCTTGGCCCTCCTATAGGGTACACAGATGTTAAATCAAAAGATAGATAGGTGGGTATATACATAGATGGTAAATCATTAGATAGATATGTGGGTAGGTACATAGATGGCAAATCATTAGCATAACCCAGCACAATACATATAGATAGATATTTATATAGACAGTTAAATAGATACATACAGTAGGTAGATAATGGATCAATAATTGACCGATCCTGGAGACATAATGAATAGTTGGCAAATCATTCTTTTAATGGCCAAATCATAGCTCGATTATTTAAAAAGAAGATGCATGCATAGTGCATGTTTCTAAAGCCCTCATACACAGTTGATGAGAAATAAAAATATACCGCTCCAAGGGCACTTTTGAGCGATATTTTTGTTTTTTTTTCCACTGGCCATATAGCTGATGACCCGCGTGTTTAGCAGGTCACTAGGAAATCAGTGAACGATGTTGTAACCGATTTCTAGAGTATCCAGTGGAATTGTCGATATAGTTAACTATATCGCAAGTGTCCCTGGTCTCCAGTGTGTATGGGGCTTAATTGTCAGTGTATACCAAGAACATATTATCATACCTCTTTCCTTTTTTTTTAGGTGAGTGGTCTACATGAAACCGATGAAGAAGTCCTAATATGCGACTACTGCAGGGTGACCGGGACCTGGACTGCAGAATCGTCCTCAAGTCAACGATCAAAGATGGTGCACAGCAACAAGAGACCCAAGCCAGGTAATTAATGAACATCATTAATTACTGATAATATGTTTTTTGGTATCCATTTGGTGTTTGTAGACAGGTGGTAAATCATTTGATAGACAAATAGGTGGGTGGGTATACAGATGTTAAATCAAAAGATAGATAGATAGATAGATAGATAGATGGATGGGTGGGTAGATAGATGGTACATTTTAAGAGAGTTAGAGGGGTGGGTAGGTAGGTAGATAGATGGTAAATCATTAGATAGATCGATAGCTAGATAAATAGATGGCTGGGTAAGTCGGTAGATAGATAATTGGGTGGGTGAAGCGCAATACCTTTAAAAGATAGGTGGGTGGACACAGCATAATCATTGCGGTCATTACCATCCTCCATATACATCTCCTGCTACCTGATGTTTCCTCATATATACCCAGCCTTCTCGGGGAGAGATCCCTGTGGGAGGTAAGTATCTTCTCACAGACCAAGTTCCTAACTTGGATGTGTCTGCAGACTTGGAGCTACCCTAAAAAAATCCTTGGTGCTTGTTTATTATCTTTGGAGGTTCTAGCAGTAAAGACAAAGCTTCTCAAATGGGGATGGCCAGACTCTTCAGCAAATTGCGCAGCTTTGTGAGGAATATGATTTGGGTAATATCAGGAGATGTGGACAGGAGCTTTATTAATGACATCAGCCAATGATAGCTATTAGGGTATATTTGTATATTTCGCTTCATATGAATGTATATGTCATTCTTCCACATTCATGAAGTATTTCGATAAATTTGTCAATATAATGCCGCATAGCCTCCTAATGCCCAGAGGGACGGGCAGTCCATCAGCCACGGGTCCCCAGAGGTTTCCCCCACAGGGGGTTTTCCCTCTCCTGAGTGCTGAAGGATGATTCTTTGTGAGTCACGAGGCTACCACCAGCTTGGCCCTCCTATAGGGTACACAGATGTTAAATCAAAAGATAGATAGGTGGGTATATACATAGATGGTAAATCATTAGATAGATATGTGGGTAGGTACATAGATGGCAAATCATTAGCATAACCCAGCACAATACATATAGATAGATATTTATATAGACAGTTAAATAGATACATACAGTAGGTAGATAATGGATCAATAATTGACCGATCCTGGAGACATAATGAATAGTTGGCAAATCATTCTTTTAATGGCCAAATCATAGCTCGATTATTTAAAAAGAAGATGCATGCATAGTGCATGTTTCTAAAGCCCTCATACACAGTTGATGAGAAATAAAAATATACCGCTCCAAGGGCACTTTTGAGCGATATTTTTTTTTTTTTCCACTGGCCATATAGCTGATGACCCGCGTGTTTAGCAGGTCACTAGGAAATCAGTGAACGATGTCGTAACCGATTTCTAGAGTATCCAGTGGAATTGTTGATATAGTTAACTATATCGCAAGTGTCCCTGGTCTCCAGTGTGTATGGGGCTTAATTGTCAGTGTATACCAAGAACATATTATCATACCTCTTTCCTTTTTTTTTAGGTGAGTGGTCTACATGAAACCGATGAAGAAGTCCTAATATGCGACTACTGCAGGGTGACCGGGACCTGGACTGCAGAATCGTCCTCAAGTCAACGATCAAAGATGGTGCACAGCAACAAGAGACCCAAGCCAGGTAATTAATGAACATCATTAATTACTGATAATATGTTTTTTGGTATCCATTTGGGGTTTGTAGACAGGTGGTAAATCATTTGATAGACAAATAGGTGGGTGGGTATACAGATGTTAAATCAAAAGATAGATAGATAGATAGATAGATAGATAGATAGATAGATAGATAGATAGATGGATGGGTGGGTAGATAGATGGTACATTTTAAGAGAGTTAGAGGGGTGGGTAGGTAGGTAGATAGATGGTAAATCATTAGATAGATCGATAGCTAGATAAATAGATGGCTGGGTAAGTCGGTATATAGATAATTGGGTGGGTGAAGCGCAATACCTTTAAAAGATAGGTGGGTGGACACAGCATAATCATTGCGGTCATTACCATCCTCCATATACATCTCCTGCTACCTGATGTTTCCTCATATATACCCAGCCTTCTCGGGGAGAGATCCCTGTGGGAGGTAAGTATCTTCTCACAGACCAAGTTCCTAACTTGGATGTGTCTGCAGACTTGGAGCTACCCTAAAAAAATCCTTGGTGCTTGTTTATTATCTTTGGAGGTTCTAGCAGTAAAGACAAAGCTTCTCAAATGGGGATGGCCAGCCTCTTCAGCAAATTGCGCAGCTTTGTGAGGAGTATGATTTGGGTAATATCAGGAGATGTGGACAGGAGCTTTATTAATGACATCAGCCAATGATAGCTATTAGGGTATATTTGTATATTTCGCTTCATATGAATGTATATGTCATTCTTTCACATTCATGAAGTATTTCGATAAATTTGTCAATATAATGCCGCATAGCCTCCTAATGCCCAGAGGGACGGGCAGTCCATCAGCCACGGGTCCCCAGAGGTTTCCCCCACAGGGGGTTTTCCCTCTCCTGAGTGCTGAAGGATGATTCTTTGTGAGTCACGAGGCTACCACCGGCTTGGCCCTCCTATAGGGTACACAGATGTTAAATCAAAAGATAGATAGGTGGGTATATACATAGATGGTAAATCATTAGATAGATATGTGGGTAGGTACATAGATGGCAAATCATTAGCATAACCCAGCACAATACATATAGATAGATATTTATATAGACAGTTAAATAGATACATACAGTAGGTAGATAATGGATCAATAATTGACCGATCCTGGAGACATAATGAATAGTTGGCAAATCATTCTTTTAATGGCCAAATCATAGCTCGATTATTTAAAAAGAAGATGCATGCATAGTGCATGTTTCTAAAGCCCTCATACACAGTTGATGAGAAATAAAAATATACCGCTCCAAGGGCACTTTTGAGCGATATTTTTTTTTTTTTTTTTTTCACTGGCCATATAGCTGATGACCCGCGTGTTTAGCAGGTCACTAGGAAATCAGTGAACGATGTCGTAACCGATTTCTAGAGTATCCAGTGGAATTGTCGATATAGTTAACTATATCGCAAGTGTCCCTGGTCTCCAGTGTGTATGGGGCTTAATTGTCAGTGTATACCAAGAACATATTATCATACCTCTTTCCTTTTTTTTTAGGTGAGTGGTCTACATGAAACCGATGAAGAAGTCCTAATATGCGACTACTGCAGGGTGACCGGGACCTGGACTGCAGAATCGTCCTCAAGTCAACGATCAAAGATGGTGCACAGCAACAAGAGACCCAAGCCAGGTAATTAATGAACATCATTAATTACTGATAATATGTTTTTTGGTATCCATTTGGGGTTTGTAGACAGGTGGTAAATCATTTGATAGACAAATAGGTGGGTGGGTATACAGATGTTAAATCAAAAGATAGATAGATAGATAGATGGATGGGTGGGTAGATAGATGGTACATTTTAAGAGAGTTAGAGGGGTGGGTAGGTAGGTAGATAGATGGTAAATCATTAGATAGATCGATAGCTAGATAAATAGATGGCTGGGTAAGTCGGTAGATAGATAATTGGGTGGGTGAAGCGCAATACCTTTAAAAGATAGGTGGGTGGACACAGCATAATCATTGCGGTCATTACCATCCTCCATATACATCTCCTGCTACCTGATGTTTCCTCATATATACCCAGCCTTCTCGGGGAGAGATCCCTGTGGGAGGTAAGTATCTTCTCACAGACCAAGTTCCTAACTTGGATGTGTCTGCAGACTTGGAGCTACCCTAAAAAAATCCTTGGTGCTTGTTTATTATCTTTGGAGGTTCTAGCAGTAAAGACAAAGCTTCTCAAATGGGGATGGCCAGCCTCTTCAGCAAATTGCGCAGCTTTGTGAGGAATATGATTTGGGTAATATCAGGAGATGTGGACAGGAGCTTTATTAATGACATCAGCCAATGATAGCTATTAGGGTATATTTGTATATTTCGCTTCATATGAATGTATATGTCATTCTTCCACATTCATGAAGTATTTCGATAAATTTGTCAATATAATGCCGCATAGCCTCCTAATGCCCAGAGGGACGGGCAGTCCATCAGCCACGGGTCCCCAGAGGTTTCCCCCACAGGGGGTTTTCCCTCTCCTGAGTGCTGAAGGATGATTCTTTGTGAGTCACGAGGCTACCACCAGCTTGGCCCTCCTATAGGGTACACAGATGTTAAATCAAAAGATAGATAGGTGGGTATATACATAGATGGTAAATCATTAGATAGATATGTGGGTAGGTACATAGATGGCAAATCATTAGCATAACCCAGCACAATACATATAGATAGATATTTATATAGACAGCTAAATAGATACATACAGTAGGTAGATAATGGATCAATAATTGACCGATCCTGGAGACATAATGAATAGTTGGCAAATCATTCTTTTAATGGCCAAATCATAGCTCGATTATTTAAAAAGAAGATGCATGCATAGTGCATGTTTCTAAAGCCCTCATACACAGTTGATGAGAAATAAAAATATACCGCTTCAAGGGCACTTTTGAGCGATATTTTTTTTTTTTTTTTTTTTACTGGCCATATAGCTGATGACCCGCGTGTTTAGCAGGTCACTAGGAAATCAGTGAACGATGTCGTAACCGATTTCTAGAGTATCCAGTGGAATTGTCGATATAGTTAACTATATCGCAAGTGTCCCTGGTCTCCAGTGTGTATGGGGCTTAATTGTCAGTGTATACCAAGAACATATTATCATACCTCTTTCCTTTTTTTTTAGGTGAGTGGTCTACATGAAACCGATGAAGAAGTCCTAATATGCGACTACTGCAGGGTGACCGGGACCTGGACTGCAGAATCGTCCTCAAGTCAACGATCAAAGATGGTGCACAGCAACAAGAGACCCAAGCCAGGTAATTAATGAACATCATTAATTACTGATAATATGTTTTTTGGTATCCATTTGGGGTTTGTAGACAGGTGGTAAATCATTTGATAGACAAATAGGTGGGTGGGTATACAGATGTTAAATCAAAAGATAGATAGATAGATAGATAGATGGATGGGTGGGTAGATAGATGGTACATTTTAAGAGAGTTAGAGGGGTGGGTAGGTAGGTAGATAGATGGTAAATCATTAGATAGATCGATAGCTAGATAAATAGATGGCTGGGTAAGTCGGTAGATAGATAATTGGGTGGGTGAAGCGCAATACCTTTAAAAGATAGGTGGGTGGACACAGCATAATCATTGCGGTCATTACCATCCTCCATATACATCTCCTGCTACCTGATGTTTCCTCATATATACCCAGCCTTCTCGGGGAGAGATCCCTGTGGGAGGTAAGTATCTTCTCACAGACCAAGTTCCTAACTTGGATGTGTCTGCAGACTTGGAGCTACCCTAAAAAAATCCTTGGTGCTTGTTTATTATCTTTGGAGGTTCTAGCAGTAAAGACAAAGCTTCTCAAATGGGGATGGCCAGCCTCTTCAGCAAATTGCGCAGCTTTGTGAGGAATATGATTTGGGTAATATCAGGAGATGTGGACAGGAGCTTTATTAATGACATCAGCCAATGATAGCTATTAGGGTATATTTGTATATTTCGCTTCATATGAATGTATATGTCATTCTTCCACATTCATGAAGTATTTCGATAAATTTGTCAATATAATGCCGCATAGCCTCCTAATGCCCAGAGGGACGGGCAGTCCATCAGCCACGGGTCCCCAGAGGTTTCCCCCACAGGGGGTTTTCCCTCTCCTGAGTGCTGAAGGATGATTCTTTGTGAGTCACGAGGCTACCACCAGCTTGGCCCTCCTATAGGGTACACAGATGTTAAATCAAAAGATAGATAGGTGGGTATATACATAGATGGTAAATCATTAGATAGATATGTGGGTAGGTACATAGATGGCAAATCATTAGCATAACCCAGCACAATACATATAGATAGATATTTATATAGACAGTTAAATAGATACATACAGTAGGTAGATAATGGATCAATAATTGACCGATCCTGGAGACATAATGAATAGTTGGCAAATCATTCTTTTAATGGCCAAATCATAGCTCGATTATTTAAAAAGAAGATGCATGCATAGTGCATGTTTCTAAAGCCCTCATACACAGTTGATGAGAAATAAAAATATACCGCTCCAAGGGCACTTTTGAGCGATATTTTTTTTTTTTTCACTGGCCATATAGCTGATGACCCACGTGTTTAGCAGGTCACTAGGAAATCAGTGAACGATGTCGTAACCGATTTCTAGAGTATCCAGTGGAATTGTCGATATAGTTAACTATATCGCAAGTGTCCCTGGTCTCCAGTGTGTATGGGGCTTAATTGTCAGTGTATACCAAGAACATATTATCATACCTCTTTCCTTTTTTTTTAGGTGAGTGGTCTACATGAAACCGATGAAGAAGTCCTATATGCGACTACTGCAGGGTGACCGGGACCTGGACTGCAGAATCGTCCTCAAGTCAATGATCAAAGATGGTGCACAGCAACAAGAGACCCAAGCCAGGTAATTAATGAACATCATTAATTACTGATAATATGTTTTTTGGTATCCATTTGGGGTTTGTAGACAGGTGGTAAATCATTTGATAGACAAATAGGTGGGTGGGTATACAGATGTTAAATCAAAAGATAGATAGATAGATGGATGGGTGGGTAGATAGATGGTACATTTTAAGAGAGTTAGAGGGGTGGGTAGGTAGGTAGATAGATGGTAAATCATTAGATAGATCGATAGCTAGATAAATAGATGGCTGGGTAAGTCGGTAGATAGATAATTGGGTGGGTGAAGCGCAATACCTTTAAAAGATAGGTTGGTGGACACAGCATAATCATTGCGGTCATTACCATCCTCCATATACATCTCCTGCTACCTGATGTTTCCTCATATATACCCAGCCTTCTCGGGGAGAGATCCCTGTGGGAGGTAAGTATCTTCTCACAGACCAAGTTCCTAACTTGGATGTGTCTGCAGACTTGGAGCTACCCTAAAAAAATCCTTGGTGCTTGTTTATTATCTTTGGAGGTTCTAGCAGTAAAGACAAAGCTTCTCAAATGGGGATGGCCAGCCTCTTCAGCAAATTGCGCAGCTTTGTGAGGAATATGATTTGGGTAATATCAGGAGATGTGGACAGGAGCTTTATTAATGACATCAGCCAATGATAGCTATTAGGGTATATTTGTATATTTCGCTTCATATGAATGTATATGTCATTCTTCCACATTCATGAAGTATTTCGATAAATTTGTCAATATAATGCCGCATAGCCTCCTAATGCCTAGAGGGACGGGCAGTCCATCAGCCACGGGTCCCCAGAGGTTTCCCCCACAGGGGGTTTTCCCTCTCCTGAGTGCTGAAGGATGATTCTTTGTGAGTCACGAGGCTACCACCAGCTTGGCCCTCCTATAGGGTACACAGATGTTAAATCAAAAGATAGATAGGTGGGTATATACATAGATGGTAAATCATTAGATAGATATGTGGGTAGGTACATAGATGGCAAATCATTAGCATAACCCAGCACAATACATATAGATAGATATTTATATAGACAGTTAAATAGATACATACAGTAGGTAGATAATGGATCAATAATTGACCGATCCTGGAGACATAATGAATAGTTGGCAAATCATTCTTTTAATGGCCAAATCATAGCTCGATTATTTAAAAAGAAGATGCATGCATAGTGCATGTTTCTAAAGCCCTCATACACAGTTGATGAGAAATAAAAATATACCGCTCCAAGGGCACTTTTGAGCGATATTTTTTTTTTTTTCACTGGCCATATAGCTGATGACCCGCGTGTTTAGCAGGTCACTAGGAAATCAGTGAACGATGTCGTAACCGATTTCTAGAGTATCCAGTGGAATTGTCGATATAGTTAACTATATCGCAAGTGTCCCTGGTCTCCAGTGTGTATGGGGCTTAATTGTCAGTGTATACCAAGAACATATTATCATACCTCTTTCCTTTTTTTTTAGGTGAGTGGTCTACATGAAACCGATGAAGAAGTCCTATATGCGACTACTGCAGGGTGACCGGGACCTGGACTGCAGAATCGTCCTCAAGTCAATGATCAAAGATGGTGCACAGCAACAAGAGACCCAAGCCAGGTAATTAATGAACATCATTAATTACTGATAATATGTTTTTTGGTATCCATTTGGGGTTTGTAGACAGGTGGTAAATCATTTGATAGACAAATAGGTGGGTGGGTATACAGATGTTAAATCAAAAGATAGATAGATAGATGGATGGGTGGGTAGATAGATGGTACATTTTAAGAGAGTTAGAGGGGTGGGTAGGTAGGTAGATAGATGGTAAATCATTAGATAGATCGATAGCTAGATAAATAGATGGCTGGGTAAGTCGGTAGATAGATAATTGGGTGGGTGAAGCGCAATACCTTTAAAAGATAGGTTGGTGGACACAGCATAATCATTGCGGTCATTACCATCCTCCATATACATCTCCTGCTACCTGATGTTTCCTCATATATACCCAGCCTTCTCGGGGAGAGATCCCTGTGGGAGGTAAGTATCTTCTCACAGACCAAGTTCCTAACTTGGATGTGTCTGCAGACTTGGAGCTACCCTAAAAAAATCCTTGGTGCTTGTTTATTATCTTTGGAGGTTCTAGCAGTAAAGACAAAGCTTCTCAAATGGGGATGGCCAGCCTCTTCAGCAAATTGCGCAGCTTTGTGAGGAATATGATTTGGGTAATATCAGGAGATGTGGACAGGAGCTTTATTAATGACATCAGCCAATGATAGCTATTAGGGTATATTTGTATATTTCGCTTCATATGAATGTATATGTCATTCTTCCACATTCATGAAGTATTTCGATAAATTTGTCAATATAATGCCGCATAGCCTCCTAATGCCCAGAGGGACGGGCAGTCCATCAGCCACGGGTCCCCAGAGGTTTCCCCCACAGGGGGTTTTCCCTCTCCTGAGTGCTGAAGGATGATTCTTTGTGAGTCACGAGGCTACCACCAGCTTGGCCATCCTATAGTGTACACAGATGTTAAATCAAAAGATAGATAGGTGGGTATATACATAGATGGTAAATCATTAAATAGATATGTGGGTAGGTACATAAATGGCAAATCATTAGCATAACCCAGCACAATACATATAGATAGATATTTATATAGACAGTTAAATAGATACATACAGTAGTTAGATAATGGATCAATAATTGACCGATCCTGGAGACATAATAAATAGTTGGCAAATCATTCTTTTAATGGCCAAATCATAGCTCGATTATTTAAAAAGAAGATGCATGCATAGTGCATGTTTCTAAAGCCCTCATACACAGTTGATGAGAAATAAAAATATACCGCTCCAAGGGCACTTTTGAGCGATATATTTTTTTTTTTCCCACTGGCCATATAGCTGATGACCCGCGTGTTTAGCAGGTCACTAGGAAATCAGTGAACGATGTCGTAACCGATTTCTAGAGTATCCAGTGGAATTGACGATATAGTTAACTATATCGCAAGTGTCCCTGGTCTCCAGTGTGTATGGGGCTTAATTGTCAGTGTATACCAAGAACATATTATCATACCTCTTTCCTTTTTTTTTAGGTGAGTGGTCTACATGAAACCGATGAAGAAGTCCTAATATGCGACTACTGCAGGGTGACCGGGACCTGGACTGCAGAATCGTCCTCAAGTCAACGATCAAAGATGGTGCACAGCAACAAGAGACCCAAGCCAGGTAATTAATGAACATCATTAATTACTGATAATATGTTTTTTGGTATCCATTTGGGGTTTGTAGACAGGTGGTAAATCATTTGATAGACAAATAGGTGGGTGGGTATACAGATGTTAAATCAAAAGATAGATAGATAGATAGATGGATGGGTGGGTAGATAGATGGTACATTTTAAGAGAGTTAGAGGGGTGGGTAGGTAGGTAGATAGATGGTAAATCATTAGATAGATCGATAGCTAGATAAATAGATGGCTGGGTAAGTCGGTAGATAGATAATTGGGTGGGTGAAGCGCAATACCTTTAAAAGATAGGTGGGTGGACACAGCATAATCATTGCGGTCATTACCATCCTCCATATACATCTCCTGCTACCTGATGTTTCCTCATATATACCCAGCCTTCTCGGGGAGAGATCCCTGTGGGAGGTAAGTATCTTCTCACAGACCAAGTTCCTAACTTGGATGTGTCTGCAGACTTGGAGCTACCCTAAAAAAATCCTTGGTGCTTGTTTATTATCTTTGGAGGTTCTAGCAGTAAAGACAAAGCTTCTCAAATGGGGATGGCCAGCCTCTTCAGCAAATTGCGCAGCTTTGTGAGGAATATGATTTGGGTAATATCAGGAGATGTGGACAGGAGCTTTATTAATGACATCAGCCAATGATAGCTATTAGGGTATATTTGTATATTTCGCTTCATATGAATGTATATGTCATTCTTCCACATTCATGAAGTATTTCGATAAATTTGTCAATATAATGCCGCATAGCCTCCTAATGCCCAGAGGGACGGGCAGTCCATCAGCCACGGGTCCCCAGAGGTTTCCCCCACAGGGGGTTTTCCCTCTCCTGAGTGCTGAAGGATGATTCTTTGTGAGTCACGAGGCTACCACCAGCTTGGCCATCCTATAGTGTACACAGATGTTAAATCAAAAGATAGATAGGTGGGTATATACATAGATGGTAAATCATTAAATAGATATGTGGGTAGGTACATAAATGGCAAATCATTAGCATAACCCAGCACAATACATATAGATAGATATTTATATAGACAGTTAAATAGATACATACAGTAGTTAGATAATGGATCAATAATTGACCGATCCTGGAGACATAATAAATAGTTGGCAAATCATTCTTTTAATGGCCAAATCATAGCTCGATTATTTAAAAAGAAGATGCATGCATAGTGCATGTTTCTAAAGCCCTCATACACAGTTGATGAGAAATAAAAATATACCGCTCCAAGGGCACTTTTGAGCGATATATTTTTTTTTTTCCCACTGGCCATATAGCTGATGACCCGCGTGTTTAGCAGGTCACTAGGAAATCAGTGAACGATGTCGTAACCGATTTCTAGAGTATCCAGTGGAATTGACGATATAGTTAACTATATCGCAAGTGTCCCTGGTCTCCAGTGTGTATGGGGCTTAATTGTCAGTGTATACCAAGAACATATTATCATACCTCTTTCCTTTTTTTTTAGGTGAGTGGTCTACATGAAACCGATGAAGAAGTCCTAATATGCGACTACTGCAGGGTGACCGGGACCTGGACTGCAGAATCGTCCTCAAGTCAACGATCAAAGATGGTGCACAGCAACAAGAGACCCAAGCCAGGTAATTAATGAACATCATTAATTACTGATAATATGTTTTTTGGTATCCATTTGGGGTTTGTAGACAGGTGGTAAATCATTTGATAGACAAATAGGTGGGTGGGTATACAGATGTTAAATCAAAAGATAGATAGATAGATAGATGGATGGGTGGGTAGATAGATGGTACATTTTAAGAGAGTTAGAGGGGTGGGTAGGTAGGTAGATAGATGGTAAATCATTAGATAGATCGATAGCTAGATAAATAGATGGCTGGGTAAGTCGGTAGATAGATAATTGGGTGGGTGAAGCGCAATACCTTTAAAAGATAGGTGGGTGGACACAGCATAATCATTGCGGTCATTACCATCCTCCATATACATCTCCTGCTACCTGATGTTTCCTCATATATACCCAGCCTTCTCGGGGAGAGATCCCTGTGGGAGGTAAGTATCTTCTCACAGACCAAGTTCCTAACTTGGATGTGTCTGCAGACTTGGAGCTACCCTAAAAAAATCCTTGGTGCTTGTTTATTATCTTTGGAGGTTCTAGCAGTAAAGACAAAGCTTCTCAAATGGGGATGGCCAGCCTCTTCAGCAAATTGCGCAGCTTTGTGAGGAATATGATTTGGGTAATATCAGGAGATGTGGACAGGAGCTTTATTAATGACATCAGCCAATGATAGCTATTAGGGTATATTTGTATATTTCGCTTCATATGAATGTATATGTCATTCTTCCACATTCATGAAGTATTTCGATAAATTTGTCAATATAATGCCGCATATCCTCCTAATGCCCAGAGGGACAGGCAGTCCATCAGCCACGGGTCCCCAGAGGTTTCCCCCACAGGGGGTTTTCTCTCATCTGAGTGCTGAAGGATGATTCTTTGTGAGTCACGAGGCTACCACCAGCTTGGCCCTCCTATAGGGTACACAGATGTTAAATCAAAAGATAGATAGGTGGGTATATACATAGATGGTAAATCATTAGATAGATATGTGGGTAGGTACATAGATGGCAAATCATTAGCATAACCCAGCACAATACATATAGATAGATATTTATAAAGACAGTTAAATAGATACATACAGTAGGTAGATAATGGATCAATAATTGACCGATCCTGGAGACATAATGAATAGTTGGCAAATCATTCTTTTAATGGCCAAATCATAGCTCGATTATTTAAAAAGAAGATGCATGCATAGTGCATGTTTCTAAAGCCCTCATACACAGTTGATGAGAAATAAAAATATACCGCTCCAAGGGCACTTTTAAACGATATTTTTTTTTTTTTCCACTGGCCATATAGCTGATGACCCGCGTGTTTAGCAGGTCACTAGGAAATCAGTGAACGATGTCGTAACCGATTTCTAGAGTATCCAGTGGAATTGTCGATATAGTTAACTATATCACAAGTGTCCCTGGTCTCCAGTGTGTATGGGGCTTAATTGTCAGTGTATACCAAGAACATATTATCATACCTCTTTCCTTTTTTTTTAGGTGAGTGGTCTACATGAAACCGATGAAGAAGTCCTAATATGCGACTACTGCAGGGTGACCGGGACCTGGACTGCAGAATCGTCCTCAAGTCAACGATCAAAGATGGTGCACAGCAACAAGAGACCCAAGCCAGGTAATTAATGAACATCATTAATTACTGATAATATGTTTTTTGGTATCCATTTGGGGTTTGTAGACAGGTGGTAAATCATTTGATAGACAAATAGGTGGGTGGGTATACAGATGTTAAATCAAAAGATAGATAGATAGATAGATGGATGGGTGGGTAGATAGATGGTACATTTTAAGAGAGTTAGAGGGGTGGGTAGGTAGGTAGATAGATGGTAAATCATTAGATAGATCGATAGCTAGATAAATAGATGGCTGGGTAAGTCGGTAGATAGATAATTGGGTGGGTGAAGCGCAATACCTTTAAAAGATAGGTGGGTGGACACAGCATAATCATTGCGGTCATTACCATCCTCCATATACATCTCCTGCTACCTGATGTTTCCTCATATATACCCAGCCTTCTCGGGGAGAGATCCCTGTGGGAGGTAAGTATCTTCTCACAGACCAAGTTCCTAACTTGGATGTGTCTGCAGACTTGGAGCTACCCTAAAAAAATCCTTGGTGCTTGTTTATTATCTTTGGAGGTTCTAGCAGTAAAGACAAAGCTTCTCAAATGGGGATGGCCAGCCTCTTCAGCAAATTGCGCAGCTTTGTGAGGAATATGATTTGGGTAATATCAGGAGATGTGGACAGGAGCTTTATTAATGACATCAGCCAATGATAGCTATTAGGGTATATTTGTATATTTCGCTTCATATGAATGTATATGTCATTCTTCCACATTCATGAAGTATTTCGATAAATTTGTCAATATAATGCCGCATAGCCTCCTAATGCCCAGAGGGACGGGCAGTCCATCAGCCACGGGTCCCCAGAGGTTTCCCCCACAGGGGGTTTTCCCTCTCCTGAGTGCTGAAGGATGATTCTTTGTGAGTCACGAGGCTACCACCAGCTTGGCCCTCCTATAGGGTACACAGATGTTAAATCAAAAGATAGATAAGTGGGTATATACATAGATGGTAAATCATTAGATAGATATGTGGGTAGGTACATAGATGGCAAATCATTAGCATAACCCAGCACAATACATATAGATAGATATTTATATAGACAGTTAAATAGATACATACAGTAGGTAGATAATGGATCAATAATTGACCGATCCTGGAGACATAATGAATAGTTGGCAAATCATTCTTTTAATGGCCAAATCATAGCTCGATTATTTAAAAAGAAGATGCATGCATAGTGCATGTTTCTAAAGTCCTCATACACAGTTGATGAGAAATAAAAATATACCGCTCCAAGGGCACTTTTGAGCGATATTTTTTTTTTTTTTTTTCACTGGCCATATAGCTGATGACCCGCGTGTTTAGCAGGTCACTAGGAAATCAGTGAACGATGTCGTAGCCGATTTCTAGAGTATCCAGTGGAATTGTCGATATAGTTAACTATATCGCAAGTGTCCCTGGTCTCCAGTGTGTATGGGGCTTAATTGTCAGTGTATACCAAGAACATATTATCATACCTCTTTCCTTTTTTTTTAGGTGAGTGGTCTACATGAAACCGATGAAGAAGTCCTAATATGCGACTACTGCAGGGTGACCGGGACCTGGACTGCAGAATCGTCCTCAAGTCAACGATCAAAGATGGTGCACAGCAACAAGAGACCCAAGCCAGGTAATTAATGAACATCATTAATTACTGATAATATGTTTTTTGGTATCCATTTGGGGTTTGTAGACAGGTGGTAAATCATTTGATAGACAAATAGGTGGGTGGGTATACAGATGTTAAATCAAAAGATAGATAGATAGATAGATAGATAGATAGATAGATAGATAGATGGATGGGTGGGTAGATAGATGGTACATTTTAAGAGAGTTAGAGGGGTGGGTAGGTAGGTAGATAGATGGTAAATCATTAGATAGATCGATAGCTAGATAAATAGATGGCTGGGTAAGTCGGAAGATAGATAATTGGGTGGGTGAAGCGCAATACCTTTAAAAGATAGGTGGGTGGACACAGCATAATCATTGCGGTCATTACCATCCTCCATATACATCTCCTGCTACCTGATGTTTCCTCATATATACCCAGCCTTCTCGGGGAGAGATCCCTGTGGGAGGTAAGTATCTTCTCACAGACCAAGTTCCTAACTTGGATGTGTCTGCAGACTTGGAGCTACCCTAAAAAAATCCTTGGTGCTTGTTTATTATCTTTGGAGGTTCTAGCAGTAAAGACAAAGCTTCTCAAATGGGGATGGCCAGCCTCTTCAGCAAATTGCGCAGCTTTGTGAGGAATATGATTTGGGTAATATCAGGAGATGTGGACAGGAGCTTTATTAATGACATCAGCCAATGATAGCTATTAGGGTATATTTGTATATTTCGCTTCATATGAATGTATATGTCATTCTTCCACATTCATGAAGTATTTCGATAAATTTGTCAATATAATGCCGCATAGCCTCCTAATGCCCAGAGGGACGGGCAGTCCATCAGCCATGGGTCCCCAGAGGTTTCCCCCACAGGGGGTTTTCCCTCTCCTGAGTGCTGAAGGATGATTCTTTGTGAGTCACGAGGCTACCACCAGCTTGGCCCTCCTATAGGGTACACAGATGTTAAATCAAAAGATAGATAGGTGGGTATATACATAGATGGTAAATCATTAGATAGATATGTGGGTAGGTACATAGATGGCAAATCATTAGCATAACCCAGCACAATACATATAGATAGATATTTATATAGACAGTTAAATAGATACATACAGTAGGTAGATAATGGATCAATAATTGACCGATCCTGGAGACATAATGAATAGTTGGCAAATCATTCTTTTAATGGCCAAATCATAGCTCGATTATTTAAAAAGAAGATGCATGCATAGTGCATGTTTCTAAAGCCCTCATACACAGTTGATGAGAAATAAAAATATACCGCTCCAAGGGCACTTTTAAACGATATTTTTTTTTTTTTCCACTGGCCATATAGCTGATGACCCGCGTGTTTAGCAGGTCACTAGGAAATCAGTGAACGATGTCGTAACCGATTTCTAGAGTATCCAGTGGAATTGTCGATATAGTTAACTATATCGCAAGTGTCCCTGGTCTCCAGTGTGTATGGGGCTTAATTGTCAGTGTATACCAAGAACATATTATCATACCTCTTTCCTTTTTTTTTAGGTGAGTGGTCTACATGAAACCGATGAAGAAGTCCTAATATGCGACTACTGCAGGGTGACCGGGACCTGGACTGCAGAATCGTCCTCAAGTCAACGATCAAAGATGGTGCACAGCAACAAGAGACCCAAGCCAGGTAATTAATGAACATCATTAATTACTGATAATATGTTTTTTGGTATCCATTTGGGGTTTGTAGACAGGTGGTAAATCATTTGATAGACAAATAGGTGGGTGGGTATACAGATGTTAAATCAAAAGATAGATAGATAGATAGATGGATGGGTGGGTAGATGGTACATTTTAAGAGAGTTAGAGGGGTGGGTAGGTAGGTAGATAGATGGTAAATCATTAGATAGATCGATAGCTAGATAAATAGATGGCTGGGTAAGTCGGTAGATAGATAATTGGGTGGGTGAAGCGCAATACCTTTAAAAGATAGGTGGGTGGACACAGCATAATCATTGCGGTCATTACCATCCTCCATATACATCTCCTGCTACCTGATGTTTCCTCATATATACCCAGCCTTCTCGGGGAGAGATCCCTGTGGGAGGTAAGTATCTTCTCACAGACCAAGTTCCTAACTTGGATGTGTCTGCAGACTTGGAGCTACCCTAAAAAAATCCTTGGTGCTTGTTTATTATCTTTGGAGGTTCTAGCAGTAAAGACAAAGCTTCTCAAATGGGGATGGCCAGCCTCTTCAGCAAATTGCGCAGCTTTGTGAGGAATATGATTTGGGTAATATCAGGAGATGTGGACAGGAGCTTTATTAATGACATCAGCCAATGATAGCTATTAGGGTATATTTGTATATTTCGCTTCATATGAATGTATATGTCATTCTTCCACATTCATGAAGTATTTCGATAAATTTGTCAATATAATGCCGCATAGCCTCCTAATGCCCAGAGGGACGGGCAGTCCATCAGCCACGGGTCCCCAGAGGTTTCCCCCACAGGGGGTTTTCCCTCTCCTGAGTGCTGAAGGATGATTCTTTGTGAGTCACGAGGCTACCACCAGCTTGGCCCTCCTATAGGGTACACAGATGTTAAATCAAAAGATAGATAGGTGGGTATATACATAGATGGTAAATCATTAGATAGATATGTGGGTAGGTACATAGATGGCAAATCATTAGCATAACCCAGCACAATACATATAGATAGATATTTATATAGACAGTTAAATAGATACATACAGTAGGTAGATAATGGATCAATAATTGACCGATCCTGGAGACATAATGAATAGTTGGCAAATCATTCTTTTAATGGCCAAATCATAGCTCGATTATTTAAAAAGAAGATGCATGCATAGTGCATGTTTCTAAAGCCCTCATACACAGTTGATGAGAAATAAAAATATACCGCTCCAAGGGCACTTTTGAGCGATATTTTTGTTTTTTTTTCCACTGGCCATATAGCTGATGACCCGCGTGTTTAGCAGGTCACTAGGAAATCAGTGAACGATGTTGTAACCGATTTCTAGAGTATCCAGTGGAATTGTCGATATAGTTAACTATATCGCAAGTGTCCCTGGTCTCCAGTGTGTATGGGGCTTAATTGTCAGTGTATACCAAGAACATATTATCATACCTCTTTCCTTTTTTTTTAGGTGAGTGGTCTACATGAAACCGATGAAGAAGTCCTAATATGCGACTACTGCAGGGTGACCGGGACCTGGACTGCAGAATCGTCCTCAAGTCAACGATCAAAGATGGTGCACAGCAACAAGAGACCCAAGCCAGGTAATTAATGAACATCATTAATTACTGATAATATGTTTTTTGGTATCCATTTGGGGTTTGTAGACAGGTGGTAAATCATTTGATAGACAAATAGGTGGGTGGGTATACAGATGTTAAATCAAAAGATAGATAGATAGATAGATAGATAGATAGATGGATGGGTGGGTAGATAGATGGTACATTTTAAGAGAGTTAGAGGGGTGGGTAGGTAGGTAGATAGATGGTAAATCATTAGATAGATCGATAGCTAGATAAATAGATGGCTGGGTAAGTCGGTAGATAGATAATTGGGTGGGTGAAGCGCAATACCTTTAAAAGATAGGTGGGTGGACACAGCATAATCATTGCGGTCATTACCATCCTCCATATACATCTCCTGCTACCTGATGTTTCCTCATATATACCCAGCCTTCTCGGGGAGAGATCCCTGTGGGAGGTAAGTATCTTCTCACAGACCAAGTTCCTAACTTGGATGTGTCTGCAGACTTGGAGCTACCCTAAAAAAATCCTTGGTGCTTGTTTATTATCTTTGGAGGTTCTAGCAGTAAAGACAAAGCTTCTCAAATGGGGATGGCCAGACTCTTCAGCAAATTGCGCAGCTTTGTGAGGAATATGATTTGGGTAATATCAGGAGATGTGGACAGGAGCTTTATTAATGACATCAGCCAATGATAGCTATTAGGGTATATTTGTATATTTCGCTTCATATGAATGTATATGTCATTCTTCCACATTCATGAAGTATTTCGATAAATTTGTCAATATAATGCCGCATAGCCTCCTAATGCCCAGAGGGACGGGCAGTCCATCAGCCACGGGTCCCCAGAGGTTTCCCCCACAGGGGGTTTTCCCTCTCCTGAGTGCTGAAGGATGATTCTTTGTGAGTCACGAGGCTACCACCAGCTTGGCCCTCCTATAGGGTACACAGATGTTAAATCAAAAGATAGATAGGTGGGTATATACATAGATGGTAAATCATTAGATAGATATGTGGGTAGGTACATAGATGGCAAATCATTAGCATAACCCAGCACAATACATATAGATAGATATTTATATAGACAGTTAAATAGATACATACAGTAGGTAGATAATGGATCAATAATTGACCGATCCTGGAGACATAATGAATAGTTGGCAAATCATTCTTTTAATGGCCAAATCATAGCTCGATTATTTAAAAAGAAGATGCATGCATAGTGCATGTTTCTAAAGCCCTCATACACAGTTGATGAGAAATAAAAATATACCGCTCCAAGGGCACTTTTGAGCGATATTTTTTTTTTTTTCCACTGGCCATATAGCTGATGACCCGCATGTTTAGCAGGTCACTAGGAAATCAGTGAACGATGTCGTAACCGATTTCTAGAGTATCCAGTGGAATTGTTGATATAGTTAACTATATCGCAAGTGTCCCTGGTCTCCAGTGTGTATGGGGCTTAATTGTCAGTGTATACCAAGAACATATTATCATACCTCTTTCCTTTTTTTTTAGGTGAGTGGTCTACATGAAACCGATGAAGAAGTCCTAATATGCGACTACTGCAGGGTGACCGGGACCTGGACTGCAGAATCGTCCTCAAGTCAACGATCAAAGATGGTGCACAGCAACAAGAGACCCAAGCCAGGTAATTAATGAACATCATTAATTACTGATAATATGTTTTTTGGTATCCATTTGGGGTTTGTAGACAGGTGGTAAATCATTTGATAGACAAATAGGTGGGTGGGTATACAGATGTTAAATCAAAAGATAGATAGATAGATAGATAGATAGATAGATAGATAGATAGATAGATAGATAGATAGATGGATGGGTGGGTAGATAGATGGTACATTTTAAGAGAGTTAGAGGGGTGGGTAGGTAGGTAGATAGATGGTAAATCATTAGATAGATCGATAGCTAGATAAATAGATGGCTGGGTAAGTCGGTATATAGATAATTGGGTGGGTGAAGCGCAATACCTTTAAAAGATAGGTGGGTGGACACAGCATAATCATTGCGGTCATTACCATCCTCCATATACATCTCCTGCTACCTGATGTTTCCTCATATATACCCAGCCTTCTCGGGGAGAGATCCCTGTGGGAGGTAAGTATCTTCTCACAGACCAAGTTCCTAACTTGGATGTGTCTGCAGACTTGGAGCTACCCTAAAAAAATCCTTGGTGCTTGTTTATTATCTTTGGAGGTTCTAGCAGTAAAGACAAAGCTTCTCAAATGGGGATGGCCAGCCTCTTCAGCAAATTGCGCAGCTTTGTGAGGAGTATGATTTGGGTAATATCAGGAGATGTGGACAGGAGCTTTATTAATGACATCAGCCAATGATAGCTATTAGGGTATATTTGTATATTTCGCTTCATATGAATGTATATGTCATTCTTTCACATTCATGAAGTATTTCGATAAATTTGTCAATATAATGCCGCATAGCCTCCTAATGCCCAGAGGGACGGGCAGTCCATCAGCCACGGGTCCCCAGAGGTTTCCCCCACAGGGGGTTTTCCCTCTCCTGAGTGCTGAAGGATGATTCTTTGTGAGTCACGAGGCTACCACCGGCTTGGCCCTCCTATAGGGTACACAGATGTTAAATCAAAAGATAGATAGGTGGGTATATACATAGATGGTAAATCATTAGATAGATATGTGGGTAGGTACATAGATGGCAAATCATTAGCATAACCCAGCACAATACATATAGATAGATATTTATATAGACAGTTAAATAGATACATACAGTAGGTAGATAATGGATCAATAATTGACCGATCCTGGAGACATAATGAATAGTTGGCAAATCATTCTTTTAATGGCCAAATCATAGCTCGATTATTTAAAAAGAAGATGCATGCATAGTGCATGTTTCTAAAGCCCTCATACACAGTTGATGAGAAATAAAAATATACCGCTCCAAGGGCACTTTTGAGCGATATTTTTTTTTTTTTTTTTTTCACTGGCCATATAGCTGATGACCCGCGTGTTTAGCAGGTCACTAGGAAATCAGTGAACGATGTCGTAACCGATTTCTAGAGTATCCAGTGGAATTGTCGATATAGTTAACTATATCGCAAGTGTCCCTGGTCTCCAGTGTGTATGGGGCTTAATTGTCAGTGTATACCAAGAACATATTATCATACCTCTTTCCTTTTTTTTTAGGTGAGTGGTCTACATGAAACCGATGAAGAAGTCCTAATATGCGACTACTGCAGGGTGACCGGGACCTGGACTGCAGAATCGTCCTCAAGTCAACGATCAAAGATGGTGCACAGCAACAAGAGACCCAAGCCAGGTAATTAATGAACATCATTAATTACTGATAATATGTTTTTTGGTATCCATTTGGGGTTTGTAGACAGGTGGTAAATCATTTGATAGACAAATAGGTGGGTGGGTATACAGATGTTAAATCAAAAGATAGATAGATAGATAGATGGATGGGTGGGTAGATAGATGGTACATTTTAAGAGAGTTAGAGGGGTGGGTAGGTAGGTAGATAGATGGTAAATCATTAGATAGATCGATAGCTAGATAAATAGATGGCTGGGTAAGTCGGTAGATAGATAATTGGGTGGGTGAAGCGCAATACCTTTAAAAGATAGGTGGGTGGACACAGCATAATCATTGCGGTCATTACCATCCTCCATATACATCTCCTGCTACCTGATGTTTCCTCATATATACCCAGCCTTCTCGGGGAGAGATCCCTGTGGGAGGTAAGTATCTTCTCACAGACCAAGTTCCTAACTTGGATGTGTCTGCAGACTTGGAGCTACCCTAAAAAAATCCTTGGTGCTTGTTTATTATCTTTGGAGGTTCTAGCAGTAAAGACAAAGCTTCTCAAATGGGGATGGCCAGCCTCTTCAGCAAATTGCGCAGCTTTGTGAGGAATATGATTTGGGTAATATCAGGAGATGTGGACAGGAGCTTTATTAATGACATCAGCCAATGATAGCTATTAGGGTATATTTGTATATTTCGCTTCATATGAATGTATATGTCATTCTTCCACATTCATGAAGTATTTCGATAAATTTGTCAATATAATGCCGCATAGCCTCCTAATGCCCAGAGGGACGGGCAGTCCATCAGCCACGGGTCCCCAGAGGTTTCCCCCACAGGGGGTTTTCCCTCTCCTGAGTGCTGAAGGATGATTCTTTGTGAGTCACGAGGCTACCACCAGCTTGGCCCTCCTATAGGGTACACAGATGTTAAATCAAAAGATAGATAGGTGGGTATATACATAGATGGTAAATCATTAGATAGATATGTGGGTAGGTACATAGATGGCAAATCATTAGCATAACCCAGCACAATACATATAGATAGATATTTATATAGACAGCTAAATAGATACATACAGTAGGTAGATAATGGATCAATAATTGACCGATCCTGGAGACATAATGAATAGTTGGCAAATCATTCTTTTAATGGCCAAATCATAGCTCGATTATTTAAAAAGAAGATGCATGCATAGTGCATGTTTCTAAAGCCCTCATACACAGTTGATGAGAAATAAAAATATACCGCTTCAAGGGCACTTTTGAGCGATATTTTTTTTTTTTTTTTTTTTACTGGCCATATAGCTGATGACCCGCGTGTTTAGCAGGTCACTAGGAAATCAGTGAACGATGTCGTAACCGATTTCTAGAGTATCCAGTGGAATTGTCGATATAGTTAACTATATCGCAAGTGTCCCTGGTCTCCAGTGTGTATGGGGCTTAATTGTCAGTGTATACCAAGAACATATTATCATACCTCTTTCCTTTTTTTTTAGGTGAGTGGTCTACATGAAACCGATGAAGAAGTCCTAATATGCGACTACTGCAGGGTGACCGGGACCTGGACTGCAGAATCGTCCTCAAGTCAACGATCAAAGATGGTGCACAGCAACAAGAGACCCAAGCCAGGTAATTAATGAACATCATTAATTACTGATAATATGTTTTTTGGTATCCATTTGGGGTTTGTAGACAGGTGGTAAATCATTTGATAGACAAATAGGTGGGTGGGTATACAGATGTTAAATCAAAAGATAGATAGATAGATAGATAGATGGATGGGTGGGTAGATAGATGGTACATTTTAAGAGAGTTAGAGGGGTGGGTAGGTAGGTAGATAGATGGTAAATCATTAGATAGATCGATAGCTAGATAAATAGATGGCTGGGTAAGTCGGTAGATAGATAATTGGGTGGGTGAAGCGCAATACCTTTAAAAGATAGGTGGGTGGACACAGCATAATCATTGCGGTCATTACCATCCTCCATATACATCTCCTGCTACCTGATGTTTCCTCATATATACCCAGCCTTCTCGGGGAGAGATCCCTGTGGGAGGTAAGTATCTTCTCACAGACCAAGTTCCTAACTTGGATGTGTCTGCAGACTTGGAGCTACCCTAAAAAAATCCTTGGTGCTTGTTTATTATCTTTGGAGGTTCTAGCAGTAAAGACAAAGCTTCTCAAATGGGGATGGCCAGCCTCTTCAGCAAATTGCGCAGCTTTGTGAGGAATATGATTTGGGTAATATCAGGAGATGTGGACAGGAGCTTTATTAATGACATCAGCCAATGATAGCTATTAGGGTATATTTGTATATTTCGCTTCATATGAATGTATATGTCATTCTTCCACATTCATGAAGTATTTCGATAAATTTGTCAATATAATGCCGCATAGCCTCCTAATGCCCAGAGGGACGGGCAGTCCATCAGCCACGGGTCCCCAGAGGTTTCCCCCACAGGGGGTTTTCCCTCTCCTGAGTGCTGAAGGATGATTCTTTGTGAGTCACGAGGCTACCACCAGCTTGGCCCTCCTATAGGGTACACAGATGTTAAATCAAAAGATAGATAGGTGGGTATATACATAGATGGTAAATCATTAGATAGATATGTGGGTAGGTACATAGATGGCAAATCATTAGCATAACCCAGCACAATACATATAGATAGATATTTATATAGACAGTTAAATAGATACATACAGTAGGTAGATAATGGATCAATAATTGACCGATCCTGGAGACATAATGAATAGTTGGCAAATCATTCTTTTAATGGCCAAATCATAGCTCGATTATTTAAAAAGAAGATGCATGCATAGTGCATGTTTCTAAAGCCCTCATACACAGTTGATGAGAAATAAAAATATACCGCTCCAAGGGCACTTTTGAGCGATATTTTTTTTTTTTTCACTGGCCATATAGCTGATGACCCGCGTGTTTAGCAGGTCACTAGGAAATCAGTGAACGATGTCGTAACCGATTTCTAGAGTATCCAGTGGAATTGTCGATATAGTTAACTATATCGCAAGTGTCCCTGGTCTCCAGTGTGTATGGGGCTTAATTGTCAGTGTATACCAAGAACATATTATCATACCTCTTTCCTTTTTTTTTAGGTGAGTGGTCTACATGAAACCGATGAAGAAGTCCTATATGCGACTACTGCAGGGTGACCGGGACCTGGACTGCAGAATCGTCCTCAAGTCAATGATCAAAGATGGTGCACAGCAACAAGAGACCCAAGCCAGGTAATTAATGAACATCATTAATTACTGATAATATGTTTTTTGGTATCCATTTGGGGTTTGTAGACAGGTGGTAAATCATTTGATAGACAAATAGGTGGGTGGGTATACAGATGTTAAATCAAAAGATAGATAGATAGATGGATGGGTGGGTAGATAGATGGTACATTTTAAGAGAGTTAGAGGGGTGGGTAGGTAGGTAGATAGATGGTAAATCATTAGATAGATCGATAGCTAGATAAATAGATGGCTGGGTAAGTCGGTAGATAGATAATTGGGTGGGTGAAGCGCAATACCTTTAAAAGATAGGTTGGTGGACACAGCATAATCATTGCGGTCATTACCATCCTCCATATACATCTCCTGCTACCTGATGTTTCCTCATATATACCCAGCCTTCTCGGGGAGAGATCCCTGTGGGAGGTAAGTATCTTCTCACAGACCAAGTTCCTAACTTGGATGTGTCTGCAGACTTGGAGCTATCCTAAAAAAATCCTTGGTGCTTGTTTATTATCTTTGGAGGTTCTAGCAGTAAAGACAAAGCTTCTCAAATGGGGATGGCCAGCCTCTTCAGCAAATTGCGCAGCTTTGTGAGGAATATGATTTGGGTAATATCAGGAGATGTGGACAGGAGCTTTATTAATGACATCAGCCAATGATAGCTATTAGGGTATATTTGTATATTTCGCTTCATATGAATGTATATGTCATTCTTCCACATTCATGAAGTATTTCGATAAATTTGTCAATATAATGCCGCATAGCCTCCTAATGCCTAGAGGGACGGGCAGTCCATCAGCCACGGGTCCCCAGAGGTTTCCCCCACAGGGGGTTTTCCCTCTCCTGAGTGCTGAAGGATGATTCTTTGTGAGTCACGAGGCTACCACCAGCTTGGCCCTCCTATAGGGTACACAGATGTTAAATCAAAAGATAGATAGGTGGGTATATACATAGATGGTAAATCATTAGATAGATATGTGGGTAGGTACATAGATGGCAAATCATTAGCATAACCCAGCACAATACATATAGATAGATATTTATATAGACAGTTAAATAGATACATACAGTAGGTAGATAATGGATCAATAATTGACCGATCCTGGAGACATAATGAATAGTTGGCAAATCATTCTTTTAATGGCCAAATCATAGCTCGATTATTTAAAAAGAAGATGCATGCATAGTGCATGTTTCTAAAGCCCTCATACACAGTTGATGAGAAATAAAAATATACCGCTCCAAGGGCACTTTTGAGCGATATTTTTTTTTTTTTCACTGGCCATATAGCTGATGACCCGCGTGTTTAGCAGGTCACTAGGAAATCAGTGAACGATGTCGTAACCGATTTCTAGAGTATCCAGTGGAATTGTCGATATAGTTAACTATATCGCAAGTGTCCCTGGTCTCCAGTGTGTATGGGGCTTAATTGTCAGTGTATACCAAGAACATATTATCATACCTCTTTCCTTTTTTTTTAGGTGAGTGGTCTACATGAAACCGATGAAGAAGTCCTATATGCGACTACTGCAGGGTGACCGGGACCTGGACTGCAGAATCGTCCTCAAGTCAATGATCAAAGATGGTGCACAGCAACAAGAGACCCAAGCCAGGTAATTAATGAACATCATTAATTACTGATAATATGTTTTTTGGTATCCATTTGGGGTTTGTAGACAGGTGGTAAATCATTTGATAGACAAATAGGTGGGTGGGTATACAGATGTTAAATCAAAAGATAGATAGATAGATGGATGGGTGGGTAGATAGATGGTACATTTTAAGAGAGTTAGAGGGGTGGGTAGGTAGGTAGATAGATGGTAAATCATTAGATAGATCGATAGCTAGATAAATAGATGGCTGGGTAAGTCGGTAGATAGATAATTGGGTGGGTGAAGCGCAATACCTTTAAAAGATAGGTTGGTGGACACAGCATAATCATTGCGGTCATTACCATCCTCCATATACATCTCCTGCTACCTGATGTTTCCTCATATATACCCAGCCTTCTCGGGGAGAGATCCCTGTGGGAGGTAAGTATCTTCTCACAGACCAAGTTCCTAACTTGGATGTGTCTGCAGACTTGGAGCTACCCTAAAAAAATCCTTGGTGCTTGTTTATTATCTTTGGAGGTTCTAGCAGTAAAGACAAAGCTTCTCAAATGGGGATGGCCAGCCTCTTCAGCAAATTGCGCAGCTTTGTGAGGAATATGATTTGGGTAATATCAGGAGATGTGGACAGGAGCTTTATTAATGACATCAGCCAATGATAGCTATTAGGGTATATTTGTATATTTCGCTTCATATGAATGTATATGTCATTCTTCCACATTCATGAAGTATTTCGATAAATTTGTCAATATAATGCCGCATAGCCTCCTAATGCCCAGAGGGACGGGCAGTCCATCAGCCACGGGTCCCCAGAGGTTTCCCCCACAGGGGGTTTTCCCTCTCCTGAGTGCTGAAGGATGATTCTTTGTGAGTCACGAGGCTACCACCAGCTTGGCCATCCTATAGTGTACACAGATGTTAAATCAAAAGATAGATAGGTGGGTATATACATAGATGGTAAATCATTAAATAGATATGTGGGTAGGTACATAAATGGCAAATCATTAGCATAACCCAGCACAATACATATAGATAGATATTTATATAGACAGTTAAATAGATACATACAGTAGTTAGATAATGGATCAATAATTGACCGATCCTGGAGACATAATAAATAGTTGGCAAATCATTCTTTTAATGGCCAAATCATAGCTCGATTATTTAAAAAGAAGATGCATGCATAGTGCATGTTTCTAAAGCCCTCATACACAGTTGATGAGAAATAAAAATATACCGCTCCAAGGGCACTTTTGAGCGATATATTTTTTTTTTTCCCACTGGCCATATAGCTGATGACCCGCGTGTTTAGCAGGTCACTAGGAAATCAGTGAACGATGTCGTAACCGATTTCTAGAGTATCCAGTGGAATTGACGATATAGTTAACTATATCGCAAGTGTCCCTGGTCTCCAGTGTGTATGGGGCTTAATTGTCAGTGTATACCAAGAACATATTATCATACCTCTTTCCTTTTTTTTTAGGTGAGTGGTCTACATGAAACCGATGAAGAAGTCCTAATATGCGACTACTGCAGGGTGACCGGGACCTGGACTGCAGAATCGTCCTCAAGTCAACGATCAAAGATGGTGCACAGCAACAAGAGACCCAAGCCAGGTAATTAATGAACATCATTAATTACTGATAATATGTTTTTTGGTATCCATTTGGGGTTTGTAGACAGGTGGTAAATCATTTGATAGACAAATAGGTGGGTGGGTATACAGATGTTAAATCAAAAGATAGATAGATAGATAGATGGATGGGTGGGTAGATAGATGGTACATTTTAAGAGAGTTAGAGGGGTGGGTAGGTAGGTAGATAGATGGTAAATCATTAGATAGATCGATAGCTAGATAAATAGATGGCTGGGTAAGTCGGTAGATAGATAATTGGGTGGGTGAAGCGCAATACCTTTAAAAGATAGGTGGGTGGACACAGCATAATCATTGCGGTCATTACCATCCTCCATATACATCTCCTGCTACCTGATGTTTCCTCATATATACCCAGCCTTCTCGGGGAGAGATCCCTGTGGGAGGTAAGTATCTTCTCACAGACCAAGTTCCTAACTTGGATGTGTCTGCAGACTTGGAGCTACCCTAAAAAAATCCTTGGTGCTTGTTTATTATCTTTGGAGGTTCTAGCAGTAAAGACAAAGCTTCTCAAATGGGGATGGCCAGCCTCTTCAGCAAATTGCGCAGCTTTGTGAGGAATATGATTTGGGTAATATCAGGAGATGTGGACAGGAGCTTTATTAATGACATCAGCCAATGATAGCTATTAGGGTATATTTGTATATTTCGCTTCATATGAATGTATATGTCATTCTTCCACATTCATGAAGTATTTCGATAAATTTGTCAATATAATGCCGCATATCCTCCTAATGCCCAGAGGGACAGGCAGTCCATCAGCCACGGGTCCCCAGAGGTTTCCCCCACAGGGGGTTTTCTCTCATCTGAGTGCTGAAGGATGATTCTTTGTGAGTCACGAGGCTACCACCAGCTTGGCCCTCCTATAGGGTACACAGATGTTAAATCAAAAGATAGATAGGTGGGTATATACATAGATGGTAAATCATTAGATAGATATGTGGGTAGGTACATAGATGGCAAATCATTAGCATAACCCAGCACAATACATATAGATAGATATTTATAAAGACAGTTAAATAGATACATACAGTAGGTAGATAATGGATCAATAATTGACCGATCCTGGAGACATAATGAATAGTTGGCAAATCATTCTTTTAATGGCCAAATCATAGCTCGATTATTTAAAAAGAAGATGCATGCATAGTGCATGTTTCTAAAGCCCTCATACACAGTTGATGAGAAATAAAAATATACCGCTCCAAGGGCACTTTTAAACGATATTTTTTTTTTTTCCACTGGCCATATAGCTGATGACCCGCGTGTTTAGCAGGTCACTAGGAAATCAGTGAACGATGTCGTAACCGATTTCTAGAGTATCCAGTGGAATTGTCGATATAGTTAACTATATCACAAGTGTCCCTGGTCTCCAGTGTGTATGGGGCTTAATTGTCAGTGTATACCAAGAACATATTATCATACCTCTTTCCTTTTTTTTTAGGTGAGTGGTCTACATGAAACCGATGAAGAAGTCCTAATATGCGACTACTGCAGGGTGACCGGGACCTGGACTGCAGAATCGTCCTCAAGTCAACGATCAAAGATGGTGCACAGCAACAAGAGACCCAAGCCAGGTAATTAATGAACATCATTAATTACTGATAATATGTTTTTTGGTATCCATTTGGGGTTTGTAGACAGGTGGTAAATCATTTGATAGACAAATAGGTGGGTGGGTATACAGATGTTAAATCAAAAGATAGATAGATAGATAGATGGATGGGTGGGTAGATAGATGGTACATTTTAAGAGAGTTAGAGGGGTGGGTAGGTAGGTAGATAGATGGTAAATCATTAGATAGATCGATAGCTAGATAAATAGATGGCTGGGTAAGTCGGTAGATAGATAATTGGGTGGGTGAAGCGCAATACCTTTAAAAGATAGGTGGGTGGACACAGCATAATCATTGCGGTCATTACCATCCTCCATATACATCTCCTGCTACCTGATGTTTCCTCATATATACCCAGCCTTCTCGGGGAGAGATCCCTGTGGGAGGTAAGTATCTTCTCACAGACCAAGTTCCTAACTTGGATGTGTCTGCAGACTTGGAGCTACCCTAAAAAAATCCTTGGTGCTTGTTTATTATCTTTGGAGGTTCTAGCAGTAAAGACAAAGCTTCTCAAATGGGGATGGCCAGCCTCTTCAGCAAATTGCGCAGCTTTGTGAGGAATATGATTTGGGTAATATCAGGAGATGTGGACAGGAGCTTTATTAATGACATCAGCCAATGATAGCTATTAGGGTATATTTGTATATTTCGCTTCATATGAATGTATATGTCATTCTTCCACATTCATGAAGTATTTCGATAAATTTGTCAATATAATGCCGCATAGCCTCCTAATGCCCAGAGGGACGGGCAGTCCATCAGCCACGGGTCCCCAGAGGTTTCCCCCACAGGGGGTTTTCCCTCTCCTGAGTGCTGAAGGATGATTCTTTGTGAGTCACGAGGCTACCACCAGCTTGGCCCTCCTATAGGGTACACAGATGTTAAATCAAAAGATAGATAAGTGGGTATATACATAGATGGTAAATCATTAGATAGATATGTGGGTAGGTACATAGATGGCAAATCATTAGCATAACCCAGCACAATACATATAGATAGATATTTATATAGACAGTTAAATAGATACATACAGTAGGTAGATAATGGATCAATAATTGACCGATCCTGGAGACATAATGAATAGTTGGCAAATCATTCTTTTAATGGCCAAATCATAGCTCGATTATTTAAAAAGAAGATGCATGCATAGTGCATGTTTCTAAAGTCCTCATACACAGTTGATGAGAAATAAAAATATACCGCTCCAAGGGCACTTTTGAGCGATATTTTTTTTTTTTTTTTTCACTGGCCATATAGCTGATGACCCGCGTGTTTAGCAGGTCACTAGGAAATCAGTGAACGATGTCGTAGCCGATTTCTAGAGTATCCAGTGGAATTGTCGATATAGTTAACTATATCGCAAGTGTCCCTGGTCTCCAGTGTGTATGGGGCTTAATTGTCAGTGTATACCAAGAACATATTATCATACCTCTTTCCTTTTTTTTTAGGTGAGTGGTCTACATGAAACCGATGAAGAAGTCCTAATATGCGACTACTGCAGGGTGACCGGGACCTGGACTGCAGAATCGTCCTCAAGTCAACGATCAAAGATGGTGCACAGCAACAAGAGACCCAAGCCAGGTAATTAATGAACATCATTAATTACTGATAATATGTTTTTTGGTATCCATTTGGGGTTTGTAGACAGGTGGTAAATCATTTGATAGACAAATAGGTGGGTGGGTATACAGATGTTAAATCAAAAGATAGATAGATAGATAGATAGATAGATAGATAGATAGATAGATAGATAGATAGATGGATGGGTGGGTAGATAGATGGTACATTTTAAGAGAGTTAGAGGGGTGGGTAGGTAGGTAGATAGATGGTAAATCATTAGATAGATCGATAGCTAGATAAATAGATGGCTGGGTAAGTCGGTAGATAGATAATTGGGTGGGTGAAGCGCAATACCTTTAAAAGATAGGTGGGTGGACACAGCATAATCATTGCGGTCATTACCATCCTCCATATACATCTCCTGCTACCTGATGTTTCCTCATATATACCCAGCCTTCTCGGGGAGAGATCCCTGTGGGAGGTAAGTATCTTCTCACAGACCAAGTTCCTAACTTGGATGTGTCTGCAGACTTGGAGCTACCCTAAAAAAATCCTTGGTGCTTGTTTATTATCTTTGGAGGTTCTAGCAGTAAAGACAAAGCTTCTCAAATGGGGATGGCCAGCCTCTTCAGCAAATTGCGCAGCTTTGTGAGGAATATGATTTGGGTAATATCAGGAGATGTGGACAGGAGCTTTATTAATGACATCAGCCAATGATAGCTATTAGGGTATATTTGTATATTTCGCTTCATATGAATGTATATGTCATTCTTCCACATTCATGAAGTATTTCGATAAATTTGTCAATATAATGCCGCATAGCCTCCTAATGCCCAGAGGGACGGGCAGTCCATCAGCCATGGGTCCCCAGAGGTTTCCCCCACAGGGGGTTTTCCCTCTCCTGAGTGCTGAAGGATGATTCTTTGTGAGTCACGAGGCTACCACCAGCTTGGCCCTCCTATAGGGTACACAGATGTTAAATCAAAAGATAGATAGGTGGGTATATACATAGATGGTAAATCATTAGATAGATATGTGGGTAGGTACATAGATGGCAAATCATTAGCATAACCCAGCACAATACATATAGATAGATATTTATATAGACAGTTAAATAGATACATACAGTAGGTAGATAATGGATCAATAATTGACCGATCCTGGAGACATAATGAATAGTTGGCAAATCATTCTTTTAATGGCCAAATCATAGCTCGATTATTTAAAAAGAAGATGCATGCATAGTGCATGTTTCTAAAGCCCTCATACACAGTTGATGAGAAATAAAAATATACCGCTCCAAGGGCACTTTTAAACGATATTTTTTTTTTTTTCCACTGGCCATATAGCTGATGACCCGCGTGTTTAGCAGGTCACTAGGAAATCAGTGAACGATGTCGTAACCGATTTCTAGAGTATCCAGTGGAATTGTCGATATAGTTAACTATATCGCAAGTGTCCCTGGTCTCCAGTGTGTATGGGGCTTAATTGTCAGTGTATACCAAGAACATATTATCATACCTCTTTCCTTTTTTTTTAGGTGAGTGGTCTACATGAAACCGATGAAGAAGTCCTAATATGCGACTACTGCAGGGTGACCGGGACCTGGACTGCAGAATCGTCCTCAAGTCAACGATCAAAGATGGTGCACAGCAACAAGAGACCCAAGCCAGGTAATTAATGAACATCATTAATTACTGATAATATGTTTTTTGGTATCCATTTGGGGTTTGTAGACAGGTGGTAAATCATTTGATAGACAAATAGGTGGGTGGGTATACAGATGTTAAATCAAAAGATAGATAGATAGATAGATGGATGGGTGGGTAGATGGTACATTTTAAGAGAGTTAGAGGGGTGGGTAGGTAGGTAGATAGATGGTAAATCATTAGATAGATCGATAGCTAGATAAATAGATGGCTGGGTAAGTCGGTAGATAGATAATTGGGTGGGTGAAGCGCAATACCTTTAAAAGATAGGTGGGTGGACACAGCATAATCATTGCGGTCATTACCATCCTCCATATACATCTCCTGCTACCTGATGTTTCCTCATATATACCCAGCCTTCTCGGGGAGAGATCCCTGTGGGAGGTAAGTATCTTCTCACAGACCAAGTTCCTAACTTGGATGTGTCTGCAGACTTGGAGCTACCCTAAAAAAATCCTTGGTGCTTGTTTATTATCTTTGGAGGTTCTAGCAGTAAAGACAAAGCTTCTCAAATGGGGATGGCCAGCCTCTTCAGCAAATTGCGCAGCTTTGTGAGGAATATGATTTGGGTAATATCAGGAGATGTGGACAGGAGCTTTATTAATGACATCAGCCAATGATAGCTATTAGGGTATATTTGTATATTTCGCTTCATATGAATGTATATGTCATTCTTCCACATTCATGAAGTATTTCGATAAATTTGTCAATATAATGCCGCATAGCCTCCTAATGCCCAGAGGGACGGGCAGTCCATCAGCCACGGGTCCCCAGAGGTTTCCCCCACAGGGGGTTTTCCCTCTCCTGAGTGCTGAAGGATGATTCTTTGTGAGTCACGAGGCTACCACCAGCTTGGCCCTCCTATAGGGTACACAGATGTTAAATCAAAAGATAGATAAGTGGGTATATACATAGATGGTAAATCATTAGATAGATATGTGGGTAGGTACATAGATGGCAAATCATTAGCATAACCCAGCACAATACATATAGATAGATATTTATATAGACAGTTAAATAGATACATACAGTAGGTAGATAATGGATCAATAATTGACCGATCCTGGAGACATAATGAATAGTTGGCAAATCATTCTTTTAATGGCCAAATCATAGCTCGATTATTTAAAAAGAAGATGCATGCATAGTGCATGTTTCTAAAGCCCTCATACACAGATGATGAGAAATAAAAATATACCGCTCCA
The DNA here is from genome assembly GCF_055691185.1 of Crinia signifera. Classification (NCBI taxonomy): domain Eukaryota; kingdom Metazoa; phylum Chordata; class Amphibia; order Anura; family Myobatrachidae; genus Crinia; species Crinia signifera. The sequence goes on from NC_139222.1 coordinate 41,713,205, forward strand.
AGGGCACTTTTGAGCGATATTTTTTTTTTTTTTTTCACTGGCCATATAGCTGATGACCTGCGTGTTTAGCAGGTCACTAGGAAATCAGTGAACGATGTCGTAACCGATTTCTAGAGTATCCAGTGGAATTGACGATATAGTTAACTATATCGCAAGTGTCCCTGGTCTCCAGTGTGTATGGGGCTTAATTGTCAGTGTATACCAAGAACATATTATCATACCTCTTTCCTTTTTTTTTAGGTGAGTGGTCTACATGAAACCGATGAAGAAGTCCTAATATGCGACTACTGCAGGGTGACCGGGACCTGGACTGCAGAATCGTCCTCAAGTCAACGATCAAAGATGGTGCACAGCAACAAGAGACCCAAGCCAGGTAATTAATGAACATCATTAATTACTGATAATATGTTTTTTGGTATCCATTTGGGGTTTGTAGACAGGTGGTAAATCATTTGATAGACAAATAGGTGGGTGGGTATACAGATGTTAAATCAAAAGATAGATAGATAGATAGATAGATAGATAGATAGATAGATAGATAGATAGATGGATGGGTGGGTAGATAGATGGTACATTTTAAGAGAGTTAGAGGGGTGGGTAGGTAGGTAGATAGATGGTAAATCATTAGATAGATCGATAGCTAGATAAATAGATGGCTGGGTAAGTCGGTAGATAGATAATTGGGTGGGTGAAGCGCAATACCTTTAAAAGATAGGTGGGTGGACACAGCATAATCATTGCGGTCATTACCATCCTCCATATACATCTCCTGCTACCTGATGTTTCCTCATATATACCCAGCCTTCTCGGGGAGAGATCCCTGTGGGAGGTAAGTATCTTCTCACAGACAAAGTTCCTAACTTGGATGTGTCTGCAGACTTGGAGCTACCCTAAAAAAATCCTTGGTGCTTGTTTATTATCTTTGGAGGTTCTAGCAGTAAAGACAAAGCTTCTCAAATGGGGATGGCCAGCCTCTTCAGCAAATTGCGCAGCTTTGTGAGGAATATAATTTGGGTAATATCAGGAGATGTGGACAGGAGCTTTATTAATGACATCAGCCAATGATAACTATTAGGGTATATTTGTATATTTCGCTTCATATGAATGTATATGTCATTCTTCCACATTCATGAAGTATTTCGATAAATTTGTCAATATAATGCCGCATAGCCTCCTAATGCCCAGAGGGACGGGCAGTCCATCAGCCACGGGTCCCCAGAGGTTTCCCCCACAGGGGGTTTTCCCTCTCCTGAGTGCTGAAGGATGATTCTTTGTGAGTCACGAGGCTACCACCGGCTTGGCCCTCCTATAGGGTACACAGATGTTAAATCAAAAGATAGATAGGTGGGTATATACATAGATGGTAAATCATTAGATAGATATGTGGGTAGGTACATAGATGGCAAATCATTAGCATAACCCAGCACAATACATATAGATAGATATTTATATAGACAGTTAAATAGATACATACAGTAGGTAGATAATGGATCAATAATTGACCGATCCTGGAGACATAATGAATAGTTGGCAAATCATTCTTTTAATGGCCAAATCATTGCTCGATTATTTAAAAAGAAGATGCATGCATAGTGCATGTTTCTAAAGCCCTCATACACAGTTGATGAGAAATAAAAATATACCGCTCCAAGGGCACTTTTGAGCGATATTTTTTTTTTTTTTTTTTTTCACTGGCCATATAGCTGATTACCCGCGTGTTTAGCAGGTCTCTAGGAAATCAGTGAACGATGTCGTAACCGATTTCTAGAGTATCCAGTGGAATTGTCGATATAGTTAACTATATCGCAAGTGTCCCTGGTCTCCAGTGTGTATGGGGCTTAATTGTCAGTGTATACCAAGAACATATTATCATACCTCTTTCCTTTTTTTTTAGGTGAGTGGTCTACATGAAACCGATGAAGAAGTCCTAATATGCGAATACTGCAGGGTGACCGGGACCTGGACTGCAGAATCGTCCTCAAGTCAACGATCAAAGATGGTGCACAGCAACAAGAGACCCAAGCCAGGTAATTAATGAACATCATTAATTACTGATAATATGTTTTTTGGTATCCATTTGGGGTTTGTAGACAGGTGGTAAATCATTTGATAGACAAATAGGTGGGTGGGTATACAGATGTTAAATCAAAAGATAGATAGATAGATAGATAGATAGATGGATGGGTGGGTAGATAGATGGTACATTTTAAGAGAGTTAGAGGGGTGGGTAGGTAGGTAGATAGATGGTAAATCATTAGATAGATCGATAGCTAGATAAATAGATGGCTGGGTAAGTCGGTAGATAGATAATTGGGTGGGTGAAGCGCAATACCTTTAAAAGATAGGTGGGTGGACACAGCATAATCATTGCGGTCATTACCATCCTCCATATACATCTCCTGCTACCTGATGTTTCCTCATATATACCCAGCCTTCTCGGGGAGAGATCCCTGTGGGAGGTAAGTATCTTCTCACAGACCAAGTTCCTAACTTGGATGTGTCTGCAGACTTGGAGCTACCCTAAAAAAATCCTTGGTGCTTGTTTATTATCTTTGGAGGTTCTAGCAGTAAAGACAAAGCTTCTCAAATGGGGATGGCCAGCCTCTTCAGCAAATTGCGCAGCTTTGTGAGGAATATGATTTGGGTAATATCAGGAGATGTGGACAGGAGCTTTATTAATGACATCAGCCAATGATAGCTATTAGGGTATATTTGTATATTTCGCTTCATATGAATGTATATGTCATTCTTCCACATTCATGAAGTATTTCGATAAATTTGTCAATATAATGCCGCATAGCCTCCTAATGCCCAGAGGGACGGGCAGTCCATCAGCCACGGGTCCCCAGAGGTTTCCCCCACAGGGGGTTTTCCCTCTCCTGAGTGCTGAAGGATGATTCTTTGTGAGTCACGAGGCTACCACCGGCTTGGCCCTCCTATAGGGTACACAGATGTTAAATCAAAAGATAGATAAGTGGGTATATACATAGATGGTAAATCATTAGATAGATATGTGGGTAGGTACATAGATGGCAAATCATTAGCATAACCCAGCACAATACATATAGATAGATATTTATATAGACAGTTAAATAGATACATACAGTAGGTAGATAATGGATCAATAATTGACCGATCCTGGAGACATAATGAATAGTTGGCAAATCATTCTTTTAATGGCCAAATCATAGCTCGATTATTTAAAAAGAAGATGCATGCATAGTGCATGTTTCTAAAGCCCTCATACACAGTTGATGAGAAATAAAAATATACCGCTCCAAGGGCACTTTTGAGCGATATTTTTTTTTTTTTTCACTGGCCATATAGCTGATGACCCGCGTGTTTAGCAGGTCACTAGGAAATCAGTGAACGATGTCGTAACCGATTTCTAGAGTATCCAGTGGAATTGACGATATAGTTAACTATATCGCAAGTGTCCCTGGTCTCCAGTGTGTATGGGGCTTAATTGTCAGTGTATACCAAGAACATATTATCATACCTCTTTCCTTTTTTTTTTAGGTGAGTGGTCTACATGAAACCGATGAAGAAGTCCTAATATGCGACTACTGCAGGGTGACCGGGACCTGGACTGCAGAATCGTCCTCAAGTCAACGATCAAAGATGGTGCACAGCAACAAGAGACCCAAGCCAGGTAATTAATGAACATCATTAATTACTGATAATATGTTTTTTGGTATCCATTTGGGGTTTGTAGACAGGTGGTAAATCATTTGATAGACAAATAGGTGGGTGGGTATACAGATGTTAAATCAAAAGATAGATAGATAGATAGATAGATAGATAGATAGATAGATAGATAGATAGATGGATGGGTGGGTAGATAGATGGTACATTTTAAGAGAGTTAGAGGGGTGGGTAGGTAGGTAGATAGATGGTAAATCATTAGATAGATCGATAGCTAGATAAATAGATGGCTGGGTAAGTCGGTAGATAGATAATTGGGTGGGTGAAGCGCAATACCTTTAAAAGATAGGTGGGTGGACACAGCATAATCATTGCGGTCATTACCATCCTCCATATACATCTCCTGCTACCTGATGTTTCCTCATATATACCCAGCCTTCTCGGGGAGAGATCCCTGTGGGAGGTAAGTATCTTCTCACAGACCAAGTTCCTAACTTGGATGTGTCTGCAGACTTGGAGCTACCCTAAAAAAATCCTTGGTGCTTGTTTATTATCTTTGGAGGTTCTAGCAGTAAAGACAAAGCTTCTCAAATGGGGATGGCCAGCCTCTTCAGCAAATTGCGCAGCTTTGTGAGGAATATGATTTGGGTAATATCAGGAGATGTGGACAGGAGCTTTATTAATGACATCAGCCAATGATAACTATTAGGGTATATTTGTATATTTCGCTTCATATGAATGTATATGTCATTCTTCCACATTCATGAAGTATTTCGATAAATTTGTCAATATAATGCCGCATAGCCTCCTAATGCCCAGAGGGACGGGCAGTCCATCAGCCACGGGTCCCCAGAGGTTTCCCCCACAGGGGGTTTTCCCTCTCCTGAGTGCTGAAGGATGATTCTTTGTGAGTCACGAGGCTACCACCGGCTTGGCCCTCCTATAGGGTACACAGATGTTAAATCAAAAGATAGATAGGTGGGTATATACATAGATGGTAAATCATTAGATAGATATGTGGGTAGGTACATAGATGGCAAATCATTAGCATAACCCAGCACAATACATATAGATAGATATTTATATAGACAGTTAAATAGATACATACAGTAGGTAGATAATGGATCAATAATTGACCGATCCTGGAGACATAATGAATAGTTGGCAAATCATTCTTTTAATGGCCAAATCATTGCTCGATTATTTAAAAAGAAGATGCATGCATAGTGCATGTTTCTAAAGCCCTCATACACAGTTGATGAGAAATAAAAATATACCGCTCCAAGGGCACTTTTGAGCGATATTTTTTTTTTTTCACTGGCCATATAGCTGATGACCCGCGTGTTTAGCAGGTCTCTAGGAAATCAGTGAACGATGTCGTAACCGATTTCTAGAGTATCCAGTGGAATTGTCGATATAGTTAACTATATCGCAAGTGTCCCTGGTCTCCAGTGTGTATGGGGCTTAATTGTCAGTGTATACCAAGAACATATTATCATACCTCTTTCCTTTTTTTTTAGGTGAGTGGTCTACATGAAACCGATGAAGAAGTCCTAATATGCGACTACTGCAGGGTGACCGGGACCTGGACTGCAGAATCGTCCTCAAGTCAACGATCAAAGATGGTGCACAGCAACAAGAGACCCAAGCCAGGTAATTAATGAACATCATTAATTACTGATAATATGTTTTTTGGTATCCATTTGGGGTTTGTAGACAGGTGGTAAATCATTTGATAGACAAATAGGTGGGTGGGTATACAGATGTTAAATCAAAAGATAGATAGATAGATAGATAGATAGATAGATAGATGGATGGGTGGGTAGATAGATGGTACATTTTAAGAGAGTTAGAGGGGTGGGTAGGTAGGTAGATAGATGGTAAATCATTAGATAGATCGATAGCTAGATAAATAGATGGCTGGGTAAGTCGGTAGATAGATAATTGGGTGGGTGAAGCGCAATACCTTTAAAAGATAGGTGGGTGGACACAGCATAATCATTGCGGTCATTACCATCCTCCATATACATCTCCTGCTACCTGATGTTTCCTCATATATACCCAGCCTTCTCGGGGAGAGATCCCTGTGGGAGGTAAGTATCTTCTCACAGACCAAGTTCCTAACTTGGATGTGTCTGCAGACTTGGAGCTACCCTAAAAAAATCCTTGGTGCTTGTTTATTATCTTTGGAGGTTCTAGCAGTAAAGACAAAGCTTCTCAAATGGGGATGGCCAGCCTCTTCAGCAAATTGTGCAGCTTTGTGAGGAATATGATTTGGGTAATATCAGGAGATGTGGACAGGAGCTTTATTAATGACATCAGCCAATGATAGCTATTAGGGTATATTTGTATATTTCGCTTCATATGAATGTATATGTCATTCTTCCACATTCATGAAGTATTTCGATAAATTTGTCAATATAATGCCGCATAGCCTCCTAATGCCCAGAGGGACGGGCAGTCCATCAGCCACGGGTCCCCAGAGGTTTCCCCCACAGGGGGTTTTCCCTCTCCTGAGTGCTGAAGGATGATTCTTTGTGAGTCACGAGGCTACCACCAGCTTGGCCCTCCTATAGGGTACACAGATGTTAAATCAAAAGATAGATAAGTGGGTATATACATAGATGGTAAATCATTAGATAGATATGTGGGTAGGTACATAGATGGCAAATCATTAGCATAACCCAGCACAATACATATAGATAGATATTTATATAGACAGTTAAATAGATACATACAGTAGGTAGATAATGGATCAATAATTGACCGATCCTGGAGACATAATGAATAGTTGGCAAATCATTCTTTTAATGGCCAAATCATAGCTCGATTATTTAAAAAGAAGATGCATGCATAGTGCATGTTTCTAAAGCCCTCATACACAGTTGATGAGAAATAAAAATATACCGCTCCAAGGGCACTTTTGAGCGATATTTTTTTTTTTTCACTGGCCATATAGCTGATGACCCGCGTGTTTAGCAGGTCACTAGGAAATCAGTGAACGATGTCGTAACCGATTTCTAGAGTATCCAGTGGAATTGACGATATAGTTAACTATATCGCAAGTGTCCCTGGTCTCCAGTGTGTATGGGGCTTAATTGTCAGTGTATACCAAGAACATATTATCATACCTCTTTCCTTTTTTTTTAGGTGAGTGGTCTACATGAAACCGATGAAGAAGTCCTAATATGCGACTACTGCAGGGTGACCGGGACCTGGACTGCAGAATCGTCCTCAAGTCAACGATCAAAGATGGTGCACAGCAACAAGAGACCCAAGCCAGGTAATTAATGAACATCATTAATTACTGATAATATGTTTTTTGGTATCCATTTGGGGTTTGTAGACAGGTGGTAAATCATTTGATAGACAAATAGGTGGGTGGGTATACAGATGTTAAATCAAAAGATAGATAGATAGATAGATAGATAGATAGATAGATAGATAGATAGATAGATAGATAGATGGATGGGTGGGTAGATAGATGGTACATTTTAAGAGAGTTAGAGGGGTGGGTAGGTAGGTAGATAGATGGTAAATCATTAGATAGATCGATAGCTAGATAAATAGATGGCTGGGTAAGTCGGTAGATAGATAATTGGGTGGGTGAAGCGCAATACCTTTAAAAGATAGGTGGGTGGACACAGCATAATCATTGCGGTCATTACCATCCTCCATATACATCTCCTGCTACCTGATGTTTCCTCATATATACCCAGCCTTCTCGGGGAGAGATCCCTGTGGGAGGTAAGTATCTTCTCACAGACCAAGTTCCTAACTTGGATGTGTCTGCAGACTTGGAGCTACCCTAAAAAAATCCTTGGTGCTTGTTTATTATCTTTGGAGGTTCTAGCAGTAAAGACAAAGCTTCTCAAATGGGGATGGCCAGCCTCTTCAGCAAATTGCGCAGCTTTGTGAGGAATATGATTTGGGTAATATCAGGAGATGTGGACAGGAGCTTTATTAATGACATCAGCCAATGATAGCTATTAGGGTATATTTGTATATTTCGCTTCATATGAATGTATATGTCATTCTTCCACATTCATGAAGTATTTCGAAAAATTTGTCAATATAATGCCGCATAGCCTCCTAATGCCCAGAGGGACGGGCAGTCCATCAGCCACAGGTCCCCAGAGGTTTCCCCCACAGGGGGTTTTCCCTCTCCTGAGTGCTGAAGGATGATTCTTTGTGAGTCACGAGGCTACCACCGGCTTGGCCCTCCTATAGGGTACACAGATGTTAAATCAAAAGATAGATAGGTGGGTATATACATAGATGGTAAATCATTAGATAGATATGTGGGTAGGTACATAGATGGCAAATCATTAGCATAACCCAGCACAATACATATAGATAGATATTTATATAGACAGTTAAATAGATACATACAGTAGGTAGATAATGGATCAATAATTGACCGATCCTGGAGACATAATGAATAGTTGGCAAATCATTCTTTTAATGGCCAAATCATTGCTCGATTATTTAAAAAGAAGATGCATGCATAGTGCATGTTTCTAAAGCCCTCATACACAGTTGATGAGAAATAAAAATATACCGCTCCAAGGGCACTTTTGAGCGATATTTTTATTTTTATTTTTTTCCACTGGCCATATAGCTGATGACCCGCGTGTTTAGCAGGTCTCTAGGAAATCAGTGAACGATGTCGTAACCGATTTCTAGAGTATCCAGTGGAATTGTCGATATAGTTAACTATATCGCAAGTGTCCCTGGTCTCCAGTGTGTATGGGGCTTAATTGTCAGTGTATACCAAGAACATATTATCATACCTCTTTCCTTTTTTTTTAGGTGAGTGGTCTACATGAAACCGATGAAGAAGTCCTAATATGCGACTACTGCAGGGTGACCGGGACCTGGACTGCAGAATCGTCCTCAAGTCAACGATCAAAGATGGTGCACAGCAACAAGAGACCCAAGCCAGGTAATTAATGAACATCATTAATTACTGATAATATGTTTTTTGGTATCCATTTGGGGTTTGTAGACAGGTGGTAAATCATTTGATAGACAAATAGGTGGGTGGGTATACAGATGTTAAATCAAAAGATAGATAGATAGATGGATGGGTGGGTAGATAGATGGTACATTTTAAGAGAGTTAGTGGGGTGGGTAGGTAGGTAGATAGATGGTAAATCATTAGATAGATCGATAGCTAGATAAATAGATGGCTGGGTAAGTCGGTAGATAGATAATTGGGTGGGTGAAGCGCAATACCTTTAAAAGATAGGTGGGTGGACACAGCATAATCATTGCGGTCATTACCATCCTCCATATACATCTCCTGCTACCTGATGTTTCCTCATATATACCCAGCCTTCTCGGGGAGAGATCCCTGTGGGAGGTAAGTATCTTCTCACAGACCAAGTTCCTAACTTGGATGTGTCTGCAGACTTGGAGCTACCCTAAAAAAATCCTTGGTGCTTGTTTATTATCTTTGAAGGTTCTAGCAGTAAAGACAAAGCTTCTCAAATGGGGATGGCCAGCCTCTTCAGCAAATTGCGCAGCTTTGTGAGGAATATGATTTGGGTAATATCAGGAGATGTGGACAGGAGCTTTATTAATGACATCAGCCAATGATAGCTATTAGGGTATATTTGTATATTTCGCTTCATATGAATGTATATGTCATTCTTCCACATTCATGAAGTATTTCGATAAATTTGTCAATATAATGCCGCATAGCCTCCTAATGCCCAGAGGGACGGGCAGTCCATCAGCCACGGGTCCCCAGAGGTTTCCCCCACAGGGGGTTTTCCCTCTCCTGAGTGCTGAAGGATGATTCTTTGTGAGTCACGAGGCTACCACCAGCTTGGCCCTCCTATAGGGTACACAGATGTTAAATCAAAAGATAGATAGGTGGGTATATACATAGATGGTAAATCATTAAATAGATATGTGGGTAGGTACATAAATGGCAAATCATTAGCATAACCCAGCACAATACATATAGATAGATATTTATATAGACAGTTAAATAGATACATACAGTAGGTAGATAATGGATCAATAATTGACCGATCCTGGAGACATAATGAATAGTTGGCAAATCATTCTTTTAATGGCCAAATCATAGCTCGATTATTTAAAAAGAAGATGCATGCATAGTGCATGTTTCTAAAGCCCTCATACACAGTTGATGAGAAATAAAAATATACCGCTCCAAGGGCACTTTTGAGCGATATTTTTTTTTTTTTTTTTCACTGGCCATATAGCTGATGACCCGCGTGTTTAGCAGGTCACTAGGAAATCAGTGAACGATGTCGTAACCGATTTCTAGAGTATCCAGTGGAATTGTCGATATAGTTAACTATATCGCAAGTGTCCCTGGTCTCCAGTGTGTATGGGGCTTAATTGTCAGTGTATACCAAGAACATATTATCATACCTCTTTCCTTTTTTTTTAGGTGAGTGGTCTACATGAAACCGATGAAGAAGTCCTAATATGCGACTACTGCAGGGTGACCGGGACCTGGACTGCAGAATCGTCCTCAAGTCAACGATCAAAGATGGTGCACAGCAACAAGAGACCCAAGCCAGGTAATTAATGAACATCATTAATTACTGATAATATGTTTTTTGGTATCCATTTGGGGTTTGTAGACAGGTGGTAAATCATTTGATAGACAAATAGGTGGGTGGGTATACAGATGTTAAATCAAAAGATAGATAGATAGATAGATGGGTGGGTAGATAGATGGTACATTTTAAGAGAGTTAGAGGGGTGGGTAGGTAGGTAGATAGATGGTAAATCATTAGATAGATCGATAGCTAGATAAATAGATGGCTGGGTAAGTCGGTAGATAGATAATTGGGTGGGTGAAGCGCAATACCTTTAAAAGATAGGTGGGTGGACACAGCATAATCATTGCGGTCATTACCATCCTCCATATACATCTCCTGCTACCTGATGTTTCCTTATATATACCCAGCCTTCTCGGGGAGAGATCCCTGTGGGAGGTAAGTATCTTCACACAGACCAAGTTCCTAACTTGGATGTGTCTGCAGACTTGGAGCTACCCTAAAAAAATCCTTGGTGCTTGTTTATTATCTTTGGAGGTTCTAGCAGTAAAGACAAAGCTTCTCAAATGGGGATGGCCAGCCTCTTCAGCAAATTGCGCAGCTTTGTGAGGAATATGATTTGGGTAATATCAGGAGATGTGGACAGGAGCTTTATTAATGACATCAGCCAATGATAGCTATTAGGGTATATTTGTATATTTCGCTTCATATGAATGTATATGTCATTCTTCCACATTCATGAAGCATTTCGATAAATTTGTCAATATAATGCCGCATAGCCTCCTAATGCCCAGAGGGACGGGCAGTCCATCAGCCACGGGTCCCCAGAGGTTTCCCCCACAGGGGGTTTTCCCTCTCCTGAGTGCTGAAGGATGATTCTTTGTGAGTCACGAGGCTACCACCGGCTTGGCCCTCCTATAGGGTACACAGATGTTAAATCAAAAGATAGATAGGTGGGTATATACATAGATGGTAAATCATTAGATAGATATGTGGGTAGGTACATAGATGGCAAATCATTAGCATAACCCAGCACAATACATATAGATAGATATTTATATAGACAGTTAAATAGATACATACAGTAGGTAGATAATGGATCAATAATTGACCGATCCTGGAGACATAATGAATAGTTGGCAAATCATTCTTTTAATGGCCAAATCATTGCTCGATTATTTAAAAAGAAGATGCATGCATAGTGCATGTTTCTAAAGCCCTCATACACAGTTGATGAGAAATAAAAATATACCGCTCCAAGGGCACTTTTGAGCGATATTTTTTTTTTTTTTTTTTTCCACTGGCCATATAGCTGATGACCCGCGTGTTTAGCAGGTCTCTAGGAAATCAGTGAACGATGTCGTAACCGATTTCTAGAGTATCCAGTGGAATTGTTGATATAGTTAACTATATCGCAAGTGTCCCTGGTCTCCAGTGTGTATGGGGCTTAATTGTCAGTGTATACCAAGAACATATTATCATACCTCTTTCCTTTTTTTTTAGGTGAGTGGTCTACATGAAACCGATGAAGAAGTCCTAATATGCGACTACTGCAGGGTGACCGGGACCTGGACTGCAGAATCGTCCTCAAGTCAACGATCAAAGATGGTGCACAGCAACAAGAGACCCAAGCCAGGTAATTAATGAACATCATTAATTACTGATAATATGTTTTTTGGTATCCATTTGGGGTTTGTAGACAGGTGGTAAATCATTTGATAGACAAATAGGTGGGTGGGTATACAGATGTTAAATCAAAAGATAGATAGATAGATAGATAGATAGATGGATGGGTGGGTAGATAGATGGTACATTTTAAGAGAGTTAGTGGGGTGGGTAGGTAGGTAGATAGATGGTAAATCATTAGATAGATCGATAGCTAGATAAATAGATGGCTGGGTAAGTCGGTAGATAGATAATTGGGTGGGTGAAGCGCAATACCTTTAAAAGATAGGTGGGTGGACACAGCATAATCATTGCGGTCATTACCATCCTCCATATACATCTCCTGCTACCTGATGTTTCCTTATATATACCCAGCCTTCTCGGGGAGAGATCCCTGTGGGAGGTAAGTATCTTCTCACAGACCAAGTTCCTAACTTGGATGTGTCTGCAGACTTGGAGCTACCCTAAAAAAATCCTTGGTGCTTGTTTATTATCTTTGGAGGTTCTAGCAGTAAAGACAAAGCTTCTCAAATGGGGATGGCCAGCCTCTTCAGCAAATTGCGCAGCTTTGTGAGGAATATGATTTGGGTAATATCAGGAGATGTGGACAGGAGCTTTATTAATGACATCAGCCAATGATAGCTATTAGGGTATATTTGTATATTTCGCTTCATATGAATGTATATGTCATTCTTCCACATTCATGAAGCATTTCGATAAATTTGTCAATATAATGCCGCATAGCCTCCTAATGCCCAGAGGGACGGGCAGTCCATCAGCCACGGGTCCCCAGAGGTTTCCCCCACAGGGGGTTTTCCCTCTCCTGAGTGCTGAAGGATGATTCTTTGTGAGTCACGAGGCTACCACCGGCTTGGCCCTCCTATAGGGTACACAGATGTTAAATCAAAAGATAGATAGGTGGGTATATACATAGATGGTAAATCATTAGATAGATATGTGGGTAGGTACATAGATGGCAAATCATTAGCATAACCCAGCACAATACATATAGATAGATATTTATATAGACAGTTAAATAGATACATACAGTAGGTAGATAATGGATCAATAATTGACCGATCCTGGAGACATAATGAATAGTTGGCAAATCATTCTTTTAATGGCCAAATCATTGCTCGATTATTTAAAAAGAAGATGCATGCATAGTGCATGTTTCTAAAGCCCTCATACACAGTTGATGAGAAATAAAAATATACCGCTCCAAGGGCACTTTTGAGCGATATTTTTTTTTTTTTTTTCCACTGGCCATATAGCTGATGACCCGCGTGTTTAGCAGGTCTCTAGGAAATCAGTGAACGATGTCGTAACCGATTTCTAGAGTATCCAGTGGAATTGTCGATATAGTTAACTATATCGCAAGTGTCCCTGGTCTCCAGTGTGTATGGGGCTTAATTGTCAGTGTATACCAAGAACATATTATCATACCTCTTTCCTTTTTTTTTAGGTGAGTGGTCTACATGAAACCGATGAAGAAGTCCTAATATGCGACTACTGCAGGGTGACCGGGACCTGGACTGCAGAATCGTCCTCAAGTCAACGATCAAAGATGGTGCACAGCAACAAGAGACCCAAGCCAGGTAATTAATGAACATCATTAATTACTGATAATATGTTTTTTGGTATCCATTTGGGGTTTGTAGACAGGTGGTAAATCATTTGATAGACAAATAGGTGGGTGGGTATACAGATGTTAAATCAAAAGATAGATAGATAGATAGATAGATAGATAGATAGATAGATGGATGGGTGGGTAGATAGATGGTACATTTTAAGAGAGTTAGTGGGGTGGGTAGGTAGGTAGATAGATGGTAAATCATTAGATAGATCGATAGCTAGATAAATAGATGGCTGGGTAAGTCGGTAGATAGATAATTGGGTGGGTGAAGCGCAATACCTTTAAAAGATAGGTGGGTGGACACAGCATAATCATTGCGGTCATTACCATCCTCCATATACATCTCCTGCTACCTGATGTTTCCTCATATATACCCAGCCTTCTCGGGGAGAGATCCCTGTGGGAGGTAAGTATCTTCTCACAGACCAAGTTCCTAACTTGGATGTGTCTGCAGACTTGGAGCTACCCTAAAAAAATCCTTGGTGCTTGTTTATTATCTTTGGAGGTTCTAGCAGTAAAGACAAAGCTTCTCAAATGGGGATGGCCAGCCTCTTCAGCAAATTGCGCAGCTTTGTGAGGAATATGATTTGGGTAATATCAGGAGATGTGGACAGGAGCTTTATTAATGACATCAGCCAATGATAGCTATTAGGGTATATTTGTATATTTCGCTTCATATGAATGTATATGTCATTCTTCCACATTCATGAAGTATTTCGATAAATTTGTCAATATAATGCCGCATAGCCTCCTAATGCCCAGAGGGACGGGCAGTCCATCAGCCATGGGTCCCCAGAGGTTTCCCCCACAGGGGGTTTTCCCTCTCCTGAGTGCTGAAGGATGATTCTTTGTGAGTCACGAGGCTACCACCAGCTTGGCCCTCCTATAGGGTACACAGATGTTAAATCAAAAGATAGATAGGTGGGTATATACATAGATGGTAAATCATTAAATAGATATGTGGGTAGGTACATAAATGGCAAATCATTAGCATAACCCAGCACAATACATATAGATAGATATTTATATAGACAGTTAAATAGATACATACAGTAGGTAGATAATGGATCAATAATTGACCGATCCTGGAGACATAATGAATAGTTGGCAAATCATTCTTTTAATGGCCAAATCATAGCTCGATTATTTAAAAAGAAGATGCATGCATAGTGCATGTTTCTAAAGCCCTCATACACAGTTGATGAGAAATAAAAATATACCGCTCCAAGGGCACTTTTGAGCGATATTTTTTTTTTTTTTTTTCACTGGCCATATAGCTGATGACCCGCGTGTTTAGCAGGTCACTAGGAAATCAGTGAACGATGTCGTAACCGATTTCTAGAGTATCCAGTGGAATTGACGATATAGTTAACTATATCGCAAGTGTCCCTGGTCTCCAGTGTGTATGGGGCTTAATTGTCAGTGTATACCAAGAACATATTATCATACCTCTTTCCTTTTTTTTTAGGTGAGTGGTCTACATGAAACCGATGAAGAAGTCCTAATATGCGACTACTGCAGGGTGACCGGGACCTGGACTGCAGAATCGTCCTCAAGTCAACGATCAAAGATGGTGCACAGCAACAAGAGACCCAAGCCAGGTAATTAATGAACATCATTAATTACTGATAATATGTTTTTTGGTATCCATTTGGGGTTTGTAGACAGGTGGTAAATCATTTGATAGACAAATAGGTGGGTGGGTATACAGATGTTAAATCAAAAGATAGATAGATAGATAGATAGATGGATGGGTGGGTAGATAGATGGTACATTTTAAGAGAGTTAGTGGGGTGGGTAGGTAGGTAGATAGATGGTAAATCATTAGATAGATCGATAGCTAGATAAATAGATGGCTGGGTAAGTCGGTAGATAGATAATTGGGTGGGTGAAGCGCAATACCTTTAAAAGATAGGTGGGTGGACACAGCATAATCATTGCGGTCATTACCATCCTCCATATACATCTCCTGCTACCTGATGTTTCCTCATATATACCCAGCCTTCTCGGGGAGAGATCCCTGTGGGAGGTAAGTATCTTCTCACAGACCAAGTTCCTAACTTGGATGTGTCTGCAGACTTGGAGCTACCCTAAAAAAATCCTTGGTGCTTGTTTATTATCTTTGGAGGTTCTAGCAGTAAAGACAAAGCTTCTCAAATGGGGATGGCCAGCCTCTTCAGCAAATTGCGCAGCTTTGTGAGGAATATGATTTGGGTAATATCAGGAGATGTGGACAGGAGCTTTATTAATGACATCAGCCAATGATAGCTATTAGGGTATATTTGTATATTTCGCTTCATATGAATGTATATGTCATTCTTCCACATTCATGAAGTATTTCGATAAATTTGTCAATATAATGCCGCATAGCCTCCTAATGCCCAGAGGGACGGGCAGTCCATCAGCCATGGGTCCCCAGAGGTTTCCCCCACAGGGGGTTTTCCCTCTCCTGAGTGCTGAAGGATGATTCTTTGTGAGTCACGAGGCTACCACCAGCTTGGCCCTCCTATAGGGTACACAGATGTTAAATCAAAAGATAGATAGGTGGGTATATACATAGATGGTAAATCATTAAATAGATATGTGGGTAGGTACATAAATGGCAAATCATTAGCATAACCCAGCACAATACATATAGATAGATATTTATATAGACAGTTAAATAGATACATACAGTAGGTAGATAATGGATCAATAATTGACCGATCCTGGAGACATAATGAATAGTTGGCAAATCATTCTTTTAATGGCCAAATCATAGCTCGATTATTTAAAAAGAAGATGCATGCATAGTGCATGTTTCTAAAGCCCTCATACACAGTTGATGAGAAATAAAAATATACCGCTCCAAGGGCACTTTTGAGCGATATTTTTTTTTTTTTTTCACTGGCCATATAGCTGATGACCCGCGTGTTTAGCAGGTCACTAGGAAATCAGTGAACGATGTCGTAACCGATTTCTAGAGTATCCAGTGGAATTGACGATATAGTTAACTATATCGCAAGTGTCCCTGGTCTCCAGTGTGTATGGGGCTTAATTGTCAGTGTATACCAAGAACATATTATCATACCTCTTTCCTTTTTTTTTAGGTGAGTGGTCTACATGAAACCGATGAAGAAGTCCTAATATGCGACTACTGCAGGGTGACCGGGACCTGGACTGCAGAATCGTCCTCAAGTCAACGATCAAAGATGGTGCACAGCAACAAGAGACCCAAGCCAGGTAATTAATGAACATCATTAATTACTGATAATATGTTTTTTGGTATCCATTTGGGGTTTGTAGACAGGTGGTAAATCATTTGATAGACAAATAGGTGGGTGGGTATACAGATGTTAAATCAAAAGATAGATAGATAGATAGATGGATGGGTGGGTAGATAGATGGTACATTTTAAGAGAGTTAGAGGGGTGGGTAGGTAGGTAGATAGATGGTAAATCATTAGATAGATCGATAGCTAGATAAATAGATGGCTGGGTAAGTCGGTAGATAGATAATTGGGTGGGTGAAGCGCAATACCTTTAAAAGATAGGTGGGTGGACACAGCATAATCATTGCGGTCATTACCATCCTCCATATACATCTCCTGCTACCTGATGTTTCCTCATATATACCCAGCCTTCTCGGGGAGAGATCCCTGTGGGAGGTAAGTATCTTCTCACAGACAAAGTTCCTAACTTGGATGTGTCTGCAGACTTGGAGCTACCCTAAAAAAATCCTTGGTGCTTGTTTATTATCTTTGGAGGTTCTAGCAGTAAAGACAAAGCTTCTCAAATGGGGATGGCCAGCCTCTTCAGCAAATTGCGCAGCTTTGTGAGGAATATGATTTGGGTAATATCAGGAGATGTGGACAGGAGCTTTATTAATGACATCAGCCAATGATAGCTATTAGGGTATATTTGTATATTTCGCTTCATATGAATGTATATGTCATTCTTCCACATTCATGAAGTATTTCGATAAATTTGTCAATATAATGCCGCATAGCCTCCTAATGCCCAGAGGGACGGGCAGTCCATCAGCCATGGGTCCCCAGAGGTTTCCCCCACAGGGGGTTTTCCCTCTCCTGAGTGCTGAAGGATGATTCTTTGTGAGTCACGAGGCTACCACCAGCTTGGCCCTCCTATAGGGTACACAGATGTTAAATCAAAAGATAGATAGGTGGGTATATACATAGATGGTAAATCATTAAATAGATATGTGGGTAGGTACATAAATGGCAAATCATTAGCATAACCCAGCACAATACATATAGATAGATATTTATATAGACAGTTAAATAGATACATACAGTAGGTAGATAATGGATCAATAATTGACCGATCCTGGAGACATAATGAATAGTTGGCAAATCATTCTTTTAATGGCCAAATCATAGCTCGATTATTTAAAAAGAAGATGCATGCATAGTGCATGTTTCTAAAGCCCTCATACACAGTTGATGAGAAATAAAAATATACCGCTCCAAGGGCACTTTTGAGCGATATTTTTTTTTTTTTTTCACTGGCCATATAGCTGATGACCCGCGTGTTTAGCAGGTCACTAGGAAATCAGTGAACGATGTCGTAACCGATTTCTAGAGTATCCAGTGGAATTGACGATATAGTTAACTATATCGCAAGTGTCCCTGGTCTCCAGTGTGTATGGGGCTTAATTGTCAGTGTATACCAAGAACATATTATCATACCTCTTTCCTTTTTTTTTAGGTGAGTGGTCTACATGAAACCGATGAAGAAGTCCTAATATGCGACTACTGCAGGGTGACCGGGACCTGGACTGCAGAATCGTCCTCAAGTCAACGATCAAAGATGGTGCACAGCAACAAGAGACCCAAGCCAGGTAATTAATGAACATCATTAATTACTGATAATATGTTTTTTGGTATCCATTTGGGGTTTGTAGACAGGTGGTAAATCATTTGATAGACAAATAGGTGGGTGGGTATACAGATGTTAAATCAAAAGATAGATAGATAGATAGATGGATGGGTGGGTAGATAGATGGTACATTTTAAGAGAGTTAGAGGGGTGGGTAGGTAGGTAGATAGATGGTAAATCATTAGATAGATCGATAGCTAGATAAATAGATGGCTGGGTAAGTCGGTAGATAGATAATTGGGTGGGTGAAGCGCAATACCTTTAAAAGATAGGTGGGTGGACACAGCATAATCATTGCGGTCATTACCATCCTCCATATACATCTCCTGCTACCTGATGTTTCCTCATATATACCCAGCCTTCTCGGGGAGAGATCCCTGTGGGAGGTAAGTATCTTCTCACAGACAAAGTTCCTAACTTGGATGTGTCTGCAGACTTGGAGCTACCCTAAAAAAATCCTTGGTGCTTGTTTATTATCTTTGGAGGTTCTAGCAGTAAAGACAAAGCTTCTCAAATGGGGATGGCCAGCCTCTTCAGCAAATTGCGCAGCTTTGTGAGGAATATGATTTGGGTAATATCAGGAGATGTGGACAGGAGCTTTATTAATGACATCAGCCAATGATAGCTATTAGGGTATATTTGTATATTTCGCTTCATATGAATGTATATGTCATTCTTCCACATTCATGAAGTATTTCGATAAATTTGTCAATATAATGCCGCATAGCCTCCTAATGCCCAGAGGGACGGGCAGTCCATCAGCCACGGGTCCCCAGAGGTTTCCCCCACAGGGGGTTTTCCCTCTCCTGAGTGCTGAAGGATGATTCTTTGTGAGTCACGAGGCTACCACCGGCTTGGCCCTCCTATAGGGTACACAGATGTTAAATCAAAAGATAGATAGGTGGGTATATACATAGATGGTAAATCATTAGATAGATATGTGGGTAGGTACATAGATGGCAAATCATTAGCATAACCCAGCACAATACATATAGATAGATATTTATATAGACAGTTAAATAGATACATACAGTAGGTAGATAATGGATCAATAATTGACCGATCCTGGAGACATAATAAATAGTTGGCAAATCATTCTTTTAATGGCCAAATCATAGCTCGATTATTTAAAAAGAAGATGCATGCATAGTGCATGTTTCTAAAGCCCTCATACACAGTTGATGAGAAATAAAAATATACCGCTCCAAGGGCACTTTTGAGCGATATTTTTTTTTTTTTTTCCACTGGCCATATAGCTGATGACCCGCGTGTTTAGCAGGTCACTAGGAAATCAGTGAACGATGTCGTAACCGATTTCTAGAGTATCCAGTGGAATTGACAATATAGTTAACTATATTGCAAGTGTCCCTGGTCTCCAGTGTGTATGGGGCTTAATTGTCAGTGTATACCAAGAACATATTATCATACCTCTTTCCTTTTTTTTTAGGTGAGTGGTCTACATGAAACCGATGAAGAAGTCCTAATATGCGACTACTGCAGGGTGACCGGGACCTGGACTGCAGAATCGTCCTCAAGTCAACGATCAAAGATGGTGCACAGCAACAAGAGACCCAAGCCAGGTAATTAATGAACATCATTAATTACTGATAATATGTTTTTTGGTATCCATTTGGGGTTTGTAGACAGGTGGTAAATCATTTGATAGACAAATAGGTGGGTGGGTATACAGATGTTAAATCAAAAGATAGATAGATAGATAGATGGATGGGTGGGTAGATAGATGGTACATTTTAAGAGAGTTAGAGGGGTGGGTAGGTAGGTAGATAGATGGTAAATCATTAGATAGATCGATAGCTAGATAAATAGATGGCTGGGTAAGTCGGTAGATAGATAATTGGGTGGGTGAAGCGCAATACCTTTAAAAGATAGGTGGGTGGACACAGCATAATCATTGCGGTCATTACCATCCTCCATATACATCTCCTGCTACCTGATGTTTCCTCATATATACCCAGCCTTCTCGGGGAGAGATCCCTGTGGGAGGTAAGTATCTTCTCACATACCAAGTTCCTAACTTGGATGTGTCTGCAGACTTGGAGCTACCCTAAAAAAATCCTTGGTGCTTGTTTATTATCTTTGGAGGTTCTAGCAGTAAAGACAAAGCTTCTCAAATGGGGATGGCCAGCCTCTTCAGCAAATTGCGCAGCTTTGTGAGGAATATGATTTGGGTAATATCAGGAGATGTGGACAGGAGCTTTATTAATGACATCAGCCAATGATAGCTATTAGGGTATATTTGTATATTTCGCTTCATATGAATGTATATGTCATTCTTCCACATTCATGAAGTATTTCGATAAATTTGTCAATATAATGCCGCATAGCCTCCTAATGCCCAGAGGGACGGGCAGTCCATCAGCCACGGGTCCCCAGAGGTTTCCCCCACAGGGGGTTTTCCCTCTCCTGAGAGCTGAAGGATGATTCTTTGTGAGTCACGAGGCTACCACCAGCTTGGCCCTCCTATAGGGTACACAGATGTTAAATCAAAAGATAGATAGGTGGGTATATACATAGATGGTAAATCATTAAATAGATATGTGGGTAGGTACATAAATGGCAAATCATTAGCATAACCCAGCACAATACATATAGATAGATATTTATATAGACAGTTAAATAGATACATACAGTAGGTAGATAATGGATCAATAATTGACCGATCCTGGAGACATAATAAATAGTTGGCAAATCATTCTTTTAATGGCCAAATCATAGCTCGATTATTTAAAAAGAAGATGCATGCATAGTGCATGTTTCTAAAGCCCTCATACACAGTTGATGAGAAATAAAAATATACCGCTCCAAGGGCACTTTTGAGCGATATTTTTTTTTTTTTTTTTCACTGGCCATATAGCTGATGACCCGCGTGTTTAGCAGGTCACTAGGAAATCAGTGAACGATGTCGTAACCGATTTCTAGAGTATCCAGTGGAATTGACGATATAGTTAACTATATCGCAAGTGTCCCTGGTCTCCAGTGTGTATGGGGCTTAATTGTCAGTGTATACCAAGAACATATTATCATACCTCTTTCCTTTTTTTTTAGGTGAGTGGTCTACATGAAACCGATGAAGAAGTCCTAATATGCGACTACTGCAGGGTGACCGGGACCTGGACTGCAGAATCGTCCTCAAGTCAACGATCAAAGATGGTGCACAGCAACAAGAGACCCAAGCCAGGTAATTAATGAACATCATTAATTACTGATAATATGTTTTTTGGTATCCATTTGGGGTTTGTAGACAGGTGGTAAATCATTTGATAGACAAATAGGTGGGTGGGTATACAGATGTTAAATCAAAAGATAGATAGATAGATAGATAGATGGATGGGTGGGTAGATAGATGGTACATTTTAAGAGAGTTAGTGGGGTGGGTAGGTAGGTAGATAGATGGTAAATCATTAGATAGATCGATAGCTAGATAAATAGATGGCTGGGTAAGTCGGTAGATAGATAATTGGGTGGGTGAAGCGCAATACCTTTAAAAGATAGGTGGGTGGACACAGCATAATCATTGCGGTCATTACCATCCTCCATATACATCTCCTGCTACCTGATGTTTCCTCATATATACCCAGCCTTCTCGGGGAGAGATCCCTGTGGGAGGTAAGTATCTTCTCACAGACCAAGTTCCTAACTTGGATGTGTCTGCAGACTTGGAGCTACCCTAAAAAAATCCTTGGTGCTTGTTTATTATCTTTGGAGGTTCTAGCAGTAAAGACAAAGCTTCTCAAATGGGGATGGCCAGCCTCTTCAGCAAATTGCGCAGCTTTGTGAGGAATATGATTTGGGTAATATCAGGAGATGTGGACAGGAGCTTTATTAATGACATCAGCCAATGATAGCTATTAGGGTATATTTGTATATTTCGCTTCATATGAATGTATATGTCATTCTTCCACATTCATGAAGTATTTCGATAAATTTGTCAATATAATGCCGCATAGCCTCCTAATGCCCAGAGGGACGGGCAGTCCATCAGCCATGGGTCCCCAGAGGTTTCCCCCACAGGGGGTTTTCCCTCTCCTGAGTGCTGAAGGATGATTCTTTGTGAGTCACGAGGCTACCACCAGCTTGGCCCTCCTATAGGGTACACAGATGTTAAATCAAAAGATAGATAGGTGGGTATATACATAGATGGTAAATCATTAAATAGATATGTGGGTAGGTACATAAATGGCAAATCATTAGCATAACCCAGCACAATACATATAGATAGATATTTATATAGACAGTTAAATAGATACATACAGTAGGTAGATAATGGATCAATAATTGACCGATCCTGGAGACATAATGAATAGTTGGCAAATCATTCTTTTAATGGCCAAATCATAGCTCGATTATTTAAAAAGAAGATGCATGCATAGTGCATGTTTCTAAAGCCCTCATACACAGTTGATGAGAAATAAAAATATACCGCTCCAAGGGCACTTTTGAGCGATATTTTTTTTTTTTTTTCACTGGCCATATAGCTGATGACCCGCGTGTTTAGCAGGTCACTAGGAAATCAGTGAACGATGTCGTAACCGATTTCTAGAGTATCCAGTGGAATTGACGATATAGTTAACTATATCGCAAGTGTCCCTGGTCTCCAGTGTGTATGGGGCTTAATTGTCAGTGTATACCAAGAACATATTATCATACCTCTTTCCTTTTTTTTTAGGTGAGTGGTCTACATGAAACCGATGAAGAAGTCCTAATATGCGACTACTGCAGGGTGACCGGGACCTGGACTGCAGAATCGTCCTCAAGTCAACGATCAAAGATGGTGCACAGCAACAAGAGACCCAAGCCAGGTAATTAATGAACATCATTAATTACTGATAATATGTTTTTTGGTATCCATTTGGGGTTTGTAGACAGGTGGTAAATCATTTGATAGACAAATAGGTGGGTGGGTATACAGATGTTAAATCAAAAGATAGATAGATAGATAGATGGATGGGTGGGTAGATAGATGGTACATTTTAAGAGAGTTAGAGGGGTGGGTAGGTAGGTAGATAGATGGTAAATCATTAGATAGATCGATAGCTAGATAAATAGATGGCTGGGTAAGTCGGTAGATAGATAATTGGGTGGGTGAAGCGCAATACCTTTAAAAGATAGGTGGGTGGACACAGCATAATCATTGCGGTCATTACCATCCTCCATATACATCTCCT
Source organism: Crinia signifera (assembly GCF_055691185.1). Taxonomy (NCBI): domain Eukaryota; kingdom Metazoa; phylum Chordata; class Amphibia; order Anura; family Myobatrachidae; genus Crinia; species Crinia signifera. The sequence continues at coordinate 41,736,756 of NC_139222.1, forward strand.
GCTACCTGATGTTTCCTCATATATACCCAGCCTTCTCGGGGAGAGATCCCTGTGGGAGGTAAGTATCTTCTCACAGACAAAGTTCCTAACTTGGATGTGTCTGCAGACTTGGAGCTACCCTAAAAAAATCCTTGGTGCTTGTTTATTATCTTTGGAGGTTCTAGCAGTAAAGACAAAGCTTCTCAAATGGGGATGGCCAGCCTCTTCAGCAAATTGCGCAGCTTTGTGAGGAATATGATTTGGGTAATATCAGGAGATGTGGACAGGAGCTTTATTAATGACATCAGCCAATGATAGCTATTAGGGTATATTTGTATATTTCGCTTCATATGAATGTATATGTCATTCTTCCACATTCATGAAGTATTTCGATAAATTTGTCAATATAATGCCGCATAGCCTCCTAATGCCCAGAGGGACGGGCAGTCCATCAGCCATGGGTCCCCAGAGGTTTCCCCCACAGGGGGTTTTCCCTCTCCTGAGTGCTGAAGGATGATTCTTTGTGAGTCACGAGGCTACCACCAGCTTGGCCCTCCTATAGGGTACACAGATGTTAAATCAAAAGATAGATAGGTGGGTATATACATAGATGGTAAATCATTAAATAGATATGTGGGTAGGTACATAAATGGCAAATCATTAGCATAACCCAGCACAATACATATAGATAGATATTTATATAGACAGTTAAATAGATACATACAGTAGGTAGATAATGGATCAATAATTGACCGATCCTGGAGACATAATGAATAGTTGGCAAATCATTCTTTTAATGGCCAAATCATAGCTCGATTATTTAAAAAGAAGATGCATGCATAGTGCATGTTTCTAAAGCCCTCATACACAGTTGATGAGAAATAAAAATATACCGCTCCAAGGGCACTTTTGAGCGATATTTTTTTTTTTTTTTTCACTGGCCATATAGCTGATGACCCGCGTGTTTAGCAGGTCACTAGGAAATCAGTGAACGATGTCGTAACCGATTTCTAGAGTATCCAGTGGAATTGACGATATAGTTAACTATATCGCAAGTGTCCCTGGTCTCCAGTGTGTATGGGGCTTAATTGTCAGTGTATACCAAGAACATATTATCATACCTCTTTCCTTTTTTTTTAGGTGAGTGGTCTACATGAAACCGATGAAGAAGTCCTAATATGCGACTACTGCAGGGTGACCGGGACCTGGACTGCAGAATCGTCCTCAAGTCAACGATCAAAGATGGTGCACAGCAACAAGAGACCCAAGCCAGGTAATTAATGAACATCATTAATTACTGATAATATGTTTTTTGGTATCCATTTGGGGTTTGTAGACAGGTGGTAAATCATTTGATAGACAAATAGGTGGGTGGGTATACAGATGTTAAATCAAAAGATAGATAGATAGATAGATGGATGGGTGGGTAGATAGATGGTACATTTTAAGAGAGTTAGAGGGGTGGGTAGGTAGGTAGATAGATGGTAAATCATTAGATAGATCGATAGCTAGATAAATAGATGGCTGGGTAAGTCGGTAGATAGATAATTGGGTGGGTGAAGCGCAATACCTTTAAAAGATAGGTGGGTGGACACAGCATAATCATTGCGGTCATTACCATCCTCCATATACATCTCCTGCTACCTGATGTTTCCTCATATATACCCAGCCTTCTCGGGGAGAGATCCCTGTGGGAGGTAAGTATCTTCTCACAGACAAAGTTCCTAACTTGGATGTGTCTGCAGACTTGGAGCTACCCTAAAAAAATCCTTGGTGCTTGTTTATTATCTTTGGAGGTTCTAGCAGTAAAGACAAAGCTTCTCAAATGGGGATGGCCAGCCTCTTCAGCAAATTGCGCAGCTTTGTGAGGAATATGATTTGGGTAATATCAGGAGATGTGGACAGGAGCTTTATTAATGACATCAGCCAATGATAGCTATTAGGGTATATTTGTATATTTCGCTTCATATGAATGTATATGTCATTCTTCCACATTCATGAAGTATTTCGATAAATTTGTCAATATAATGCCGCATAGCCTCCTAATGCCCAGAGGGACGGGCAGTCCATCAGCCACGGGTCCCCAGAGGTTTCCCCCACAGGGGGTTTTCCCTCTCCTGAGTGCTGAAGGATGATTCTTTGTGAGTCACGAGGCTACCACCGGCTTGGCCCTCCTATAGGGTACACAGATGTTAAATCAAAAGATAGATAGGTGGGTATATACATAGATGGTAAATCATTAGATAGATATGTGGGTAGGTACATAGATGGCAAATCATTAGCATAACCCAGCACAATACATATAGATAGATATTTATATAGACAGTTAAATAGATACATACAGTAGGTAGATAATGGATCAATAATTGACCGATCCTGGAGACATAATAAATAGTTGGCAAATCATTCTTTTAATGGCCAAATCATAGCTCGATTATTTAAAAAGAAGATGCATGCATAGTGCATGTTTCTAAAGCCCTCATACACAGTTGATGAGAAATAAAAATATACCGCTCCAAGGGCACTTTTGAGCGATATTTTTTTTTTTTTTTCCACTGGCCATATAGCTGATGACCCGCGTGTTTAGCAGGTCACTAGGAAATCAGTGAACGATGTCGTAACCGATTTCTAGAGTATCCAGTGGAATTGACAATATAGTTAACTATATTGCAAGTGTCCCTGGTCTCCAGTGTGTATGGGGCTTAATTGTCAGTGTATACCAAGAACATATTATCATACCTCTTTCCTTTTTTTTTAGGTGAGTGGTCTACATGAAACCGATGAAGAAGTCCTAATATGCGACTACTGCAGGGTGACCGGGACCTGGACTGCAGAATCGTCCTCAAGTCAACGATCAAAGATGGTGCACAGCAACAAGAGACCCAAGCCAGGTAATTAATGAACATCATTAATTACTGATAATATGTTTTTTGGTATCCATTTGGGGTTTGTAGACAGGTGGTAAATCATTTGATAGACAAATAGGTGGGTGGGTATACAGATGTTAAATCAAAAGATAGATAGATAGATAGATGGATGGGTGGGTAGATAGATGGTACATTTTAAGAGAGTTAGAGGGGTGGGTAGGTAGGTAGATAGATGGTAAATCATTAGATAGATCGATAGCTAGATAAATAGATGGCTGGGTAAGTCGGTAGATAGATAATTGGGTGGGTGAAGCGCAATACCTTTAAAAGATAGGTGGGTGGACACAGCATAATCATTGCGGTCATTACCATCCTCCATATACATCTCCTGCTACCTGATGTTTCCTCATATATACCCAGCCTTCTCGGGGAGAGATCCCTGTGGGAGGTAAGTATCTTCTCACATACCAAGTTCCTAACTTGGATGTGTCTGCAGACTTGGAGCTACCCTAAAAAAATCCTTGGTGCTTGTTTATTATCTTTGGAGGTTCTAGCAGTAAAGACAAAGCTTCTCAAATGGGGATGGCCAGCCTCTTCAGCAAATTGCGCAGCTTTGTGAGGAATATGATTTGGGTAATATCAGGAGATGTGGACAGGAGCTTTATTAATGACATCAGCCAATGATAGCTATTAGGGTATATTTGTATATTTCGCTTCATATGAATGTATATGTCATTCTTCCACATTCATGAAGTATTTCGATAAATTTGTCAATATAATGCCGCATAGCCTCCTAATGCCCAGAGGGACGGGCAGTCCATCAGCCACGGGTCCCCAGAGGTTTCCCCCACAGGGGGTTTTCCCTCTCCTGAGAGCTGAAGGATGATTCTTTGTGAGTCACGAGGCTACCACCAGCTTGGCCCTCCTATAGGGTACACAGATGTTAAATCAAAAGATAGATAGGTGGGTATATACATAGATGGTAAATCATTAAATAGATATGTGGGTAGGTACATAAATGGCAAATCATTAGCATAACCCAGCACAATACATATAGATAGATATTTATATAGACAGTTAAATAGATACATACAGTAGGTAGATAATGGATCAATAATTGACCGATCCTGGAGACATAATAAATAGTTGGCAAATCATTCTTTTAATGGCCAAATCATAGCTCGATTATTTAAAAAGAAGATGCATGCATAGTGCATGTTTCTAAAGCCCTCATACACAGTTGATGAGAAATAAAAATATACCGCTCCAAGGGCACTTTTGAGCGATATATTTTTTTTTTTTTCCACTGGCCATATAGCTGATGACCCGCGTGTTTAGCAGGTCACTAGGAAATCAGTGAACGATGTCGTAACCGATTTCTAGAGTATCCAGTGGAATTGACGATATAGTTAACTATATCGCAAGTGTCCCTGGTCTCCAGTGTGTATGGGGCTTAATTGTCAGTGTATACCAAGAACATATTATCATACCTCTTTCCTTTTTTTTTAGGTGAGTGGTCTACATGAAACCGATGAAGAAGTCCTAATATGCGACTACTGCAGGGTGACCGGGACCTGGACTGCAGAATCGTCCTCAAGTCAACGATCAAAGATGGTGCACAGCAACAAGAGACCCAAGCCAGGTAATTAATGAACATCATTAATTACTGATAATATGTTTTTTGGTATCCATTTGGGGTTTGTAGACAGGTGGTAAATCATTTGATAGACAAATAGGTGGGTGGGTATACAGATGTTAAATCAAAAGATAGATAGATAGATAGATGGATGGGTGGGTAGATAGATGGTACATTTTAAGAGAGTTAGAGGGGTGGGTAGGTAGGTAGATAGATGGTAAATCATTAGATAGATCGATAGCTAGATAAATAGATGGCTGGGTAAGTCGGTAGATAGATAATTGGGTGGGTGAAGCGCAATACCTTTAAAAGATAGGTGGGTGGACACAGCATAATCATTGCGGTCATTACCATCCTCCATATACATCTCCTGCTACCTGATGTTTCCTCATATATACCCAGCCTTCTCGGGGAGAGATCCCTGTGGGAGGTAAGTATCTTCTCACAGACCAAGTTCCTAACTTGGATGTGTCTGCAGACTTGGAGCTACCCTAAAAAAATCCTTGGTGCTTGTTTATTATCTTTGGAGGTTCTAGCAGTAAAGACAAAGCTTCTCAAATGGGGATGGCCAGCCTCTTCAGCAAATTGCGCAGCTTTGTGAGGAATATGATTTGGGTAATATCAGGAGATGTGGACAGGAGCTTTATTAATGACATCAGCCAATGATAGCTATTAGGGTATATTTGTATATTTCGCTTCATATGAATGTATATGTCATTCTTCCACATTCATGAAGTATTTCGATAAATTTGTCAATATAATGCCGCATATCCTCCTAATGCCCAGAGGGACAGGCAGTCCATCAGCCACGGGTCCCCAGAGGTTTCCCCCACAGGGGGTTTTCTCTCATCTGAGTGCTGAAGGATGATTCTTTGTGAGTCACGAGGCTACCACCAGCTTGGCCCTCCTATAGGGTACACAGATGTTAAATCAAAAGATAGGTAGGTGGGTATATACATAGATGGTAAATCATTAGATAGATATGTGGGTAGGTACATAGATGGCAAATCATTAGCATAACCCAGCACAATACATATAGATAGATATTTATATAGACAGTTAAATAGATACATACAGTAGGTAGATAATGGATCAATAATTGACCGATCCTGGAGACATAATGAATAGTTGGCAAATCATTCTTTTAATGGCCAAATCATAGCTCGATTATTTAAAAAGAAGATGCATGCATAGTGCATGTTTCTAAAGCCCTCATACACAGTTGATGAAAAATAAAAATATACCGCTCCAAGGGCACTTTTAAACGATATTTTTTTTTTACTGGCCATATAGCTGATGACCCGCGTGTTTAGCAGGTCACTAGGAAATCAGTGAACGATGTCGTAACCGATTTCTAGAGTATCCAGTGGAATTGACGATATAGTTAACTATATCGCAAGTGTCCCTGGTCTCCAGTGTGTATGGGGCTTAATTGTCAGTGTATACCAAGAACATATTATCATACCTCTTTCCTTTTTTTTTAGGTGAGTGGTCTACATGAAACCGATGAAGAAGTCCTAATATGCGACTACTGCAGGGTGACCGGGACCTGGACTGCAGAATCGTCCTCAAGTCAACGATCAAAGATGGTGCACAGCAACAAGAGACCCAAGCCAGGTAATTAATGAACATCATTAATTACTGATAATATGTTTTTTGGTATCCATTTGGGGTTTGTAGACAGGTGGTAAATCATTTGATAGACAAATAGGTGGGTGGGTATACAGATGTTAAATCAAAAGATAGATAGATAGATAGATAGATAGATGGATGGGTGGGTAGATAGATGGTACATTTTAAGAGAGTTAGTGGGGTGGGTAGGTAGGTAGATAGATGGTAAATCATTAGATAGATCGATAGCTAGATAAATAGATGGCTGGGTAAGTCGGTAGATAGATAATTGGGTGGGTGAAGCGCAATACCTTTAAAAGATAGGTGGGTGGACACAGCATAATCATTGCGGTCATTACCATCCTCCATATACATCTCCTGCTACCTGATGTTTCCTCATATATACCCAGCCTTCTCGGGGAGAGATCCCTGTGGGAGGTAAGTATCTTCTCACAGACCAAGTTCCTAACTTGGATGTGTCTGCAGACTTGGAGCTACCCTAAAAAAATCCTTGGTGCTTGTTTATTATCTTTGGAGGTTCTAGCAGTAAAGACAAAGCTTCTCAAATGGGGATGGCCAGCCTCTTCAGCAAATTGCGCAGCTTTGTGAGGAATATGATTTGGGTAATATCAGGAGATGTGGACAGGAGCTTTATTAATGACATCAGCCAATGATAGCTATTAGGGTATATTTGTATATTTCGCTTCATATGAATGTATATGTCATTCTTCCACATTCATGAAGTATTTCGATAAATTTGTCAATATAATGCCGCATAGCCTCCTAATGCCCAGAGGGACGGGCAGTCCATCAGCCATGGGTCCCCAGAGGTTTCCCCCACAGGGGGTTTTCCCTCTCCTGAGTGCTGAAGGATGATTCTTTGTGAGTCACGAGGCTACCACCAGCTTGGCCCTCCTATAGGGTACACAGATGTTAAATCAAAAGATAGATAGGTGGGTATATACATAGATGGTAAATCATTAAATAGATATGTGGGTAGGTACATAAATGGCAAATCATTAGCATAACCCAGCACAATACATATAGATAGATATTTATATAGACAGTTAAATAGATACATACAGTAGGTAGATAATGGATCAATAATTGACCGATCCTGGAGACATAATGAATAGTTGGCAAATCATTCTTTTAATGGCCAAATCATAGCTCGATTATTTAAAAAGAAGATGCATGCATAGTGCATGTTTCTAAAGCCCTCATACACAGTTGATGAGAAATAAAAATATACCGCTCCAAGGGCCCTTTTGAGCGATATTTATTTATTTTTTTTTCACTGGCCATATAGCTGATGACCCGCGTGTTTAGCAGGTCACTAGGAAATCAGTGAACGATGTCGTAACCGATTTCTAGAGTATCCAGTGGAATTGACGATATAGTTAACTATATCGCAAGTGTCCCTGGTCTCCAGTGTGTATGGGGCTTAATTGTCAGTGTATACCAAGAACATATTATCATACCTCTTTCCTTTTTTTTTAGGTGAGTGGTCTACATGAAACCGATGAAGAAGTCCTAATATGCGACTACTGCAGGGTGACCGGGACCTGGACTGCAGAATCGTCCTCAAGTCAACGATCAAAGATGGTGCACAGCAACAAGAGACCCAAGCCAGGTAATTAATGAACATCATTAATTACTGATAATATGTTTTTTGGTATCCATTTGGGGTTTGTAGACAGGTGGTAAATCATTTGATAGACAAATAGGTGGGTGGGTATACAGATGTTAAATCAAAAGATAGATAGATAGATAGATAGATAGATGGATGGGTGGGTAGATAGATGGTACATTTTAAGAGAGTTAGAGGGGTGGGTAGGTAGGTAGATAGATGGTAAATCATTAGATAGATCGATAGCTAGATAAATAGATGGCTGGGTAAGTCGGTAGATAGATAATTGGGTGGGTGAAGCGCAATACCTTTAAAAGATAGGTGGGTGGACACAGCATAATCATTGCGGTCATTACCATCCTCCATATACATCTCCTGCTACCTGATGTTTCCTCATATATACCCAGCCTTCTCGGGGAGAGATCCCTGTGGGAGGTAAGTATCTTCTCACAGACAAAGTTCCTAACTTGGATGTGTCTGCAGACTTGGAGCTACCCTAAAAAAATCCTTGGTGCTTGTTTATTATCTTTGGAGGTTCTAGCAGTAAAGACAAAGCTTCTCAAATGGGGATGGCCAGCCTCTTCAGCAAATTGCGCAGCTTTGTGAGGAATATGATTTGGGTAATATCAGGAGATGTGGACAGGAGCTTTATTAATGACATCAGCCAATGATAGCTATTAGGGTATATTTGTATATTTCGCTTCATATGAATGTATATGTCATTCTTCCACATTCATGAAGTATTTCGATAAATTTGTCAATATAATGCCGCATAGCCTCCTAATGCCCAGAGGGACGGGCAGTCCATCAGCCACGGGTCCCCAGAGGTTTCCCCCACAGGGGGTTTTCCCTCTCCTGAGTGCTGAAGGATGATTCTTTGTGAGTCACGAGGCTACCACCGGCTTGGCCCTCCTATAGGGTACACAGATGTTAAATCAAAAGATAGATAGGTGGGAATATACATAGATGGTAAATCATTAGATAGATATGTGGGTAGGTACATAGATGGCAAATCATTAGCATAACCCAGCACAATACATATAGATAGATATTTATATAGACAGTTAAATAGATACATACAGTAGGTAGATAATGGATCAATAATTGACCGATCCTGGAGACATAATAAATAGTTGGCGAATCATTCTTTTAATGGCCAAATCATAGCTCGATTATTTAAAAAGAAGATGCATGCATAGTGCATGTTTCTAAAGCCCTCATACACAGTTGATGAGAAATAAAAATATACCGCTCCAAGGGCACTTTTGAGCGATATTTTTTTTTTTTTCCACTGGCCATATAGCTGATGACCCGCGTGTTTAGCAGGTCACTAGGAAATCAGTGAACGATGTCGTAACCGATTTCTAGAGTATCCAGTGGAATTGACGATATAGTTAACTATATTGCAAGTGTCCCTGGTCTCCAGTGTGTATGGGGCTTAATTGTCAGTGTATACCAAGAACATATTATCATACCTCTTTCCTTTTTTTTTAGGTGAGTGGTCTACATGAAACCGATGAAGAAGTCCTAATATGCGACTACTGCAGGGTGACCGGGACCTGGACTGCAGAATCGTCCTCAAGTCAACGATCAAAGATGGTGCACAGCAACAAGAGACCCAAGCCAGGTAATTAATGAACATCATTAATTACTGATAATATGTTTTTTGGTATCCATTTGGGGTTTGTAGACAGGTGGTAAATCATTTGATAGACAAATAGGTGGGTGGGTATACAGATGTTAAATCAAAAGATAGATAGATAGATAGATAGATGGATGGGTGGGTAGATAGATGGTACATTTTAAGAGAGTTAGAGGGGTGGGTAGGTAGGTAGATAGATGGTAAATCATTAGATAGATCGATAGCTAGATAAATAGATGGCTGGGTAAGTCGGTAGATAGATAATTGGGTGGGTGAAGCGCAATACAGTACCTTTAAAAGATAGGTGGGTGGACACAGCAAAATCATTGCGGTCATTACCATCCTCCATATACATCTCCTGCTACCTGATGTTTCCTCATATATACCCAGCCTTCTCGGGGAGAGATCCCTGTGGGAGGTAAGTATCTTCTCACAGACCAAGTTCCTAACTTGGATGTGTCTGCAGACTTGGAGCTACCCTAAAAAAATCCTTGGTGCTTGTTTATTATCTTTGGAGGTTCTAGCAGTAAAGACAAAGCTTCTCAAATGGGGATGGCCAGCCTCTTCAGCAAATTGCGCAGCTTTGTGAGGAATATGATTTGGGTAATATCAGGAGATGTGGACAGGAGCTTTATTAATGACATCAGCCAATGATAGCTATTAGGGTATATTTGTATATTTCGCTTCATATGAATGTATATGTCATTCTTCTACATTCATGAAGTATTTCGATAAATTTGTCAATATAATGCTGCATAGCCTCCTAATGCCCAGAGGGACGGGCAGTCCATCAGCCACGGGTCCCCAGAGGTTTCCCCCACAGGGGGTTTTCCCTCTCCTGAGTGCTGAAGGATGATTCTTTGTGAGTCACGAGGCTACCACCAGCTTGGCCCTCCTATAGGGTACACAGATGTTAAATCAAAAGATAGATAGGTGGGTATATACATAGATGGTAAATCATTAAATAGATATGTGGGTAGGTACATAAATGGCAAATCATTAGCATAACCCAGCACAATACATATAGATAGATATTTATATAGACAGTTAAATAGATACATACAGTAGGTAGATAATGGATCAATAATTGACCGATCCTGGAGACATAATAAATAGTTGGCAAATCATTCTTTTAATGGCCAAATCATAGCTCGATTATTTAAAAAGAAGATGCATGCATAGTGCATGTTTCTAAAGCCCTCATACACAGTTGATGAGAAATAAAAATATACCGCTCCAAGGGCACTTTTGAGCGATATTTTTTTTTTTTTTCCACTGGCCATATAGCTGATGACCCGCGTGTTTAGCAGGTCACTAGGAAATCAGTGAACGATGTCGTAACCGATTTCTAGAGTATCCAGTGGAATTGACGATATAGTTAACTATATCGCAAGTGTCCCTGGTCTCCAGTGTGTATGGGGCTTAATTGTCAGTGTATACCAAGAACATATTATCATACCTCTTTCCTTTTTTTTTAGGTGAGTGGTCTACATGAAACCGATGAAGAAGTCCTAATATGCGACTACTGCAGGGTGACCGGGACCTGGACTGCAGAATCGTCCTCAAGTCAACGATCAAAGATGGTGCACAGCAACAAGAGACCCAAGCCAGGTAATTAATGAACATCATTAATTACTGATAATATGTTTTTTGGTATCCATTTGGGGTTTGTAGACAGGTGGTAAATCATTTGATAGACAAATAGGTGGGTGGGTATACAGATGTTAAATCAAAAGATAGATAGATAGATAGATAGATAGATAGATAGATAGATAGATAGATAGATAGATGGATGGGTGGGTAGATAGATGGTACATTTTAAGAGAGTTAGAGGGGTGGGTAGGTAGGTAGATAGATGGTAAATCATTAGATAGATCGATAGCTAGATAAATAGATGGCTGGGTAAGTCGGTAGATAGATAATTGGGTGGGTGAAGCGCAATACCTTTAAAAGATAGGTGGGTGGACACAGCATAATCATTGCGGTCATTACCATCCTCCATATACATCTCCTGCTACCTGATGTTTCCTCATATATACCCAGCCTTCTCGGGGAGAGATCCCTGTGGGAGGTAAGTATCTTCTCACAGACCAAGTTCCTAACTTGGATGTGTCTGCAGACTTGGAGCTACCCTAAAAAAATCCTTGGTGCTTGTTTATTATCTTTGGAGGTTCTAGCAGTAAAGACAAAGCTTCTCAAATGGGGATGGCCAGCCTCTTCAGCAAATTGCGCAGCTTTGTGAGGAATATGATTTGGGTAATATCAGGAGATGTGGACAGGAGCTTTATTAATGACATCAGCCAATGATAGCTATTAGGGTATATTTGTATATTTCGCTTCATATGAATGTATATGTCATTCTTCCACATTCATGAAGTATTTCGATAAATTTGTCAATATAATGCCGCATATCCTCCTAATGCCCAGAGGGACAGGCAGTCCATCAGCCACGGGTCCCCAGAGGTTTCCCCCACAGGGGGTTTTCTCTCATCTGAGTGCTGAAGGATGATTCTTTGTGAGTCACGAGGCTACCACCAGCTTGGCCCTCCTATAGGGTACACAGATGTTAAATCAAAAGATAGATAGGTGGGTATATACATAGATGGTAAATCATTAGATAGATATGTGGGTAGGTACATAGATGGCAAATCATTAGCATAACCCAGCACAATACATATAGATAGATATTTATATAGACAGTTAAATAGATACATACAGTAGGTAGATAATGGATCAATAATTGACCGATCCTGGAGACATAATGAATAGTTGGCAAATCATTCTTTTAATGGCCAAATCATAGCTCGATTATTTAAAAAGAAGATGCATGCATAGTGCATGTTTCTAAAGCCCTCATACACAGTTGATGAGAAATAAAAATATACCGCTCCAAGGGCACTTTTAAACGATATTTTTTTTTATTTTTTTTTTACTGGCCATATAGCTGATGACCCGCGTGTTTAGCAGGTCACTAGGAAATCAGTGAACGATGTCGTAACCGATTTCTAGAGTATCCAGTGGAATTGTCGATATAGTTAACTATATCGCAAGTGTCCCTGGTCTCCAGTGTGTATGGGGCTTAATTGTCAGTGTATACCAAGAACATATTATCATACCTCTTTCCTTTTTTTTTAGGTGAGTGGTCTACATGAAACCGATGAAGAAGTCCTAATATGCGACTACTGCAGGGTGACCGGGACCTGGACTGCAGAATCGTCCTCAAGTCAACGATCAAAGATGGTGCACAGCAACAAGAGACCCAAGCCAGGTAATTAATGAACATCATTAATTACTGATAATATGTTTTTTGGTATCCATTTGGGGTTTGTAGACAGGTGGTAAATCATTTGATAGACAAATAGGTGGGTGGGTATACAGATGTTAAATCAAAAGATAGATAGATAGATAGATGGATGGGTGGGTAGATAGATGGTACATTTTAAGAGAGTTAGAGGGGTGGGTAGGTAGGTAGATAGATGGTAAATCATTAGATAGATCGATAGCTAGATAAATAGATGGCTGGGTAAGTCGGTAGATAGATAATTGGGTGGGTGAAGCGCAATACCTTTAAAAGATAGGTGGGTGGACACAGCATAATCATTGCGGTCATTACCATCCTCCATATACATCTCCTGCTCTCTGATGTTTCCTCATATATACCCAGCCTTCTCGGGGAGAGATCCCTGTGGGAGGTAAGTATCTTCTCACAGACCAAGTTCCTAACTTGGATGTGTCTGCAGACTTGGAGCTACCCTAAAAAAATCCTTGGTGCTTGTTTATTATCTTTGGAGGTTCTAGCAGTAAAGACAAAGCTTCTCAAATGGGGATGGCCAGCCTCTTCAGCAAATTGCGCAGCTTTGTGAGGAATATGATTTGGGTAATATCAGGAGATGTGGACAGGAGCTTTATTAATGACATCAGCCAATGATAGCTATTAGGGTATATTTGTATATTTCGCTTCATATGAATGTATATGTCATTCTTCCACATTCATGAAGTATTTCGATAAATTTGTCAATATAATGCCGCATAGCCTCCTAATGCCCAGAGGGACGGGCAGTCCATCAGCCACGGGTCCCCAGAGGTTTCCCCCACAGGGGGTTTTCCCTCTCCTGAGTGCTGAAGGATGATTCTTTGTGAGTCACGAGGCTACCACCAGCTTGGCCCTCCTATAGGGTACACAGATGTTAAATCAAAAGATAGATAAGTGGGTATATACATAGATGGTAAATCATTAGATAGATATGTGGGTAGGTACATAGATGGCAAATCATTAGCATAACCCAGCACAATACATATAGATAGATATTTATATAGACAGTTAAATAGATACATACAGTAGGTAGATAATGGATCAATAATTGACCGATCCTGGAGACATAATGAATAGTTGGCAAATCATTCTTTTAATGGCCAAATCATAGCTCGATTATTTAAAAAGAAGATGCATGCATAGTGCATGTTTCTAAAGCCCTCATACACAGTTGATGAGAAATAAAAATATACCGCTCCAAGGGCACTTTTGAGCGATATTTTTTTTTTTTTTTTTTCACTGGCCATATAGCTGATGACCCGCGTGTTTAGCAGGTCACTAGGAAATCAGTGAACGATGTTGTAGCCGATTTCTAGAGTATCCAGTGGAATTGTCGATATAGTTAACTATATCGCAAGTGTCCCTGGTCTCCAGTGTGTATGGGGCTTAATTGTCAGTGTATACCAAGAACATATTATCATACCTCTTTCCTTTTTTTTTAGGTGAGTGGTCTACATGAAACCGATGAAGAAGTCCTAATATGCGACTACTGCAGGGTGACCGGGACCTGGACTGCAGAATCGTCCTCAAGTCAACGATCAAAGATGGTGCACAGCAACAAGAGACCCAAGCCAGGTAATTAATGAACATCATTAATTACTGATAATATGTTTTTTGGTATCCATTTGGGGTTTGTAGACAGGTGGTAAATCATTTGATAGACAAATAGGTGGGTGGGTATACAGATGTTAAATCAAAAGATAGATAGATAGATAGATGGATGGGTGGGTAGATAGATGGTACATTTTAAGAGAGTTAGAGGGGTGGGTAGGTAGGTAGATAGATGGTAAATCATTAGATAGATCGATAGCTAGATAAATAGATGGCTGGGTAAGTCGGTAGATAGATAATTGGGTGGGTGAAGCGCAATACCTTTAAAAGATAGGTGGGTGGACACAGCATAATCATTGCGGTCATTACCATCCTCCATATACATCTCCTGCTACCTGATGTTTCCTCATATATACCCAGCCTTCTCGGGGAGAGATCCCTGTGGGAGGTAAGTATCTTCTCACAGACCAAGTTCCTAACTTGGATGTGTCTGCAGACTTGGAGCTACCCTAAAAAAATCCTTGGTGCTTGTTTATTATCTTTGGAGGTTCTAGCAGTAAAGACAAAGCTTCTCAAATGGGGATGGCCAGCCTCTTCAGCAAATTGCGCAGCTTTGTGAGGAATATGATTTGGGTAATATCAGGAGATGTGGACAGGAGCTTTATTAATGACATCAGCCAATGATAGCTATTAGGGTATATTTGTATATTTCGCTTCATATGAATGTATATGTCATTCTTCCACATTCATGAAGTATTTCGATAAATTTGTCAATATAATGCCGCATAGCCTCCTAATGCCCAGAGGGACGGGCAGTCCATCAGCCACGGGTCCCCAGAGGTTTCCCCCACAGGGGGTTTTCCCTCTCCTGAGTGCTGAAGGATGATTCTTTGTGAGTCACGAGGCTACCACCAGCTTGGCCCTCCTATAGGGTACACAGATGTTAAATCAAAAGATAGATAGGTGGGTATATACATAGATGGTAAATCATTAGATAGATATGTGGGTAGGTACATAGATGGCAAATCATTAGCATAACCCAGCACAATACATATAGATAGATATTTATATAGACAGTTAAATAGATACATACAGTAGGTAGATAATGGATCAATAATTGACCGATCCTGGAGACATAATGAATAGTTGGCAAATCATTCTTTTAATGGCCAAATCATAGCTCGATTATTTAAAAAGAAGATGCATGCATAGTGCATGTTTCTAAAGCCCTCATACACAGTTGATGAGAAATAAAAATATACCGCTCCAAGGGCACTTTTGAGCGATATTTTTTTTTTTTTTTTCACTGGCCATATAGCTGATGACCCGCGTGTTTAGCAGGTCACTAGGAAATCAGTGAACGATGTCGTAACCGATTTCTAGAGTATCCAGTGGAATTGACGATATAGTTAACTATATCGCAAGTGTCCCTGGTCTCCAGTGTGTATGGGGCTTAATTGTCAGTGTATACCAAGAACATATTATCATACCTCTTTCCTTTTTTTTTAGGTGAGTGGTCTACATGAAACCGATGAAGAAGTCCTAATATGCGACTACTGCAGGGTGACCGGGACCTGGACTGCAGAATCGTCCTCAAGTCAACGATCAAAGATGGTGCACAGCAACAAGAGACCCAAGCCAGGTAATTAATGAACATCATTAATTACTGATAATATGTTTTTTGGTATCCATTTGGGGTTTGTAGACAGGTGGTAAATCATTTGATAGACAAATAGGTGGGTGGGTATACAGATGTTAAATCAAAAGATAGATAGATAGATAGATAGATAGATAGATAGATAGATAGATAGATAGATAGATGGATGGGTGGGTAGATAGATGGTACATTTTAAGAGAGTTAGAGGGGTGGGTAGGTAGGTAGATAGATGGTAAATCATTAGATAGATCGATAGCTAGATAAATAGATGGCTGGGTAAGTCGGTAGATAGATAATTGGGTGGGTGAAGCGCAATACCTTTAAAAGATAGGTGGGTGGACACAGCATAATCATTGCGGTCATTACCATCCTCCATATACATCTCCTGCTACCTGATGTTTCCTCATATATACCCAGCCTTCTCGGGGAGAGATCCCTGTGGGAGGTAAGTATCTTCTCACAGACAAAGTTCCTAACTTGGATGTGTCTGCAGACTTGGAGCTACCCTAAAAAAATCCTTGGTGCTTGTTTATTATCTTTGGAGGTTCTAGCAGTAAAGACAAAGCTTCTCAAATGGGGATGGCCAGCCTCTTCAGCAAATTGCGCAGCTTTGTGAGGAATATGATTTGGGTAATATCAGGAGATGTGGACAGGAGCTTTATTAATGACATCAGCCAATGATAACTATTAGGGTATATTTGTATATTTCGCTTCATATGAATGTATATGTCATTCTTCCACATTCATGAAGTATTTCGATAAATTTGTCAATATAATGCCGCATAGCCTCCTAATGCCCAGAGGGACGGGCAGTCCATCAGCCACGGGTCCCCAGAGGTTTCCCCCACAGGGGGTTTTCCCTCTCCTGAGTGCTGAAGGATGATTCTTTGTGAGTCACGAGGCTACCACCGGCTTGGCCCTCCTATAGGGTACACAGATGTTAAATCAAAAGATAGATAGGTGGGTATATACATAGATGGTAAATCATTAGATAGATATGTGGGTAGGTACATAGATGGCAAATCATTAGCATAACCCAGCACAATACATATAGATAGATATTTATATAGACAGTTAAATAGATACATACAGTAGGTAGATAATGGATCAATAATTGACCGATCCTGGAGACATAATGAATAGTTGGCAAATCATTCTTTTAATGGCCAAATCATTGCTCGATTATTTAAAAAGAAGATGCATGCATAGTGCATGTTTCTAAAGCCCTCATACACAGTTGATGAGAAATAAAAATATACCGCTCCAAGGGCACTTTTGAGCGATATTTTTTTTTTTTCACTGGCCATATAGCTGATGACCCGCGTGTTTAGCAGGTCTCTAGGAAATCAGTGAACGATGTCGTAACCGATTTCTAGAGTATCCAGTGGAATTGTCGATATAGTTAACTATATCGCAAGTGTCCCTGGTCTCCAGTGTGTGTGGGGCTTAATTGTCAGTGTATACCAAGAACATATTATCATACCTCTTTCCTTTTTTTTTAGGTGAGTGGTCTACATGAAACCGATGAAGAAGTCCTAATATGCGACTACTGCAGGGTGACCGGGACCTGGACTGCAGAATCGTCCTCAAGTCAACGATCAAAGATGGTGCACAGCAACAAGAGACCCAAGCCAGGTAATTAATGAACATCATTAATTACTGATAATATGTTTTTTGGTATCCATTTGGGGTTTGTAGACAGGTGGTAAATCATTTGATAGACAAATAGGTGGGTGGGTATACAGATGTTAAATC
This sequence comes from Crinia signifera, assembly GCF_055691185.1. Classification (NCBI taxonomy): domain Eukaryota; kingdom Metazoa; phylum Chordata; class Amphibia; order Anura; family Myobatrachidae; genus Crinia; species Crinia signifera. The sequence goes on from NC_139222.1 coordinate 41,754,397, forward strand.
AAAAGATAGATAGATGGATGGGTGGGTAGATAGATGGTACATTTTAAGAGAGTTAGAGGGGTGGGTAGGTAGGTAGATAGATGGTAAATCATTAGATAGATCGATAGCTAGATAAATAGATGGCTGGGTAAGTCGGTAGATAGATAATTGGGTGGGTGAAGCGCAATACCTTTAAAAGATAGGTGGGTGGACACAGCATAATCATTGCGGTCATTACCATCCTCCATATACATCTCCTGCTACCTGATGTTTCCTCATATATACCCAGCCTTCTCGGGGAGAGATCCCTGTGGGAGGTAAGTATCTTCTCACAGACCAAGTTCCTAACTTGGATGTGTCTGCAGACTTGGAGCTACCCTAAAAAAATCCTTGGTGCTTGTTTATTATCTTTGGAGGTTCTAGCAGTAAAGACAAAGCTTCTCAAATGGGGATGGCCAGCCTCTTCAGCAAATTGCGCAGCTTTGTGAGGAATATGATTTGGGTAATATCAGGAGATGTGGACAGGAGCTTTATTAATGACATCAGCCAATGATAGCTATTAGGGTATATTTGTATATTTCGCTTCATATGAATGTATATGTCATTCTTCCACATTCATGAAGTATTTCGATAAATTTGTCAATATAATGCCGCATAGCCTCCTAATGCCCAGAGGGACGGGCAGTCCATCAGCCACGGGTCCCCAGAGGTTTCCCCCACAGGGGGTTTTCCCTCTCCTGAGTGCTGAAGGATGATTCTTTGTGAGTCACGAGGCTACCACCAGCTTGGCCCTCCTATAGGGTACACAGATGTTAAATCAAAAGATAGATAAGTGGGTATATACATAGATGGTAAATCATTAGATAGATATGTGGGTAGGTACATAGATGGCAAATCATTAGCATAACCCAGCACAATACATATAGATAGATATTTATATAGACAGTTAAATAGATACATACAGTAGGTAGATAATGGATCAATAATTGACCGATCCTGGAGACATAATGAATAGTTGGCAAATCATTCTTTTAATGGCCAAATCATAGCTCGATTATTTAAAAAGAAGATGCATGCATAGTGCATGTTTCTAAAGCCCTCATACACAGTTGATGAGAAATAAAAATATACCGCTCCAAGGGCACTTTTGAGCGATATTTTTTTTTTTTTTTTTTCACTGGCCATATAGCTGATGACCCGCGTGTTTAGCAGGTCACTAGGAAATCAGTGAACGATGTTGTAGCCGATTTCTAGAGTATCCAGTGGAATTGTCGATATAGTTAACTATATCGCAAGTGTCCCTGGTCTCCAGTGTGTATGGGGCTTAATTGTCAGTGTATACCAAGAACATATTATCATACCTCTTTCCTTTTTTTTTAGGTGAGTGGTCTACATGAAACCGATGAAGAAGTCCTAATATGCGACTACTGCAGGGTGACCGGGACCTGGACTGCAGAATCGTCCTCAAGTCAACGATCAAAGATGGTGCACAGCAACAAGAGACCCAAGCCAGGTAATTAATGAACATCATTAATTACTGATAATATGTTTTTTGGTATCCATTTGGGGTTTGTAGACAGGTGGTAAATCATTTGATAGACAAATAGGTGGGTGGGTATACAGATGTTAAATCAAAAGATAGATAGATAGATAGATGGATGGGTGGGTAGATAGATGGTACATTTTAAGAGAGTTAGAGGGGTGGGTAGGTAGGTAGATAGATGGTAAATCATTAGATAGATCGATAGCTAGATAAATAGATGGCTGGGTAAGTCGGTAGATAGATAATTGGGTGGGTGAAGCGCAATACCTTTAAAAGATAGGTGGGTGGACACAGCATAATCATTGCGGTCATTACCATCCTCCATATACATCTCCTGCTACCTGATGTTTCCTCATATATACCCAGCCTTCTCGGGGAGAGATCCCTGTGGGAGGTAAGTATCTTCTCACAGACCAAGTTCCTAACTTGGATGTGTCTGCAGACTTGGAGCTACCCTAAAAAAATCCTTGGTGCTTGTTTATTATCTTTGGAGGTTCTAGCAGTAAAGACAAAGCTTCTCAAATGGGGATGGCCAGCCTCTTCAGCAAATTGCGCAGCTTTGTGAGGAATATGATTTGGGTAATATCAGGAGATGTGGACAGGAGCTTTATTAATGACATCAGCCAATGATAGCTATTAGGGTATATTTGTATATTTCGCTTCATATGAATGTATATGTCATTCTTCCACATTCATGAAGTATTTCGATAAATTTGTCAATATAATGCCGCATAGCCTCCTAATGCCCAGAGGGACGGGCAGTCCATCAGCCACGGGTCCCCAGAGGTTTCCCCCACAGGGGGTTTTCCCTCTCCTGAGTGCTGAAGGATGATTCTTTGTGAGTCACGAGGCTACCACCAGCTTGGCCCTCCTATAGGGTACACAGATGTTAAATCAAAAGATAGATAGGTGGGTATATACATAGATGGTAAATCATTAGATAGATATGTGGGTAGGTACATAGATGGCAAATCATTAGCATAACCCAGCACAATACATATAGATAGATATTTATATAGACAGTTAAATAGATACATACAGTAGGTAGATAATGGATCAATAATTGACCGATCCTGGAGACATAATGAATAGTTGGCAAATCATTCTTTTAATGGCCAAATCATAGCTCGATTATTTAAAAAGAAGATGCATGCATAGTGCATGTTTCTAAAGCCCTCATACACAGTTGATGAGAAATAAAAATATACCGCTCCAAGGGCACTTTTGAGCGATATTTTTTTTTTTTTTTTCACTGGCCATATAGCTGATGACCCGCGTGTTTAGCAGGTCACTAGGAAATCAGTGAACGATGTCGTAACCGATTTCTAGAGTATCCAGTGGAATTGACGATATAGTTAACTATATCGCAAGTGTCCCTGGTCTCCAGTGTGTATGGGGCTTAATTGTCAGTGTATACCAAGAACATATTATCATACCTCTTTCCTTTTTTTTTAGGTGAGTGGTCTACATGAAACCGATGAAGAAGTCCTAATATGCGACTACTGCAGGGTGACCGGGACCTGGACTGCAGAATCGTCCTCAAGTCAACGATCAAAGATGGTGCACAGCAACAAGAGACCCAAGCCAGGTAATTAATGAACATCATTAATTACTGATAATATGTTTTTTGGTATCCATTTGGGGTTTGTAGACAGGTGGTAAATCATTTGATAGACAAATAGGTGGGTGGGTATACAGATGTTAAATCAAAAGATAGATAGATAGATAGATAGATAGATAGATAGATAGATAGATAGATAGATGGATGGGTGGGTAGATAGATGGTACATTTTAAGAGAGTTAGAGGGGTGGGTAGGTAGGTAGATAGATGGTAAATCATTAGATAGATCGATAGCTAGATAAATAGATGGCTGGGTAAGTCGGTAGATAGATAATTGGGTGGGTGAAGCGCAATACCTTTAAAAGATAGGTGGGTGGACACAGCATAATCATTGCGGTCATTACCATCCTCCATATACATCTCCTGCTACCTGATGTTTCCTCATATATACCCAGCCTTCTCGGGGAGAGATCCCTGTGGGAGGTAAGTATCTTCTCACAGACAAAGTTCCTAACTTGGATGTGTCTGCAGACTTGGAGCTACCCTAAAAAAATCCTTGGTGCTTGTTTATTATCTTTGGAGGTTCTAGCAGTAAAGACAAAGCTTCTCAAATGGGGATGGCCAGCCTCTTCAGCAAATTGCGCAGCTTTGTGAGGAATATGATTTGGGTAATATCAGGAGATGTGGACAGGAGCTTTATTAATGACATCAGCCAATGATAACTATTAGGGTATATTTGTATATTTCGCTTCATATGAATGTATATGTCATTCTTCCACATTCATGAAGTATTTCGATAAATTTGTCAATATAATGCCGCATAGCCTCCTAATGCCCAGAGGGACGGGCAGTCCATCAGCCACGGGTCCCCAGAGGTTTCCCCCACAGGGGGTTTTCCCTCTCCTGAGTGCTGAAGGATGATTCTTTGTGAGTCACGAGGCTACCACCGGCTTGGCCCTCCTATAGGGTACACAGATGTTAAATCAAAAGATAGATAGGTGGGTATATACATAGATGGTAAATCATTAGATAGATATGTGGGTAGGTACATAGATGGCAAATCATTAGCATAACCCAGCACAATACATATAGATAGATATTTATATAGACAGTTAAATAGATACATACAGTAGGTAGATAATGGATCAATAATTGACCGATCCTGGAGACATAATGAATAGTTGGCAAATCATTCTTTTAATGGCCAAATCATTGCTCGATTATTTAAAAAGAAGATGCATGCATAGTGCATGTTTCTAAAGCCCTCATACACAGTTGATGAGAAATAAAAATATACCGCTCCAAGGGCACTTTTGAGCGATATTTTTTTTTTTTCACTGGCCATATAGCTGATGACCCGCGTGTTTAGCAGGTCTCTAGGAAATCAGTGAACGATGTCGTAACCGATTTCTAGAGTATCCAGTGGAATTGTCGATATAGTTAACTATATCGCAAGTGTTCCTGGTCTCCAGTGTGTGTGGGGCTTAATTGTCAGTGTATACCAAGAACATATTATCATACCTCTTTCCTTTTTTTTTAGGTGAGTGGTCTACATGAAACCGATGAAGAAGTCCTAATATGCGACTACTGCAGGGTGACCGGGACCTGGACTGCAGAATCGTCCTCAAGTCAACGATCAAAGATGGTGCACAGCAACAAGAGACCCAAGCCAGGTAATTAATGAACATCATTAATTACTGATAATATGTTTTTTGGTATCCATTTGGGGTTTGTAGACAGGTGGTAAATCATTTGATAGACAAATAGGTGGGTGGGTATACAGATGTTAAATCAAAAGATAGATAGATGGATGGGTGGGTAGATAGATGGTACATTTTAAGAGAGTTAGAGGGGTGGGTAGGTAGGTAGATAGATGGTAAATCATTAGATAGATCGATAGCTAGATAAATAGATGGCTGGGTAAGTCGGTAGATAGATAATTGGGTGGGTGAAGCGCAATACCTTTAAAAGATAGGTGGGTGGACACAGCATAATCATTGCGGTCATTACCATCCTCCATATACATCTCCTGCTACCTGATGTTTCCTCATATATACCCAGCCTTCTCGGGGAGAGATCCCTGTGGGAGGTAAGTATCTTCTCACAGACCAAGTTCCTAACTTGGATGTGTCTGCAGACTTGGAGCTACCCTAAAAAAATCCTTGGTGCTTGTTTATTATCTTTGGAGGTTCTAGCAGTAAAGACAAAGCTTCTCAAATGGGGATGGCCAGCCTCTTCAGCAAATTGCGCAGCTTTGTGAGGAATATGATTTGGGTAATATCAGGAGATGTGGACAGGAGCTTTATTAATGACATCAGCCAATGATAGCTATTAGGGTATATTTGTATATTTCGCTTCATATGAATGTATATGTCATTCTTCCACATTCATGAAGTATTTCGATAAATTTGTCAATATAATGCCGCATAGCCTCCTAATGCCCAGAGGGACGGGCAGTCCATCAGCCACGGGTCCCCAGAGGTTTCCCCCACAGGGGGTTTTCCCTCTCCTGAGTGCTGAAGGATGATTCTTTGTGAGTCACGAGGCTACCACCAGCTTGGCCCTCCTATAGGGTACACAGATGTTAAATCAAAAGATAGATAAGTGGGTATATACATAGATGGTAAATCATTAGATAGATATGTGGGTAGGTACATAGATGGCAAATCATTAGCATAACCCAGCACAATACATATAGATAGATATTTATATAGACAGTTAAATAGATACATACAGTAGGTAGATAATGGATCAATAATTGACCGATCCTGGAGACATAATGAATAGTTGGCAAATCATTCTTTTAATGGCCAAATCATAGCTCGATTATTTAAAAAGAAGATGCATGCATAGTGCATGTTTCTAAAGCCCTCATACACAGTTGATGAGAAATAAAAATATACCGCTCCAAGGGCACTTTTGAGCGATATTTTTTTTTTTTTTTCCACTGGCCATATAGCTGATGACCCGCGTGTTTAGCAGGTCACTAGGAAATCAGTGAACGATGTCGTAACCGATTTCTAGAGTATCCAGTGGGATTGACGATATAGTTAACTATATCGCAAGTGTCCCTGGTCTCCAGTGTGTATGGGGCTTAATTGTCAGTGTATACCAAGAACATATTATCATACCTCTTTCCTTTTTTTTTAGGTGAGTGGTCTACATGAAACCGATGAAGAAGTCCTAATATGCGACTACTGCAGGGTGACCGGGACCTGGACTGCAGAATTGTCCTCAAGTCAACGATCAAAGATGGTGCACAGCAACAAGAGACCCAAGCCAGGTAATTAATGAACATCATTAATTACTGATAATATGTTTTTTGGTATCCATTTGGGGTTTGTAGACAGGTGGTAAATCATTTGATAGACAAATAGGTGGGTGGGTATACAGATGTTAAATCAAAAGATAGATAGATAGATAGATAGATAGATAGATGGATGGGTGGGTAGATAGATGGTACATTTTAAGAGAGTTAGAGGGGTGGGTAGGTAGGTAGATAGATGGTAAATCATTAGATAGATCGATAGCTAGATAAATAGATGGCTGGGTAAGTCGGTAGATAGATAATTGGGTGGGTGAAGCGCAGTACCTTTAAAAGATAGGTGGGTGGACACAGCATAATCATTGCGGTCATTACCATCCTCCATATACATCTCCTGCTACCTGATGTTTCCTCATATATACCCAGCCTTCTCGGGGAGAGATCCCTGTGGGAGGTAAGTATCTTCTCACAGACCAAGTTCCTAACTTGGATGTGTCTGCAGACTTGGAGCTACCCTAAAAAAATCCTTGGTGCTTGTTTATTATCTTTGGAGGTTCTAGCAGTAAAGATAAAGCTTCTCAAATGGGGATGGCCAGCCTCTTCAGCAAATTGCGCAGCTTTGTGAGGAATATGATTTGGGTAATATCAGGAGATGTGGACAGGAGCTTTATTAATGACATCAGCCAATGATAGCTATTAGGGTATATTTGTATATTTCGCTTCATATGAATGTATATGTCATTCTTCCACATTCATGAAATATTTCGATAAATTTGTCAATATAATGCCGCATAGCCTCCTAATGCCCAGAGGGACGGGCAGTCCATCAGCCACGGGTCCCCAGAGGTTTCCCCCACAGGGGGTTTTCCCTCTCCTGAGTGCTGAAGGATGATTCTTTGTGAGTCACGAGGCTACCACCGGCTTGGCCCTCCTATAGGGTACACAGATGTTAAATCAAAAGATAGATAGGTGGGTATATACATAGATGGTAAATCATTAGATAGATATGTGGGTAGGTACATAGATGGCAAATCATTAGCATAACCCAGCACAATACATATAGATAGATATTTATATAGACAGTTAAATAGATACATACAGTAGGTAGATAATGGATCAATAATTGACCGATCCTGGAGACATAATGAATAGTTGGCAAATCATTCTTTTAATGGCCAAATCATTGCTCGATTATTTAAAAAGAAGATGCATGCATAGTGCATGTTTCTAAAGCCCTCATACACAGTTGATGAGAAATAAAAATATACCGCTCCAAGGGCACTTTTGAGCGATATTTTTTTTTTTTTTTTTTCCCACTGGCCATATAGCTGATGACCCGCGTGTTTAGCAGGTCTCTAGGAAATCAGTGAACGATGTCGTAACCGATTTCTAGAGTATCCAGTGGAATTGTCGATATAGTTAACTATATCGCAAGTGTCCCTGGTCTCCAGTGTGTATGGGGCTTAATTGTCAGTGTATACCAAGAACATATTATCATACCTCTTTCCTTTTTTTTTAGGTGAGTGGTCTACATGAAACCGATGAAGAAGTCCTAATATGCGACTACTGCAGGGTGACCGGGACCTGGACTGCAGAATCGTCCTCAAGTCAACGATCAAAGATGGTGCACAGCAACAAGAGACCCAAGCCAGGTAATTAATGAACATCATTAATTACTGATAATATGTTTTTTGGTATCCATTTGGGGTTTGTAGACAGGTGGTAAATCATTTGATAGACAAATAGGTGGGTGGGTATACAGATGTTAAATCAAAAGATAGATAGATAGATAGATAGATAGATAGATAGATAGATAGATAGATGGATGGGTGGGTAGATAGATGGTACATTTTAAGAGAGTTAGTGGGGTGGGTAGGTAGGTAGATAGATGGTAAATCATTAGATAGATCGATAGCTAGATAAATAGATGGCTGGGTAAGTCGGTAGATAGATAATTGGGTGGGTGAAGCGCAATACCTTTAAAAGATAGGTGGGTGGACACAGCATAATCATTGCGGTCATTACCATCCTCCATATACATCTCCTGCTACCTGATGTTTCCTCATATATACCCAGCCTTCTCGGGGAGAGATCCCTGTGGGAGGTAAGTATCTTCTCACAGACCAAGTTCCTAACTTGGATGTGTCTGCAGACTTGGAGCTACCCTAAAAAAATCCTTGGTGCTTGTTTATTATCTTTGGAGGTTCTAGCAGTAAAGACAAAGCTTCTCAAATGGGGATGGCCAGCCTCTTCAGCAAATTGCGCAGCTTTGTGAGGAATATGATTTGGGTAATATCAGGAGATGTGGACAGGAGCTTTATTAATGACATCAGCCAATGATAGCTATTAGGGTATATTTGTATATTTCGCTTCATATGAATGTATATGTCATTCTTCCACATTCATGAAGTATTTCGATAAATTTGTCAATATAATGCCGCATAGCCTCCTAATGCCCAGAGGGACGGGCAGTCCATCAGCCACGGGTCCCCAGAGGTTTCCCCCACAGGGGGTTTTCCCTCTCCTGAGTGCTGAAGGATGATTCTTTGTGAGTCACGAGGCTACCACCAGCTTGGCCCTCCTATAGGGTACACAGATGTTAAATCAAAAGATAGATAAGTGGGTATATACATAGATGGTAAATCATTAGATAGATATGTGGGTAGGTACATAGATGGCAAATCATTAGCATAACCCAGCACAATACATATAGATAGATATTTATATAGACAGTTAAATAGATACATACAGTAGGTAGATAATGGATCAATAATTGACCGATCCTGGAGACATAATGAATAGTTGGCAAATCATTCTTTTAATGGCCAAATCATAGCTCGATTATTTAAAAAGAAGATGCATGCATAGTGCATGTTTCTAAAGCCCTCATACACAGTTGATGAGAAATAAAAATATACCGCTCCAAGGGCACTTTTGAGCGATATTTTTTTTTTTTCACTGGCCATATAGCTGATGACCCGCGTGTTTAGCAGGTCACTAGGAAATCAGTGAACGATGTCGTAACCGATTTCTAGAGTATCCAGTGGGATTGACGATATAGTTAACTATATCGCAAGTGTCCCTGGTCTCCAGTGTGTATGGGGCTTAATTGTCAGTGTATACCAAGAACATATTATCATACCTCTTTCCTTTTTTTTTAGGTGAGTGGTCTACATGAAACCGATGAAGAAGTCCTAATATGCGACTACTGCAGGGTGACCGGGACCTGGACTGCAGAATCGTCCTCAAGTCAACGATCAAAGATGGTGCACAGCAACAAGAGACCCAAGCCAGGTAATTAATGAACATCATTAATTACTGATAATATGTTTTTTGGTATCCATTTGGGGTTTGTAGACAGGTGGTAAATCATTTGATAGACAAATAGGTGGGTGGGTATACAGATGTTAAATCAAAAGATAGATAGATAGATAGATAGATAGATGGATGGGTGGGTAGATAGATGGTACATTTTAAGAGAGTTAGAGGGGTGGGTAGGTAGGTAGATAGATGGTAAATCATTAGATAGATCGATAGCTAGATAAATAGATGGCTGGGTAAGTCGGTAGATAGATAATTGGGTGGGTGAAGCGCAATACCTTTAAAAGATAGGTGGGTGGACACAGCATAATCATTGCGGTCATTACCATCCTCCATATACATCTCCTGCTACCTGATGTTTCCTCATATATACCCAGCCTTCTCGGGGAGAGATCCCTGTGGGAGGTAAGTATCTTCTCACAGACCAAGTTCCTAACTTGGATGTGTCTGCAGACTTGGAGCTACCCTAAAAAAATCCTTGGTGCTTGTTTATTATCTTTGGAGGTTCTAGCAGTAAAGATAAAGCTTCTCAAATGGGGATGGCCAGCCTCTTCAGCAAATTGCGCAGCTTTGTGAGGAATATGATTTGGGTAATATCAGGAGATGTGGACAGGAGCTTTATTAATGACATCAGCCAATGATAGCTATTAGGGTATATTTGTATATTTCGCTTCATATGAATGTATATGTCATTCTTCCACATTCATGAAATATTTCGATAAATTTGTCAATATAATGCCGCATAGCCTCCTAATGCCCAGAGGGACGGGCAGTCCATCAGCCACGGGTCCCCAGAGGTTTCCCACACAGGGGGTTTTCCCTCTCCTGAGTGCTGAAGGATGATTCTTTGTGAGTCACGAGGCTACCACCGGCTTGGCCCTCCTATAGGGTACACAGATGTTAAATCAAAAGATAGATAGGTGGGTATATACATAGATGGTAAATCATTAGATAGATATGTGGGTAGGTACATAGATGGCAAATCATTAGCATAACCCAGCACAATACATATAGATAGATATTTATATAGACAGTTAAATAGATACATACAGTAGGTAGATAATGGATCAATAATTGACCGATCCTGGAGACATAATGAATAGTTGGCAAATCATTCTTTTAATGGCCAAATCATTGCTCGATTATTTAAAAAGAAGATGCATGCATAGTGCATGTTTCTAAAGCCCTCATACACAGTTGATGAGAAATAAAAATATACCGCTCCAAGGGCACTTTTGAGCGATATTTTTTTTTTTTTTTTTCCCCACTGGCCATATAGCTGATGACCCGCGTGTTTAGCAGGTCTCTAGGAAATCAGTGAACGATGTCGTAACCGATTTCTAGAGTATCCAGTGGAATTGTCGATATAGTTAACTATATCGCAAGTGTCCCTGGTCTCCAGTGTGTATGGGGCTTAATTGTCAGTGTATACCAAGAACATATTATCATACCTCTTTCCTTTTTTTTTAGGTGAGTGGTCTACATGAAACCGATGAAGAAGTCCTAATATGCGACTACTGCAGGGTGACCGGGACCTGGACTGCAGAATCGTCCTCAAGTCAACGATCAAAGATGGTGCACAGCAACAAGAGACCCAAGCCAGGTAATTAATGAACATCATTAATTACTGATAATATGTTTTTTGGTATCCATTTGGGGTTTGTAGACAGGTGGTAAATCATTTGATAGACAAATAGGTGGGTGGGTATACAGATGTTAAATCAAAAGATAGATAGATAGATAGATAGATAGATAGATAGATAGATAGATAGATAGATAGATAGATGGATGGGTGGGTAGATAGATGGTACATTTTAAGAGAGTTAGTGGGGTGGGTAGGTAGGTAGATAGATGGTAAATCATTAGATAGATCGATAGCTAGATAAATAGATGGCTGGGTAAGTCGGTAGATAGATAATTGGGTGGGTGAAGCGCAATACCTTTAAATGATAGGTGGGTGGACACAGCATAATCATTGCGGTCATTACCATCCTCCATATACATCTCCTGCTACCTGATGTTTCCTCATATATACCCAGCCTTCTCGGGGAGAGATCCCTGTGGGAGGTAAGTATCTTCTCACAGCCCAAGTTCCTAACTTGGATGTGTCTGCAGACTTGGAGCTACCCTAAAAAAATCCTTGGTGCTTGTTTATTATCTTTGGAGGTTTTAGCAGTAAAGACAAAGCTTCTCAAATGGGGATGGCCAGCCTCTTCAGCAAATTGCGCAGCTTTGTGAGGAATATGATTTGGGTAATATCAGGAGATGTGGACAGGAGCTTTATTAATGACATCAGCCAATGATAGCTATTAGGGTATATTTGTATATTTCGCTTCATATGAATGTATATGTCATTCTTCCACATTCATGAAGTATTTCGATAAATTTGTCAATATAATGCCGCATAGCCTCCTAATGCCCAGAGGGACGGGCAGTCCATCAGCCACGGGTCCCCAGAGGTTTCCCCCACAGGGGGTTTTCCCTCTCCTGAGTGCTGAAGGATGATTCTTTGTGAGTCACGAGGCTACCACCGGCTTGGCCCTCCTATAGGGTACACAGATGTTAAATCAAAAGATAGATAGGTGGGTATATACATAGATGGTAAATCATTAGATAGATATGTGGGTAGGTACATAGATGGCAAATCATTAGCATAACCCAGCACAATACATATAGATAGATATTTATATAGACAGTTAAATAGATACATACAGTAGGTAGATAATGGATCAATAATTGACCGATCCTGGAGACATAATGAATAGTTGGCAAATCATTCTTTTAATGGCCAAATCATTGCTCGATTATTTAAAAAGAAGATGCATGCATAGTGCATGTTTCTAAAGCCCTCATACACAGTTGATGAGAAATAAAAATATACCACTCCAAGGGCACTTTTGAGCGATATTTTTTTTTTTTTTTTTCACTGGCCATATAGCTGATGACCCGCGTGTTTAGCAGGTCTCTAGGAAATCAGTGAACGATGTCGTAACCGATTTCTAGAGTATCCAGTGGAATTGTCGATATAGTTAACTATATCGCAAGTGTCCCTGGTCTCCAGTGTGTATGGGGCTTAATTGTCAGTGTATACCAAGAACATATTATCATACCTCTTTCCTTTTTTTTTAGGTGAGTGGTCTACATGAAACCGATGAAGAAGTCCTAATATGCGACTACTGCAGGGTGACCGGGACCTGGACTGCAGAATCGTCCTCAAGTCAACGATCAAAGATGGTGCACAGCAACAAGAGACCCAAGCCAGGTAATTAATGAACATCATTAATTACTGATAATATGTTTTTTGGTATCCATTTGGGGTTTGTAGACAGGTGGTAAATCATTTGATAGACAAATAGGTGGGTGGGTATACAGATGTTAAATCAAAAGATAGATAGATAGATAGATAGATAGATAGATAGATGGATGGGTGGGTAGATAGATGGTACATTTTAAGAGAGTTAGTGGGGTGGGTAGGTAGGTAGATAGATGGTAAATCATTAGATAGATCGATAGCTAGATAAATAGATGGCTGGGTAAGTCGGTAGATAGATAATTGGGTGGGTGAAGCGCAATACCTTTAAAAGATAGGTGGGTGGACACAGCAAAATCATTGCGGTCATTACCATCCTCCATATACATCTCCTGCTACCTGATGTTTCCTCATATATACCCAGCCTTCTCGGGGAGAGATCCCTGTGAGAGGTAAGTATCTTCTCACAGACCAAGTTCCTAACTTGGATGTGTCTGCAGACTTGGAGCTACCCTAAAAAAATCCTTGGTGCTTGTTTATTATCTTTGGAGGTTCTAGCAGTAAAGACAAAGCTTCTCAAATGGGGATGGCCAGCCTCTTCAGCAAATTGCGCAGCTTTGTGAGGAATATGATTTGGGTAATATCAGGAGATGTGGACAGGAGCTTTATTAATGACATCAGCCAATGATAGCTATTAGGGTATATTTGTATATTTCGCTTCATATGAATGTATATGTCATTCTTCCACATTCATGAAGTATTTCGATAAATTTGTCAATATAATGCCGCATAGCCTCCTAATGCCCAGAGGGACGGGCAGTCCATCAGCCACGGGTCCCCAGAGGTTTCCCCCACAGGGGGTTTTCCCTCTCCTGAGTGCTGAAGGATGATTCTTTGTGAGTCACGAGGCTACCACCAGCTTGGCCCTCCTATAGGGTACACAGATGTTAAATCAAAAGATAGATAGGTGGGTATATACATAGATGGTAAATCATTAAATAGATATGTGGGTAGGTACATAAATGGCAAATCATTAGCATAACCCAGCACAATACATATAGATAGATATTTATATAGACAGTTAAATAGATACATACAGTAGGTAGATAATGGATCAATAATTGACCGATCCTGGAGACATAATGAATAGTTGGCAAATCATTCTTTTAATGGCCAAATCATAGCTCGATTATTTAAAAAGAAGATGCATGCATAGTGCATGTTTCTAAAGCCCTCATACACAGTTGATGAGAAATAAAAATATACCGCTCCAAGGGCACTTTTGAGCGATATTTTTTTTTTTTTTTTTTCACTGGCCATATAGCTGATGACCCGCGTGTTTAGCAGGTCACTAGGAAATCAGTGAACGATGTCGTAACCGATTTCTAGAGTATCCAGTGGAATTGTCGATATAGTTAACTATATCGCAAGTGTCCCTGGTCTCCAGTGTGTATGGGGCTTAATTGTCAGTGTATACCAAGAACATATTATCATACCTCTTTCCTTTTTTTTTAGGTGAGTGGTCTACATGAAACCGATGAAGAAGTCCTAATATGCGACTACTGCAGGGTGACCGGGACCTGGACTGCAGAATCGTCCTCAAGTCAACGATCAAAGATGGTGCACAGCAACAAGAGACCCAAGCCAGGTAATTAATGAACATCATTAATTACTGATAATATGTTTTTTGGTATCCATTTGGGGTTTGTAGACAGGTGGTAAATCATTTGATAGACAAATAGGTGGGTGGGTATACAGATGTTAAATCAAAAGATAGATAGATAGATAGATAGATGGGTGGGTAGATAGATGGTACATTTTAAGAGAGTTAGAGGGGTGGGTAGGTAGGTAGATAGATGGTAAATCATTAGATAGATCGATAGCTAGATAAATAGATGGCTGGGTAAGTCGGTAGATAGATAATTGGGTGGGTGAAGCGCAATACCTTTAAAAGATAGGTGGGTGGACACAGCATAATCATTGCGGTCATTACCATCCTCCATATACATCTCCTGCTACCTGATGTTTCCTCATATATACCCAGCCTTCTCGGGGAGAGATCCCTGTGGGAGGTAAGTATCTTCTCACAGACCAAGTTCCTAACTTGGATGTGTCTGCAGACTTGGAGCTACCCTAAAAAAATCCTTGGTGCTTGTTTATTATCTTTGGAGGTTCTAGCAGTAAAGACAAAGCTTCTCAAATGGGGATGGCCAGCCTCTTCAGCAAATTGCGCAGCTTTGTGAGGAATATGATTTGGGTAATATCAGGAGATGTGGACAGGAGCTTTATTAATGACATCAGCCAATGATAGCTATTAGGGTATATTTGTATATTTCGCTTCATATGAATGTATATGTCATTCTTCCACATTCATGAAGTATTTCGATAAATTTGTCAATATAATGCCGCATAGCCTCCTAATGCCCAGAGGGACGGGCAGTCCATCAGCCATGGGTCCCCAGAGGTTTCCCCCACAGGGGGTTTTCCCTCTCCTGAGTGCTGAAGGATGATTCTTTGTGAGTCACGAGGCTACCACCAGCTTGGCCCTCCTATAGGGTACACAGATGTTAAATCAAAAGATAGATAGGTGGGTATATACATAGATGGTAAATCATTAAATAGATATGTGGGTAGGTACATAAATGGCAAATCATTAGCATAACCCAGCACAATACATATAGATAGATATTTATATAGACAGTTAAATAGATACATACAGTAGGTAGATAATGGATCAATAATTGACCGATCCTGGAGACATAATGAATAGTTGGCAAATCATTCTTTTAATGGCCAAATCATAGCTCGATTATTTAAAAAGAAGATGCATGCATAGTGCATGTTTCTAAAGCCCTCATACACAGTTGATGAGAAATAAAAATATACCGCTCCAAGGGCACTTTTGAGCGATATTTTTTTTTTTTTTTTCACTGGCCATATAGCTGATGACCCGCGTGTTTAGCAGGTCACTAGGAAATCAGTGAACGATGTCGTAACCGATTTCTAGAGTATCCAGTGGAATTGACGATATAGTTAACTATATCGCAAGTGTCCCTGGTCTCCAGTGTGTATGGGGCTTAATTGTCAGTGTATACCAAGAACATATTATCATACCTCTTTCCTTTTTTTTTAGGTGAGTGGTCTACATGAAACCGATGAAGAAGTCCTAATAGGCGACTACTGCAGGGTGACCGGGACCTGGACTGCAGAATCGTCCTCAAGTCAACGATCAAAGATGGTGCACAGCAACAAGAGACCCAAGCCAGGTAATTAATGAACATCATTAATTACTGATAATATGTTTTTTGGTATCCATTTGGGGTTTGTAGACAGGTGGTAAATCATTTGATAGACAAATAGGTGGGTGGGTATACAGATGTTAAATCAAAAGATAGATAGATGGATGATTGGGTAGATAGATGGTACATTTTAAGAGAGTTAGAGGGGTGGGTAGGTAGGTAGATAGATGGTAAATCATTAGATAGATCGATAGCTAGATAAATAGATGGCTGGGTAAGTCGGTAGATAGATAATTGGGTGGGTGAAGCGCAATACCTTTAAAAGATAGGTGGGTGGACACAGCATAATCATTGCGGTCATTACCATCCTCCATATACATCTCCTGCTACCTGATGTTTCCTCATATATACCCAGCCTTCTCGGGGAGAGATCCCTGTGGGAGGTAAGTATCTTCTCACAGACCAAGTTCCTAACTTGGATGTGTCTGCAGACTTGGAGCTACCCTAAAAAAATCCTTGGTGCTTGTTTATTATCTTTGGAGGTTCTAGCAGTAAAGATAAAGCTTCTCAAATGGGGATGGCCAGCCTCTTCAGCAAATTGCGCAGCTTTGTGAGGAATATGATTTGGGTAATATCAGGAGATGTGGACAGGAGCTTTATTAATGACATCAGCCAATGATAGCTATTAGGGTATATTTGTATATTTCGCTTCATATGAATGTATATGTCATTCTTCCACATTCATGAAGTATTTCGATAAATTTGTCAATATAATGCCGCATAGCCTCCTAATGCCCAGAGGGACGGGCAGTCCATCAGCCACGGGTCCCCAGAGGTTTCCCCCACAGGGGGTTTTCCCTCTCCTGAGTGCTGAAGGATGATTCTTTGTGAGTCACGAGGCTACCACCGGCTTGGCCCTCCTATAGGGTACACAGATGTTAAATCAAAAGATAGATAGGTGGGTATATACATAGATGGTAAATCATTAGATAGATATGTGGGTAGGTACATAGATGGCAAATCATTAGCATAACCCAGCACAATACATATAGATAGATATTTATATAGACAGTTAAATAGATACATACAGTAGGTAGATAATGGATCAATAATTGACCGATCCTGGAGACATAATGAATAGTTGGCAAATCATTCTTTTAATGGCCAAATCATTGCTCGATTATTTAAAAAGAAGATGCATGCATAGTGCATGTTTCTAAAGCCCTCATACACAGTTGATGAGAAATAAAAATATACCACTCCAAGGGCACTTTTGAGCGATATTTTTTTTTTTTTTTTTTCACTGGCCATATAGCTGATGACCCGCGTGTTTAGCAGGTCTCTAGGAAATCAGTGAACGATGTCGTAACCGATTTCTAGAGTATCCAGTGGAATTGTCGATATAGTTAACTATATCGCAAGTGTCCCTGGTCTCCAGTGTGTATGGGGCTTAATTGTCAGTGTATACAAAGAACATATTATCATACCTCTTTCCTTTTTTTTTAGGTGAGTGGTCTACATGAAACCGATGAAGAAGTCCTAATATGCGACTACTGCAGGGTGACCGGGACCTGGACTGCAGAATCGTCCTCAAGTCAACGATCAAAGATGGTGCACAGCAACAAGAGACCCAAGCCAGGTAATTAATGAACATCATTAATTACTGATAATATGTTTTTTGGTATCCATTTGGGGTTTGTAGACAGGTGGTAAATCATTTGATAGACAAATAGGTGGGTGGGTATACAGATGTTAAATCAAAAGATAGATAGATAGATAGATAGATAGATAGATGGATGGGTGGGTAGATAGATGGTACATTTTAAGAGAGTTAGTGGGGTGGGTAGGTAGGTAGATAGATAGATGGTAAATCATTAGATAGATCGATAGCTAGATAAATAGATGGCTGGGTAAGTCGGTAGATAGATAATTGGGTGGGTGAAGCGCAATACCTTTAAAAGATAGGTGGGTGGACACAGCATAATCATTGCGGTCATTACCATCCTCCATATACATCTCCTGCTACCTGATGTTTCCTCATATATACCCAGCCTTCTCGGGGAGAGATCCCTGTGGGAGGTAAGTATCTTCTCACAGACCAAGTTCCTAACTTGGATGTGTCTGCAGACTTGGAGCTACCCTAAAAAAATCCTTGGTGCTTGTTTATTATCTTTGGAGGTTCTAGCAGTAAAGACAAAGCTTCTCAAATGGGGATGGCCAGCCTCTTCAGCAAATTGCGCAGCTTTGTGAGGAATATGATTTGGGTAATATCAGGAGATGTGGACAGGAGCTTTATTAATGACATCAGCCAATGATAGCTATTAGGGTATATTTGTATATTTCGCTTCATATGAATGTATATGTCATTCTTCCACATTCATGAAGTATTTCGATAAATTTGTCAATATAATGCCGCATAGCCTCCTAATGCCCAGAGGGACGGGCAGTCCATCAGCCATGGGTCCCCAGAGGTTTCCCCCACAGGGGGTTTTCCCTCTCCTGAGTGCTGAAGGATTATTCTTTGTGAGTCACGAGGCTACCACCAGCTTGGCCCTCCTATAGGGTACACAGATGTTAAATCAAAAGATAGATAGGTGGGTATATACATAGATGGTAAATCATTAAATAGATATGTGGGTAGGTACATAAATGGCAAATCATTAGCATAACCCAGCACAATACATATAGATAGATATTTATATAGACAGTTAAATAGATACATACAGTAGGTAGATAATGGATCAATAATTGACCGATCCTGGAGACATAATGAATAGTTGGCAAATCATTCTTTTAATGGCCAAATCATAGCTCGATTATTTAAAAAGAAGATGCATGCATAGTGCATGTTTCTAAAGCCCTCATACACAGTTGATGAGAAATAAAAATATACCGCTCCAAGGGCACTTTTGAGCGATATTTTTTTTTTTTTTTTCACTGGCCATATAGCTGATGACCCGCGTGTTTAGCAGGTCACTAGGAAATCAGTGAACGATGTCGTAACCGATTTCTAGAGTATCCAGTGGAATTGACGATATAGTTAACTATATCGCAAGTGTCCCTGGTCTCCAGTGTGTATGGGGCTTAATTGTCAGTGTATACCAAGAACATATTATCATACCTCTTTCCATTTTTTTAGGTGAGTGGTCTACATGAAACCGATGAAGAAGTCCTAATAGGCGACTACTGCAGGGTGACCGGGACCTGGACTGCAGAATCGTCCTCAAGTCAACGATCAAAGATGGTGCACAGCAACAAGAGACCCAAGCCAGGTAATTAATGAACATCATTAATTACTGATAATATGTTTTTTGGTATCCATTTGGGGTTTGTAGACAGGTGGTAAATCATTTGATAGACAAATAGGTGGGTGGGTATACAGATGTTAAATCAAAAGATAGATAGATAGATGGATGATTGGGTAGATAGATGGTACATTTTAAGAGAGTTAGAGGGGTGGGTAGGTAGGTAGATAGATGGTAAATCATTAGATAGATCGATAGCTAGATAAATAGATGGCTGGGTAAGTCGGTAGATAGATAATTGGGTGGGTGAAGCGCAATACCTTTAAAAGATAGGTGGGTGGACACAGCATAATCATTGCGGTCATTACCATCCTCCATATACATCTCCTGCTACCTGATGTTTCCTCATATATACCCAGCCTTCTCGGGGAGAGATCCCTGTGGGAGGTAAGTATCTTCTCACAGACCAAGTTCCTAACTTGGATGTGTCTGCAGACTTGGAGCTACCCTAAAAAAATCCTTGGTGCTTGTTTATTATCTTTGGAGGTTCTAGCAGTAAAGATAAAGCTTCTCAAATGGGGATGGCCAGCCTCTTCAGCAAATTGCGCAGCTTTGTGAGGAATATGATTTGGGTAATATCAGGAGATGTGGACAGGAGCTTTATTAATGACATCAGCCAATGATAGCTATTAGGGTATATTTGTATATTTCGCTTCATATGAATGTATATGTCATTCTTCCACATTCATGAAGTATTTCGATAAATTTGTCAATATAATGCCGCATAGCCTCCTAATGCCCAGAGGGACGGGCAGTCCATCAGCCACGGGTCCCCAGAGGTTTCCCCCACAGGGGGTTTTCCCTCTCCTGAGTGCTGAAGGATGATTCTTTGTGAGTCACGAGGCTACCACCGGCTTGGCCCTCCTATAGGGTACACAGATGTTAAATCAAAAGATAGATAGGTGGGTATATACATAGATGGTAAATCATTAGATAGATATGTGGGTAGGTACATAGATGGCAAATCACTAGCATAACCCAGCACAATACATATAGATAGATATTTATATAGACAGTTAAATAGATACATACAGTAGGTAGATAATGGATCAATAATTGACCGATCCTGGAGACATAATGAATAGTTGGCAAATCATTCTTTTAATGGCCAAATCATTGCTCGATTATTTAAAAAGAAGATGCATGCATAGTGCATGTTTCTAAAGCCCTCATACACAGTTGATGAGAAATAAAAATATACCACTCCAAGGGCACTTTTGAGCGATATTTTTTTTTTTTTTTTTTCACTGGCCATATAGCTGATGACCCGCGTGTTTAGCAGGTCTCTAGGAAATCAGTGAACGATGTCGTAACCGATTTCT
Source organism: Crinia signifera (assembly GCF_055691185.1). Classification (NCBI taxonomy): domain Eukaryota; kingdom Metazoa; phylum Chordata; class Amphibia; order Anura; family Myobatrachidae; genus Crinia; species Crinia signifera. The sequence goes on from NC_139222.1 coordinate 41,775,182, forward strand.
AGAGTATCCAGTGGAATTGTCGATATAGTTAACTATATCGCAAGTGTCCCTGGTCTCCAGTGTGTATGGGGCTTAATTGTCAGTGTATACAAAGAACATATTATCATACCTCTTTCCTTTTTTTTTAGGTGAGTGGTCTACATGAAACCGATGAAGAAGTCCTAATATGCGACTACTGCAGGGTGACCGGGACCTGGACTGCAGAATCGTCCTCAAGTCAACGATCAAAGATGGTGCACAGCAACAAGAGACCCAAGCCAGGTAATTAATGAACATCATTAATTACTGATAATATGTTTTTTGGTATCCATTTGGGGTTTGTAGACAGGTGGTAAATCATTTGATAGACAAATAGGTGGGTGGGTATACAGATGTTAAATCAAAAGATAGATAGATAGATAGATAGATAGATGGATGGGTGGGTAGATAGATGGTACATTTTAAGAGAGTTAGTGGGGTGGGTAGGTAGGTAGATAGATGGTAAATCATTAGATAGATCGATAGCTAGATAAATAGATGGCTGGGTAAGTCGGTAGATAGATAATTGGGTGGGTGAAGCGCAATACCTTTAAAAGATAGGTGGGTGGACACAGCAAAATCATTGCGGTCATTACCATCCTCCATATACATCTCCTGCTACCTGATGTTTCCTCATATATACCCAGCCTTCTCGGGGAGAGATCCCTGTGGGAGGTAAGTATCTTCTCACAGACCAAGTTCCTAACTTGGATGTGTCTGCAGACTTGGAGCTACCCTAAAAAAATCCTTGGTGCTTGTTTATTATCTTTGGAGGTTCTAGCAGTAAAGACAAAGCTTCTCAAATGGGGATGGCCAGCCTCTTCAGCAAATTGCGCAGCTTTGTGAGGAATATGATTTGGGTAATATCAGGAGATGTGGACAGGAGCTTTATTAATGACATCAGCCAATGATAGCTATTAGGGTATATTTGTATATTTCGCTTCATATGAATGTATATGTCATTCTTCCACATTCATGAAGTATTTCGATAAATTTGTCAATATAATGCCGCATAGCCTCCTAATGCCCAGAGGGACGGGCAGTCCATCAGCCACGGGTCCCCAGAGGTTTCCCCCACAGGGGGTTTTCCCTCTCCTGAGTGCTGAAGGATGATTCTTTGTGAGTCACGAGGCTACCACCAGCTTGGCCCTCCTATAGGGTACACAGATGTTAAATCAAAAGATAGATAGGTGTGTATATACATAGATGGTAAATCATTAAATAGATATGTGGGTAGGTACATAAATGGCAAATCATTAGCATAACCCAGCACAATACATATAGATAGATATTTATATAGACAGTTAAATAGATACATACAGTAGGTAGATAATGGATCAATAATTGACCGATCCTGGAGACATAATGAATAGTTGGCAAATCATTCTTTTAATGGCCAAATCATAGCTCGATTATTTAAAAAGAAGATGCATGCATAGTGCATGTTTCTAAAGCCCTCATACACAGTTGATGAGAAATAAAAATATACCGCTCCAAGGGCACTTTTGAGCGATATTTTTTTTTTTTTTTTCACTGGCCATATAGCTGATGACCCGCGTGTTTAGCAGGTCACTAGGAAATCAGTGAACAATGTCGTAACCGATTTCTAGAGTATCCAGTGGAATTGTCGATATAGTTAACTATATCGCAAGTGTCCCTGGTCTCCAGTGTGTATGGGGCTTAATTGTCAGTGTATACCAAGAACATATTATCATACCTCTTTCCTTTTTTTTTAGGTGAGTGGTCTACATGAAACCGATGAAGAAGTCCTAATATGCGACTACTGCAGGGTGACCGGGACCTGGACTGCAGAATCGTCCTCAAGTCAACGATCAAAGATGGTGCACAGCAACAAGAGACCCAAGCCAGGTAATTAATGAACATCATTAATTACTGATAATATGTTTTTTGGTATCCATTTGGGGTTTGTAGACAGGTGGTAAATCATTTGATAGACAAATAGGTGGGTGGGTATACAGATGTTAAATCAAAAGATAGATAGATAGATAGATAGATGGGTGGGTAGATAGATGGTACATTTTAAGAGAGTTAGAGGGGTGGGTAGGTAGGTAGATAGATGGTAAATCATTAGATAGATCGATAGCTAGATAAATAGATGGCTGGGTAAGTCGGTAGATAGATAATTGGGTGGGTGAAGCGCAATACCTTTAAAAGATAGGTGGGTGGACACAGCATAATCATTGCGGTCATTACCATCCTCCATATACATCTCCTGCTACCTGATGTTTCCTTATATATACCCAGCCTTCTCGGGGAGAGATCCCTGTGGGAGGTAAGTATCTTCTCACAGACCAAGTTCCTAACTTGGATGTGTCTGCAGACTTGGAGCTACCCTAAAAAAATCCTTGGTGCTTGTTTATTATCTTTGGAGGTTCTAGCAGTAAAGACAAAGCTTCTCAAATGGGGATGGCCAGCCTCTTCAGCAAATTGCGCAGCTTTGTGAGGAATATGATTTGGGTAATATCAGGAGATGTGGACAGGAGCTTTATTAATGACATCAGCCAATGATAGCTATTAGGGTATATTTGTATATTTCGCTTCAAATGAATGTATATGTCATTCTTCCACATTCATGAAGTATTTCGATAAATTTGTCAATATAATGCCGCATAGCCTCCTAATGCCCAGAGGGACGGGCAGTCCATCAGCCACGGGTCCCCAGAGGTTTCCCCCACAGGGGGTTTTCCCTCTCCTGAGTGCTGAAGGATGATTCTTTGTGAGTCACGAGGCTACCACCGGCTTGGCCCTCCTATAGGGTACACAGATGTTAAATCAAAAGATAGATAGGTGGGTATATACATAGATGGTAAATCATTAGATAGATATGTGGGTAGGTACATAGATGGCAAATCATTAGCATAACCCAGCACAATACATATAGATAGATATTTATATAGACAGTTAAATAGATACATACAGTAGGTAGATAATGGATCAATAATTGACCGATCCTGGAGACATAATGAATAGTTGGCAAATCATTCTTTTAATGGCCAAATCATTGCTCGATTATTTAAAAAGAAGATGCATGCATAGTGCATGTTTCTAAAGCCCTCATACACAGTTGATGAGAAATAAAAATATACCGCTCCAAGGGCACTTTTGAGCGATATTTTTTTTTTTTTCACTGGCCATATAGCTGATGACCCGCGTGTTTAGCAGGTCTCTAGGAAATCAGTGAACGATGTCGTAACCGATTTCTAGAGTATCCAGTGGAATTGTCGATATAGTTAACTATATCGCAAGTGTCCCTGGTCTCCAGTGTGTATGGGGCTTAATTGTCAGTGTATACCAAGAACATATTATCATACCTCTTTCCTTTTTTTTTAGGTGAGTGGTCTACATGAAACCGATGAAGAAGTCCTAATATGCGACTACTGCAGGGTGACCGGGACCTGGACTGCAGAATCGTCCTCAAGTCAACGATCAAAGATGGTGCACAGCAACAAGAGACCCAAGCCAGGTAATTAATGAACATCATTAATTACTGATAATATGTTTTTTGGTATCCATTTGGGGTTTGTAGACAGGTGGTAAATCATTTGATAGACAAATAGGTGGGTGGGTATACAGATGTTAAATCAAAAGATAGATAGATAGATAGATAGATGGATGGGTGGGTAGATAGATGGTACATTTTAAGAGAGTTAGTGGGGTGGGTAGGTAGGTAGATAGATAGATGGTAAATCATTAGATAGATCGATAGCTAGATAAATAGATGGCTGGGTAAGTCGGTAGATAGATAATTGGGTGGGTGAAGCGCAATACCTTTAAAAGATAGGTGGGTGGACACAGCATAATCATTGCGGTCATTACCATCCTCCATATACATCTCCTGCTACCTGATGTTTCCTCATATATACCCAGCCTTCTCGGGGAGAGATCCCTGTGGGAGGTAAGTATCTTCTCACAGACCAAGTTCCTAACTTGGATGTGTCTGCAGACTTGGAGCTACCCTAAAAAAATCCTTGGTGCTTGTTTATTATCTTTGGAGGTTCTAGCAGTAAAGACAAAGCTTCTCAAATGGGGATGGCCAGCCTCTTCAGCAAATTGCGCAGCTTTGTGAGGAATATGATTTGGGTAATATCAGGAGATGTGGACAGGAGCTTTATTAATGACATCAGCCAATGATAGCTATTAGGGTATATTTGTATATTTCGCTTCATATGAATGTATATGTCATTCTTCCACATTCATGAAGTATTTCGATAAATTTGTCAATATAATGCCGCATAGCCTCCTAATGCCCAGAGGGACGGGCAGTCCATCAGCCACGGGTCCCCAGAGGTTTCCCCCACAGGGGGTTTTCCCTCTCCTGAGTGCTGAAGGATGATTCTTTGTGAGTCACGAGGCTACCACCAGCTTGGCCCTCCTATAGGGTACACAGATGTTAAATCAAAAGATAGATAAGTGGGTATATACATAGATGGTAAATCATTAGATAGATATGTGGGTAGGTACATAAATGGCAAATCATTAGCATAACCCAGCACAATACATATAGATAGATATTTATATAGACAGTTAAATAGATACATACAGTAGGTAGATAATGGATCAATAATTGACCGATCCTGGAGACATAATGAATAGTTGGCAAATCATTCTTTTAATGGCCAAATCATAGCTCGATTATTTAAAAAGAAGATGCATGCATAGTGCATGTTTCTAAAGCCCTCATACACAGTTGATGAGAAATAAAAATATACCGCTCCAAGGGCACTTTTGAGCGATATTTTTTTTTTTTTTTTCACTGGCCATATAGCTGATGACCCGCGTGTTTAGCAGGTCACTAGGAAATCAGTGAACGATGTCGTAACCGATTTCTAGAGTATCCAGTGGAATTGACGATATAGTTAACTATATCGCAAGTGTCCCTGGTCTCCAGTGTGTATGGGGCTTAATTGTCAGTGTATACCAAGAACATATTATCATACCTCTTTCCTTTTTTTTTAGGTGAGTGGTCTACATGAAACCGATGAAGAAGTCCTAATATGCGACTACTGCAGGGTGACCGGGACCTGGACTGCAGAATCGTCCTCAAGTCAACGATCAAAGATGGTGCACAGCAACAAGAGACACAAGCCAGGTAATTAATGAACATCATTAATTACTGATAATATGTTTTTTGGTATCCATTTGGGGTTTGTAGACAGGTGGTAAATCATTTGATAGACAAATAGGTGGGTGGGTATACAGATGTTAAATCAAAAGATAGATAGATAGATGGATGGGTGGGTAGATAGATGGTACATTTTAAGAGAGTTAGAGGGGTGGGTAGGTAGGTAGATAGATGGTAAATCATTAGATAGATCGATAGCTAGATAAATAGATGGCTGGGTAAGTCAGTAGATAGATAATTGGGTGGGTGAAGCGCAATACCTTTAAAAGATAGGTGGGTGGACACAGCATAATCATTGCGGTCATTACCATCCTCCATATACATCTCCTGCTACCTGATGTTTCCTCATATATACCCAGCCTTCTCGGGGAGAGATCCCTGTGGGAGGTAAGTATCTTCCCACAGACCAAGTTCCTAACTTGGATGTGTCTGCAGACTTGGAGCTACCCTAAAAAAATCCTTGGTGCTTGTTTATTATCTTTGGAGGTTCTAGCAGTAAAGACAAAGCTTCTCAAATGGGGATGGCCAGCCTCTTCAGCAAATTGTGCAGCTTTGTGAGGAATATGATTTGGGTAATATCAGGAGATGTGGACAGGAGCTTTATTAATGACATCAGCCAATGATAGCTATTAGGGTATATTTGTATATTTCGCTTCATATGAATGTATATGTCATTCTTCCACATTCATGAAGTATTTCGATGAATTTGTCAATATAATGCCGCATAGCCTCCTAATGCCCAGAGGGACGGGCAGTCCATCAGCCACGGGTCCCCAGAGGTTTCCCCCACAGGGGGTTTTCCCTCTCCTGAGTGCTGAAGGATGATTCTTTGTGAGTCACGAGGCTACCACCAGCTTGGCCCTCCTATAGGGTACACAGATGTTAAATCAAAAGATAGATAGGTGGGTATATACATAGATGGTAAATCATTAGATAGATATGTGAATAGGTACATAGATGGCAAATCATTAGCATAACCCAGCACAATACATATAGATAGATATTTATATAGACAGTTAAATAGATACATACAGTAGGTAGATAATGGATCAATAATTGACCGATCCTGGAGACATAATGAATAGTTGGCAAATCATTCTTTTAATGGCCAAATCATAGCTCGATTATTTAAAAAGAAGATGCATGCATAGTGCATGTTTCTAAAGCCCTCATACACAGTTGATGAGAAATAAAAATATACCGCTCCAAGGGCACATTTGAGCGATATTTTTTTTTTTTCACTGGCCATATAGCTGATGACCCGCGTGTTTAGCAGGTCACTAGGAAATCAGTGAACGATGTCGTAACCGATTTCTAGAGTATCCAGTGGAATTGTCGATATAGTTAACTATATCGCAAGTGTCCCTGGTCTCCAGTGTGTATGGGGCTTAATTGTCAGTGTATACCAAGAACATATTATCATACCTCTTTCCTTTTTTTTTAGGTGAGTGGTCTACATGAAACCGATGAAGAAGTCCTAATATGCGACTACTGCAGGGTGACCGGGACCTGGACTGCAGAATCGTCCTCAAGTCAACGATCAAAGATGGTGCACAGCAACAAGAGACCCAGACCAGGTAATTAATGAACATCATTAATTACTGATAATATGTTTTTTGGTATCCATTTGGGGTTTGTAGACAGGTGGTAAATCATTTGATAGACATATAGGTGGGTGGGTATACAGATGTTAAATCAAAAGATAGATAGATAGATGGATGGGTGGGTAGATAGATGGTACATTTTAAGAGAGTTAGAGGGGTGGGTAGGTAGGTAGATAGATGGTAAATCATTAGATAGATCGATAGCTAGATAAATAGATGGCTGGGTAAGTCGGTAGATAGATAATTGGGTGGGTGAAGCGCAATACCTTTAAAAGATAGGTTGGTGGACACAGCATAATCATTGCGGTCATTACCATCCTCCATATACATCTCCTGCTACCTGATGTTTCCTCATATATACCCAGCCTTCTCGGGGAGAGATCCCTGTGGGAGGTAAGTATCTTCTCACAGACCAAGTTCCTAACTTGGATGTGTCTGCAGACTTGGAGCTACCCTAAAAAAATCCTTGGTGCTTGTTTATTATCTTTGGAGGTTCTAGCAGTAAAGACAAAGCTTCTCAAATGGGGATGGCCAGCCTCTTCAGCAAATTGCGCAGCTTTGTGAGGAATATGATTTGGGTAATATCAGGAGATGTGGACAGGAGCTTTATTAATGACATCAGCCAATGATAGCTATTAGGGTATATTTGTATATTTCGCTTCATATGAATGTATGTGTCATTCTTCCACATTCATGAAGTATTTCGATAAATTTGTCAATATAATGCCGCATAGCCTCCTAATGCCCAGAGGGACGGGCAGTCCATCAGCCACGGGTCCCCAGAGGTTTCCCCCACAGGGGGTTTTCCCTCTCCTGAGTGCTGAAGGATGATTCTTTGTGAGTCACGAGGCTACCACCAGCTTGGCCCTCCTATAGGGTACACAGATGTTAAATCAAAAGATAGATAGGTGGGTATATACATAGATGGTAAATCATTAGATAGATATGTGGGTAGGTACATAGATGGCAAATCATTAGCATAACCCAGCACAATACATATAGATAGATATTTATATAGACAGTTAAATAGATACATACAGTAGGTAGATAATGGATCAATAATTGACCGATCCTGGAGACATAATGAATAGTTGGCAAATCATTCTTTTAATGGCCAAATCATAGCTCGATTATTTAAAAAGAAGATGCATGCATAGTGCATGTTTCTAAAGCCCTCATACACAGTTGATGAGAAATAAAAATATACCGCTCCAAGGGCACTTTTGAGCGATATTTTTTTTTTTTTTTTCACTGGCCATATAGCTGATGACCCGCGTGTTTAGCAGGTCACTAGGAAATCAGTGAACGATGTCGTAAACGATTTCTAGAGTATCCAGTGGAATTGACGATATAGTTAACTATATCGCAAGTGTCCCTGGTCTCCAGTGTGTATGGGGCTTAATTGTCAGTGTATACCAAGAACATATTATCATACCTCTTTCCTTTTTTTTTAGGTGAGTGGTCTACATGAAACCGATGAAGAAGTCCTAATAGGCGACTACTGCAGGGTGACCGGGACCTGGACTGCAGAATCGTCCTCAAGTCAACGATCAAAGATGGTGCACAGCAACAAGAGACCCAAGCCAGGTAATTAATGAACATCATTAATTACTGATAATATGTTTTTTGGTATCCATTTGGGGTTTGTAGACAGGTGGTAAATCATTTGATAGACAAATAGGTGGGTGGGTATACAGATGTTAAATCAAAAGATAGATAGATAGATAGATGGATGGGTGGGTAGATAGATGGTACATTTTAAGAGAGTTAGAGGGGTGGGTAGGTAGGTAGATAGATGGTAAATCATTAGATAGATCGATAGCTAGATAAATAGATGGCTGGGTAAGTCGGTAGATAGATAATTGGGTGGGTGAAGCGCAATACCTTTAAAAGATAGGTGGGTGGACACAGCATAATCATTGCGGTCATTACCATCCTCCATATACATCTCCTGCTACCTGATGTTTCCTCATATATACCCAGCCTTCTCGGGGAGAGATCCCTGTGGGAGGTAAGTATCTTCTCACAGACAAAGTTCCTAACTTGGATGTGTCTGCAGACTTGGAGCTACCCTAAAAAAATCCTTGGTGCTTGTTTATTATCTTTGGAGGTTCTAGCAGTAAAGACAAAGCTTCTCAAATGGGGATGGCCAGCCTCTTCAGCAAATTGCGCAGCTTTGTGAGGAATATGATTTGGGTAATATCAGGAGATGTGGACAGGAGCTTTATTAATGACATCAGCCAATGATAGCTATTAGGGTATATTTGTATATTTCGCTTCATATGAATGTATATGTCATTCTTCCACATTCATGAAGTATTTCGATAAATTTGTCAATATAATGCCGCATAGCCTCCTAATGCCCAGAGGGACGGGCAGTCCATCAGCCACGGGTCCCCAGAGGTTTCCCCCACAGGGGGTTTTCCCTCTCCTGAGTGCTGAAGGATGATTCTTTGTGAGTCACGAGGCTACCACCGGCTTGGCCCTCCTATAGGGTACACAGATGTTAAATCAAAAGATAGATAGGTGGGTATATACATAGATGGTAAATCATTAGATAGATATGTGGGTAGGTACATAGATGGCAAATCATTAGCATAACCCAGCACAATACATATAGATAGATATTTATATAGACAGTTAAATAGATACATACAGTAGGTAGATAATGGATCAATAATTGACCGATCCTGGAGACATAATGAATAGTTGGCAAATCATTCTTTTAATGGCCAAATCATTGCTCGATTATTTAAAAAGAAGATGCATGCATAGTGCATGTTTCTAAAGCCCTCATACACAGTTGATGAGAAATAAAAATATACCGCTCCAAGGGCACTTTTGAGCGATATTTTTTTTTTTTTTTTTTTCACTGGCCATATAGCTGATGACCCGCGTGTTTAGCAGGTCTCTAGGAAATCAGTGAACGATGTCGTAACCGATTTCTAGAGTATCCAGTGGAATTGTCGATATAGTTAACTATATCGCAAGTGTCCCTGGTCTCCAGTGTGTATGGGGCTTAATTGTCAGTGTATACCAAGAACATATTATCATACCTCTTTCCTTTTTTTTTAGGTGAGTGGTCTACATGAAACCGATGAAGAAGTCCTAATATGCGACTACTGCAGGGTGACCGGGACCTGGACTGCAGAATCGTCCTCAAGTCAACGATCAAAGATGGTGCACAGCAACAAGAGACCCAAGCCAGGTAATTAATGAACATAATTAATTACTGATAATATGTTTTTTGGTATCCATTTGGGGTTTGTAGACAGGTGGTAAATCATTTGATAGACAAATAGGTGGGTGGGTATACAGATGTTAAATCAAAAGATAGATAGATAGATAGATAGATAGATAGATAGATAGATAGATAGATAGATAGATAGATAGATGGATGGGTGGGTAGATAGATGGTACATTTTAAGAGAGTTAGAGGGGTGGGTAGGTAGGTAGATAGATGGTAAATCATTAGATAGATCGATAGCTAGATAAATAGATGGCTGGGTAAGTCGGTAGATAGATAATTGGGTGGGTGAAGCGCAATACCTTTAAAAGATAGGTGGGTGGACACAGCATAATCATTGCGGTCATTACCATCCTCCATATACATCTCCTGCTACCTGATGTTTCCTCATATATACCCAGCCTTCTCGGGGAGAGATCCCTGTGGGAGGTAAGTATCTTCTCACAGACCAAGTTCCTAACTTGGATGTGTCTGCAGACTTGGAGCTACCCTAAAAAAATCCTTGGTGCTTGTTTATTATCTTTGGAGGTTCTAGCAGTAAAGACAAAGCTTCTCAAATGGGGATGGCCAGCCTCTTCAGCAAATTGCGCAGCTTTGTGAGGAATATGATTTGGGTAATATCAGGAGATGTGGACAGGAGCTTTATTAATGACATCAGCCAATGATAGCTATTAGGGTATATTTGTATATTTCGCTTCATATGAATGTATATGTCATTCTTCCACATTCATGAAGTATTTCAATAAATTTGTCAATATAATGCCGCATAGCCTCCTAATGCCCAGAGGGACGGGCAGTCCATCAGCCACGGGTCCCCAGAGGTTTCCCCCACAGGGGGTTTTCCCTCTCCTGAGTGCTGAAGGATGATTCTTTGTGAGTCACGAGGCTACCACCAGCTTGGCCCTCCTATAGGGTACACAGATGTTAAATCAAAAGATAGATAGGTGGGTATATACATAGATGGTAAATCATTAGATAGATATGTGGGTAGGTACATAGATGGCAAATCATTAGCATAACCCAGCACAATACATATAGATAGATATTTATATAGACAGTTAAATAGATACATACAGTAGGTAGATAATGGATTAATAATTGACCGATCCTGGAGACATAATGAATAGTTGGCAAATCATTCTTTTAATGGCCAAATCATAGCTCGATTATTTAAAAAGAAGATGCATGCATAGTGCATGTTTCTAAAGCCCTCATACACAGTTGATGAGAAATAAAAATATACCGCTCCAAGGGCACTTTTGAGCGATATTTTTTTTATTTTTTTTTCACTGGCCATATAGCTGATGACCCGCGTGTTTAGCAGGTCACTAGGAAATCAGTGAACGATGTCGTAAACGATTTCTAGAGTATCCAGTGGAATTGTCGATATAGTTAACTATATCGCAAGTGTCCCTGGTCTCCAGTGTGTATGGGGCTTAATTGTCAGTGTATACCAAGAACATATTATCATACCTCTTTCCTTTTTTTTTAGGTGAGTGGTCTACATGAAACCGATGAAGAAGTCCTAATATGCGACTACTGCAGGGTGACCGGGACCTGGACTGCAGAATCGTCCTCAAGTCAACGATCAAAGATGGTGCACAGCAACAAGAGACACAAGCCAGGTAATTAATGAACATCATTAATTACTGATAATATGTTTTTTGGTATCCATTTGGGGTTTGTAGACAGGTGGTAAATCATTTGATAGACAAATAGGTGGGTGGGTATACAGATGTTAAATCAAAAGATAGATAGATAGATGGATGGGTGGGTAGATAGATGGTACATTTTAAGAGAGTTAGAGGGGTGGGTAGGTAGGTAGATAGATGGTAAATCATTAGATAGATCGATAGCTAGATAAATAGATGGCTGGGTAAGTCAGTAGATAGATAATTGGGTGGGTGAAGCGCAATACCTTTAAAAGATAGGTGGGTGGACACAGCATAATCATTGCGGTCATTACCATCCTCCATATACATCTCCTGCTACCTGATGTTTCCTCATATATACCCAGCCTTCTCGGGGAGAGATCCCTGTGGGAGGTAAGTATCTTCCCACAGACCAAGTTCCTAACTTGGATGTGTCTGCAGACTTGGAGCTACCCTAAAAAAATCCTTGGTGCTTGTTTATTATCTTTGGAGGTTCTAGCAGTAAAGACAAAGCTTCTCAAATGGGGATGGCCAGCCTCTTCAGCAAATTGTGCAGCTTTGTGAGGAATATGATTTGGGTAATATCAGGAGATGTGGACAGAAGCTTTATTAATGACATCAGCCAATGATAGCTATTAGGGTATATTTGTATATTTCGCTTCATATGAATGTATATGTCATTCTTCCACATTCATGAAGTATTTCGATAAATTTGTCAATATAATGCCGCATAGCCTCCTAATGCCCAGAGGGACGGGCAGTCCATCAGCCACGGGTCCCCAGAGGTTTCCCCCACAGGGGGTTTTCCCTCTCCTGAGTGCTGAAGGATGATTCTTTGTGAGTCACGAGGCTACCACCAGCTTGGCCCTCCTATAGGGTACACAGATGTTAAATCAAAAGATAGATAGGTGGGTATATACATAGATGGTAAATCATTAGATAGATATGTGAATAGGTACATAGATGGCAAATCATTAGCATAACCCAGCACAATACATATAGATAGATATTTATATAGACAGTTAAATAGATACATACAGTAGGTAGATAATGGATCAATAATTGACCGATCCTGGAGACATAATGAATAGTTGGCAAATCATTCTTTTAATGGCCAAATCATAGCTCGATTATTTAAAAAGAAGATGCATGCATAGTGCATGTTTCTAAAGCCCTCATACACAGTTGATGAGAAATAAAAATATACCGCTCCAAGGGCACTTTTGAGCGATATTTTTTTTTTTCACTGGCCATATAGCTGATGACCCGCGTGTTTAGCAGGTCACTAGGAAATCAGTGAACGATGTCGTAACCGATTTCTAGAGTATCCAGTGGAATTGTCGATATAGTTAACTATATCGCAAGTGTCCCTGGTCTCCAGTGTGTATGGGGCTTAATTGTCAGTGTATACCAAGAACATACAGATGGAGCAGGGCTTATTATTGCTGGCGGAGCGCCAGGACCGTGTCCCTGGCGATCCGCCAGCAATCTGGCGCTCTGGCTGAATGAGACGCTCGTGCGTCTCCCACGCACGAGCGTCTCAATAGCCGGGCGGCGAGGCGGCGCGGCGGGTGCAGTCCTGCCCGTCTCCAGCTTCAGGGAGACGGGCAGGGCTGCGGGGGGCTGCGGGGGGGCGGTGTGGACCGGCGGGGACCCGGGGAAGCCGGCGGGGACCCGGGCAAAAGCTCCGTCGGAACGGGACGCGCGTGCACCTCGTGCACGCGCGTCCCCTTCCGACATACAGATGGCGCGGGGCGGGGGATGGCGGGTGGCGAGTCCTCCGCCATCCCCAGCAAAGACAAGCCCTGCGCTATCTGTATTATCATACCTCTTTCCTTTTTTTTTAGGTGAGTGGTCTACATGAAACCGATGAAGAAGTCCTAATATGCGACTACTGCAGGGTGACCGGGACCTGGACTGCAGAATCGTCCTCAAGTCAACGATCAAAGATGGTGCACAGCAACAAGAGACCCAAGCCAGGTAATTAATGAACATCATTAATTACTGATAATATGTTTTTTGGTATCCATTTGGGGTTTGTAGACAGGTGGTAAATCATTTGATAGACAAATAGGTGGGTGGGTATACAGATGTTAAATCAAAAGATAGATAGATAGATGGATGGGTGGGTAGATAGATGGTACATTTTAAGAGAGTTAGAGGGGTGGGTAGGTAGGTAGATAGATGGTAAATCATTAGATAGATCGATAGCTAGATAAATAGATGGCTGGGTAAGTCGGTAGATAGATAATTGGGTGGGTGAAGCGCAATACCTTTAAAAGATAGGTTGGTGGACACAGCATAATCATTGCGGTCATTACCATCCTCCATATACATCTCCTGCTACCTGATGTTTCCTCATATATACCCAGCCTTCTCGGGGAGAGATCCCTGTGGGAGGTAAGTATCTTCTCACAGACCAAGTTCCTAACTTGGATGTGTCTGCAGACTTGGAGCTACCCTAAAAAAATCCTTGGTGCTTGTTTATTATCTTTGGAGGTTCTAGCAGTAAAGACAAAGCTTCTCAAATGGGGATGGCCAGCCTCTTCAGCAAATTGCGCAGCTTTGTGAGGAATATGATTTGGGTAATATCAGGAGATGTGGACAGGAGCTTTATTAATGACATCAGCCAATGATAGCTATTAGGGTATATTTGTATATTTCGCTTCATATGAATGTATATGTCATTCTTCCACATTCATGAAGTATTTCGATAAATTTGTCAATATAATGCCGCATAGCCTCCTAATGCCCAGAGGGACGGGCAGTCCATCAGCCACGGGTCCCCAGAGGTTTCCCCCACAGGGGGTTTTCCCTCTCCTGAGTGCTGAAGGATGATTCTTTGTGAGTCACGAGGCTACCACCAGCTTGGCCCTCCTATAGGGTACACAGATGTTAAATCAAAAGATAGATAGGTGGGTATATACATAGATGGTAAATCATTAGATAGATATGTGGGTAGGTACATAGATGGCAAATCATTAGCATAACCCAGCACAATACATATAGATAGATATTTATATAGACAGTTAAATAGATACATACAGTAGGTAGATAATGGATCAATAATTGACCGATCCTGGAGACATAATGAATAGTTGGCAAATCATTCTTTTAATGGCCAAATCATAGCTCGATTATTTAAAAAGAAGATGCATGCATAGTGCATGTTTATAAAGCCCTCATACACAGTTGATGAGAAATAAAAATATACCGCTCCAAGGGCACTTTTGAGCGATATTTTTTTTTTTTATTTTTTTCACTGGCCATATAGCTGATGACCCGCGTGTTTAGCAGGTCACTAGGAAATCAGTGAACGATGTCGTAACCGATTTCTAGAGTATCCAGTGGAATTGTCGATATAGTTAACTATATCGCAAGTGTTCCTGGTCTCCAGTGTGTATGGGGCTTAATTGTCAGTGTATACCAAGAACATATTATCATACCTCTTTCCTTTTTTTTTAGGTGAGTGGTCTACATGAAACCGATGAAGAAGTCCTAATATGCGACTACTGCAGGGTGACCGGGACCTGGACTGCAGAATCGTCCTCAAGTCAACGATCAAAGATGGTGCACAGCAACAAGAGACCCAAGCCAGGTAATTAATGAACATCATTAATTTCTGATAATATGTTTTTTGGTATCCATTTGGGGTTTGTAGACAGGTGGTAAATCATTTGATAGACAAATAGGTGGGTGGGTATACAGATGTTAAATCAAAAGATAGATAGATAGATAGATAGATAGATGGATGGGTGGGTAGATAGATGGTACATTTTAAGAGAGTTAGAGGGGTGGGTAGGTAGGTAGATAGATGGTAAATCATTAGATAGATCGATAGCTAGATAAATAGATGGCTGGGTAAGTCGGTAGATAGATAATTGGGTGGGTGAAGCGCAATACCTTTAAAAGATAGGTGGGTGGACACAGCATAATCATTGCGGTCATTACCATCCTCCATATACATCTCCTGCTACCTGATGTTTCCTCATATATACCCAGCCTTCTCGGGGAGAGATCCCTGTGGGAGGTAAGTATCTTCTCACAGACCAAGTTCCTAACTTGGATGTGTCTGCAGACTTGGAGCTACCCTAAAAAAATCCTTGGTGCTTGTTTATTATCTTTGGAGGTTCTAGCAGTAAAGACAAAGCTTCTCAAATGGGGATGGCCAGCCTCTTCAGCAAATTGCGCAGCTTTGTGAGGAATATGATTTGGGTAATATCAGGAGATGTGGACAGGAGCTTTATTAATGACATCAGCCAATGATAGCTATTAGGGTATATTTGTATATTTCGCTTCATATGAATGTATATGTCATTCTTCCACATTCATGAAGTATTTCAATAAATTTGTCAATATAATGCCGCATAGCCTCCTAATGCCCAGAGGGACGGGCAGTCCATCAGCCACGGGTCCCCAGAGGTTTCCCCCACAGGGGGTTTTCCCTCTCCTGAGTGCTGAAGGATGATTCTTTGTGAGTCACGAGGCTACCACCAGCTTGGCCCTCCTATAGGGTACACAGATGTTAAATCAAAAGATAGATAGGTGGGTATATACATAGATGGTAAATCATTAGATAGATATGTGGGTAGGTACATAGATGGCAAATCATTAGCATAACCCAGCACAATACATATAGATAGATATTTATATAGACAGTTAAATAGATACATACAGTAGGTAGATAATGGATTAATAATTGACCGATCCTGGAGACATAATGAATAGTTGGCAAATCATTCTTTTAATGGCCAAATCATAGCTCGATTATTTAAAAAGAAGATGCATGCATAGTGCATGTTTCTAAAGCCCTCATACACAGTTGATGAGAAATAAAAATATACCGCTCCAAGGGCACTTTTGAGCGATATTTTTTTTATTTTTTTTTCACTGGCCATATAGCTGATGACCCGCGTGTTTAGCAGGTCACTAGGAAATCAGTGAACGATGTCGTAAACGATTTCTAGAGTATCCAGTGGAATTGTCGATATAGTTAACTATATCGCAAGTGTCCCTGGTCTCCAGTGTGTATGGGGCTTAATTGTCAGTGTATACCAAGAACATATTATCATACCCAGTGGTCGAAGTGGGGCGGTATACGGGGGTATGGCATACCCCCACTTTAATCTGAAGATAAAAAAAAAAGTTTTTTTTTCCCCCTCAGGATGCTCTCTGATCACTCAGCAGCACATATTGTGCTTTTGTAATACCCCTGTACAACGGGGCACTCTGGCAGGGGACGTTGATGGACAAGGTGCGCACTATATTCACTCTTTACTTTTCCATACCCCCACTTCAAAATTTCCATACCCCCACTTCAAAATTTCCACTTCGACCACTGATCATACCTCTTTCCTTTTTTTTTAGGTGAGTGGTCTACATGAAACCGATGAAGAAGTCCTAATATGCGACTACTGCAGGGTGACCGGGACCTGGACTGCAGAATCGTCCTCAAGTCAACGATCAAAGATGGTGCACAGCAACAAGAGACACAAGCCAGGTAATTAATGAACATCATTAATTACTGATAATATGTTTTTTGGTATCCATTTGGGGTTTGTAGACAGGTGGTAAATCATTTGATAGACAAATAGGTGGGTGGGTATACAGATGTTAAATCAAAAGATAGATAGATAGATGGATGGGTGGGTAGATAGATGGTACATTTTAAGAGAGTTAGAGGGGTGGGTAGGTAGGTAGATAGATGGTAAATCATTAGATAGATCGATAGCTAGATAAATAGATGGCTGGGTAAGTCAGTAGATAGATAATTGGGTGGGTGAAGCGCAATACCTTTAAAAGATAGGTGGGTGGACACAGCATAATCATTGCGGTCATTACCATCCTCCATATACATCTCCTGCTACCTGATGTTTCCTCATATATACCCAGCCTTCTCGGGGAGAGATCCCTGTGGGAGGTAAGTATCTTCCCACAGACCAAGTTCCTAACTAGGATGTGTCTGCAGACTTGGAGCTACCCTAAAAAAATCCTTGGTGCTTGTTTATTATCTTTGGAGGTTCTAGCAGTAAAGACAAAGCTTCTCAAATGGGGATGGCCAGCCTCTTCAGCAAATTGCGCAGCTTTGTGAGGAATATGATTTGGGTAATATCAGGAGATGTGGACAGGAGCTTTATTAATGACATCAGCCAATGATAGCTATTAGGGTATATTTGTATATTTCGCTTCATATGAATGTATATGTCATTCTTCCACATTCATGAAGTATTTCGATAAATTTGTCAATATAATGCCGCATAGCCTCCTAATGCCCAGAGGGACGGGCAGTCCATCAGCCACGGGTCCCCAGAGGTTTCCCCCACAGGGGGTTTTCCCTCTCCTGAGTGCTGAAGGATGATTCTTTGTGAGTCACGAGGCTACCACCGGCTTGGCCCTCCTATAGGGTACACAGATGTTAAATCAAAAGATAGATAGGTGGGTATATACATAGATGGTAAATCATTAGATAGATATGTGGGTAGGTACATAGATGGCAAATCATTAGCATAACCCAGCACAATACATATAGATAGATATTTATATAGACAGTTAAATAGATACATACAGTAGGTAGATAATGGATCAATAATTGACCGATCCTGGAGACATAATGAATAGTTGGCAAATCATTCTTTTAATGGCCAAATCATTGCTCGATTATTTAAAAAGAAGATGCATGCATAGTGCATGTTTCTAAAGCCCTCATACACAGTTGATGAGAAATAAAAATATACCGCTCCAAGGGCACTTTTGAGCGATATTTTTTTTTTTTTTTTTTTCACTGGCCATATAGCTGATGACCCGCGTGTTTAGCAGGTCTCTAGGAAATCAGTGAACGATGTCGTAACCGATTTCTAGAGTATCCAGTGGAATTGTCGATATAGTTAACTATATCGCAAGTGTCCCTGGTCTCCAGTGTGTATGGGGCTTAATTGTCAGTGTATACCAAGAACATATTATCATACCTCTTTCCTTTTTTTTTAGGTGAGTGGTCTACATGAAACCGATGAAGAAGTCCTAATATGCGACTACTGCAGGGTGACCGGGACCTGGACTGCAGAATCGTCCTCAAGTCAACGATCAAAGATGGTGCACAGCAACAAGAGACCCAAGCCAGGTAATTAATGAACATAATTAATTACTGATAATATGTTTTTTGGTATCCATTTGGGGTTTGTAGACAGGTGGTAAATCATTTGATAGACAAATAGGTGGGTGGGTATACAGATGTTAAATCAAAAGATAGATAGATAGATAGATAGATAGATAGATAGATAGATAGATAGATGGATGGGTGGGTAGATAGATGGTACATTTTAAGAGAGTTAGAGGGGTGGGTAGGTAGGTAGATAGATGGTAAATCATTAGATAGATCGATAGCTAGATAAATAGATGGCTGGGTAAGTCGGTAGATAGATAATTGGGTGGGTGAAGCGCAATACCTTTAAAAGATAGGTGGGTGGACACAGCATAATCATTGCGGTCATTACCATCCTCCATATACATCTCCTGCTACCTGATGTTTCCTCATATATACCCAGCCTTCTCGGGGAGAGATCCCTGTGGGAGGTAAGTATCTTCTCACAGACCAAGTTCCTAACTTGGATGTGTCTGCAGACTTGGAGCTACCCTAAAAAAATCCTTGGTGCTTGTTTATTATCTTTGGAGGTTCTAGCAGTAAAGACAAAGCTTCTCAAATGGGGATGGCCAGCCTCTTCAGCAAATTGCGCAGCTTTGTGAGGAATATGATTTGGGTAATATCAGGAGATGTGGACAGGAGCTTTATTAATGACATCAGCCAATGATAGCTATTAGGGTATATTTGTATATTTCGCTTCATATGAATGTATATGTCATTCTTCCACATTCATGAAGTATTTCAATAAATTTGTCAATATAATGCCGCATAGCCTCCTAATGCCCAGAGGGACGGGCAGTCCATCAGCCACGGGTCCCCAGAGGTTTCCCCCACAGGGGGTTTTCCCTCTCCTGAGTGCTGAAGGATGATTCTTTGTGAGTCACGAGGCTACCACCAGCTTGGCCCTCCTATAGGGTACACAGATGTTAAATCAAAAGATAGATAGGTGGGTATATACATAGATGGTAAATCATTAGATAGATATGTGGGTAGGTACATAGATGGCAAATCATTAGCATAACCCAGCACAATACATATAGATAGATATTTATATAGACAGTTAAATAGATACATACAGTAGGTAGATAATGGATTAATAATTGACCGATCCTGGAGACATAATGAATAGTTGGCAAATCATTCTTTTAATGGCCAAATCATAGCTCGATTATTTAAAAAGAAGATGCATGCATAGTGCATGTTTCTAAAGCCCTCATACACAGTTGATGAGAAATAAAAATATACCGCTCCAAGGGCACTTTTGAGCGATATTTTTTTTATTTTTTTTTCACTGGCCATATAGCTGATGACCCGCGTGTTTAGCAGGTCACTAGGAAATCAGTGAACGATGTCGTAAACGATTTCTAGAGTATCCAGTGGAATTGTCGATATAGTTAACTATATCGCAAGTGTCCCTGGTCTCCAGTGTGTATGGGGCTTAATTGTCAGTGTATACCAAGAACATATTATCATACCTCTTTCCTTTTTTTTTAGGTGAGTGGTCTACATGAAACCGATGAAGAAGTCCTAATATGCGACTACTGCAGGGTGACCGGGACCTGGACTGCAGAATCGTCCTCAAGTCAACGATCAAAGATGGTGCACAGCAACAAGAGACACAAGCCAGGTAATTAATGAACATCATTAATTACTGATAATATGTTTTTTGGTATCCATTTGGGGTTTGTAGACAGGTGGTAAATCATTTGATAGACAAATAGGTGGGTGGGTATACAGATGTTAAATCAAAAGATAGATAGATAGATGGATGGGTGGGTAGATAGATGGTACATTTTAAGAGAGTTAGAGGGGTGGGTAGGTAGGTAGATAGATGGTAAATCATTAGATAGATCGATAGCTAGATAAATAGATGGCTGGGTAAGTCAGTAGATAGATAATTGGGTGGGTGAAGCGCAATACCTTTAAAAGATAGGTGGGTGGACACAGCATAATCATTGCGGTCATTACCATCCTCCATATACATCTCCTGCTACCTGATGTTTCCTCATATATACCCAGCCTTCTCGGGGAGAGATCCCTGTGGGAGGTAAGTATCTTCCCACAGACCAAGTTCCTAACTTGGATGTGTCTGCAGACTTGGAGCTACCCTAAAAAAATCCTTGGTGCTTGTTTATTATCTTTGGAGGTTCTAGCAGTAAAGACAAAGCTTCTCAAATGGGGATGGCCAGCCTCTTCAGCAAATTGTGCAGCTTTGTGAGGAATATGATTTGGGTAATATCAGGAGATGTGGACAGAAGCTTTATTAATGACATCAGCCAATGATAGCTATTAGGGTATATTTGTATATTTCGCTTCATATGAATGTATATGTCATTCTTCCACATTCATGAAGTATTTCGATAAATTTGTCAATATAATGCCGCATAGCCTCCTAATGCCCAGAGGGACGGGCAGTCCATCAGCCACGGGTCCCCAGAGGTTTCCCCCACAGGGGGTTTTCCCTCTCCTGAGTGCTGAAGGATGATTCTTTGTGAGTCACGAGGCTACCACCAGCTTGGCCCTCCTATAGGGTACACAGATGTTAAATCAAAAGATAGATAGGTGGGTATATACATAGATGGTAAATCATTAGATAGATATGTGAATAGGTACATAGATGGCAAATCATTAGCATAACCCAGCACAATACATATAGATAGATATTTATATAGACAGTTAAATAGATACATACAGTAGGTAGATAATGGATCAATAATTGACCGATCCTGGAGACATAATGAATAGTTGGCAAATCATTCTTTTAATGGCCAAATCATAGCTCGATTATTTAAAAAGAAGATGCATGCATAGTGCATGTTTCTAAAGCCCTCATACACAGTTGATGAGAAATAAAAATATACCGCTCCAAGGGCACTTTTGAGCGATATTTTTTTTTTTCACTGGCCATATAGCTGATGACCCGCGTGTTTAGCAGGTCACTAGGAAATCAGTGAACGATGTCGTAACCGATTTCTAGAGTATCCAGTGGAATTGTCGATATAGTTAACTATATCGCAAGTGTCCCTGGTCTCCAGTGTGTATGGGGCTTAATTGTCAGTGTATACCAAGAACATATTATCATACCTCTTTCCTTTTTTTTTAGGTGAGTGGTCTACATGAAACCGATGAAGAAGTCCTAATATGCGACTACTGCAGGGTGACCGGGACCTGGACTGCAGAATCGTCCTCAAGTCAACGATCAAAGATGGTGCACAGCAACAAGAGACCCAAGCCAGGTAATTAATGAACATCATTAATTACTGATAATATGTTTTTTGGTATCCATTTGGGGTTTGTAGACAGGTGGTAAATCATTTGATAGACAAATAGGTGGGTGGGTATACAGATGTTAAATCAAAAGATAGATAGATAGATGGATGGGTGGGTAGATAGATGGTACATTTTAAGAGAGTTAGAGGGGTGGGTAGGTAGGTAGATAGATGGTAAATCATTAGATAGATCGATAGCTAGATAAATAGATGGCTGGGTAAGTCGGTAGATAGATAATTGGGTGGGTGAAGCGCAATACCTTTAAAAGATAGGTTGGTGGACACAGCATAATCATTGCGGTCATTACCATCCTCCATATACATCTCCTGCTACCTGATGTTTCCTCATATATACCCAGCCTTCTCGGGGAGAGATCCCTGTGGGAGGTAAGTATCTTCTCACAGACCAAGTTCCTAACTTGGATGTGTCTGCAGACTTGGAGCTACCCTAAAAAAATCCTTGGTGCTTGTTTATTATCTTTGGAGGTTCTAGCAGTAAAGACAAAGCTTCTCAAATGGGGATGGCCAGCCTCTTCAGCAAATTGCGCAGCTTTGTGAGGAATATGATTTGGGTAATATCAGGAGATGTGGACAGGAGCTTTATTAATGACATCAGCCAATGATAGCTATTAGGGTATATTTGTATATTTCGCTTCATATGAATGTATATGTCATTCTTCCACATTCATGAAGTATTTCGATAAATTTGTCAATATAATGCCGCATAGCCTCCTAATGCCCAGAGGGACGGGCAGTCCATCAGCCACGGGTCCCCAGAGGTTTCCCCCACAGGGGGTTTTCCCTCTCCTGAGTGCTGAAGGATGATTCTTTGTGAGTCACGAGGCTACCACCAGCTTGGCCCTCCTATAGGGTACACAGATGTTAAATCAAAAGATAGATAGGTGGGTATATACATAGATGGTAAATCATTAGATAGATATGTGGGTAGGTACATAGATGGCAAATCATTAGCATAACCCAGCACAATACATATAGATAGATATTTATATAGACAGTTAAATAGATACATACAGTAGGTAGATAATGGATCAATAATTGACCGATCCTGGAGACATAATGAATAGTTGGCAAATCATTCTTTTAATGGCCAAATCATAGCTCGATTATTTAAAAAGAAGATGCATGCATAGTGCATGTTTATAAAGCCCTCATACACAGTTGATGAGAAATAAAAATATACCGCTCCAAGGGCACTTTTGAGCGATATTTTTTTTTTTAATTTTTTTCACTGGCCATATAGCTGATGACCCGCGTGTTTAGCAGGTCACTAGGAAATCAGTGAACGATGTCGTAACCGATTTCTAGAGTATCCAGTGGAATTGTCGATATAGTTAACTATATCGCAAGTGTTCCTGGTCTCCAGTGTGTATGGGGCTTAATTGTCAGTGTATACCAAGAACATATTATCATACCTCTTTCCTTTTTTTTTAGGTGAGTGGTCTACATGAAACCGATGAAGAAGTCCTAATATGCGACTACTGCAGGGTGACCGGGACCTGGACTGCAGAATCGTCCTCAAGTCAACGATCAAAGATGGTGCACAGCAACAAGAGACCCAAGCCAGGTAATTAATGAACATCATTAATTTCTGATAATATGTTTTTTGGTATCCATTTGGGGTTTGTAGACAGGTGGTAAATCATTTGATAGACAAATAGGTGGGTGGGTATACAGATGTTAAATCAAAAGATAGATAGATAGATAGATAGATAGATGGATGGGTGGGTAGATAGATGGTACATTTTAAGAGAGTTAGAGGGGTGGGTAGGTAGGTAGATAGATGGTAAATCATTAGATAGATCGATAGCTAGATAAATAGATGGCTGGGTAAGTCGGTAGATAGATAATTGGGTGGGTGAAGCGCAATACCTTTAAAAGATAGGTGGGTGGACACAGCATAATCATTGCGGTCATTACCATCCTCCATATACATCTCCTGCTACCTGATGTTTCCTCATATATACCCAGCCTTCTCGGGGAGAGATCCCTGTGGGAGGTAAGTATCTTCTCACAGACCAAGTTCCTAACTTGGATGTGTCTGCAGACTTGGAGCTACCCTAAAAAAATCCTTGGTGCTTGTTTATTATCTTTGGAGGTTCTAGCAGTAAAGACAAAGCTTCTCAAATGGGGATGGCCAGCCTCTTCAGCAAATTGCGCAGCTTTGTGAGGAATATGATTTGGGTAATATCAGGAGATGTGGACAGGAGCTTTATTAATGACATCAGCCAATGATAGCTATTAGGGTATATTTGTATATTTCGCTTCATATGAATGTATATGTCATTCTTCCACATTCATGAAGTATTTCAATAAATTTGTCAATATAATGCCGCATAGCCTCCTAATGCCCAGAGGGACGGGCAGTCCATCAGCCACGGGTCCCCAGAGGTTTCCCCCACAGGGGGTTTTCCCTCTCCTGAGTGCTGAAGGATGATTCTTTGTGAGTCACGAGGCTACCACCAGCTTGGCCCTCCTATAGGGTACACAGATGTTAAATCAAAAGATAGATAGGTGGGTATATACATAGATGGTAAATCATTAGATAGATATGTGGGTAGGTACATAGATGGCAAATCATTAGCATAACCCAGCACAATACATATAGATAGATATTTATATAGACAGTTAAATAGATACATACAGTAGGTAGATAATGGATTAATAATTGACCGATCCTGGAGACATAATGAATAGTTGGCAAATCATTCTTTTAATGGCCAAATCATAGCTCGATTATTTAAAAAGAAGATGCATGCATAGTGCATGTTTCTAAAGCCCTCATACACAGTTGATGAGAAATAAAAATATACCGCTCCAAGGGCACTTTTGAGCGATATTTTTTTTATTTTTTTTTCACTGGCCATATAGCTGATGACCCGCGTGTTTAGCAGGTCACTAGGAAATCAGTGAACGATGTCGTAAACGATTTCTAGAGTATCCAGTGGAATTGTCGATATAGTTAACTATATCGCAAGTGTCCCTGGTCTCCAGTGTGTATGGGGCTTAATTGTCAGTGTATACCAAGAACATATTATCATACCCAGTGGTCGAAGTGGGGCGGTATACGGGGGTATGGCATACCCCCACTTTAATCTGAAGATAAAAAAAAAAGTTTTTTTTTCCCCCTCAGGATGCTCTCTGATCACTCAGCAGCACATATTGTGCTTTTGTAATACCCCTGTACAACGGGGCACTCTGGCAGGGGACGTTGATGGACAAGGTGCGCACTATATTCACTCTTTACTTTTCCATACCCCCACTTCAAAATTTCCATACCCCCACTTCAAAATTTCCACTTCGACCACTGATCATACCTCTTTCCTTTTTTTTTAGGTGAGTGGTCTACATGAAACCGATGAAGAAGTCCTAATATGCGACTACTGCAGGGTGACCGGGACCTGGACTGCAGAATCGTCCTCAAGTCAACGATCAAAGATGGTGCACAGCAACAAGAGACACAAGCCAGGTAATTAATGAACATCATTAATTACTGATAATATGTTTTTTGGTATCCATTTGGGGTTTGTAGACAGGTGGTAAATCATTTGATAGACAAATAGGTGGGTGGGTATACAGATGTTAAATCAAAAGATAGATAGATAGATGGATGGGTGGGTAGATAGATGGTACATTTTAAGAGAGTTAGAGGGGTGGGTAGGTAGGTAGATAGATGGTAAATCATTAGATAGATCGATAGCTAGATAAATAGATGGCTGGGTAAGTCAGTAGATAGATAATTGGGTGGGTGAAGCGCAATACCTTTAAAAGATAGGTGGGTGGACACAGCATAATCATTGCGGTCATTACCATCCTCCATATACATCTCCTGCTACCTGATGTTTCCTCATATATACCCAGCCTTCTCGGGGAGAGATCCCTGTGGGAGGTAAGTATCTTCCCACAGACCAAGTTCCTAACTAGGATGTGTCTGCAGACTTGGAGCTACCCTAAAAAAATCCTTGGTGCTTGTTTATTATCTTTGGAGGTTCTAGCAGTAAAGACAAAGCTTCTCAAATGGGGATGGCCAGCCTCTTCAGCAAATTGTGCAGCTTTGTGAGGAATATGATTTGGGTAATATCAGGAGATGTGGACAGGAGCTTTATTAATGACATCAGCCAATGATAGCTATTAGGGTATATTTGTATATTTCGCTTCATATGAATGTATATGTCATTCTTCCACATTCATGAAGTATTTCGATAAATTTGTCAATATAATGCCGCATAGCCTCCTAATGCCCAGAGGGACGGGCAGTCCATCAGCCACGGGTCCCCAGAGGTTTCCCCCACAGGGGGTTTTCCCTCTCCTGAGTGCTGAAGGATGATTCTTTGTGAGTCACGAGGCTACCACCAGCTTGGCCCTCCTATAGGGTACACAGATGTTAAATCAAAAGATAGATAGGTGGGTATATACATAGATGGTAAATCATTAGATAGATATGTGAATAGGTACATAGATGGCAAATCATTAGCATAACCCAGCACAATACATATAGATAGATATTTATATAGACAGTTAAATAGATACATACAGTAGGTAGATAATGGATCAATAATTGACCGATCCTGGAGACATAATGAATAGTTGGCAAATCATTCTTTTAATGGCCAAATCATAGCTCGATTATTTAAAAAGAAGATGCATGCATAGTGCATGTTTCTAAAGCCCTCATACACAGTTGATGAGAAATAAAAATATACCGCTCCAAGGGCACTTTTGAGCGATATTTTTTTTTTTTCACTGGCCATATAGCTGATGACCCGCGTGTTTAGCAGGTCACTAGGAAATCAGTGAACGATGTCGTAACCGATTTCTAGAGTATCCAGTGGAATTGTCGATATAGTTAACTATATCGCAAGTGTCCCTGGTCTCCAGTGTGTATGGGGCTTAATTGTCAGTGTATACCAAGAACATATTATCATACCTCTTTCCTTTTTTTTTAGGTGAGTGGTCTACATGAAACCGATGAAGAAGTCCTAATATGCGACTACTGCAGGGTGACCGGGACCTGGACTGCAGAATCGTCCTCAAGTCAACGATCAAAGATGGTGCACAGCAACAAGAGACCCAAGCCAGGTAATTAATGAACATCATTAATTACTGATAATATGTTTTTTGGTATCCATTTGGGGTTTGTAGACAGGTGGTAAATCATTTGATAGACAAATAGGTGGGTGGGTATACAGATGTTAAATCAAAAGATAGATAGATAGATGGATGGGTGGATAGATAGATGGTACATTTTAAGAGAGTTAGAGGGGTGGGTAGGTAGGTAGATAGATGGTAAATCATTAGATAGATCGATAGCTAGATAAATAGATGGCTGGGTAAGTCGGTAGATAGATAATTGGGTGGGTGAAGCGCAATACCTTTAAAAGATAGGTTGGTGGACACAGCATAATCATTGCGGTCATTACCATCCTCCATATACATCTACTGCTACCTGATGTTTCCTCATATATACCCAGCCTTCTCGGGGAGAGATCCCTGTGGGAGGTAAGTATCTTCTCACAGACCAAGTTCCTAACTTGGATGTGTCTGCAGACTTGGAGCTACCCTAAAAAAATCCTTGGTGCTTGTTTATTATCTTTGGAGGTTCTAGCAGTAAAGACAAAGCTTCTCAAATGGGGATGGCCAGCCTCTTCAGCAAATTGCGCAGCTTTGTGAGGAATATGATTTGGGTAATATCAGGAGATGTGGACAGGAGCTTTATTAATGACATCAGCCAATGATAGCTATTAGGGTATATTTGTATATTTCGCTTCATATGAATGTATATGTCATTCTTCCACATTCATGAAGTATTTCGATAAATTTGTCAATATAATGCCGCATAGCCTCCTAATGCCCAGAGGGACGGGCAGTCCATCAGCCACGGGTCCCCAGAGGTTTCCCCCACAGGGGGTTTTCCCTCTCCTGAGTGCTGAAGGATGATTCTTTGTGAGTCACGAGGCTACCACCAGCTTGGCCCTCCTATAGGGTACACAGATGTTAAATCAAAAGATAGATAGGTGGGTATATACATAGATGGTAAATCATTAGATAGATATGTGGGTAGGTACATAGATGGCAAATCATTAGCATAACCCAGCACAATACATATAGATAGATATTTATATAGACAGTTAAATAGATACATACAGTAGGTAGATAATGGATCAATAATTGACCGATCCTGGAGACATAATGAATAGTTGGCAAATCATTCTTTTTTTTTTTTTTTTTTTTTTTTTTTTCATAAAGTTTTTATTTGAATTTTACAGTTATTAAATGGTACCATGTACCCAAAACATTTGCTGAGACAATAAACAATGTGCTGTACATAAATTGAATTGTTTGACTCGTCATTTCAAGCATTTTTCACAATGGGTTATCACAAAATAAGTATCTACAGGCGAATAGATTTAACATTAAACAGTTGATCTAGTTATGTATTACACTTTAATTATGTAATCTGGAATGCCTAGCTAGACTATTATAACCAGACATGAGAGTTTGTCTTTCCTGAGTTTTGCAATATACCTCTCATACATGAACTAATTGTAGAGCCAGTAGATGAATGGGGAGGGAGGGGGGAGGGAGGGGAGAAGCGGTTTTTAAGGGGGGGGGGGGGGAGGGGGGGGGAGGAGGATGAGGGGGGGGGGGATTGAGAGGAGGGGGTGATTGGGAATGTACACTGGCATCTTGAAAAAAAAAACATATAAACTTTAAACATTTATATCCATCTATGTTTTTTAGTCAACTGATATTATCTAAATATAGACATGACGAGACAAGACATTTGGTTGGGGAAGGTGAGGGAGGGGGGAGGAGGTAAGGGGGATGAAGGGTTGGTCAATAATGTGTAGATTCTTCTTCTGGGGAGCTTTCTTATAGATGGACAGTTAACTGATGTTTAGTAATTCCAGCGAGTCATTGTATGGTCATTGCGTGCCCGACCTGACTAGTTATTACCTATTAGCATTCCGCATCTCCATAGACAGTCCCCCACATCTTCCATGCAACCGGTCTACAACTCATGGCATGGTTCTGTCTAAGTAGTTAGATTGTCTCCACCAACTGTGGCGGAGGATAATGGAAAGTCTAGCCTTAGTCTGTCTTTTAGTTCTGGGTCTAGAACATGAAAGATGGGTTCCCATTTCCTCATATATTTCTGAGGAGAGAAATGAGCGTCCATCTGGACAGATCTTTTGTCGAACAGTATTAATTGTATGAGTTTGGTTTCTAATTCTCTAATAGATGGAGTGGAAGAGAAAATCCAATGGATAAGTATCATTTTTCTAGCTAGCGTTAGGCATATAATGAGTAGAGGGATGTATTTGGAAAAGGAGGATGGGAGGGTCCAGTTTGAGAAATTTAAGCAAAGACAAGCTAGGGGGTCAATCTCAAATTTAGTGGAGAAAATTTTGTTGATATAGTTAATGGTCTTCCTCCAGAACTTCAAAATCTTTGAGCAGCTCCAAAAGCAATGGAAGAACTTTGCATTCCCCATTCTGCATTTGGGACACTCTCCATTGGCCTCTGCAGACATATGTTTGCTTTGGGCTGGAGCAATGTAAATGCGGTGAAGAACTTTGAAATGCACCTCTTGCAGATATGAGGAATGCAAAGTCCTCATCGTCCTTGCGAAATTGAGGAAAAGGTCTTCTGGTGTGTATGTTCCAGGGATATCTTTTTTCCAGGACTCATGTAGAGTGTGGAAATGATTGGTGGGTAAAGTAGAGACTATAGTCTCATACGTGTGTGAGAGTTTAAATTCCTGAGAGTGAATGTCTTTGAAGATGGGAATAAGTGGGTCAGCCTGGGACGTGGAAAAAATATCGGGAATCAGGGGTGTAATGTAGTGTCTTGTTTGAAGATACATGTAGAAGTGAGACTTAGGGAGTTCATATCGAGTTTGGAGTTTATCAAAGGCGAATATAGTGCCTCCCGGGTCAAATATTTTGGAGGCCAGGTCTAGACCCTTTCGTTTCCATTCCTTGTAGGCCGGATTCGTCAATGAGGGAAGGAAAGATGGGTTACCCCAAATAGGGATGAATGGGGAGCATGTCGGGGATCTATTTACTTTTTTGTTCAATTGCAGCCAGGCGTCATATGTGTGTCTGAATAGTATATGGTTTAACAATGGGCTGGGTATCTGTTTAACCTGGGAATGTAGGAGAGCGCAAGGGGAGTAAGGATAAAATATATCATGGTCTAGAGCTGTGTCACTATAAGAAGAGCTGCCTCCCATCCAGTCTGATATATATCTCATATGTAGGGACCAGTTATAGGCCTGAAAGTCCGGAATTTTTAAGCCTCCAGTATCTAAGGGGTGTTGCATTTTGACAAGAGACATCCTAGGTCTTTTTCCTTTCCATAAAAATCTTGACATGAGACTATTTAGGATCTGTAAGTCTTGTTTCAGAAGCGTACATGGAATCATTTGTAAGATGTAAAAGATTTTTGGGAAGATCACACTTTTTAATACAGCCGCTCTGCCTAGGAGGGAGATAGGAAGTTTAGTCCAGCATTCTAGTTGGGATTTTATTTTTGCTAAGAGCGGAGACATATTAGTTTTATATACCTGTCTGGGGTTAGGTGTGATCAGGACCCCTAGATACTTGATGGCCGTATTTTGAATTTGAAATTGTTGTATCGTGGGATGAGTGTTGATTTCTGTAGGGATGGGGGTGATCGGGAGAATTTCCGTTTTGCTGATATTAATTTTATACCCTGAAAAGGTGCTAAAAGAGTGAATGGTGTCCATGATAATGGGTAGGGATTTAAGAGGGTTTGTGACAAACAGAATCATGTCGTCTGCAAATAATGCAAGTTTCAATTCGGTTGATCTGATCTGAATGCCAGAAAAATTTGGATCTGCTCTGAGGGCTATTGCTAGGGGTTCAAGGGCGATAGCGAATAATAGGGGGGATATTGGGCATCCTTGTCTGGTGCCTCTCTGGATTTTAAATGGTGAGGAAAGGAAACCATTGCAGGCTATTTGTGATGAGGGGTCCGTATATAGAGTTTGTATAAATTTAATGTAAGCTGGAGGAATGCCAAATTTGTTCATGGTGTGGTATAAATGGGGCCATTGGACCAGATCGAAGGCCTTTTCGGCGTCGATCGCTAGGAGTAGGGCTAGGGAGTTTTGGGGTGAATCTGAATGGTATAATTGGGTGGCTGCTAATATCTTTCTAACATTTCGGACTGAATGCCTGCCCTTGATAAAACCTGTTTGGTCTTGCTGTATTATTGAAGGTAATATGGGGTTGAGTCTGTCCGCTAATATTTTTGTCAGTATCTTGTAGTCATTGTTGAGGAGGGATATGGGTCTGTAGGACCCCGGATTTGATAAATCCCTACCAAGTTTGGGAAGAACTTTAATTATTGCACTGTTAAAAAATGGTGGGGGGGTGGCCTGTATTAAGATGGCATTGAATACGGAAACAAGTATGGGGCCTATTCTCTCTGGGAACATACTATAAAAGTCGCTTGCGAACCCGTCTGGGCCAGGGGCTTTTGCTCGTTTTAGTTTCCTTATTACCCCATTTACCTCATCTAGAGTGATCGGTTCCGTGAGTGTTCGAGCTGCATCGTTTGAGATTACAGGATAAGAGAGGTGTTCCCAAAGCTCTGCATCATAGGAGGGGGGGGTGTCAGAGGACGCAGCGGGGTTAGAGTAAATGGAAGAGTAGAATTCTGTCATGACTTGTGAAATTTGAGAGTTTGAGGTGGTGAGGGAGCCGTCAGATTGTGTCAGAGGGTGTATGAGCATGGGGGATCTATCGGAATTTAATATGGTGGAGAGGAGTTTCCCCGTTTTATTGCCGAAAGTATGAAATCTGTAGTTAGAGATGAATTGTAATTTATCAGTTGAATTTTGTAGGGAATCCTCTAGGAGGGCTTTAGCTTTCTGATAAGCTGTCTTGTTAGTTTGATTTGGCTGCTGGGAATAAGTAGCGTAGGCATCAGTTAGAGAAGATTGTAATGAGATATAATCTCGTGACAGGTTTTTTTTAAGCTGTTTCTCATAAGCCATAATTGACCCCCTCAGGTAAGCTTTGGCCGCCATCCAATAATTCACTGGATTAGAGGCCAAATGTTCCGAATTGAATGTGTGGTATTCGTTCCAGGCGGACGTAAGATGTTTTATGAATGTTTCGGATTTGGTGAGTTGGGAGGGAAATCTCCACGTCTTGTAATTAGACCTTTCGGTGGAGGTGGACAAGGTACATTGGATTAGAGCATGATCAGAAATGAATATAGGGTGTATCTGTGAGGCTT
Organism: Crinia signifera; assembly: GCF_055691185.1. Classification (NCBI taxonomy): domain Eukaryota; kingdom Metazoa; phylum Chordata; class Amphibia; order Anura; family Myobatrachidae; genus Crinia; species Crinia signifera. Next base: position 41,807,543 of record NC_139222.1, read on the forward strand.
TCATTGTTGGGAATAGTGTAGAGGATATTAGTATGTAGTCTATGCGTGATTGTGTTTGGTGGGCTGCAGAAAGACACGTGTATTCTCGTGATGTTGGGTGAGTAGATCTCCACGAATCAACCAGGTTAAGGGCCTTAGCTAAGAAGGGAATGCCTATTTTGGGAGCATGTCTAGGTTTAGTAGTGGTAGAAGACCTGTCCAGTATTTGATGGGAAGTTAAATTTAAGTCTCCACAGAGTATAATTTTAGAATCTATTTTTGGTGTGAGGATTTTAATCAGGTTTATGAAGAATTTTTTATTATAAGAGTTGGGGGCATACACTGAGCAGATAGTATAGGAGGCGTTCGCTATGTTGGCTGAGATTATGATATACCTTCCCTCAGGATCAATAATTGTGTCTGTTATTGCAATTGGAAGTGCCCTAGAACAGAGTATGACTACCCCTCTAGCTTTGCTGTTATACGGTGCAGAAGCTAGAACCTTCCATTTTAACATCTGAAGTTTAGCTATCTCGGGGGGCAGTAAGTGGGTCTCTTGGAGACAAACAATGTCGAGGGACTGTCTCTGGAGATACAGAAGTACCTTGCGTCTCTTTGCAGGAGAATGAATTCCTCCTACGTTGAGGGAGCCGATTTTCAATTCAGTCATTTGTGTCAAAGGTGGTGATGACCGCTCGCTCAGACAGCTTCCAGTGGACCGTTGAACTTTGACCTATTATAAGGGATAGAGAACAAGAAGGGATAGAGGGGGGGGGAACAGACACATACTGGGCTGGGGAGACAAGACAAACATGAATGAAATAGCAAATTGCATGTAATACATGCCAAATAACTTTTACAAGCAGCTGGACAACCGCAATATAAGTCATAAAAGAAGATTTAAATTCCTTCCACAAGGGAAGCTTTAGAGAATATCGAATCCGGAACATGGCTGAACGTGTCGTAGGTCCTATAAGCTGTGACCAGTATTTCAAGGCTAAAACAGGGTAGGGGGAGGTGACTTGCATGGTTAGTGGCCGCAGAGTAGAAGGTATAAAATAACAATAAAAATAAGGATAAGAGTAAAAAAGTATAGGCTTGTGGGCCGAGTATAGTCACCATGGTATGTCGAGGCGATGCCCCGAGGGGGGGTCTGTAGGTATTGATAACAAAAGGGGGGGGGGGTGGATAGTATGTCCGGTATGTCCTGTATTTATAAGGAGGATAATGAGGTATGGACCGACAGATATTGTGAAGACTTCATGGAGTAGAGATGTCCTTAGTTGGTCTTCAATATATCAGGCCTCTGGAAAACTGGAAAAAGTACTTGGCTTTTTAGGAGGGTATTCCAAAGCAGGGTGTTGTCGGATTTGAAGGCGAGATGGTTGCGGAACATCACAGGGAGGTCAGGTTGAATTTTGGATCGCCGGGGGGTCCGCAATGGAGTGGGTAAGGTGGTTAGATGCATGACTACTTTCCCGCAGGAAGCCCAGCGCATCATCGGGGCATGAGAAGTCGAAATGAGTGTCGGCTGTAAAGATGCGGAGGCGAGCGGGGTACATGAGGGCGAATTTGTATCCTTCGTTCACCAGCCGAGTACAAACGGTAGAGAAAGATCTTCTCTGTTTAGATAACTCCACTGAGAAATCCTGGAAAATTCTTATCTTTCTCCCTTCCCACTGTAAATCTTGCTGTCTGCGCGAGGCTTTCCATATTGCGACTTTGTGCAGATAATTCATGCACCTAAACAGTACTGCACGGGGTCTGGCATCCTCATGTCTGAGTGGGGGGCCTACCCTGTGGATCCGCTCTATAACAATATCCTTGCACTCTGCCTGGATTCCTAAAAGTTGGGGGAGGGTCAGCGAGGCAAAGGTGGCTAGAGCAGGGCCTTTAAGAGATTCTGGTAATCCCACAATTCTGATATTATTACGTCTGGAACGATTTTCTGCATCGTCCAGACGATTCCACAGTTGTAAATTCTCCTTCTGAAGCCTTATTATATCATTCTGTACGATATGCATGTCGTGGCTCAGGGCACCTATCCTATTTTCTGAGTCTGAGACTCTGGTATTGAGGTGCTGTATTTGCTGGGTTATTTCCTGTACAGCGCTGGCTAGGATGGAGGGCATAGTGGCTTTAATAGCATTCACAATGTCACCATATGTTGCAGGGGCATCGGCATCCTTAAATACCTGTGACGCTGAGATGTCTCTCTGCTGTGCTGATGCCTGCCTGGACGCTGGTGAGGGAGGCGCGGAGTCTGGGTCGGGCGCCATGTTGGTTTCAGCGCGTCTTTTTTCCGGCCTCTGCTGCGTCTTGTGTGTGGCCCCTGAAGCCATGTGGTTGCCAGTAGTTGGATAGCGGGGGGTTCTGGTGTCCCGTGCGGGTGTTTGGAGTCGCGTCGGCGGCTCCGTTTAGCTGGTGTATGGACCGCGGCACGGAGCAGCTCTGCTCAGCGTGTGAGCTGCATGAACCCGGAAGCGGAAGTCGGCAAATCATTCTTTTAATGGCCAAATCATAGCTGAATTATTTAAAAAGAAGATGCATGCATAGTGCATGTTTCTAAAGCCCTCATACACAGTTGATGAGAAATAAAAATATACCGCTCCAAGGGCACTTTTGAGCGATATTTTTTTTAAAATTTTTTTCACTGGCCATATAGCTGATGACCCGCGTGTTTAGCAGGTCACTAGGAAATCAGTGAACGATGTCGTAACCGATTTCTAGAGTATCCAGTGGAATTGTCGATATAGTTAACTATATCGCAAGTGTTCCTGGTCTCCAGTGTGTATGGGGCTTAATTGTCAGTGTATACCAAGAACATATTATCATACCTCTTTCCTTTTTTTTTAGGTGAGTGGTCTACATGAAACCGATGAAGAAGTCCTAATATGCGACTACTGCAGGGTGACCGGGACCTGGACTGCAGAATCGTCCTCAAGTCAACGATCAAAGATGGTGCACAGCAACAAGAGACCCAAGCCAGGTAATTAATGAACATCATTAATTACTGATAATATGTTTTTTGGTATCCATTTGGGGTTTGTAGACAGGTGGTAAATCATTTGATAGACAAATAGGTGGGTGGGTATACAGATGTTAAATCTAAAGATAGATAGATAGATGGATGTGTGGGTAGATAGATGGTACATTTTAAGAGAGTTAGAGGGGTGGGTAGGTAGGTAGATAGATGGTAAATCATTAGATAGATCGATAGCTAGATAAATAGATGGCTGGGTAAGTCGGTAGATAGATAATTGGGTGGGTGAAGCGCAATACCTTTAAAAGATAGGTGGGTGGACACAGCATAATCATTGCGGTCATTACCATCCTCCATATACATCTCCTGCTACCTGATGTTTCCTCATATATACCCAGCCTTCTCGGGGAGAGATCCCTGTGGGAGGTAAGTATCTTCTCACAGACCAAGTTCCTAACTTGGATGTGTCTGCAGACTTGGAGCTACCCTAAAAAAATCCTTGGTGCTTGTTTATTATCTTTGGAGGTTCTAGCAGTAAAGACAAAGCTTCTCAAATGGGGATGGCCAGCCTCTTCAGCAAATTGCGCAGCTTTGTGAGGAATATGATTTGGGTAATATCAGGAGATGTGGACAGGAGCTTTATTAATGACATCAGCCAATGATAGCTATTAGGGTATATTTGTATATTTCGCTTCATATGAATGTATATGTCATTCTTCCACATTCATGAAGTATTTCGATAAATTTGTCAATATAATGCCGCATAGCCTCCTAATGCCCAGAGGGACGGGCAGTCCATCAGCCACGGGTCCCCAGAGGTTTCCCCCACAGGGGGTTTTCCCTCTCCTGAGTGCTGAAGGATGATTCTTTGTGAGTCACGAGGCTACCACCAGCTTGGCCCTCCTATAGGGTACACAGATGTTAAATCAAAAGATAGATAGGTGGGTATATACATAGATGGTAAATCATTAGATAGATATGTGGGTAGGTACATAGATGGCAAATCATTAGCATAACCCAGCACAATACATATAGATAGATATTTATATAGACAGTTAAATAGATACATACAGTAGGTAGATAATGGATCAATAATTGACCGATCCTGGAGACATAATGAATAGTTGGCAAATCATTCTTTTAATGGCCAAATCATAGCTCGATTATTTAAAAAGAAGATGCATGCATAGTGCATGTTTCTAAAGCCCTCATACACAGTTGATGAGAAATAAAAATATACCGCTCCAAGGGCACTTTTGAGCGATATTTTTTTTATTTATTTTTTCACTGGCCATATAGCTGATGACCCGCGTGTTTAGCAGGTCACTAGGAAATCAGTGAACGATGTCGTAACCGATTTCTAGAGTATCCAGTGGAATTGTCGATATAGTTAACTATATCGCAAGTGTCCCTGGTCTCCAGTGTGTATGGGGCTTAATTGTCAGTGTATACCAAGAACATATTATCATACCTCTTTCCTTTTTTTTTAGGTGAGTGGTCTACATGAAACCGATGAAGAAGTCCTAATATGCGACTACTGCAGGGTGACCGGGACCTGGACTGCAGAATCATCCTCAAGTCAACGATCAAAGATGGTGCACAGCAACAAGAGACCCAAGCCAGGTAATTAATGAACATCATTAATTACTGATAATATGTTTTTTGGTATCCATTTGGGGTTTGTAGACAGGTGGTAAATCATTTGATAGACAAATAGGTGGGTGGGTATACAGATGTTAAATCAAAAGATAGATAGATAGATAGATGGATGGGTGGGTAGATAGATGGTACATTTTAAGAGAGTTAGAGGGGTGGGTAGGTAGGTAGATAGATGGTAAATCATTAGATAGATCGATAGCTAGATAAATAGATGGCTGGGTAAGTCAGTAGATAGATAATTGGGTGGGTGAAGCGCAATACCTTTAAAAGATAGGTGGGTGGACACAGCATAATCATTGCGGTCATTACCATCCTCCATATACATCTCCTGCTACCTGATGTTTCCTCATATATACCCAGCCTTCTCGGGGAGAGATCCCTGTGGGAGGTAAGTATCTTCTCACAGACCAAGTTCCTAACTTGGATGTGTCTGCAGACTTGGAGCTACCCTAAAAAAATCCTTGGTGCTTGTTTATTATCTTTGGAGGTTCTAGCAGTAAAGACAAAGCTTCTCAAATGGGGATGGCCAGCCTCTTCAGCAAATTGCGCAGCTTTGTGAGGAATATGATTTGGGTAATATCAGGAGACGTGGACAGGAGCTTTATTAATGACATCAGCCAATGATAGCTATTAGGGTATATTTGTATATTTCGCTTCATATGAATGTATATGTCATTCTTCCACATTCATGAAGTATTTCGATAAATTTGTCAATATAATGCCGCATAGCCTCCTAATGCCCAGAGGGACGGGCAGTCCATCAGCCACGGGTCCCCAGAGGTTTCCCCCACAGGGGGTTTTCCCTCTCCTGAGTGCTGAAGGATGATTCTTTGTGAGTCACGAGGCTACCACCAGCTTGGCCCTCCTATAGGGTACACAGATGTTAAATCAAAAGATAGATAGGTGGGTATATACATAGATGGTAAATCATTAGATAGATATGTGAATAGGTACATAGATGGCAAATCATTAGCATAACCCAGCACAATACATATAGATAGATATTTATATAGACAGTTAAATAGATACATACAGTAGGTAGATAATGGATCAATAATTGACCGATCCTGGAGACATAATGAATAGTTGGCAAATCATTCTTTTAATGGCCAAATCATAGCTCGATTATTTAAAAAGAAGATGCATGCATAGTGCATGTTTCTAAAGCCCTCATACACAGTTGATGAGAAATAAAAATATACCGCTCCAAGGGCACTTTTGAGCGATATTTTTTTTTTTTCACTGGCCATATAGCTGATGACCCGCGTGTTTAGCAGGTCACTAGGAAATCAGTGAACGATGTCGTAACCGATTTCTAGAGTATCCAGTGGAATTGTCGATATAGTTAACTATATCGCAAGTGTCCCTGGTCTCCAGTGTGTATGGGGCTTAATTGTCAGTGTATACCAAGAACATATTATCATACCTCTTTCCTTTTTTTTTAGGTGAGTGGTCTACATGAAACCGATGAAGAAGTCCTAATATGCGACTACTGCAGGGTGACCGGGACCTGGACTGCAGAATCGTCCTCAAGTCAACGATCAAAGATGGTGCACAGCAACAAGAGACCCAAGCCAGGTAATTAATGAACATCATTAATTACTGATAATATGTTTTTTGGTATCCATTTGGGGTTTGTAGACAGGTGGTAAATCATTTGATAGACATATAGGTGGGTGGGTATACAGATGTTAAATCAAAAGATAGATAGATGGATGGGTGGGTAGATAGATGGTACATTTTAAGAGAGTTAGAGGGGTGGGTAGGTAGGTAGATAGATGGTAAATCATTAGATAGATCGATAGCTAGATAAATAGATGGCTGGGTAAGTCGGTAGATAGATAATTGGGTGGGTGAAGCGCAATACCTTTAAAAGATAGGTTGGTGGACACAGCATAATCATTGCGGTCATTACCATCCTCCATATACATCTCCTGCTACCTGATGTTTCCTCATATATACCCAGCCTTCTCGGGGAGAGATCCCTGTGGGAGGTAAGTATCTTCTCACAGACCAAGTTCCTAACTTGGATGTGTCTGCAGACTTGGAGCTACCCTAAAAAAATCCTTGGTGCTTGTTTATTATCTTTGGAGGTTCTAGCAGTAAAGACAAAGCTTCTCAAATGGGGATGGCCAGCCTCTTCAGCAAATTGCGCAGCTTTGTGAGGAATATGATTTGGGTAATATCAGGAGATGTGGACAGGAGCTTTATTAATGACATCAGCCAATGATAGCTATTAGGGTATATTTGTATATTTCGCTTCATATGAATGTATATGTCATTCTTCCACATTCATGAAGTATTTCGATAAATTTGTCAATATAATGCCGCATAGCCTCCTAATGCCCAGAGGGACGGGCAGTCCATCAGCCACGGGTCCCCAGAGGTTTCCCCCACAGGGGGTTTTCCCTCTCCTGAGTGCTGAAGGATGATTCTTTGTGAGTCACGAGGCTACCACCAGCTTGGCCCTCCTATAGGGTACACAGATGTTAAATCAAAAGATAGATAGGTGGGTATATACATAGATGGTAAATCATTAGATAGATATGTGGGTAGGTACATAGATGGCAAATCATTAGCATAACCCAGCACAATACATATAGATAGATATTTATATAGACAGTTAAATAGATACATACAGTAGGTAGATAATGGATCAATAATTGACCGATCCTGGAGACATAATGAATAGTTGGCAAATCATTCTTTTAATGGCCAAATCATAGCTCGATTATTTAAAAAGAAGATGCATGCATAGTGCATGTTTCTAAAGCCCTCATACACAGTTGATGAGAAATAAAAATATACCGCTCCAAGGGCACTTTTGAGCGACATTTTTTTTTTTATTTTTTTCACTGGCCATATAGCTGATGACCCGCGTGTTTAGCAGGTCACTAGGAAATCAGTGAACGATGTCGTAACCGATTTCTAGAGTATCCAGTGGAATTGTCGATATAGTTAACTATATCGCAAGTGTTCCTGGTCTCCAGTGTGTATGGGGCTTAATTGTCAGTGTATACCAAGAACATATTATCATACCTCTTTCCTTTTTTTTTAGGTGAGTGGTCTACATGAAACCGATGAAGAAGTCCTAATATGCGACTACTGCAGGGTGACCGGGACCTACACTGCAGAATCGTCCTCAAGTCAACGATCAAAGATGGTGCACAGCAACAAGAGACCCAAGCCAGGTAATTAATGAACATCATTAATTACTGATAATATGTTTTTTGGTATCCATTTGGGGTTTGTAGACAGGTGGTAAATCATTTGATAGACAAATAGGTGGGTGGGTATACAGATGTTAAATCTAAAGATAGATAGATAGATAGATAGATAGATAGATAGATAGATGGATGGGTGGGTAGATAGATGGTACATTTTAAGAGAGTTAGAGGGGTGGGTAGGTAGGTAGATAGATGGTAAATCATTAGATAGATCGATAGCTAGATAAATAGATGGCTGGGTAAGTCGGTAGATAGATAATTGGGTGGGTGAAGCGCAATACCTTTAAAAGATAGGTGGGTGGACACAGCATAATCATTGCGGTCATTACCATCCTCCATATACATCTCCTGCTACCTGATGTTTCCTCATATATACCCAGCCTTCTCGGGGAGAGATCCCTGTGGGAGGTAAGTATCTTCTCACAGACCAAGTTCCTAACTTGGATGTGTCTGCAGACTTGGAGCTACCCTAAAAAAATCCTTGGTGCTTGTTTATTATCTTTGGAGGTTCTAGCAGTAAAGACAAAGCTTCTCAAATGGGGATGGCCAGCCTCTTCAGCAAATTGCGCAGCTTTGTGAGGAATATGATTTGGGTAATATCAGGAGATGTGGACAGGAGCTTTATTAATGACATCAGCCAATGATAGCTATTAGGGTATATTTGTATATTTCGCTTCATATGAATGTATATGTCATTCTTCCACATTCATGAAGTATTTCGATAAATTTGTCAATATAATGCCGCATAGCCTCCTAATGCCCAGAGGGGATGCGGTTAATTTCCCGGCGGTCGGGATCCCGGCGGTCGGAATCCCGACACTGGAATCCCGACCGCCGAAATCCCGAAACTTTCTCCCTCCGTGGGTGTCCACGACACCCATAGAGGGAGAATAAAATAGCGTGCCGAGCGTAGCGAGGCACCGGGCCCGCTGCGTGGCGAGCGCAGCGAGCCCGCAAGGGGGGGCGATCCATGTCCCCCCCTTGTCGGGATTTCGGCGGTCGGGATTCCAGTGTCGGGATTCCGACCGCCGGGATCCCGACCGCCGGGAAATCATATCGGATCCGCCCAGAGGGACGGGCAGTCCATCAGCCACGGGTCCCCAGAGGTTTCCCCCACAGGGGGTTTTCCCTCTCCTGAGTGCTGAAGGATGATTCTTTGTGAGTCACGAGGCTACCACCAGCTTGGCCCTCCTATAGGGTACACAGATGTTAAATCAAAAGATAGATAGGTGGGTATATACATAGATGGTAAATCATTAGATAGATATGTGGGTAGGTACATAGATGGCAAATCATTAGCATAACCCAGCACAATACATATAGATAGATATTTATATAGACAGTTAAATAGATACATACAGTAGGTAGATAATGGATCAATAATTGACCGATCCTGGAGACATAATGAATAGTTGGCAAATCATTCTTTTAATGGCCAAATCATAGCTCGATTATTTAAAAAGAAGATGCATGCATAGTGCATGTTTCTAAAGCCCTCATACACAGTTGATGAGAAATAAAAATATACCGCTCCAAGGGCACTTTTGAGCGATATTTTTTTTATTTTTTTTTCACTGGCCATATAGCTGATGACCCGCGTGTTTAGCAGGTCACTAGGAAATCAGTGAACGATGTCGTAACCGATTTCTAGAGTATCCAGTGGAATTGTCGATATAGTTAACTATATCGCAAGTGTCCCTGGTCTCCAGTGTGTATGGGGCTTAATTGTCAGTGTATACCAAGAACATATTATCATACCTCTTTCCTTTTTTTTTAGGTGAGTGGTCTACATGAAACCGATGAAGAAGTCCTAATATGCGACTACTGCAGGGTGACCGGGACCTGGACTGCAGAATCGTCCTCAAGTCAACGATCAAAGATGGTGCACAGCAACAAGAGACACAAGCCAGGTAATTAATGAACATCATTAATTACTGATAATATGTTTTTTGGTATCCATTTGGGGTTTGTAGACAGGTGGTAAATCATTTGATAGACAAATAGGTGGGTGGGTATACAGATGTTAAATCAAAAGATAGATAGATAGATAGATAGATAGATAGATAGATAGATAGATAGATGGATGGGTGGGTAGATAGATGGTACATTTTAAGAGAGTTAGAGGGGTGGGTAGGTAGGTAGATAGATGGTAAATCATTAGATAGATCGATAGCTAGATAAATAGATGGCTGGGTAAGTCAGTAGATAGATAATTGGGTGGGTGAAGCGCAATACCTTTAAAAGATAGGTGGGTGGACACAGCATAATCATTGCGGTCATTACCATCCTCCATATACATCTCCTGCTACCTGATGTTTCCTCATATATACCCAGCCTTCTCGGGGAGAGATCCCTGTGGGAGGTAAGTATCTTCTCACAGACAAAGTTCCTAACTTGGATGTGTCTGCAGACTTGGAGCTACCCTAAAAAAATCCTTGGTGCTTGTTTATTATCTTTGGAGGTTCTAGCAGTAAAGACAAAGCTTCTCAAATGGGGATGGCCAGCCTCTTCAGCAATTTGCGCAGCTTTGTGAGGAATATGATTTGGGTAATATCAGGAGATGTGGACAGGAGCTTTATTAATGACATCAGCCAATGATAGCTATTAGGGTATATTTGTATATTTCGCTTCATATGAATGTATATGTCATTCTTCCACATTCATGAAGTATTTCGATAAATTTGTCAATATAATGCCGCATAGCCTCCTAATGCCCAGAGGGACGGGCAGTCCATCAGCCACGGGTCCCCAGAGGTTTCCCCCACAGGGGGTTTTCCCTCTCCTGAGTGCTGAAGGATGATTCTTTGTGAGTCACGAGGCTACCACCAGCTTGGCCCTCCTATAGGGTACACAGATGTTAAATCAAAAGATAGATAGGTGGGTATATACATAGATGGTAAATCATTAGATAGATATGTGGGTAGGTACATAGATGGCAAATCATTAGCATAACCCAGCACAATACATATAGATAGATATTTATATAGACAGTTAAATAGATACATACAGTAGGTAGATAATGGATCAATAATTGACCGATCCTGGAGACATAATGAATAGTTGGCAAATCATTCTTTTAATGGCCAAATCATAGCTCGATTATTTAAAAATAAGATGCATGCATAGTGCATGTTTCTAAAGCCCTCATACACAGTTGATGAGAAATAAAAATATACCGCTCCAAGGGCACTTTTGAGCGATATTTTTTTTTTTTTTTTCACTGGCCATATAGCTGATGACCCGCGTGTTTAGCAGGTCACTAGGAAATCAGTGAACGATGTCGTAACCGATTTCTAGAGTATCCAGTGGAATTGTCGATATAGTTAACTATATCGCAAGTGTTCCTGGTCTCCAGTGTGTATGGGGCTTAATTTTCAGTGTATACCAAGAACATATTATCATACCTCTTTCCTTTTTTTTTAGGTGAGTGGTCTACATGAAACCGATGAAGAAGTCCTAATATGCGACTACTGCAGGGTGACCGGGACCTGGACTGCAGAATCGTCCTCAAGTCAACGATCAAAGATGGTGCACAGCAACAAGAGACCCAAGCCAGGTAATTAATGAACATCATTAATTACTGATAATATGTTTTTTGGTATCCATTTGGGGTTTGTAGACAGGTGGTAAATCATTTGATAGACAAATAGGTGGGTGGGTATACAGATGTTAAATCAAAAGATAGATAGATAGATAGATGGATGGGTGGGTAGATAGATGGTACATTTTAAGAGAGTTAGAGGGGTGGGTAGGTAGGTAGATAGATGGTAAATCATTAGATAGATCGATAGCTAGATAAATAGATGGCTGGGTAAGTCGGTAGATAGATAATTGGGTGGGTGAAGCGCAATACCTTTAAAAGATAGGTGGGTGGACACAGCATAATCATTGCGGTCATTACCATCCTCCATATACATCTCCTGCTACCTGATGTTTCCTCATATATACCCAGCCTTCTCGGGGAGAGATCCCTGTGGGAGGTAAGTATCTTCTCACAGACCAAGTTCCTAACTTGGATGTGTCTGCAGACTTGGAGCTACCCTAAAAAAATCCTTGGTGCTTGTTTATTATCTTTGGAGGTTCTAGCAGTAAAGACAAAGCTTCTCAAATGGGGATGGCCAGCCTCTTCAGCAAATTGCGCAGCTTTGTGAGGAATATGATTTGGGTAATATCAGGAGATGTGGACAGGAGCTTTATTAATGACATCAGCCAATGATAGCTATTAGGGTATATTTGTATATTTCGCTTCATATGAATGTATATGTCATTCTTCCACATTCATGAAGTATTTCGATAAATTTGTCAATATAATGCCGCATAGCCTCCTAATGCCCAGAGGGACGGGCAGTCCATCAGCCACGGGTCCCCAGAGGTTTCCCCCACAGGGGGTTTTCCCTCTCCTGAGTGCTGAAGGATGATTCTTTGTGAGTCACGAGGCTACCACCAGCTTGGCCCTCCTATAGGGTACACAGATGTTAAATCAAAAGATAGATAGGTGGGTATATACATAGATGGTAAATCATTAGATAGATATGTGGGTAGGTACATAGATGGCAAATCATTAGCATAACCCAGCACAATACATATAGATAGATATTTATATAGACAGTTAAATAGATACATACAGTAGGTAGATAATGGATCAATAATTGACCGATCCTGGAGACATAATGAATAGTTGGCAAATCATTCTTTTAATGGCCAAATCATAGCTCGATTATTTAAAAAGAAGATGCATGCATAGTGCATGTTTCTAAAGCCCTCATACACAGTTGATGAGAAATAAAAATATACCGCTCCAAGGGCACTTTTGAGCGATATTTTTTTTATTTTTTTTTTCACTGGCCATATAGCTGATGACCCGCGTGTTTAGCAGGTCACTAGGAAATCAGTGAACGATGTCGTAACCGATTTCTAGAGTATCCAGTGGAATTGTCGATATAGTTAACTATATCGCAAGTGTTCCTGGTCTCCAGTGTGTATGGGGCTTAATTGTCAGTGTATACCAAGAACATATTATCATACCTCTTTCCTTTTTTTTTAGGTGAGTGGTCTACATGATACCGATGAAGAAGTCCTAATATGCGACTACTGCAGGGTGACCGGGACCTGGACTGCAGAATCGTCCTCAAGTCAACGATCAAAGATGGTGCACAGCAACAAGAGACCCAAGCCAGGTAATTAATGAACATCATTAATTACTGATAATATGTTTTTTGGTATCCATTTGGGGTTTGTAGACAGGTGGTAAATCATTTGATAGACAAATAGGTGGGTGGGTATACAGATGTTAAATCAAAAGATAGATAGATAGATAGATGGATGGGTGGGTAGATAGATGGTACATTTTAAGAGAGTTAGAGGGGTGGGTAGGTAGGTAGATAGATGGTAAATCATTAGATAGATCGATAGCTAGATAAATAGATGGCTGGGTAAGTCGGTAGATAGATAATTGGGTGGGTGAAGCGCAATACCTTTAAAAGATAGGTGGGTGGACACAGCATAATCATTGCGGTCATTACCATCCTCCATATACATCTCCTGCTACCTGATGTTTCCTCATATATACCCAGCCTTCTCGGGGAGAGATCCCTGTGGGAGGTAAGTATCTTCTCACAGACCAAGTTCCTAACTTGGATGTGTCTGCAGACTTGGAGCTACCCTAAAAAAATCCTTGGTGCTTGTTTATTATCTTTGGAGGTTCTAGCAGTAAAGACAAAGCTTCTCAAATGGGGATGGCCAGCCTCTTCAGCAAATTGCGCAGCTTTGTGAGGAATATGATTTGGGTAATATCAGGAGATGTGGACAGGAGCTTTATTAATGACATCAGCCAATGATAGCTATTAGGGTATATTTGTATATTTCGCTTCATATGAATGTATATGTCATTCTTCCACATTCATGAAGTATTTCGATAAATTTGTCAATATAATGCCGCATAGCCTCCTAATGCCCAGAGGGACGGGCAGTCCATCAGCCACGGGTCCCCAGAGGTTTCCCCCACAGGGGGTTTTCCCTCTCCTGAGTGCTGAAGGATGATTCTTTGTGAGTCACGAGGCTACCACCAGCTTGGCCCTCCTATAGGGTACACAGATGTTAAATCAAAAGATAGATAGGTGGGTATATACATAGATGGTAAATCATTAGATAGATATGTGGGTAGGTACATAGATGGCAAATCATTAGCATAACCCAGCACAATACATATAGATAGATATTTATATAGACAGTTAAATAGATACATACAGTAGGTAGATAATGGATCAATAATTGACCGATCCTGGAGACATAATGAATAGTTGGCAAATCATTCTTTTAATGGCCAAATCATAGCTCGATTATTTAAAAAGAAGATGCATGCATAGTGCATGTTTCTAAAGCCCTCATACACAGTTGATGAGAAATAAAAATATACCGCTCCAAGGGCACTTTTGAGCGATATTTTTTTTATTTTTTTTTTCACTGGCCATATAGCTGATGACCCGCGTGTTTAGCAGGTCACTAGGAAATCAGTGAACGATGTCGTAACCGATTTCTAGAGTATCCAGTGGAATTGTCGATATAGTTAACTATATTGCAAGTGTCCCTGGTCTCCAGTGTGTATGGGGCTTAATTGTCAGTGTATACCAAGAACATATTATCATACCTCTTTCCTTTTTTTTTAGGTGAGTGGTCTACATGAAACCGATGAAGAAGTCCTAATATGCGACTACTGCAGGGTGACCGGGACCTGGACTGCAGAATCGTCCTCAAGTCAACGATCAAAGATGGTGCACAGCAACAAGAGACCCAAGCCAGGTAATTAATGAACATCATTAATTACTGATAATATGTTTTTTGGTATCCATTTGGGGTTTGTAGACAGGTGGTAAATCATTTGATAGACAAATAGGTGGGTGGGTATACAGATGTTAAATCAAAAGATAGATAGATAGATGGATGGGTGGGTAGATAGATGGTACATTTTAAGAGAGTTAGAGGGGTGGGTAGGTAGGTAGATAGATGGTAAATCATTAGATAGATTGATAGCTAGATAAATAGATGGCTGGGTAAGTCAGTAGATAGATAATTGGGTGGGTGAAGCGCAATACCTTTAAAAGATAGGTGGGTGGACACAGCATAATCATTGCGGTCATTACCATCCTCCATATACATCTCCTGCTACCTGATGTTTCCTCATATATACCCAGCCTTCTCGGGGAGAGATCCCTGTGGGAGGTAAGTATCTTCTCACAGACCAAGTTCCTAACTTGGATGTGTCTGCAGACTTGGAGCTACCCTAAAAAAATCCTTGGTGCTTGTTTATTATCTTTGGAGGTTCTAGCAGTAAAGACAAAGCTTCTCAAATGGGGATGGCTAGCCTCTTCAGCAAATTGCGCAGCTTTGTGAGGAATATGATTTGGGTAATATCAGGAGATGTGGACAGGAGCTTTATTAATGACATCAGCCAATGATAGCTATTAGGGTATATTTGTATATTTCGCTTCATATGAATGTATATGTCATTCTTCCACATTCATGAAGTATTTCGATAAATTTGTCAATATAATGCCGCATAGCCTCCTAATGCCCAGAGGGACGGGCAGTCCATCAGCCACGGGTCCCCAGAGGTTTCCCCCACAGGGGGTTTTCCCTCTCCTGAGTGCTGAAGGATGATTCTTTGTGAGTCACGAGGCTACCACCAGCTTGGCCCTCCTATAGGGTACACAGATGTTAAATCAAAAGATAGATAGGTGGGTATATACATAGATGGTAAATCATTAGATAGATATGTGAATAGGTACATAGATGGCAAATCATTAGCATAACCCAGCACAATACATATATATAGATATTTATATAGACAGTTAAATAGATACATACAGTAGGTAGATAATGGATCAATAATTGACCGATCCTGGAGACATAATGAATAGTTGGCAAATCATTCTTTTAATGGCCAAATCATAGCTCGATTATTTAAAAAGAAGATGCATGCATAGTGCATGTTTCTAAAGCCCTCATACACAGTTGATGAGAAATAAAAATATACCGCTCCAAGGGCACTTTTGAGCGATATTTTTTTTTTTTCACTGGCCATATAGCTGATGACCCGCGTGTTTAGCAGGTCACTAGGAAATCAGTGAACGATGTCGTAACCGATTTCTAGAGTATCCAGTGGAATTGTCGATATAGTTAACTATACCGCAAGTGTCCCTGGTCTCCAGTGGGTATGGGGCTTAATTGTCAGTGTATACCAAGAACATATTATCATACCTCTTTCCTTTTTTTTTAGGTGAGTGGTCTACATGAAACCGATGAAGAAGTCCTAATATGCGACTACTGCAGGGTGACCGGGACCTGGACTGCAGAATCGTCCTCAAGTCAACGATCAAAGATGGTGCACAGCAACAAGAGACCCAAGCCAGGTAATTAATAAACATCATTAATTACTGATAATATGTTTTTTGGTATCCATTTGGGGTTTGTAGACAGGTGGTAAATCATTTGATAGACAAATAGGTGGGTGGGTATACAGATGTTAAATCAAAAGATAGATAGATAGATAGATAGATGGATGGGTGGGTAGATAGATGGTACATTTTAAGAGAGTTAGAGGGGTGGGTAGGTAGGTAGATAGATGGTAAATCATTAGATAGATCGATAGCTAGATAAATAGATGGCTGGGTAAGTCGGTAGATAGATAATTGGGTGGGTGAAGCGCAATACCTTTAAAAGATAGGTGGGTGGACACAGCATAATCATTGCGGTCATTACCATCCTCCATATACATCTCCTGCTACCTGATGTTTCCTCATATATACCCAGCCTTCTCGGGGAGAGATCCCTGTGGGAGGTAAGTATCTTCTCACAGACCAAGTTCCTAACTTGGATGTGTCTGCAGACTTGGAGCTACCCTAAAAAAATCCTTGGTGCTTGTTTATTATCTTTGGAGGTTCTAGCAGTAAAGACAAAGCTTCTCAAATGGGGATGGCCAGCCTCTTCAGCAAATTGCGCAGCTTTGTGAGGAATATGATTTGGGTAATATCAGGAGATGTGGACAGGAGCTTTATTAATGACATCAGCCAATGATAGCTATTAGGGTATATTTGTATATTTCGCTTCATATGAATGTATATGTCATTCTTCCACATTCATGAAGTATTTCGATAAATTTGTCAATATAATGCCGCATAGCCTCCTAATGCCCAGAGGGACAGGCAGTCCATCAGCCACGGGTCCCCAGAGGTTTCCCCCACAGGGGGTTTTCCCTCTCCTGAGTGCTGAAGGATGATTCTTTGTGAGTCACGAGGCTACCACCAGCTTGGCCCTCCTATAGGGTACACAGATGTTAAATCAAAAGATAGATAAGTGGGTATATACATAGATGGTAAATCATTAGATAGATATGTGGGTAGGTACATAGATGGCAAATCATTAGCATAACCCAGCACAATACATATAGATAGATATTTATATAGACAGTTAAATAGATACATACAGTAGGTAGATAATGGATCAATAATTGACCGATCCTGGAGACATAATGAATAGTTGGCAAATCATTCTTTTAATGGCCAAATCATAGCTCGATTATTTAAAAAGAAGATGCATGCATAGTGCATGTTTCTAAAGCCCTCATACACAGTTGATGAGAAATAAAAATATACCGCTCCAAGGGCACTTTTGAGCGATATTTATTTTTTTTTTTCACTGGCCATATAGCTGATGACCCGCGTGTTTAGCAGGTCACTAGGAAATCAGTGAACGATGTCGTAACCGATTTCTAGAGTATCCAGTGGAATTGTCGATATAGTTAACTATATCGCAAGTGTCCCTGGTCTCCAGTGTGTATGGGGCTTAATTGTCAGTGTATACCAAGAACATATTATCATACCTCTTTCCTTTTTTTTTAGGTGAGTGGTCTACATGAAACCGATGAAGAAGTCCTAATATGCGACTACTGCAGGGTGACCGGGACCTGGACTGCAGAATCGTCCTCAAGTCAACGATCAAAGATGGTGCACAGCAACAAGAGACCCAAGCCAGGTAATTAATGAACATCATTAATTACTGATAATATGTTTTTTGGTATCCATTTGGGGTTTGTAGACAGGTGGTAAATCATTTGATAGACAAATAGGTGGGTGGGTATACAGATGTTAAATCAAAAGATAGATAGATAGATGGATGGGTGGGTAGATAGATGGTACATTTTAAGAGAGTTAGAGGGGTGGGTAGGTAGGTAGATAGATGGTAAATCATTAGATAGATTGATAGCTAGATAAATAGATGGCTGGGTAAGTCAGTAGATAGATAATTGGGTGGGTGAAGCGCAATACCTTTAAAAGATAGGTGGGTGGACACAGCATAATCATTGCGGTCATTACCATCCTCCATATACATCTCCTGCTACCTGATGTTTCCTCATATATACCCAGCCTTCTCGGGGAGAGATCCCTGTGGGAGGTAAGTATCTTCTCACAGACCAAGTTCCTAACTTCTATGTGTCTGCAGACTTGGAGCTACCCTAAAAAAATCCTTGGTGCTTGTTTATTATCTTTGGAGGTTCTAGCAGTAAAGACAAAGCTTCTCAAATGGGGATGGCTAGCCTCTTCAGCAAATTGCGCAGCTTTGTGAGGAATATGATTTGGGTAATATCAGGAGATGTGGACAGGAGCTTTATTAATGACATCAGCCAATGATAGCTATTAGGGTATATTTGTATATTTCGCTTCATATGAATGTATATGTCATTCTTCCACATTCATGAAGTATTTCGATAAATTTGTCAATATAATGCCGCATAGCCTCCTAATGCCCAGAGGGACGGGCAGTCCATCAGCCACGGGTCCCCAGAGGTTTCCCCCACAGGGGGTTTTGAGTGCTGAAGGATGATTCTTTGTGAGTCACGAGGCTACCACCAGCTTGGCCCTCCTATAGGGTACACAGATGTTAAATCAAAAGATAGATAGGTGGGTATATACATAGATGGTAAATCATTAGATAGATATGTGAATAGGTACATAGATGGCAAATCATTAGCATAACCCAGCACAATACATATATATAGATATTTATATAGACAGTTAAATAGATACATACAGTAGGTAGATAATGGATCAATAATTGACCGATCCTGGAGACATAATGAATAGTTGGCAAATCATTCTTTTAATGGCCAAATCATAGCTCGATTATTTAAAAAGAAGATGCATGCATAGTGCATGTTTCTAAAGCCCTCATACACAGTTGATGAGAAATAAAAATATACCGCTCCAAGGGCACTTTTGAGCGATATTTTTTTTTTTCACTGGCCATATAGCTGATGACCCGCGTGTTTAGCAGGTCACTAGGAAATCAGTGAACGATGTCGTAACCGATTTCTAGAGTATCCAGTGGAATTGTCGATATAGTTAACTATACCGCAAGTGTCCCTGGTCTCCAGTGTGTATGGGGCTTAATTGTCAGTGTATACCAAGAACATATTATCATACCTCTTTCCTTTTTTTTTAGGTGAGTGGTCTACATGAAACCGATGAAGAAGTCCTAATATGCGACTACTGTAGGGTGACCGGGACCTGGACTGCAGAATCGTCCTCAAGTCAACGATCAAAGATGGTGCACAGCAACAAGAGACCCAAGCCAGGTAATTAATAAACATCATTAATTACTGATAATATGTTTTTTGGTATCCATTTGGGGTTTGTAGACAGGTGGTAAATCATTTGATAGACAAATAGGTGGGTGGGTATACAGATGTTAAATCAAAAGATAGATAGATAGATAGATGGATGGGTGGGTAGATAGATGGTACATTTTAAGAGAGTTAGAGGGGTGGGTAGGTAGGTAGATAGATGGTAAATCATTAGATAGATCGATAGCTAGATAAATAGATGGCTGGGTAAGTCGGTAGATAGATAATTGGGTGGGTGAAGCGCAATACCTTTAAAAGATAGGTGGGTGGACACAGCATAATCATTGCGGTCATTACCATCCTCCATATACATCTCCTGCTACCTGATGTTTCCTCATATATACCCAGCCTTCTCGGGGAGAGATCCCTGTGGGAGGTAAGTATCTTCTCACAGACAAAGTTCCTAACTTGGATGTGTCTGCAGACTTGGAGCTACCCTAAAAAAATCCTTGGTGCTTGTTTATTATCTTTGGAGGTTCTAGCAGTAAAGACAAAGCTTCTCAAATGGGGATGGCCAGCCTCTTCAGCAAATTGCGCAGCTTTGTGAGGAATATGATTTGGGTAATATCAGGAGATGTGGACAGGAGCTTTATTAATGACATCAGCCAATGATAGCTATTAGGGTATATTTGTATATTTCGCTTCATATGAATGTATATGTCATTCTTCCACATTCATGAAGTATTTCGATAAATTTGTCAATATAATGCCGCATAGCCTCCTAATGCCCAGAGGGACGGGCAGTCCATCAGCCACGGGTCCCCAGAGGTTTCCCCCACAGGGGGTTTTCCCTCTCCTGAGTGCTGAAGGATGATTCTTTGTGAGTCACGAGGCTACCACCGGCTTGGCCCTCCTATAGGGTACACAGATGTTAAATCAAAAGATAGATAGGTGGGTATATACATAGATGGTAAATCATTAGATAGATATGTGGGTAGGTACATAGATGGCAAATCATTAGCATAACCCAGCACAATACATATAGATAGATATTTATATAGACAGTTAAATAGATACATACAGTAGGTAGATAATGGATCAATAATTGACCGATCCTGGAGACATAATGAATAGTTGGCAAATCATTCTTTTAATGGCCAAATCATAGCTCGATTATTTAAAAAGAAGATGCATGCATAGTGCATGTTTCTAAAGCCCTCATACACAGTTGATGAGAAATAAAAATATACCGCTCCAAGGGCACTTTTGAGCGATATTTTTTTTTTTTTTTTTCACTGGCCATATAGCTGATGACCCGCGTGTTTAGCAGGTCACTAGGAAATCAGTGAACGATGTCGTAACCGATTTCTAGAGTATCCAGTGGAATTGTCGATATAGTTAACTATATCGCAAGTGTTCCTGGTCTCCAGTGTGTATGGGGCTTAATTGTCAGTGTATACCAAGAACATATTATCATACCTCTTTCCTTTTTTTTTAGGTGAGTGGTCTACATGAAACCGATGAAGAAGTCCTAATATGCGACTACTGCAGGGTGACCGGGACCTGGACTGCAGAATCGTCCTCAAGTCAACGATCAAAGATGGTGCACAGCAACAAGAGACCCAAGCCAGGTAATTAATGAACATCATTAATTACTGATAATATGTTTTTTGGTATCCATTTGGGGTTTGTAGACAGGTGGTAAATCATTTGATAGACAAATAGGTGGGTGGGTATACAGATGTTAAATCAAAAGATAGATAGATAGATGGATGGGTGGGTAGATAGATGGTACATTTTAAGAGAGTTAGAGGGGTGGGTAGGTAGGTAGATAGATGGTAAATCATTAGATAGATCGATAGCTAGATAAATAGATGGCTGGGTAAGTCGGTAGATAGATAATTGGGTGGGTGAAGCGCAATACCTTTAAAAGATAGGTGGGTGGACACAGCATAATCATTGCGGTCATTACCATCCTCCATATACATCTCCTGCTACCTGATGTTTCCTCATATATACCCAGCCTTCTCGGGGAGAGATCCCTGTGGGAGGTAAGTATCTTCTCACAGACCAAGTTCCTAACTTGGATGTGTCTGCAGACTTGGAGCTACCCTAAAAAAATCCTTGGTGCTTGTTTATTATCTTTGGAGGTTCTAGCAGTAAAGACAAAGCTTCTCAAATGGGGATGGCCAGCCTCTTCAGCAAATTGCGCAGCTTTGTGAGGAATATGATTTGGGTAATATCAGGAGATGTGGACAGGAGCTTTATTAATGACATCAGCCAATGATAGCTATTAGGGTATATTTGTATATTTCGCTTCATATGAATGTATATGTCATTCTTCCACATTCATGAAGTATTTCGATAAATTTGTCAATATAATGCCGCATAGCCTCCTAATGCCCAGAGGGACGGGCAGTCCATCAGCCACGGGTCCCCAGAGGTTTCCCCCACAGGGGGTTTTCCCTCTCCTGAGTGCTGAAGGATGATTCTTTGTGAGTCACGAGGCTACCACCTGCTTGGCCCTCCTATAGGGTACACAGATGTTAAATCAAAAGATAGATAAGTGGGTATATACATAGATGGTAAATCATTAGATAGATATGTGGGTAGGTACATAGATGGCAAATCATTAGCATAACCCAGCACAATACATATAGATAGATATTTATATAGACAGTTAAATAGATACATACAGTAGGTAGATAATGGATCAATAATTGACCGATCCTGGAGACATAATGAATAGTTGGCAAATCATTCTTTTAATGGCCAAATCATAGCTCGATTATTTAAAAAGAAGATGCATGCATAGTGCATGTTTCTAAAGCCCTCATACACAGTTGATGAGAAATAAAAATATACCGCTCCAAGGGCACTTTTGAGCGATATTTATTTATTTTTTTCACTGGCCATATAGCTGATGACCCGCGTGTTTAGCAGGTCACTAGGAAATCAGTGAACGATGTCGTAACCGATTTCTAGAGTATCCAGTGGAATTGTCGATATAGTTAACTATATCGCAAGTGTCCCTGGTCTCCAGTGTGTATGGGGCTTAATTGTCAGTGTATACCAAGAACATATTATCATACCTCTTTCCTTTTTTTTTAGGTGAGTGGTCTACATGAAACCGATGAAGAAGTCCTAATATGCGACTACTGCAGGGTGACCGGGACCTGGACTGCAGAATCGTCCTCAAGTCAACGATCAAAGATGGTGCACAGCAACAAGAGACCCAAGCCAGGTAATTAATGAACATCATTAATTACTGATAATATGTTTTTTGGTATCCATTTGGGGTTTGTAGACAGGTGGTAAATCATTTGATAGACAAATAGGTGGGTGGGTATACAGATGTTAAATCAAAAGATAGATAGATAGATGGATGGGTGGGTAGATAGATGGTACATTTTAAGAGAGTTAGAGGGGTGGGTAGGTAGGTAGATAGATGGTAAATCATTAGATAGATTGATAGCTAGATAAATAGATGGCTGGGTAAGTCAGTAGATAGATAATTGGGTGGGTGAAGCGCAATACCTTTAAAAGATAGGTGGGTGGACACAGCATAATCATTGCGGTCATTACCATCCTCCATATACATCTCCTGCTACCTGATGTTTCCTCATATATACCCAGCCTTCTCGGGGAGAGATCCCTGTGGGAGGTAAGTATCTTCTCACAGACCAAGTTCCTAACTTCTATGTGTCTGCAGACTTGGAGCTACCCTAAAAAAATCCTTGGTGCTTGTTTATTATCTTTGGAGGTTCTAGCAGTAAAGACAAAGCTTCTCAAATGGGGATGGCTAGCCTCTTCAGCAAATTGCGCAGCTTTGTGAGGAATATGATTTGGGTAATATCAGGAGATGTGGACAGGAGCTTTATTAATGACATCAGCCAATGATAGCTATTAGGGTATATTTGTATATTTCGCTTCATATGAATGTATATGTCATTCTTCCACATTCATGAAGTATTTCGATAAATTTGTCAATATAATGCCGCATAGCCTCCTAATGCCCAGAGGGACGGGCAGTCCATCAGCCACGGGTCCCCAGAGGTTTCCCCCACAGGGGGTTTTGAGTGCTGAAGGATGATTCTTTGTGAGTCACGAGGCTACCACCAGCTTGGCCCTCCTATAGGGTACACAGATGTTAAATCAAAAGATAGATAGGTGGGTATATACATAGATGGTAAATCATTAGATAGATATGTGGGTAGGTACATAGATGGCAAATCATTAGCATAACCCAGCACAATACATATATATAGATATTTATATAGACAGTTAAATAGATACATACAGTAGGTAGATAATGGATCAATAATTGACCGATCCTGGAGACATAATGAATAGTTGGCAAATCATTCTTTTAATGGCCAAATCATAGCTCGATTATTTAAAAAGAAGATGCATGCATAGTGCATGTTTCTAAAGCCCTCATACACAGTTGATGAGAAATAAAAATATACCGCTCCAAGGGCACTTTTGAGCGATATTTTTTTTTTTCACTGGCCATATAGCTGATGACCCGCGTGTTTAGCAGGTCACTAGGAAATCAGTGAACGATGTCGTAACCGATTTCTAGAGTATCCAGTGGAATTGTCGATATAGTTAACTATACCGCAAGTGTCCCTGGTCTCCAGTGTGTATGGGGCTTAATTGTCAGTGTATACCAAGAACATATTATCATACCTCTTTCCTTTTTTTTTAGGTGAGTGGTCTACATGAAACCGATGAAGAAGTCCTAATATGCGACTACTGCAGGGTGACCGGGACCTGGACTGCAGAATCGTCCTCAAGTCAACGATCAAAGATGGTGCACAGCAACAAGAGACCCAAGCCAGGTAATTAATAAACATCATTAATTACTGATAATATGTTTTTTGGTATCCATTTGGGGTTTGTAGACAGGTGGTAAATCATTTAATAGACAAATAGGTGGGTGGGTATACAGATGTTAAATCAAAAGATAGATAGATAGATAGATGGATGGGTGGGTAGATAGATGGTACATTTTAAGAGAGTTAGAGGGGTGGGTAGGTAGGTAGATAGATGGTAAATCATTAGATAGATCGATAGCTAGATAAATAGATGGCTGGGTAAGTCGGTAGATAGATAATTGGGTGGGTGAAGCGCAATACCTTTAAAAGATAGGTGGGTGGACACAGCATAATCATTGCGGTCATTACCATCCTCCATATACATCTCCTGCTACCTGATGTTTCCTCATATATACCCAGCCTTCTCGGGGAGAGATCCCTGTGGGAGGTAAGTATCTTCTCACAGACCAAGTTCCTAACTTGGATGTGTCTGCAGACTTGGAGCTACCCTAAAAAAATCCTTGGTGCTTGTTTATTATCTTTGGAGGTTCTAGCAGTAAAGACAAAGCTTCTCAAATGGGGATGGCCAGCCTCTTCAGCAAATTGCGCAGCTTTGTGAGGAATATGATTTGGGTAATATCAGGAGATGTGGACAGGAGCTTTATTAATGACATCAGCCAATGATAGCTATTAGGGTATATTTGTATATTTCGCTTCATATGAATGTATATGTCATTCTTCCACATTCATGAAGTATTTCGATAAATTTGTCAATATAATGCCGCATAGCCTCCTAATGCCCAGAGGGACGGGCAGTCCATCAGCCACGGGTCCCCAGAGGTTTCCCCCACAGGGGGTTTTCCCTCTCCTGAGTGCTGAAGGATGATTCTTTGTGAGTCACGAGGCTACCACCTGCTTGGCCCTCCTATAGGGTACACAGATGTTAAATCAAAAGATAGATAAGTGGGTATATACATAGATGGTAAATCATTAGATAGATATGTGGGTAGGTACATAGATGGCAAATCATTAGCATAACCCAGCACAATACATATAGATAGATATTTATATAGACAGTTAAATAGATACATACAGTAGGTAGATAATGGATCAATAATTGACCGATCCTGGAGACATAATGAATAGTTGGCAAATCATTCTTTTAATGGCCAAATCATAGCTCGATTATTTAAAAAGAAGATGCATGCATAGTGCATGTTTCTAAAGCCCTCATACACAGTTGATGAGAAATAAAAATATACCGCTCAAAGGGCACTTTTGAGCGATATTTTTTTTTTTTTTTTCACTGGCCATATAGCTGATGACCCGCGTGTTTAGCAGGTCACTAGGAAATCAGTGAACGATGTCGTAACCGATTTCTAGAGTATCCAGTGGAATTGTCGATATAGTTAACTATATCGCAAGTGTCCCTGGTCTCCAGTGTGTATGGGGCTTAATTGTCAGTGTATACCAAGAACATATTATCATACCTCTTTCCTTTTTTTTAGGTGAGTGGTCTACATGAAACCGATGAAGAAGTCCTAATATGCGACTACTGCAGGGTGACCGGGACCTGGACTGCAGAATCGTCCTCAAGTCAACGATCAAAGATGGTGCACAGCAACAAGAGACCCAAGCCAGGTAATTAATGAACATCATTAATTACTGATAATATGTTTTTTGGTATCCATTTGGGGTTTGTAGACAGGTGGTAAATCATTTGATAGACAAATAGGTGGGTGGGTATACAGATGTTAAATCAAAAGATAGATAGATAGATAGATGGATGGGTGGGTAGATAGATGGTACATTTTAAGAGAGTTAGAGGGGTGGGTAGGTAGGTAGATAGATGGTAAATCATTAGATAGATCGATAGCTAGATAAATAGATGGCTGGGTAAGTCGGTAGATAGATAATTGGGTGGGTGAAGCGCAATACCTTTAAAAGATAGGTGGGTGGACACAGCATAATCATTGCGGTCATTACCATCCTCCATATACATCTCCTGCTACCTGATGTTTCCTCATATATACCCAGCCTTCTCGGGGAGAGATCCCTGTGGGAGGTAAGTATCTTCTCACAGACCAAGTTCCTAACTTGGATGTGTCTGCAGACTTGGAGCTACCCTAAAAAAATCCTTGGTGCTTGTTTATTATCTTTGGAGGTTCTAGCAGTAAAGACAAAGCTTCTCAAATGGGGATGGCCAGCCTCTTCAGCAAATTGCGCAGCTTTGTGTGGAATATGATTTGGGTAATATCAGGAGATGTGGACAGGAGCTTTATTAATGACATCAGCCAATGATAGCTATTAGGGTATATTTGTATATTTCGCTTCATATGAATGTATATGTCATTCTTCCACATTCATGAAGTATTTCGATAAATTTGTCAATATAATGCCGCATAGCCTCCTAATGCCCAGAGGGACGGGCAGTCCATCAGCCACGGGTCCCCAGAGGTTTCCCCCACAGGGGGTTTTCCCTCTCCTGAGTGCTGAAGGATGATTCTTTGTGAGTCACGAGGCTACCACCAGCTTGGCCCTCCTATAGGGTACACAGATGTTAAATCAAAAGATAGATAGGTGGGTATATACATAGATGGTAAATCATTAGATAGATATGTGAATAGGTACATAGATGGCAAATCATTAGCATAACCCAGCACAATACATATAGATAGATATTTATATAGACAGTTAAATAGATACATACAGTAGGTAGATAATGGATCAATAATTGACCGATCCTGGAGACATAATGAATAGTTGGCAAATCATTCTTTTAATGGCCAAATCATAGCTCGATTATTTAAAAAGAAGATGCATGCATAGTGCATGTTTCTAAAGCCCTCATACACAGTTGATGAGAAATAAAAATATACCGCTCCAAGGGCACTTTTGAGCGATATTTTTTTTTTTTCACTGGCCATATAGCTGATGACCCGCGTGTTTAGCAGGTCACTAGGAAATCAGTGAACGATGTCGTAACCGATTTCTAGAGTATCCAGTGGAATTGTCGATATAGTTAACTATATCGCAAGTGTCCCTGGTCTCCAGTGTGTATGGGGCTTAATTGTCAGTGTATACCAAGAACATATTATCATACCTCTTTCCTTTTTTTTTTAGGTGAGTGGTCTACATGAAACCGATGAAGAAGTCCTAATATGCGACTACTGCAGGGTGACCGGGACCTGGACTGCAGAATCGTCCTCAAGTCAACGATCAAAGATGGTGCACAGCAACAAGAGACCCAAGCCAGGTAATTAATGAACATCATTAATTACTGATAATATGTTTTTTGGTATCCATTTGGGGTTTGTAGACAGGTGGTAAATCATTTGATAGACAAATAGGTGGGTGGGTATACATATGTTAAATCAAAAGATAGATAGATAGATAGATAGATAGATGGATGGGTGGGTAGATAGATGGTACATTTTAAGAGAGTTAGAGGGGTGGGTAGGTAGGTAGATAGATGGTAAATCATTAGATAGATCGATAGCTAGATAAATAGATGGCTGGGTAAGTCGGTAGATAGATAATTGGGTGGGTGAAGCGCAATACCTTTAAAAGATAGGTTGGTGGACACAGCATAATCATTGCGGTCATTACCATCCTCCATATACATCTCCTGCTACCTGATGTTTCCTCATATATACCCAGCCTTCTCGGGGAGAGATCCCTGTGGGAGGTAAGTATCTTCTCACAGACAAAGTTCCTAACTTGGATGTGTCTGCAGACTTGGAGCTACCCTAAAAAAATCCTTGGTGCTTGTTTATTATCTTTGGAGGTTCTAGCAGTAAAGACAAAGCTTCTCAAATGGGGATGGCCAGCCTCTTCAGCAAATTGCGCAGCTTTGTGAGGAATATGATTTGGGTAATATCAGGAGATGTGGACAGGAGCTTTATTAATGACATCAGCCAATGATAGCTATTAGGGTATATTTGTATATTTCGCTTCATATGAATGTATATGTCATTCTTCCACATTCATGAAGTATTTCGATAAATTTGTCAATATAATGCCGCATAGCCTCCTAATGCCCAGAGGGACGGGCAGTCCATCAGCTACGGGTCCCCAGAGGTTTCCCCCACAGGGGGTTTTCCCTCTCCTGAGTGCTGAAGGATGATTCTTTGTGAGTCACGAGGCTACCACCAGCTTGGCCCTCCTATAGGGTACACAGATGTTAAATCAAAAGATAGATAGGTGGGTATATACATATATGGTAAATCATTAGATAGATATGTGGGTAGGTACATAGATGGCAAATCATTAGCATAACCCAGCACAATACATATAGATAGATATTTATATAGACAGTTAAATAGATACATACAGTAGGTAGATAATGGATCAATAATTGACCGATCCTGGAGACATAATGAATAGTTGGCAAATCATTCTTTTAATGGCCAAATCATAGCTCGATTATTTAAAAAGAAGATGCATGCATAGTGCATGTTTCTAAAGCCCTCATACACAGTTGATGAGAAATAAAAATATACCGCTCCAAGGGCACTTTTGAGCGATATTTTTTTTTTTTTTTTTTTCACTGGCCATATAGCTGATGACCCGCGTGTTTAGCAGGTCACTAGGAAATCAGTGAACGATGTCGTAACCGATTTCTAGAGTATCCAGTGGAATTGTCGATATAGTTAACTATATCGCAAGTGTTCCTGGTCTCCAGTGTGTATGGGGCTTAATTGTCAGTGTATACCAAGAACATATTATCATACCTCTTTCCTTTTTTTTTAGGTGAGTGGTCTACATGAAACCGATGAAGAAGTCCTAATATGCGACTACTGCAGGGTGACCGGGACCTGGACTGCAGAATCGTCCTCAAGTCAACGATCAAAGATGGTGCACAGCAACAAGAGACCCAAGCCAGGTAATTAATGAACATCATTAATTACTGATAATATTTTTTTTTGTATCCATTTGGGGTTTGTAGACAGGTGGTAAATCATTTGATAGACAAATAGGTGGGTGGGTATACAGATGTTAAATCAAAAGATAGATAGATAGATAGATAGATAGATAGATAGATAGATAGATAGATAGATAGATAGATGGATGGGTGGGTAGATAGATGGTACATTTTAAGAGAGTTAGAGGGGTGGGTAGGTAGGTAGATAGATGGTAAATCATTAGATAGATCGATAGCTAGATAAATAGATGGCTGGGTAAGTCGGTAGATAGATAATTGGGTGGGTGAAGCGCAATACCTTTAAAAGATAGGTGGGTGGACACAGCATAATCATTGCGGTCATTACCATCCTCCATATACATCTCCTGCTACCTGATGTTTCCTCATATATACCCAGCCTTCTCGGGGAGAGATCCCTGTGGGAGGTAAGTATCTTCTCACAGACCAAGTTCCTAACTTGGATGTGTCTGCAGACTTGGAGCTACCCTAAAAAAATCCTTGGTGCTTGTTTATTATCTTTGGAGGTTCTAGCAGTAAAGACAAAGCTTCTCAAATGGGGATGGCCAGCCTCTTCAGCAAATTGCGCAGCTTTGTGAGGAATATGATTTGGGTAATATCAGGAGATGTGGACAGGAGCTTTATTAATGACATCAGCCAATAATAGCTATTAGGGTATATTTGTATATTTCGCTTCATATGAATGTATATGTCATTCTTCCACATTCATAAAGTATTTCAATAAATTTGTCAATATAATGCCGCATAGCCTCCTAATGCCCAGAGGGACGGGCAGTCCATCAGCCACGGGTCCCCAGAGGTTTCCCCCACAGGGGGTTTTCCCTCTCCTGAGTGCTGAAGGATGATTCTTTGTGAGTCACGAGGCTACCACCAGCTTGGCCCTCCTATAGGGTACACAGATGTTAAATCAAAAGATAGATAGGTGGGTATATACATAGATGGTAAATCATTAGATAGATATGTGAATAGGTACATAGATGGCAAATCATTAGCATAACCCAGCACAATACATATAGATAGATATTTATATAGACAGTTAAATAGATACATACAGTAGGTAGATAATGGATCAATAATTGACCGATCCTGGAGACATAATGAATAGTTGGCAAATCATTCTTTTAATGGCCAAATCATAGCTCGATTATTTAAAAAGAAGATGCATGCATAGTGCATGTTTCTAAAGCCCTCATACACAGTTGATGAGAAATAAAAATATACCGCTCCAAGGGCACTTTTGAGCGATATTTTTTTTTTTCACTGGCCATATAGCTGATGACCCGCGTGTTTAGCAGGTCACTAGGAAATCAGTGAACGATGTCGTAACCGATTTCTAGAGTATCCAGTGGAATTGTCGATATAGTTAACTATATCGCAAGTGTCCCTGGTCTCCAGTGTGTATGGGGCTTAATTGTCAGTGTATACCAAGAACATATTATCATACCTCTTTCCTTTTTTTTTAGGTGAGTGGTCTACATGAAACCGATGAAGAAGTCCTAATATGCGACTACTGCAGGGTGACCGGGACCTGGACTGCAGAATCGTCCTCAAGTCAACGATCAAAGATGGTGCACAGCAACAAGAGACCCAAGCCAGGTAATTAATGAACATCATTAATTACTGATAATATGTTTTTTGGTATCCATTTGGGGTTTGTAGACAGGTGGTAAATCATTTGATAGACATATAGGTGGGTGGGTATACAGATGTTAAATCAAAAGATAGATAGATAGATGGATGGGTGGGTAGATATATGGTACATTTTAAGAGAGTTAGAGGGGTGGGTAGGTAGGTAGATAGATGGTAAATCATTAGATAGATCGATAGCTAGATAAATAGATGGCTGGGTAAGTCGGTAGATAGATAATTGGGTTGGTGAAGCGCAATACCTTTAAAAGATAGGTTGGTGGACACAGCATAATCATTGCGGTCATTACCATCCTCCATATACATCTCCTGCTACCTGATGTTTCCTCATATATACCCAGCCTTCTCGGGGAGAGATCCCTGTGGGAGGTAAGTATCTTCTCACAGACCAAGTTCCTAACTTGGATGTGTCTGCAGACTTGGAGGTACCCTAAAAAAATCCTTGGTGCTTGTTTATTATCTTTGGAGGTTCTAGCAGTAAAGACAAAGCTTCTCAAATGGGGATGGCCAGCCTCTTCAGCAAATTGCGCAGCTTTGTGAGGAATATGATTTGGGTAATATCAGGAGATGTGGACAGGAGCTTTATTAATGACATCAGCCAATGATAGCTATTAGGGTATATTTGTATATTTCGCTTCATATGAATGTATATGTCATTCTTCCACATTCATGAAGTATTTCGATAAATTTGTCAATATAATGCCGCATAGCCTCCTAATGCCCAGAGGGACGGGCAGTCCATCAGCCACGGGTCCCCAGAGGTTTCCCCCACAGGGGGTTTTCCCTCTCCTGAGTGCTGAAGGATGATTCTTTGTGAGTCACGAGGCTACCACCAGCTTGGCCCTCCTATAGGGTACACAGATGTTAAATCAAAAGATAGATAGGTGGGTATATACATAGATGGTAAATCATTAGATAGATATGTGGGTAGGTACATAGATGGCAAATCATTAGCATAACCCAGCACAATACATATAGATAGATATTTATATAGACAGTTAAATAGATACATACAGTAGGTAGATAATGGATCAATAATTGACCGATCCTGGAGACATAATGAATAGTTGGCAAATCATTCTTTTAATGGCCAAATCATAGCTCGATTATTTAAAAAGAAGATGCATGCATAGTGCATGTTTCTAAAGCCCTCATACACAGTTGATGAGAAATAAAAATATACCGCTCCAAGGGCACTTTTGAGCGATATTTTTTTTTTTTTTTTTTTCACTGGCCATATAGCTGATGACCCGCGTGTTTAGCAGGTCACTAGGAAATCAGTGAACGATGTCGTAACCGATTTCTAGAGTATCCAGTGGAATTGTCGATATAGTTAACTATATCGCAAGTGTTCCTGGTCTCCAGTGTGTATGGGGCTTAATTGTCAGTGTATACCAAGAACATATTATCATACCTCTTTCCTTTTTTTTTAGGTGAGTGGTCTACATGAAACCGATGAAGAAGTCCTAATATGCGACTACTGCAGGGTGACCGGGACCTGGACTGTAGAATCGTCCTCAAGTCAACGATCAAAGATGGTGCACAGCAACAAGAGACCCAAGCCAGGTAATTAATGAACATCATTAATTACTGATAATATGTTTTTTGGTATCCATTTGGGGTTTGTAGACAGGTGGTAAATCATTTGATAGACAAATAGGTGGGTGGGTATACAGATGTTAAATCAAAAGATAGATAGATAGATAGATGGATGGGTGGGTAGATAGATGGTACATTTTAAGAGAGTTAGAGGGGTGGGTAGGTAGGTAGATAGATGGTAAATCATTAGATAGATCGATAGCTAGATAAATAGATGGCTGGGTAAGTCGGTAGATAGATAATTGGGTGGGTGAAGCGCAATACCTTTAAAAGATAGGTGGGTGGACACAGCATAATCATTGCGGTCATTACCATCCTCCATATACATCTCCTGCTACCTGATGTTTCCTCATATATACCCAGCCTTCTCGGGGAGAGATCCCTGTGGGAGGTAAGTATCTTCTCACAGACCAAGTTCCTAACTTGGATGTGTCTGCAGACTTGGAGCTACCCTAAAAAAATCCTTGGTGCTTGTTTATTATCTTTGGAGGTTCTAGCAGTAAAGACAAAGCTTCTCAAATGGGGATGGCCAGCCTCTTCAGCAAATTGCGCAGCTTTGTGAGGAATATGATTTGGGTAATATCAGGAGATGTGGACAGGAGCTTTATTAATGACATCAGCCAATGATAGCTATTAGGGTATATTTGTATATTTCGCTTCATATGAATGTATATGTCATTCTTCCACATTCATGAAGTATTTCGATAAATTTGTCAATATAATGCCGCATAGCCTCCTAATGCCCAGAGGGACGGGCAGTCCATCAGCCACGGGTCCCCAGAGGTTTCCCCCACAGGGGGTTTTCCCTCTCCTGAGTGCTGAAGGATGATTCTTTGTGAGTCACGAGGCTACCACCAGCTTGGCCCTCCTATAGGGTACACAGATGTTAAATCAAAAGATAGATAGGTGGGTATATACATAGATGGTAAATCATTAGATAGATATGTGGGTAGGTACATAGATGGCAAATCATTAGCATAACCCAGCACAATACATATAGATAGATATTTATATAGACAGTTAAATAGATACATACAGTAGGTAGATAATGGATCAATAATTGACCGATCCTGGAGACATAATGAATAGTTGGCAAATCATTCTTTTAATGGCCAAATCATAGCTCGATTATTTAAAAAGAAGATGCATGCATAGTGCATGTTTCTAAAGCCCTCATACACAGTTGATGAGAAATAAAAATATACCGCTCCAAGGGCACTTTTGAGCGATATTTTTTTTATTTATTTTTTCACTGGCCATATAGCTGATGACCCGCGTGTTTAGCAGGTCACTAGGAAATCAGTGAACGATGTCGTAACCGATTTCTAGAGTATCCAGTGGAATTGTCGATATAGTTAACTATATCGCAAGTGTCCCTGGTCTCCAGTGTGTATGGGGCTTAATTGTCAGTGTATACCAAGAACATATTATCATACCTCTTTCCTTTTTTTTTAGGTGAGTGGTCTACATGAAACCGATGAAGAAGTCCTAATATGCGACTACTGCAGGGTGACCGGGACCTGGACTGCAGAATCGTCCTCAAGTCAACGATCAAAGATGGTGCACAGCAACAAGAGACCCAAGCCAGGTAATTAATGAACATCATTAATTACTGATAATATGTTTTTTGGTATCCATTTGGGGTTTGTAGACAGGTGGTAAATCATTTGATAGACAAATAGGTGGGTGGGTATACAGATGTTAAATCAAAAGATAGATAGATAGATGGGTGGGTAGATAGATGGTACATTTTAAGAGAGTTAGAGGGGTGGGTAGGTAGGTAGATAGATGGTAAATCATTAGATAGATCGATAGCTAGATAAATAGATGGCTGGGTAAGTCAGTAGATAGATAATTGGGTGGGTGAAGCGCAGTACCTTTAAAAGATAGGTGGGTGGACACAGCATAATCATTGCGGTCATTACCATCCTCCATATACATCTCCTGCTACCTGATGTTTCCTCATATATACCCAGCCTTCTCGGGGAGAGATCCCTGTGGGAGGTAAGTATCTTCTCACAGACCAAGTTCCTAACTTGGATGTGTCTGCAGACTTGGAGCTACCCTAAAAAAAACCTTGGTGCTTGTTTATTATCTTTGGAGGTTCTAGCAGTAAAGACAAAGCTTCTCAAATGGGGATGGCCAGCCTCTTCAGCAAATTGCGCAGCTTTGTGAGGAATATGATTTGGGTAATATCAGGAGATGTGGACAGGAGCTTTATTAATGACATCAGCCAATGATAGCTATTAGGGTATATTTGTATATTTCGCTTCATATGAATGTATATGTCATTCTTCCACATTCATGAAGTATTTCGATAAATTTGTCAATATAATGCCCCATAGCCTCCTAATGCCCAGAGGGACGGGCAGTCCATCAGCAACGGGTCCCCAGAGGTTTCCCCCACAGGGGGTTTTCCCTCTCCTGAGTGCTGAAGGATGATTCTTTGTGAGTCACGAGGCTACCACCAGCTTGGCCCTCCTATAGGGTACACAGATGTTAAATCAAAAGATAGATAGGTGGGTATATACATAGATGGTAAATCATTAGATAGATATGTGGGTAGGTACATAGATGGCAAATCATTAGCATAACCCAGCACAATACATATAGATAGATATTTATATAGACAGTTAAATAGATACATACAGTAGGTAGATAATGGATCAATAATTGACCGATCCTGGAGACATAATGAATAGTTGGCAAATCATTCTTTTAATGGCCAAATCATAGCTCGATTATTTAAAAAGAAGATGCATACATAGTGCATGTTTCTAAAGCCCTCATACACAGTTGATGAGAAATAAAAATATACCGCTCCAAGGGCACTTTTGAGCGATATTTTTTTTATTTTTTTTTCACTGGCCATATAGCTGATGACCCGCGTGTTTAGCAGGTCACTAGGAAATCAGTGAACGATGTTGTAACCGATTTCTAGAGTATCCAGTGGAATTGTCGATATAGTTAACTATATCGCAAGTGTCCCTGGTCTCCAGTGTGTATGGGGCTTAATTGTCAGTGTATACCAAGAACATATTATCATACCTCTTTCCTTTTTTTTTAGGTGAGTGGTCTACATGAAACCGATGAAGAAGTCCTAATATGCGACTACTGCAGGGTGACCGGGACCTGGACTGCAGAATCGTCCTCAAGTCAACGATCAAAGATGGTGCACAGCAACAAGAGACCCAAGCCAGGTAATTAATGAACATCATTAATTACTGATAATATGTTTTTTGGTATCCATTTGGGGTTTGTAGACAGGTGGTAAATCATTTGATAGACAAATAGGTGGGTGGGTATACAGATGTTAAATCAAAAGATAGATAGATAGATGGATGGGTGGGTAGATAGATGGTACATTTTAAGAGAGTTAGAGGGGTGGGTAGGTAGGTAGATAGATGGTAAATCATTAGATAGATCGATAGCTAGATAAATAGATGGCTGGGTAAGTCAGTAGATAGATAATTGGGTGGGAGAAGCGCAATACCTTTAAAAGATAGGTGGGTGGACACAGCATAATCATTGCGGTCATTACCATCCTCCATATACATCTCCTGCTACCTGATGTTTCCTCATATATACCCAGCCTTCTCGGGGAGAGATCCCTGTGGGAGGTAAGTATCTTCCCACAGACCAAGTTCCTAACTTGGATGTGTCTGCAGACTTGGAGCTACCCTAAAAAAATCCTTGGTGCTTGTTTATTATCTTTGGAGGTTCTAGCAGTAAAGACAAAGCTTCTCAAATGGGGATGGCCAGCCTCTTCAGCAAATTGCGCAGCTTTGTGAGGAATATGATTTGGGTAATATCAGGAGATGTGGACAGGAGCTTTATTAATGACATCAGCCAATGATAGCTATTAGGGTATATTTGTATATTTCGCTTCATATGAATGTATATGTCATTCTTCCACATTCATGAAGTATTTCGATAAATTTGTCAATATAATGCCGCATAGCCTCCTAATGCCCAGAGGGACGGGCAGTCCATCAGCCACGGGTCCCCAGAGGTTTCCCCCACAGGGGGTTTTCCCTCTCCTGAGTGCTGAAGGATGATTCTTTGTGAGTCACGAGGCTACCACCAGCTTGGCCCTCCTATAGGGTACACAGATGTTAAATCAAAAGATAGATAGGTGGGTATATACATAGATGGTAAATCATTAGATAGATATGTGAATAGGTACATAGATGGCAAATCATTAGCATAACCCAGCACAATACATATAGATAGATATTTATATAGACAGTTAAATAGATACATACAGTAGGTAGATAATGGATCAATAATTGACCGATCCTGGAGACATAATGAATAGTTGGCAAATCATTCTTTTAATGGCCAAATCATAGCTCGATTATTTAAAAAGAAGATGCATGCATAGTGCATGTTTCTAAAGCCCTCATACACAGTTGATGAGAAATAAAAATATACCGCTCCAAGGGCACTTTTGAGCGATATTTTTTTTTTTTCACTGGCCATATAGCTGATGACCCGCGTGTTTAGCAGGTCACTAGGAAATCAGTGAACGATGTCGTAACCGATTTCTAGAGTATCCAGTGGAATTGTCGATATAGTTAACTATATCGCAAGTGTCCCTGGTCTCCAGTGTGTATGGGGCTTAATTGTCAGTGTATACCAAGAACATATTATCATACCTCTTTCCTTTTTTTTTAGGTGAGTGGTCTACATGAAACCGATGAAGAAGTCCTAATATGCGACTACTGCAGGGTGACCGGGACCTGGACTGCAGAATCGTCCTCAAGTCAACGATCAAAGATGGTGCACAGCAACAAGAGACCCAAGCCAGGTAATTAATGAACATCATTAATTACTGATAATATGTTTTTTGGTATCCATTTGGGGTTTGTAGACAGGTGGTAAATCATTTGATAGACATATAGGTGGGTGGGTATACAGATGTTAAATCAAAAGATAGATAGATAGATGGATGGGTGGGTAGATAGATGGTACATTTTAAGAGAGTTAGAGGGGTGGGTAGGTAGGTAGATAGATGGTAAATCATTAGATAGATCGATAGCTAGATAAATAGATGGCTGGGTAAGTCGGTAGATAGATAATTGGGTGGGTGAAGCGCAATACCTTTAAAAGATAGGTTGGTGGACACAGCATAATCATTGCGGTCATTACCATCCTCCATATACATCTCCTGCTACCTGATGTTTCCTCATATATACCCAGCCTTCTCGGGGAGAGATCCCTGTGGGAGGTAAGTATCTTCTCACAGACCAAGTTCCTAACTTGGATGTGTCTGCAGACTTGGAGCTACCCTAAAAAAATCCTTGGTGCTTGTTTATTATCTTTGGAGGTTCTAGCAGTAAAGACAAAGCTTCTCAAATGGGGATGGCCAGCCTCTTCAGCAAATTGCGCAGCTTTGTGAGGAATATGATTTGGGTAATATCAGGAGATGTGGACAGGAGCTTTATTAATGACATCAGCCAATGATAGCTATTAGGGTATATTTGTATATTTCGCTTCATATGAATGTATATGTCATTCTTCCACATTCATGAAGTATTTCGATAAATTTGTCAATATAATGCCGCATAGCCTCCTAATGCCCAGAGGGACGGGCAGTCCATCAGCCACGGGTCCCCAGAGGTTTCCCCCACAGGGGGTTTTCCCTCTCCTGAGTGCTGAAGGATGATTCTTTGTGAGTCACGAGGCTACCACCAGCTTGGCCCTCCTATAGGGTACACAGATGTTAAATCAAAAGATAGATAGGTGGGTATATACATAGATGGTAAATCATTAGATAGATATGTGGGTAGGTACATAGATGGCAAATCATTAGCATAACCCAGCACAATACATATAGATAGATATTTATATAGACAGTTAAATAGATACATACAGTAGGTAGATAATGGATCAATAATTGACCGATCCTGGAGACATAATGAATAGTTGGCAAATCATTCTTTTAATGGCCAAATCATAGCTCGATTATTTAAAAAGAAGATGCATGCATAGTGCATGTTTCTAAAGCCCTCATACACAGTTGATGAGAAATAAAAATATACCGCTCCAAGGGCACTTTTGAGCGATATTTTATTTTTTATTTTTTTCACTGGCCATATAGCTGATGACCCGCGTGTTTAGCAGGTCACTAGGAAATCAGTGAACGATGTCGTAACCGATTTCTAGAGTATCCAGTGGAATTGTCGATATAGTTAACTATATCGCAAGTGTTCCTGGTCTCCAGTGTGTATGGGGCTTAATTGTCAGTGTATACCAAGAACATATTATCATACCTCTTTCCTTTTTTTTAGGTGAGTGGTCTACATGAAACCGATGAAGAAGTCCTAATATGCGACTACTGCAGGGTGACCGGGACCTGGACTGCAGAATCGTCCTCAAGTCAACGATCAAAGATGGTGCACAGCAACAAGAGACCCAAGCCAGGTAATTAATGAACATCATTAATTACTGATAATATGTTTTTTGGTATCCATTTGGGGTTTGTAGACAGGTGGTAAATCATTTGATAGACAAATAGGTGGGTGGGTATACAGATGTTAAATCTAAAGATAGATAGATAGATAGATGGATGGGTGGGTAGATAGATGGTACATTTTAAGA
Source organism: Crinia signifera (assembly GCF_055691185.1). Taxonomy (NCBI): domain Eukaryota; kingdom Metazoa; phylum Chordata; class Amphibia; order Anura; family Myobatrachidae; genus Crinia; species Crinia signifera. The sequence goes on from NC_139222.1 coordinate 41,846,619, forward strand.
GAGTTAGAGGGGTGGGTAGGTAGGTAGATAGATGGTAAATCATTAGATAGATCGATAGCTAGATAAATAGATGGCTGGGTAAGTCGGTAGATAGATAATTGGGTGGGTGAAGCGCAATACCTTTAAAAGATAGGTGGGTGGACACAGCATAATCATTGCGGTCATTACCATCCTCCATATACATCTCCTGCTACCTGATGTTTCCTCATATATACCCAGCCTTCTCGGGGAGAGATCCCTGTGGGAGGTAAGTATCTTCTCACAGACCAAGTTCCTAACTTGGATGTGTCTGCAGACTTGGAGCTACCCTAAAAAAATCCTTGGTGCTTGTTTATTATCTTTGGAGGTTCTAGCAGTAAAGACAAAGCTTCTCAAATGGGGATGGCCAGCCTCTTCAGCAAATTGCGCAGCTTTGTGAGGAATATGATTTGGGTAATATCAGGAGATGTGGACAGGAGCTTTATTAATGACATCAGCCAATGATAGCTATTAGGGTATATTTGTATATTTCGCTTCATATGAATGTATATGTCATTCTTCCACATTCATGAAGTATTTCGATAAATTTGTCAATATAATGCCGCATAGCCTCCTAATGCCCAGAGGGACGGGCAGTCCATCAGCCACGGGTCCCCAGAGGTTTCCCCCACAGGGGGTTTTCCCTCTCCTGAGTGCTGAAGGATGATTCTTTGTGAGTCACGAGGCTACCACCAGCTTGGCCCTCCTATAGGGTACACAGATGTTAAATCAAAAGATAGATAGGTGGGTATATACATAGATGGTAAATCATTAGATAGATATGTGAATAGGTACATAGATGGCAAATCATTAGCATAACCCAGCACAATACATATAGATAGATATTTATATAGACAGTTAAATAGATACATACAGTAGGTAGATAATGGATCAATAATTGACCGATCCTGGAGACATAATGAATAGTTGGCAAATCATTCTTTTAATGGCCAAATCATAGCTCGATTATTTAAAAAGAAGATGCATGCATAGTGCATGTTTCTAAAGCCCTCATACACAGTTGATGAGAAATAAAAATATACCGCTCCAAGGGCACTTTTGAGCGATATTTTTTTTATTTTTTTTTTCACTGGCCATATAGCTGATGACCCGCGTGTTTAGCAGGTCACTAGGAAATCAGTGAACGATGTCGTAACCGATTTCTAGAGTATCCAGTGGAATTGTCGATATAGTTAACTATATTGCAAGTGTCCCTGGTCTCCAGTGTGTATGGGGCTTAATTGTCAGTGTATACCAAGAACATATTATCATACCTCTTTCCTTTTTTTTTAGGTGAGTGGTCTACATGAAACCGATGAAGAAGTCCTAATATGCGACTACTGCAGGGTGACCGGGACCTGGACTGCAGAATCGTCCTCAAGTCAACGATCAAAGATGGTGCACAGCAACAAGAGACCCAAGCCAGGTAATTAATGAACATCATTAATTACTGATAATATGTTTTTTGGTATCCATTTGGGGTTTGTAGACAGGTGGTAAATCATTTGATAGACAAATAGGTGGGTGGGTATACAGATGTTAAATCAAAAGATAGATAGATAGATGGATGGGTGGGTAGATAGATGGTACATTTTAAGAGAGTTAGAGGGGTGGGTAGGTAGGTAGATAGATGGTAAATCATTAGATAGATCGATAGCTAGATAAATAGATGGCTGGGTAAGTCAGTAGATAGATAATTGGGTGGGTGAAGCGCAATACCTTTAAAAGATAGGTGGGTGGACACAGCATAATCATTGCGGTCATTACCATCCTCCATATACATCTCCTGCTACCTGATGTTTCCTCATATATACCCAGCCTTCTCGGGGAGAGATCCCTGTGGGAGGTAAGTATCTTCTCACAGACCAAGTTCCTAACTTGGATGTGTCTGCAGACTTGGAGCTACCCTAAAAAAATCCTTGGTGCTTGTTTATTATCTTTGGAGGTTCTAGCAGTAAAGACAAAGCTTCTCAAATGGGGATGGCTAGCCTCTTCAGCAAATTGCGCAGCTTTGTGAGGAATATGATTTGGGTAATATCAGGAGATGTGGACAGGAGCTTTATTAATGACATCAGCCAATGATAGCTATTAGGGTATATTTGTATATTTCGCTTCATATGAATGTATATGTCATTCTTCCACATTCATGAAGTATTTCGATAAATTTGTCAATATAATGCCGCATAGCCTCCTAATGCCCAGAGGGACGGGCAGTCCATCAGCCACGGGTCCCCAGAGGTTTCCCCCACAGGGGGTTTTCCCTCTCCTGAGTGCTGAAGGATGATTCTTTGTGAGTCACGAGGCTACCACCAGCTTGGCCCTCCTATAGGGTACACAGATGTTAAATCAAAAGATAGATAGGTGGGTATATACATAGATGGTAAATCATTAGATAGATATGTGAATAGGTACATAGATGGCAAATCATTAGCATAACCCAGCACAATACATATAGATAGATATTTATATAGACAGTTAAATAGATACATACAGTAGGTAGATAATGGATCAATAATTGACCGATCCTGGAGACATAATGAATAGTTGGCAAATCATTCTTTTAATGGCCAAATCATAGCTCGATTATTTAAAAAGAAGATGCATGCATAGTGCATGTTTCTAAAGCCCTCATACACAGTTGATGAGAAATAAAAATATACCGCTCCAAGGGCACTTTTGAGCGATATTTTTTTTTTTCACTGGCCATATAGCTGATGACCCGCGTGTTTAGCAGGTCACTAGGAAATCAGTGAACGATGTCGTAACCGATTTCTAGAGTATCCAGTGGAATTGTCGATATAGTTAACTATACCGCAAGTGTCCCTGGTCTCCAGTGTGTATGGGGCTTAATTGTCAGTGTATACCAAGAACATATTATCATACCTCTTTCCTTTTTTTTTAGGTGAGTGGTCTACATGAAACCGATGAAGAAGTCCTAATATGCGACTACTGCAGGGTGACCGGGACCTGGACTGCAGAATCGTCCTCAAGTCAACGATCAAAGATGGTGCACAGCAACAAGAGACCCAAGCCAGGTAATTAATAAACATCATTAATTACTGATAATATGTTTTTTGGTATCCATTTGGGGTTTGTAGACAGGTGGTAAATCATTTGATAGACAAATAGGTGGGTGGGTATACAGATGTTAAATCAAAAGATAGATAGATAGATAGATAGATAGATGGATGGGTGGGTAGATAGATGGTACATTTTAAGAGAGTTAGAGGGGTGGGTAGGTAGGTAGATAGATGGTAAATCATTAGATAGATCGATAGCTAGATAAATAGATGGCTGGGTAAGTCGGTAGATAGATAATTGGGTGGGTGAAGCGCAATACCTTTAAAAGATAGGTGGGTGGACACAGCATAATCATTGCGGTCATTACCATCCTCCATATACATCTCCTGCTACCTGATGTTTCCTCATATATACCCAGCCTTCTCGGGGAGAGATCCCTGTGGGAGGTAAGTATCTTGTCACAGACCAAGTTCCTAACTTGGATGTGTCTGCAGACTTGGAGCTACCCTAAAAAAATCCTTGGTGCTTGTTTATTATCTTTGGAGGTTCTAGCAGTAAAGACAAAGCTTCTCAAACGGGGATGGCCAGCCTCTTCAGCAAATTGCGCAGCTTTGTGAGGAATATGATTTGGGTAATATCAGGAGATGTGGACAGGAGCTTTATTAATGACATCAGCCAATGATAGCTATTAGGGTATATTTGTATATTTCGCTTCATATGAATGTATATGTCATTCTTCCACATTCATGAAGTATTTCGATAAATTTGTCAATATAATGCCGCATAGCCTCCTAATGCCCAGAGGGACGGGCAGTCCATCAGCCACGGGTCCCCAGAGGTTTCCCCCACAGGGGGTTTTCCCTCTCCTAAGTGCTTAAGGATGATTCTTTGTGAGTCACGAGGCTACCACCAGCTTGGCCCTCCTATAGGGTAAACAGATGTTAAATCAAAAGATAGATAAGTGGGTATATACATAGATGGTAAATCATTAGATAGATATGTGGGTAGGTACATAGATGGCAAATCATTAGCATAACCCAGCACAATACATATAGATAGATATTTATATAGACAGTTAAATAGATACATACAGTAGGTAGATAATGGATCAATAATTGACCGATCCTGGAGACATAATGAATAGTTGGCAAATCATTCTTTTAATGGCCAAATCATAGCTCGATTATTTAAAAAGAAGATGCATGCATAGTGCATGTTTCTAAAGCCCTCATACACAGTTGATGAGAAATAAAAATATACCGCTCCAAGGGCACATTTGAGCGATATTTTTTTTTTTTTTTCACTGGCCATATAGCTGATGACCCGCGTGTTTAGCAGGTCACTAGGAAATCAGTGAACGATGTCGTAACCGATTTCTAGAGTATCCAGTGGAATTGTCGATATAGTTAACTATATCGCAAGTGTCCCTGGTCTCCAGTGTGTATGGGGCTTAATTGTCAGTGTATACCAAGAACATATTATCATACCTCTTTCCTTTTTTTTTAGGTGAGTGGTCTACATGAAACCGATGAAGAAGTCCTAATATGCGACTACTGCAGGGTGACCGGGACCTGGACTGCAGAATCGTCCTCAAGTCAACGATCAAAGATGGTGCACAGCAACAAGAGACCCAAGCCAGGTAATTAATGAACATCATTAATTACTGATAATATGTTTTTTGGTATCCATTTGGGGTTTGTAGACAGGTGGTAAATCATTTGATAGACAAATAGGTGGGTGGGTATACAGATGTTAAATCAAAAGATAGATAGATAGATGGATGGGTGGGTAGATAGATGGTACATTTTAAGAGAGTTAGAGGGGTGGGTAGGTAGGTAGATAGATGGTAAATCATTAGATAGATCGATAGCTAGATAAATAGATGGCTGGGTAAGTCGGTAGATAGATAATTGGGTGGGTGAAGCGCAATACCTTTAAAAGATAGGTGGGTGGACACAGCATAATCATTGCAGTCATTACCATCCTCCATATACATCTCCTGCTACCTGATGTTTCCTCATATATACCCAGCCTTCTCGGGGAGAGATCCCTGTGGGAGGTAAGTATCTTCTCACAGACCAAGTTCCTAACTTGGATGTGTCTGCAGACTTGGAGCTACCCTAAAAAAATCCTTGGTGCTTGTTTATTATCTTTGGAGGTTCTAGCAGTAAAGACAAAGCTTCTCAAATGGGGATGGCCAGCCTCTTCAGCAAATTGCGCAGCTTTGTGAGGAATATGATTTGGGTAATATCAGGAGATGTGGACAGGAGCTTTATTAATGACATCAGCCAATGATAGCTATTAGGGTATATTTGTATATTTCGCTTCATATGAATGTATATGTCATTCTTCCACATTCATGAAGTATTTCGATAAATTTGTCAATATAATGCCGCATAGCCTCCTAATGCCCAGAGGGACGGGCAGTCCATCAGCCACGGGTCCCCAGAGGTTTCCCCCACAGGGGGTTTTCCCTCTCCTGAGTGCTGAAGGATGATTCTTTGTGAGTCACGAGGCTACCACCGGCTTGGCCCTCCTATAGGGTACACAGATGTTAAATCAAAAGATAGATAGGTGGGTATATACATAGATGGTAAATCATTAGATAGATATGTGGGTAGGTACATAGATGGCAAATCATTAGCATAACCCAGCACAATACATATAGATAGATATTTATATAGACAGTTAAATAGATACATACAGTAGGTAGATAATGGATCAATAATTGACCGATCCTGGAGACATAATGAATAGTTGGCAAATCATTCTTTTAATGGCCAAATCATAGCTCGATTATTTAAAAAGAAGATGCATGCATAGTGCATGTTTCTAAAGCCCTCATACACAGTTGATGAGAAATAAAAATATACCGCTCCAATGGCACTTTTGAGCGATATTTTTTTTTTTTTTTTTTTCACTGGCCATATAGCTGATGACCCGCGTGTTTAGCAGGTCACTAGGAAATCAGTGAACGATGTCGTAACCGATTTCTAGAGTATCCAGTGGAATTGTCGATATAGTTAACTATATCGCAAGTGTCCCTGGTCTCCAGTGTGTATGGGGCTTAATTGTCAGTGTATACCAAGAACATATTATCATACCTCTTTCCTTTTTTTTTAGGTGAGTGGTCTACATGAAACCGATGAAGAAGTCCTAATATGCGACTACTGCAGGGTGACCGGGACCTGGACTGCAGAATCGTCCTCAAGTCAACGGTCAAAGATGGTGCACAAGCAACAAGAGACCCAAGCCAGGTAATTAATGAACATCATTAATTACTGATAATATGTTTTTTGGTATCCATTTGGGGTTTGTAGACAGGTGGTAAATCATTTGATAGACAAATAGGTGGGTGGGTATACAGATGTTAAATCAAAAGATAGATAGATAGATGGATGGGTGGGTAGATAGATGGTACATTTTAAGAGAGTTAGAGGGGTGGGTAGGTAGGTAGATAGATGGTAAATCATTAGATAGATCGATAGCTAGATAAATAGATGGCTGGGTAAGTCGGTAGATAGATAATTGGGTGGGTGAAGCGCAATACCTTTAAAAGATAGGTGGGTGGACACAGCATAATCATTGCGGTCATTACCATCCTCCATATACATCTCCTGCTACCTGATGTTTCCTCATATATACCCAGCCTTCTCGGGGAGAGATCCCTGTGGGAGGTAAGTATCTTCTCACAGACCAAGTTCCTAACTTGGATGTGTCTGCAGACTTGGAGCTACCCTAAAAAAATCCTTGGTGCTTGTTTATTATCTTTGGAGGTTCTAGCAGTAAAGACAAAGCTTCTCAAATGGGGATGGCCAGCCTCTTCAGCAAATTGCGCAGCTTTGTGAGGAATATGATTTGGGTAATATCAGGAGATGTGGACAGGAGCTTTATTAATGACATCAGCCAATGATAGCTATTAGGGTATATTTGTATATTTCGCTTCATATGAATGTATATGTCATTCTTCCACATTCATGAAGTATTTCGATAAATTTGTCAATATAATGCCGCATAGCCTCCTAATGCCCAGAGGGACGGGCAGTCCATCAGCCACGGGTCCCCAGAGGTTTCCCCCACAGGGGGTTTTCCCTCTCCTGAGTGCTGAAGGATGATTCTTTGTGAGTCACGAGGCTACCACCAGCTTGGCCCTCCTATAGGGTACACAGATGTTAAATCAAAAGATAGATAGGTGGGTATATACATAGATGGTAAATCATTAGATAGATATGTGAATAGGTACATAGATGGCAAATCATTAGCATAACCCAGCACAATACATATAGATAGATATTTATATAGACAGTTAAATAGATACATACAGTATGTAGATAATGGATCAATAATTGACCGATCCTGGAGACATAATGAATAGTTGGCAAATCATTCTTTTAATGGCCAAATCATAGCTCGATTATTTAAAAAGAAGATGCATGCATAGTGCATGTTTCTAAAGCCCTCATACACAGTTGATGAGAAATAAAAATATACCGCTCCAAGGGCACTTTTGAGCGATATTTTTTTTTTTTTTTTTCACTGGCCATATAGCTGATGACCCGCGTGTTTAGCAGGTCACTAGGAAATCAGTGAACGATGTCGTAACCGATTTCTAGAGTATCCAGTGGAATTGTCGATATAGTTAACTATATCGCAAGTGTTCCTGGTCTCCAGTGTGTATGGGGCTTAATTGTCAGTGTATACCAAGAACATATTATCATACCTCTTTCCTTTTTTTTTAGGTGAGTGGTCTACATGAAACCGATGAAGAAGTCCTAATATGCGACTACTGCAAGGTGACCGGGACCTGGACTGCAGAATCGTCCTCAAGTCAACGATCAAAGATGGTGCACAGCAACAAGAGACCCAAGCCAGGTAATTAATGAACATCATTAATTACTGATAATATGTTTTTTGGTATCCATTTGGGGTTTGTAGACAGGTGGTAAATCATTTGATAGACAAATAGGTGGGTGGGTATACAGATGTTAAATCAAAAGATAGATAGATAGATGGATGGGTGGGTAGATAGATGGTACATTTTAAGAGAGTTAGAGGGGTGGGTAGGTAGGTAGATAGATGGTAAATCATTAGATAGATCGATAGCTAGATAAATAGATGGCTGGGTAAGTCGGTAGATAGATAATTGGGTGGGTGAAGCGCAATACCTTTAAAAGATAGGTGGGTGGACACAGCATAATCATTGCGGTCATTACCATCCTCCATATACATCTCCTGCTACCTGATGTTTCTTCATATATACCCAGCCTTCTCGGGGAGAGATCCCTGTGGGAGGTAAGTATCTTCTCACAGACCAAGTTCCTAACTTGGATGTGTCTGCAGACTTGGAGCTACCCTAAAAAAATCCTTGGTGCTTGTTTATTATCTTTGGAGGTTCTAGCAGTAAAGACAAAGCTTCTCAAATGGGGATGGCCAGCCTCTTCAGCAAATTGCGCAGCTTTGTGAGGAATATGATTTGGGTAATATCAGGAGATGTGGACAGGAGCTTTATTAATGACATCAGCCAATGATAGCTATTAGGGTATATTTGTATATTTCGCTTCATATGAATGTATATGTCATTCTTCCACATTCATGAAGTATTTCGATAAATTTGTCAATATAATGCCGCATAGCCTCCTAATGCCCAGAGGGACGGGCAGTCCATCAGCCACGGGTCCCCAGAGGTTTCCCCCACAGGGGGTTTTCCCTCTCCTGAGTGCTGAAGGATGATTCTTTGTGAGTCACGAGGCTACCACCGGCTTGGCCCTCCTATAGGGTACACAGATGTTAAATCAAAAGATAGATAGGTGGGTATATACATAGATGGTAAATCATTAGATAGATATGTGGGTAGGTACATAGATGGCAAATCATTAGCATAACCCAGCACAATACATATAGATAGATATTTATATAGACAGTTAAATAGATACATACAGTAGGTAGATAATGGATCAATAATTGACCGATCCTGGAGACATAATGAATAGTTGGCAAATCATTCTTTTAATGGCCAAATCATAGCTCGATTATTTAAAAAGAAGATGCATGCATAGTGCATGTTTCTAAAGCCCTCATACACAGTTGATGAGAAATAAAAATATACCGCTCCAATGGCACTTTTGAGCGATATTTTTTTTTTTTTTTTTTTCACTGGCCATATAGCTGATGACCCGCGTGTTTAGCAGGTCACTAGGAAATCAGTGAACGATGTCGTAACCGATTTCTAGAGTATCCAGTGGAATTGTCGATATAGTTAACTATATCGCAAGTGTCCCTGGTCTCCAGTGTGTATGGGGCTTAATTGTCAGTGTATACCAAGAACATATTATCATACCTCTTTCCTTTTTTTTTAGGTGAGTGGTCTACATGAAACCGATGAAGAAGTCCTAATATGCGACTACTGCAGGGTGACCGGGACCTGGACTGCAGAATCGTCCTCAAGTCAACGATCAAAGATGGTGCACAAGCAACAAGAGACCCAAGCCAGGTAATTAATGAACATCATTAATTACTGATAATATGTTTTTTGGTATCCATTTGGGGTTTGTAGACAGGTGGTAAATCATTTGATAGACAAATAGGTGGGTGGGTATACAGATGTTAAATCAAAAGATAGATAGATAGATGGATGGGTGGGTAGATAGATGGTACATTTTAAGAGAGTTAGAGGGGTGGGTAGGTAGGTAGATAGATGGTAAATCATTAGATAGATCGATAGCTAGATAAATAGATGGCTGGGTAAGTCGGTAGATAGATAATTGGGTGGGTGAAGCGCAATACCTTTAAAAGATAGGTGGGTGGACACAGCATAATCATTGCGGTCATTACCATCCTCCATATACATCTCCTGCTACCTGATGTTTCCTCATATATACCCAGCCTTCTCGGGGAGAGATCCCTGTGGGAGGTAAGTATCTTCTCACAGACCAAGTTCCTAACTTGGATGTGTCTGCAGACTTGGAGCTACCCTAAAAAAATCCTTGGTGCTTGTTTATTATCTTTGGAGGTTCTAGCAGTAAAGACAAAGCTTCTCAAATGGGGATGGCCAGCCTCTTCAGCAAATTGCGCAGCTTTGTGAGGAATATGATTTGGGTAATATCAGGAGATGTGGACAGGAGCTTTATTAATGACATCAGCCAATGATAGCTATTAGGGTATATTTGTATATTTCGCTTCATATGAATGTATATGTCATTCTTCCACATTCATGAAGTATTTCGATAAATTTGTCAATATAATGCCGCATAGCCTCCTAATGCCCAGAGGGACGGGCAGTCCATCAGCCACGGGTCCCCAGAGGTTTCCCCCACAGGGGGTTTTCCCTCTCCTGAGTGCTGAAGGATGATTCTTTGTGAGTCACGAGGCTACCACCAGCTTGGCCCTCCTATAGGGTACACAGATGTTAAATCAAAAGATAGATAGGTGGGTATATACATAGATGGTAAATCATTAGATAGATATGTGAATAGGTACATAGATGGCAAATCATTAGCATAACCCAGCACAATACATATATATAGATATTTATATAGACAGTTAAATAGATACATACAGTAGGTAGATAATGGATCAATAATTGACCGATCCTGGAGACATAATGAATAGTTGGCAAATCATTCTTTTAATGGCCAAATCATAGCTCGATTATTTAAAAAGAAGATGCATGCATAGTGCATGTTTCTAAAGCCCTCATACACAGTTGATGAGAAATAAAAATATACCGCTCCAAGGGCACTTTTGAGCGATATTTTTTTTTTTTCACTGGCCATATAGCTGATGACCCGCGTGTTTAGCAGGTCACTAGGAAATCAGTGAACGATGTCGTAACCGATTTCTAGAGTATCCAGTGGAATTGTCGATATAGTTAACTTTATCGCAAGTGTCCCTGGTCTCCAGTGTGTATGGGGCTTAATTGTCAGTGTATACCAAGAACATATTATCATACCTCTTTCCTTTTTTTTTAGGTGAGTGGTCTACATGAAACCGATGAAGAAGTCCTAATATGCGACTACTGCAGGGTGACCGGGACCTGGACTGCAGAATCGTCCTCAAGTCAACGATCAAAGATGGTGCACAGCAACAAGAGACCCAAGCCAGGTAATTAATGAACATCATTAATTACTGATAATATGTTTTTTGGTATCCATTTGGGGTTTGTAGACAGGTGGTAAATCATTTGATAGACAAATAGGTGGGTGGGTATACAGATGTTAAATCAAAAGATAGATAGATAGATAGATGGATGGGTGGGTAGATAGATGGTACATTTTAAGAGAGTTAGAGGGGTGGGTAGGTAGGTAGATAGATGGTAAATCATTAGATAGATCGATAGCTAGATAAATAGATGGCTGGGTAAGTCGGTATATAGATTATTGGGTGGGTGAAGCGCAATACCTTTAAAAGATAGGTGGGTGGACACAGCATAATCATTGCGGTCATTACCATCCTCCATATACATCTCCTGCTACCTGATGTTTCCTCATATATACCCAGCCTTCTCGGGGAGAGATCCCTGTGGGAGGTAAGTATCTTCTCACAGACCAAGTTCCTAACTTGGATGTGTCTGCAGACTTGGAGCTACCCTAAAAAAATCCTTGGTGCTTGTTTATTATCTTTGGAGGTTCTAGCAGTAAAGACAAAGCTTCTCAAATGGGGATGGCCAGCCTCTTCAGCAAATTGCGCAGCTTTGTGAGGAATATGATTTGGGTAATATCAGGAGATGTGGACAGGAGCTTTATTAATGACATCAGCCAATGATAGCTATTAGGGTATATTTGTATATTTCGCTTCATATGAATGTATATGTCATTCTTCCACATTCATGAAGTATTTCGATAAATTTGTCAATATAATGCCGCATAGCCTCCTAATGCCCAGAGGGACGGGCAGTCCATCAGCCACGGGTCCCCAGAGGTTTCCCCCACAGGGGGTTTTCCCTCTCCTGAGTGCTGAAGGATGATTCTTTGTGAGTCACGAGGCTACCACCAGCTTGGCCCTCCTATAGGGTACACAGATGTTAAATCAAAAGATAGATAGGTGGGTATATACATAGATGGTAAATCATTAGATAGATATGTGGGTAGGTACATAGATGGCAAATCATTAGCATAACCCAGCACAATACATATAGATAGATATTTATATAGACAGTTAAATAGATACATACAGTAGGTAGATAATGGATCAATAATTGACCGATCCTGGAGACATAATGAATAGTTGGCAAATCATTCTTTTAATGGCCAAATCATAGCTCGATTATTTAAAAAGAAGATGCATGCATAGTGCATGTTTCTAAAGCCCTCATACACAGTTGATGAGAAATAAAAATATACCGCTCCAAGGGCACTTTTGAGCGATATTTTTTTTATTTTTTTTTCCACTGGCCATATAGCTGATGACCCGCGTGTTTAGCAGGTCACTAGGAAATCAGTGAACGATGTCGTAACCGATTTCTAGAGTATCCAGTGGAATTGTCGATATAGTTAACTATATCGCAAGTGTCCCTGGTCTCCAGTGTGTATGGGGCTTAATTGTCAGTGTATACCAAGAACATATTATCATACCTCTTTCCTTTTTTTTTAGGTGAGTGGTCTACATGAAACCGATGAAGAAGTCCTAATATGCGACTACTGCAGGGTGACCGGGACCTGGACTGCAGAATCGTCCTCAAGTCAACGATCAAAGATGGTGCACAGCAACAAGAGACCCAAGCCAGGTAATTAATGAACATCATTAATTACTGATAATATGTTTTTTGGTATCCATTTGGGGTTTGTAGACAGGTGGTAAATCATTTGATAGACAAATAGGTGGGTGGGTATACAGATGTTAAATCAAAAGATAGATAGATAGATGGATGGGTGGGTAGATAGATGGTACATTTTAAGAGAGTTAGAGGGGTGGGTAGGTAGGTAGATAGATGGTAAATCATTAGATAGATCGATAGCTAGATAAATAGATGGCTGGGTAAGTCAGTAGATAGATAATTGGGTGGGTGAAGCGCAATACCTTTAAAAGATAGGTGGGTGGACACAGCATAATCATTGCGGTCATTACCATCCTCCATATACATCTCCTGCTACCTGATGTTTCCTCATATATACCCAGCCTTCTCGGGGAGAGATCCCTGTGGGAGGTAAGTATCTTCTCACAGACCAAGTTCCTAACTTGGATGTGTCTGCAGACTTGGAGCTACCCTAAAAAAATCCTTGGTGCTTGTTTATTATCTTTGGAGGTTCTAGCAGTAAAGACAAAGCTTCTCAAATGGGGATGGCCAGCCTCTTCAGCAAATTGCGCAGCTTTGTGAGGAATATGATTTGGGTAATATCAGGAGATGTGGACAGGAGCTTTATTAATGACATCAGCCAATGATAGCTATTAGGGTATATTTGTATATTTCGCTTCATATGAATGTATATGTCATTCTTCCACATTCATGAAGTATTTCGATAAATTTGTCAATATAATGCCGCATAGCCTCCTAATGCCCAGAGGGACGGGCAGTCCATCAGCCACGGGTCCCCAGAGGTTTCCCCCACAGGGGGTTTTCCCTCTCCTGAGTGCTGAAGGATGATTCTTTGTGAGTCACGAGGCTACCACCAGCTTGGCCCTCCTATAGGGTACACAGATGTTAAATCAAAAGATAGATAGGTGGGTATATACATAGATGGTAAATCATTAGATAGATATGTGGGTAGGTACATAGATGGCAAATCATTAGCATAACCCAGCACAATACATATAGATAGATATTTATATAGACAGTTAAATAGATACATACAGTAGGTAGATAATGGATCAATAATTGACCGATCCTGGAGACATAATGAATAGTTGGCAAATCATTCTTTTAATGGCCAAATCATAGCTCGATTATTTAAAAAGAAGATGCATGCATAGTGCATGTTTCTAAAGCCCTCATACACAGTTGATGAGAAATAAAAATATACCGCTCCAAGGGCACTTTTGAGCGATATTTTTTTTTTTTCACTGGCCATATAGCTGATGACCCGCGTGTTTAGCAGGTCACTAGGAAATCAGTGAACGATGTCGTAACCGATTTCTAGAGTATCCAGTGGAATTGTCGATATAGTTAACTATATCGCAAGTGTCCCTGGTCTCCAGTGTGTATGGGGCTTAATTGTCAGTGTATACCAAGAACATATTATCATACCTCTTTCCTTTTTTTTTAGGTGAGTGGTCTACATGAAACCGATGAAGAAGTCCTAATATGCGACTACTGCAGGGTGACCGGGACCTGGACTGCAGAATCGTCCTCAAGTCAACGATCAAAGATGGTGCACAGCAAAAAGAGACCCAAGCCAGGTAATTAATGAACATCATTAATTACTGATAATATGTTTTTTGGTATCCATTTGGGGTTTGTAGACAGGTGGTAAATCATTTGATAGACATATAGGTGGGTGGGTATACAGATGTTAAATCAAAAGATAGATAGATGGATGGGTGGGTAGATAGATGGTACATTTTAAGAGAGTTAGAGGGGTGGGTAGGTAGGTAGATAGATGGTAAATCATTAGATAGATCGATAGCTAGATAAATAGATGGCTGGGTAAGTCGGTAGATAGATAATTGGGTGGGTGAAGCGCAATACCTTTAAAAGATAGGTTGGTGGACACAGCATAATCATTGCGGTCATTACCATCCTCCATATACATCTCCTGCTACCTGATGTTTCCTCATATATACCCAGCCTTCTCGGGGAGAGATCCCTGTGGGAGGTAAGTATCTTCTCACAGACCAAGTTCCTAACTTGGATGTGTCTGCAGACTTGGAGCTACCCTAAAAAAATCCTTGGTGCTTGTTTATTATCTTTGGAGGTTCTAGCAGTAAAGACAAAGCTTCTCAAATGGGGATGGCCAGCCTCTTCAGCAAATTGCGCAGCTTTGTGAGGAATAGGATTTGGGTAATATCAGGAGATGTGGACAGGAGCTTTATTAATGACATCAGCCAATGATAGCTATTAGGGTATATTTGTATATTTCGCTTCATATGAATGTATATGTCATTCTTCCACATTCATGAAGTATTTCGATAAATTTGTCAATATAATGCCGCATAGCCTCCTAATGCCCAGAGGGACGGGCAGTCCATCAGCCACGGGTCCCCAGAGGTTTCCCCCACAGGGGGTTTTCCCTCTCCTGAGTGCTGAAGGATGATTCTTTGTGAGTCACGAGGCTACCACCAGCTTGGCCCTCCTATAGGGTACACAGATGTTAAATCAAAAGATAGATAGGTGGGTATATACATAGATGGTAAATCATTAAATAGATATGTGGGTAGGTACATAGATGGCAAATCATTAGCATAACCCAGCACAATACATATAGATAGATATTTATATAGACAGGTAAATAGATACATACAGTAGGTAGATAATGGATCAATAATTGACCGATCCTGGAGACATAATGAATAGTTGGCAAATCATTCTTTTAATGGCCAAATCATAGCTCGATTATTTAAAAAGAAGATGCATGCATAGTGCATGTTTCTAAAGCCCTCATACACAGTTGATGAGAAATAAAAATATACCGCTCCAAGGGCACTTTTGAGCGATATTTTTTTTTTTTTTTTCACTGGCCATATAGCTGATGACCCGCGTGTTTAGCAGGTCACTAGGAAATCAGTGAACGATGTCGTAACCGATTTCTAGAGTATCCAGTGGAATTGTCGATATAGTTAACTATATCGCAAGTGTCCCTGGTCTCCAGTGTGTATGGGGCTTAATTGTCAGTGTATACCAAGAACATATTATCATACCTCTTTCCTTTTTTTTTTAGGTGAGTGGTCTACATGAAACCGATGAAGAAGTCCTAATATGCGACTACTGCAGGGTGACCGGGACCTGGACTGCAGAATCGTCCTCAAGTCAACGATCAAAGATGGTGCACAGCAACAAGAGACCCAAGCCAGGTAATTAATGAACATCATTAATTACTGATAATATGTTTTTTGGTATCCATTTGGGGTTTGTAGACAGGTGGTAAATCATTTGATAGACAAATAGGTGGGTGGGTATACAGATGTTAAATCAAAAGATAGATAGATAGATAGATGGATGGGTGGGTAGATAGATGGTACATTTTAAGAGAGTTAGAGGGGTGGGTAGGTAGGTAGATAGATGGTAAATCATTAGATAGATCGATAGCTAGATAAATAGATGGCTGGGTAAGTCGGTAGATAGATAATTGGGTGGGTGAAGCGCAATACCTTTAAAAGATAGGTTGGTGGACACAGCATAATCATTGCGGTCATTACCATCCTCCATATACATCTCCTGCTACCTGATGTTTCCTCATATATACCCAGCCTTCTCGGGGAGAGATCCCTGTGGGAGGTAAGTATCTTCTCACAGACCAAGTTCCTAACTTGGATGTGTCTGCAGACTTGGAGCTACCCTAAAAAAATCCTTGGTGCTTGTTTATTATCTTTGGAGGTTCTAGCAGTAAAGACAAAGCTTCTCAAATGGGGATGGCCAGCCTCTTCAGCAAATTGCGCAGCTTTGTGAGGAATATGATTTGGGTAATATCAGGAGATGTGGACAGGAGCTTTATTAATGACATCAGCCAATGATAGCTATTAGGGTATATTTGTATATTTCGCTTCATATGAATGTATATGTCATTCTTCCACATTCATGAAGTATTTCGATAAATTTGTCAATATAATGCCGCATAGCCTCCTAATGCCCAGAGGGACGGGCAGTCCATCAGCCACGGGTCCCCAGAGGTTTCCCCCACAGGGGGTTTTCCCTCTCCTGAGTGCTGAAGGATGATTCTTTGTGAGTCACGAGGCTACCACCAGCTTGGCCCTCCTATAGGGTACACAGATGTTAAATCAAAAGATAGATAGGTGGGTATATACATAGATGGTAAATCATTAGATAGATATGTGGGTAGGTACATAGATGGCAAATCATTAGCATAACCCAGCACAATACATATAGATAGATATTTATATAGACAGTTAAATAGATACATACAGTAGGTAGATAATGGATCAATAATTGACCGATCCTGGAGACATAATGAATAGTTGGCAAATCATTCTTTTAATGGCCAAATCATAGCTCGATTATTTAAAAAGAAGATGCATGCATAGTGCATGTTTCTAAAGCCCTCATACACAGTTGATGAGAAATAAAAATATACCGCTCCAAGGGCACTTTTGAGCGATATTTTTTTTTTTTTTTTTCCACTGGCCATATAGCTGATGACCCGCGTGTTTAGCAGGTCACTAGGAAATCAGTGAACGATGTCGTAACCGATTTCTAGAGTATCCAGTGGAATTGTCGATATAGTTAACTATATCGCAAGTGTCCCTGGTCTCCAGTGTGTATGGGGCTTAATTGTCAGTGTATACCAAGAACATATTATCATACCTCTTTCCTTTTTTTTTAGGTGAGTGGTCTACATGAAACCGATGAAGAAGTCCTAATATGCGACTACTGCAGGGTGACCGGGACCTGGACTGCAGAATCGTCCTCAAGTCAACGATCAAAGATGGTGCACAGCAACAAGAGACCCAAGCCAGGTAATTAATGAACATCATTAATTACTGATAATATGTTTTTTGGTATCCATTTGGGGTTTGTAGACAGGTGGTAAATCATTTGATAGACAAATAGGTGGGTGGGTATACAGATGTTAAATCAAAAGATAGATAGATGGATGGGTGGGTAGATAGATGGTACATTTTAAGAGAGTTAGAGGGGTGGGTAGGTAGGTAGATAGATGGTAAATCATTAGATAGATCGATAGCTAGATAAATAGATGGCTGGGTAAGTCAGTAGATAGATAATTGGGTGGGTGAAGCGCAATACCTTTAAAAGATAGGTGGGTGGACACAGCATAATCATTGCGGTCATTACCATCCTCCATATACATCTCCTGCTACCTGATGTTTCCTCATATATACCCAGCCTTCTCGGGGAGAGATCCCTGTGGGAGGTAAGTATCTTCTCACAGACCAAGTTCCTAACTTGGATGTGTCTGCAGACTTGGAGCTACCCTAAAAAAATCCTTGGTGCTTGTTTATTATCTTTGGAGGTTCTAGCAGTAAAGACAAAGCTTCTCAAATGGGGATGGCCAGCCTCTTCAGCAAATTGCGCAGCTTTGTGAGGAATAGGATTTGGGTAATATCAGGAGATGTGGACAGGAGCTTTATTAATGACATCAGCCAATGATAGCTATTAGGGTATATTTGTATATTTCGCTTCATATGAATGTATATGTCATTCTTCCACATTCATGAAGTATTTCGATAAATTTGTCAATATAATGCCGCATAGCCTCCTAATGCCCAGAGGGACGGGCAGTCCATCAGCCACGGGTCCCCAGAGGTTTCCCCCACAGGGGGTTTTCCCTCTCCTGAGTGCTGAAGGATGATTCTTTGTGAGTCACGAGGCTACCACCAGCTTGGCCCTCCTATAGGGTACACAGATGTTAAATCAAAAGATAGATAGGTGGGTATATACATAGATGGTAAATCATTAAATAGATATGTGGGTAGGTACATAGATGGCAAATCATTAGCATAACCCAGCACAATACATATAGATAGATATTTATATAGACAGGTAAATAGATACATACAGTAGGTAGATAATGGATCAATAATTGACCGATCCTGGAGACATAATGAATAGTTGGCAAATCATTCTTTTAATGGCCAAATCATAGCTCGATTATTTAAAAAGAAGATGCATGCATAGTGCATGTTTCTAAAGCCCTCATACACAGTTGATGAGAAATAAAAATATACCGCTCCAAGGGCACTTTTGAGCGATATTTTTTTTTTTTTTTTCACTGGCCATATAGCTGATGACCCGCGTGTTTAGCAGGTCACTAGGAAATCAGTGAACGATGTCGTAACCGATTTCTAGAGTATCCAGTGGAATTGTCGATATAGTTAACTATATCGCAAGTGTCCCTGGTCTCCAGTGTGTATGGGGCTTAATTGTCAGTGTATACCAAGAACATATTATCATACCTCTTTCCTTTTTTTTTTAGGTGAGTGGTCTACATGAAACCGATGAAGAAGTCCTAATATGCGACTACTGCAGGGTGACCGGGACCTGGACTGCAGAATCGTCCTCAAGTCAACGATCAAAGATGGTGCACAGCAACAAGAGACCCAAGCCAGGTAATTAATGAACATCATTAATTACTGATAATATGTTTTTTGGTATCCATTTGGGGTTTGTAGACAGGTGGTAAATCATTTGATAGACAAATAGGTGGGTGGGTATACAGATGTTAAATCAAAAGATAGATAGATAGATGGATGGGTGGGTAGATAGATGGTACATTTTAAGAGAGTTAGAGGGGTGGGTAGGTAGGTAGATAGATGGTAAATCATTAGATAGATCGATAGCTAGATAAATAGATGGCTGGGTAAGTCGGTAGATAGATAATTGGGTGGGTGAAGCGCAATACCTTTAAAAGATAGGTTGGTGGACACAGCATAATCATTGCGGTCATTACCATCCTCCATATACATCTCCTGCTACCTGATGTTTCCTCATATATACCCAGCCTTCTCGGGGAGAGATCCCTGTGGGAGGTAAGTATCTTCTCACAGACCAAGTTCCTAACTTGGATGTGTCTGCAGACTTGGAGCTACCCTAAAAAAATCCTTGGTGCTTGTTTATTATCTTTGGAGGTTCTAGCAGTAAAGACAAAGCTTCTCAAATGGGGATGGCCAGCCTCTTCAGCAAATTGCGCAGCTTTGTGAGGAATATGATTTGGGTAATATCAGGAGATGTGGACAGGAGCTTTATTAATGACATCAGCCAATGATAGCTATTAGGGTATATTTGTATATTTCGCTTCATATGAATGTATATGTCATTCTTCCACATTCATGAAGTATTTTGATAAATTTGTCAATATAATGCCGCATAGCCTCCTAATGCCCAGAGGGACGGGCAGTCCATCAGCCACGGGTCCCCAGAGGTTTCCCCCACAGGGGGTTTTCCCTCTCCTGAGTGCTGAAGGATGATTCTTTGTGAGTCACGAGGCTACCACCAGCTTGGCCCTCCTATAGGGTACACAGATGTTAAATCAAAAGATAGATAGGTGGGTATATACATAGATGGTAAATCATTAGATAGATATGTGGGTAGGTACATAGATGGCAAATCATTAGCATAACCCAGCACAATACATATAGATAGATATTTATATAGACAGTTAAATAGATACATACAGTAGGTAGATAATGGATCAATAATTGACCGATCCTGGAGACATAATGAATAGTTGGCAAATCATTCTTTTAATGGCCAAATCATAGCTCGATTATTTAAAAAGAAGATGCATGCATAGTGCATGTTTCTAAAGCCCTCATACACAGTTGATGAGAAATAAAAATATACCGCTCCAAGGGCACTTTTGAGCGATATTTTTTTTTTTTTTTTTCCACTGGCCATATAGCTGATGACCCGCGTGTTTAGCAGGTCACTAGGAAATCAGTGAACGATGTCGTAACCGATTTCTAGAGTATCCAGTGGAATTGTCGATATAGTTAACTATATCGCAAGTGTCCCTGGTCTCCAGTGTGTATGGGGCTTAATTGTCAGTGTATACCAAGAACATATTATCATACCTCTTTCCTTTTTTTTTAGGTGAGTGGTCTACATGAAACCGATGAAGAAGTCCTAATATGCGACTACTGCAGGGTGACCGGGACCTGGACTGCAGAATCGTCCTCAAGTCAACGATCAAAGATGGTGCACAGCAACAAGAGACCCAAGCCAGGTAATTAATGAACATCATTAATTACTGATAATATGTTTTTTGGTATCCATTTGGGGTTTGTAGACAGGTGGTAAATCATTTGATAGACAAATAGGTGGGTGGGTATACAGATGTTAAATCAAAAGATAGATAGATGGATGGGTGGGTAGATAGATGGTACATTTTAAGAGAGTTAGAGGGGTGGGTAGGTAGGTAGATAGATGGTAAATCATTAGATAGATCGATAGCTAGATAAATAGATGGCTGGGTAAGTCAGTAGATAGATAATTGGGTGGGTGAAGCGCAATACCTTTAAAAGATAGGTGGGTGGACACAGCATAATCATTGCGGTCATTACCATCCTCCATATACATCTCCTGCTACCTGATGTTTCCTCATATATACCCAGCCTTCTCGGGGAGAGATCCCTGTGGGAGGTAAGTATCTTCTCACAGACCAAGTTCCTAACTTGGATGTGTCTGCAGACTTGGAGCTACCCTAAAAAAATCCTTGGTGCTTGTTTATTATCTTTGGAGGTTCTAGCAGTAAAGACAAAGCTTCTCAAATGGGGATGGCCAGCCTCTTCAGCAAATTGCGCAGCTTTGTGAGGAATATGATTTGGGTAATATCAGGAGATGTGGACAGGAGCTTTATTGATGACATCAGCCAATGATAGCTATTAGGGTATATTTGTATATTTCGCTTCATATGAATGTATATGTCATTCTTCCACATTCATGAAGTATTTCGATAAATTTGTCAATATAATGCCGCATAGCCTCCTAATGCCCAGAGGGACGGGCAGTCCATCAGCCACGGGTCCCCAGAGGTTTCCCCCACAGGGGGTTTTCCCTCTCCTGAGTGCTGAAGGATGATTCTTTGTGAGTCACGAGGCTACCACCAGCTTGGCCCTCCTATAGGGTACACAGATGTTAAATCAAAAGATAGATAGGTGGGTATATACATAGATGGTAAATCATTAGATAGATATGTGAATAGGTACATAGATGGCAAATCATTAGCATAACCCAGCACAATACATATATATAGATATTTATATAGACAGTTAAATAGATACATACAGTAGGTAGATAATGGATCAATAATTGACCGATCCTGGAGACATAATGAATAGTTGGCAAATCATTCTTTTAATGGCCAAATCATAGCTCGATTATTTAAAAAGAAGATGCATGCATAGTGCATGTTTCTAAAGCCCTCATACACAGTTGATGAGAAATAAAAATATACCGCTCCAAGGGCACTTTTGAGCGATATTTATTTATTTTTTTTTCACTGGCCATATAGCTGATGACCCGCGTGTTTAGTGAACGATGTCTTAACCGATTTCTAGAGTATCCAGTGGAATTGTCGATATAGTTAACTATATCGCAAGTGTCCCTGGTCTCCAGTGTGTATGGGGCTTAATTGTCAGTGTATACCAAGAACATATTATCATACCTCTTTCCTTTTTTTTTAGGTGAGTGGTCTACATGAAACCGATGAAGAAGTCCTAATATGCGACTACTGCAGGGTGACCGGGACCTGGACTGCAGAATCGTCCTCAAGTCAACGATCAAAGATGGTGCACAGCAACAAGAGACCCAAGCCAGGTAATTAATGAACATCATTAATTACTGATAATATGTTTTTTGGTATCCATTTGGGGTTTGTAGACAGGTGGTAAATCATTTGATAGACATATAGGTGGGTGGGTATACAGATGTTAAATCAAAAGATAGATAGATAGATGGATGGGTGGGTAGATAGATGGTACATTTTAAGAGAGTTAGAGGGGTGGGTAGGTAGGTAGATAGATGGTAAATCATTAGATAGATCGATAGCTAGATAAATAGATGGCTGGGTAAGTCGGTAGATAGATAATTGGGTGGGTGAAGCGCAATACCTTTAAAAGATAGGTGGGTGGACACAGCATAATCATTGCGGTCATTACCATCCTCCATATACATCTCCTGCTACCTGATGTTTCCTCATATATACCCAGCCTTCTCGGGGAGAGATCCCTGTGGGAGGTAAGTATCTTCTCACAGACCAAGTTCCTAACTTGGATGTGTCTGCAGACTTGGAGCTACCCTAAAAAAATCCTTGGTGCTTGTTTATTATCTTTGGAGGTTCTAGCAGTAAAGACAAAGCTTCTCAAATGGGGATGGCCAGCCTCTTCAGCAAATTGCGCAGCTTTGTGAGGAATATGATTTGGGTAATATCAGGAGATGTGGACAGGAGCTTTATTAATGACATCAGCCAATGATAGCTATTAGGGTATATTTGTATATTTCGCTTCATATGAATGTATATGTCATTCTTCCACATTCATGAAGTATTTCGATAAATTTGTCAATATAATGCCGCATAGCCTCCTAATGCCCAGAGGGACGGGCAGTCCATCAGCCACGGGTCCCCAGAGGTTTCCCCCACAGGGGGTTTTCCCTCTCCTGAGTGCTGAAGGATGATTCTTTGTGAGTCACGAGGCTACCACCAGCTTGGCCCTCCTATAGGGTACACAGATGTTAAATCAAAAGATAGATAGGTGGGTATATACATAGATGGTAAATCATTAGATAGATATGTGAATAGGTACATAGATGGCAAATCATTAGCATAACCCAGCACAATACATATAGATAGATATTTATATAGACAGTTAAATAGATACATACAGTAGGTAGATAATGGATCAATAATTGACCGATCCTGGAGACATAATGAATAGTTGGCAAATCATTCTTTTAATGGCCAAATCATAGCTCGATTATTTAAAAAGAAGATGCATGCATAGTGCATGTTTCTAAAGCCCTCATACACAGTTGATGAGAAATAAAAATATACCGCTCCAAGGGCACTTTTGAGCGATATTTTTTTTTTTCACTGGCCATATAGCTGATGACCCGCGTGTTTAGCAGGTCACTAGGAAATCAGTGAACGATGTCGTAACCGATTTCTAGAGTATCCAGTGGAATTGTCGATATAGTTAACTTTATCGCAAGTGTCCCTGGTCTCCAGTGTGTATGGGGCTTAATTGTCAGTGTATACCAAGAACATATTATCATACCTCTTTCCTTTTTTTTTAGGTGAGTGGTCTACATGAAACCGATGAAGAAGTCCTAATATGCGACTACTGCAGGGTGACCGGGACCTGGACTGCAGAATCGTCCTCAAGTCAACGATCAAAGATGGTGCACAGCAACAAGAGACCCAAGCCAGGTAATTAATGAACATCATTAATTACTGATAATATGTTTTTTGGTATCCATTTGGGGTTTGTAGACAGGTGGTAAATCATTTGATAGACAAATAGGTGGGTGGGTATACAGATGTTAAATCAAAAGATAGATAGATAGATGGATGGATGGGTGGGTAGATAGATGGTACATTTTAAGAGAGTTAGAGGGGTGGGTAGGTAGGTAGATAGATGGTAAATCATTAGATAGATCGATAGCTAGATAAATAGATGGCTGGGTAAGTCGGTAGATAGATTATTGGGTGGGTGAAGCGCAATACCTTTAAAAGATAGGTGGGTGGACACAGCATAATCATTGCGGTCATTACCATCCTCCATATACATCTCCTGCTACCTGATGTTTCCTCATATATACCCAGCCTTCTCGGGGAGAGATCCCTGTGGGAGGTAAGTATCTTCTCACAGACCAAGTTCCTAACTTGGATGTGTCTGCAGACTTGGAGCTACCCTAAAAAAATCCTTGGTGCTTGTTTATTATCTTTGGAGGTTCTAGCAGTAAAGACAAAGCTTCTCAAATGGGGATGGCCAGCCTCTTCAGCAAATTGCGCAGCTTTGTGAGGAATATGATTTGGGTAATATCAGGAGATGTGGACAGGAGCTTTATTAATGACATCAGCCAATGATAGCTATTAGGGTATATTTGTATATTTCGCTTCATATGAATGTATATGTCATTCTTCCACATTCATGAAGTATTTCGATAAATTTGTCAATATAATGCCGCATAGCCTCCTAATGCCCAGAGGGACGGGCAGTCCATCAGCCACGGGTCCCCAGAGGTTTCCCCCACAGGGGGTTTTCCCTCTCCTGAGTGCTGAAGGATGATTCTTTGTGAGTCACGAGGCTACCACCAGCTTGGCCCTCCTATAGGGTACACAGATGTTAAATCAAAAGATAGATAGGTGGGTATATACATAGATGGTAAATCATTAGATAGATATGTGGGTAGGTACATAGATGGCAAATCATTAGCATAACCCAGCACAATACATATAGATAGATATTTATATAGACAGTTAAATAGATACATACAGTAGGTAGATAATGGATCAATAATTGACCGATCCTGGAGACATAATGAATAGTTGGCAAATCATTCTTTTAATGGCCAAATCATAGCTCGATTATTTAAAAAGAAGATGCATGCATAGTGCATGTTTCTAAAGCCCTCATACACAGTTGATGAGAAATAAAAATATACCGCTCCAAGGGCACTTTTGAGCGATATTTTTTTTATTTTTTTTTCCACTGGCCATATAGCTGATGACCCGCGTGTTTAGCAGGTCACTAGGAAATCAGTGAACGATGTCGTAACCGATTTCTAGAGTATCCAGTGGAATTGTCGATATAGTTAACTATATCGCAAGTGTCCCTGGTCTCCAGTGTGTATGGGGCTTAATTGTCAGTGTATACCAAGAACATATTATCATACCTCTTTCCTTTTTTTTTAGGTGAGTGGTCTACATGAAACCGATGAAGAAGTCCTAATATGCGACTACTGCAGGGTGACCGGGACCTGGACTGCAGAATCGTCCTCAAGTCAACGATCAAAGATGGTGCACAGCAACAAGAGACCCAAGCCAGGTAATTAATGAACATCATTAATTACTGATAATATGTTTTTTGGTATCCATTTGGGGTTTGTAGACAGGTGGTAAATCATTTGATAGACAAATAGGTGGGTGGGTATACAGATGTTAAATCAAAAGATAGATAGATAGATGGATGGGTGGGTAGATAGATGGTACATTTTAAGAGAGTTAGAGGGGTGGGTAGGTAGGTAGATAGATGGTAAATCATTAGATAGATCGATAGCTAGATAAATAGATGGCTGGGTAAGTCAGTAGATAGATAATTGGGTGGGTGAAGCGCAATACCTTTAAAAGATAGGTGGGTGGACACAGCATAATCATTGCGGTCATTACCATCCTCCATATACATCTCCTGCTACCTGATGTTTCCTCATATATACCCAGCCTTCTCGGGGAGAGATCCCTGTGGGAGGTAAGTATCTTCTCACAGACCAAGTTCCTAACTTGGATGTGTCTGCAGACTTGGAGCTACCCTAAAAAAATCCTTGGTGCTTGTTTATTATCTTTGGAGGTTCTAGCAGTAAAGACAAAGCTTCTCAAATGGGGATGGCCAGCCTCTTCAGCAAATTGCGCAGCTTTGTGAGGAATATGATTTGGGTAATATCAGGAGATGTGGACAGGAGCTTTATTAATGACATCAGCCAATGATAGCTATTAGGGTATATTTGTATATTTCGCTTCATATGAATGTATATGTCATTCTTCCACATTCATGAAGTATTTCGATAAATTTGTCAATATAATGCCGCATAGCCTCCTAATGCCCAGAGGGACGGGCAGTCCATCAGCCACGGGTCCCCAGAGGTTTCCCCCACAGGGGGTTTTCCCTCTCCTGAGTGCTGAAGGATGATTCTTTGTGAGTCACGAGGCTACCACCAGCTTGGCCCTCCTATAGGGTACACAGATGTTAAATCAAAAGATAGATAGGTGGGTATATACATAGATGGTAAATCATTAGATAGATATGTGGGTAGGTACATAGATGGCAAATCATTAGCATAACCCAGCACAATACATATAGATAGATATTTATATAGACAGTTAAATAGATACATACAGTAGGTAGATAATGGATCAATAATTGACCGATCCTGGAGACATAATGAATAGTTGGCAAATCATTCTTTTAATGGCCAAATCATAGCTCGATTATTTAAAAAGAAGATGCATGCATAGTGCATGTTTCTAAAGCCCTCATACACAGTTGATGAGAAATAAAAATATACCGCTCCAAGGGCACTTTTGAGCGATATTTTTTTTATTTTTTTTTCCACTGGCCATATAGCTGATGACCCGCGTGTTTAGCAGGTCACTAGGAAATCAGTGAACGATGTCGTAACCGATTTCTAGAGTATCCAGTGGAATTGTCGATATAGTTAACTATATCGCAAGTGTCCCTGGTCTCCAGTGTGTATGGGGCTTAATTGTCAGTGTATACCAAGAACATATTATCATACCTCTTTCCTTTTTTTTTAGGTGAGTGGTCTACATGAAACCGATGAAGAAGTCCTAATATGCGACTACTGCAGGGTGACCGGGACCTGGACTGCAGAATCGTCCTCAAGTCAACGATCAAAGATGGTGCACAGCAACAAGAGACCCAAGCCAGGTAATTAATGAACATCATTAATTACTGATAATATGTTTTTTGGTATCCATTTGGGGTTTGTAGACAGGTGGTAAATCATTTGATAGACAAATAGGTGGGTGGGTATACAGATGTTAAATCAAAAGATAGATAGATAGATGGATGGGTGGGTAGATAGATGGTACATTTTAAGAGAGTTAGAGGGGTGGGTAGGTAGGTAGATAGATGGTAAATCATTAGATAGATCGATAGCTAGATAAATAGATGGCTGGGTAAGTCAGTAGATAGATAATTGGGTGGGTGAAGCGCAATACCTTTAAAAGATAGGTGGGTGGACACAGCATAATCATTGCGGTCATTACCATCCTCCATATACATCTCCTGCTACCTGATGTTTCCTCATATATACCCAGCCTTCTCGGGGAGAGATCCCTGTGGGAGGTAAGTATCTTCTCACAGACCAAGTTCCTAACTTGGATGTGTCTGCAGACTTGGAGCTACCCTAAAAAAATCCTTGGTGCTTGTTTATTATCTTTGGAGGTTCTAGCAGTAAAGACAAAGCTTCTCAAATGGGGATGGCCAGCCTCTTCAGCAAATTGCGCAGCTTTGTGAGGAATATGATTTGGGTAATATCAGGAGATGTGGACAGGAGCTTTATTAATGACATCAGCCAATGATAGCTATTAGGGTATATTTGTATATTTCGCTTCATATGAATGTATATGTCATTCTTCCACATTCATGAAGTATTTCGATAAATTTGTCAATATAATGCCGCATAGCCTCCTAATGCCCAGAGGGACGGGCAGTCCATCAGCCACGGGTCCCCAGAGGTTTCCCCCACAGGGGGTTTTCCCTCTCCTGAGTGCTGAAGGATGATTCTTTGTGAGTCACGAGGCTACCACCAGCTTGGCCCTCCTATAGGGTACACAGATGTTAAATCAAAAGATAGATAGGTGGGTATATACATAGATGGTAAATCATTAGATAGATATGTGGGTAGGTACATAGATGGCAAATCATTAGCATAACCCAGCACAATACATATAGATAGATATTTATATAGACAGTTAAATAGATACATACAGTAGGTAGATAATGGATCAATAATTGACCGATCCTGGAGACATAATGAATAGTTGGCAAATCATTCTTTTAATGGCCAAATCATAGCTCGATTATTTAAAAAGAAGATGCATGCATAGTGCATGTTTCTAAAGCCCTCATACACAGTTGATGAGAAATAAAAATATACCGCTCCAAGGGCACTTTTGAGCGATATTTTTTTTTTTTCACTGGCCATATAGCTGATGACCCGCGTGTTTAGCAGGTCACTAGGAAATCAGTGAACGATGTCGTAACCGATTTCTAGAGTATCCAGTGGAATTGTCGATATAGTTAACTATATCGCAAGTGTCCCTGGTCTCCAGTGTGTATGGGGCTTAATTGTCAGTGTATACCAAGAACATATTATCATACCTCTTTCCTTTTTTTTTAGGTGAGTGGTCTACATGAAACCGATGAAGAAGTCCTAATATGCGACTACTGCAGGGTGACCGGGACCTGGACTGCAGAATCGTCCTCAAGTCAACGATCAAAGATGGTGCACAGCAACAAGAGACCCAAGCCAGGTAATTAATGAACATCATTAATTACTGATAATATGTTTTTTGGTATCCATTTGGGGTTTGTAGACAGGTGGTAAATCATTTGATAGACATATAGGTGGGTGGGTATACAGATGTTAAATCAAAAGATAGATAGATGGATGGGTGGGTAGATAGATGGTACATTTTAAGAGAGTTAGAGGGGTGGGTAGGTAGGTAGATAGATGGTAAATCATTAGATAGATCGATAGCTAGATAAATAGATGGCTGGGTAAGTCGGTAGATAGATAATTGGGTGGGTGAAGCGCAATACCTTTAAAAGATAGGTTGGTGGACACAGCATAATCATTGCGGTCATTACCATCCTCCATATACATCTCCTGCTACCTGATGTTTCCTCATATATACCCAGCCTTCTCGGGGAGAGATCCCTGTGGGAGGTAAGTATCTTCTCACAGACCAAGTTCCTAACTTGGATGTGTCTGCAGACTTGGAGCTACCCTAAAAAAATCCTTGGTGCTTGTTTATTATCTTTGGAGGTTCTAGCAGTAAAGACAAAGCTTCTCAAATGGGGATGGCCAGCCTCTTCAGCAAATTGCGCAGCTTTGTGAGGAATAGGATTTGGGTAATATCAGGAGATGTGGACAGGAGCTTTATTAATGACATCAGCCAATGATAGCTATTAGGGTATATTTGTATATTTCGCTTCATATGAATGTATATGTCATTCTTCCACATTCATGAAGTATTTCGATAAATTTGTCAATATAATGCCGCATAGCCTCCTAATGCCCAGAGGGACGGGCAGTCCATCAGCCACGGGTCCCCAGAGGTTTCCCCCACAGGGGGTTTTCCCTCTCCTGAGTGCTGAAGGATGATTCTTTGTGAGTCACGAGGCTACCACCAGCTTGGCCCTCCTATAGGGTACACAGATGTTAAATCAAAAGATAGATAGGTGGGTATATACATAGATGGTAAATCATTAAATAGATATGTGGGTAGGTACATAGATGGCAAATCATTAGCATAACCCAGCACAATACATATAGATAGATATTTATATAGACAGTTAAATAGATACATACAGTAGGTAGATAATGGATCAATAATTGACCGATCCTGGAGACATAATGAATAGTTGGCAAATCATTCTTTTAATGGCCAAATCATAGCTCGATTATTTAAAAAGAAGATGCATGCATAGTGCATGTTTCTAAAGCCCTCATACACAGTTGATGAGAAATAAAAATATACCGCTCCAAGGGCACTTTTGAGCGATATTTTTTTTTTTTTTTTTCACTGGCCATATAGCTGATGACCCGCGTGTTTAGCAGGTCACTAGGAAATCAGTGAACGATGTCGTAACCGATTTCTAGAGTATCCAGTGGAATTGTCGATATAGTTAACTATATCGCAAGTGTCCCTGGTCTCCAGTGTGTATGGGGCTTAATTGTCAGTGTATACCAAGAACATATTATCATACCTCTTTCCTTTTTTTTTTAGGTGAGTGGTCTACATGAAACCGATGAAGAAGTCCTAATATGCGACTACTGCAGGGTGACCGGGACCTGGACTGCAGAATCGTCCTCAAGTCAACGATCAAAGATGGTGCACAGCAACAAGAGACCCAAGCCAGGTAATTAATGAACATCATTAATTACTGATAATATGTTTTTTGGTATCCATTTGGGGTTTGTAGACAGGTGGTAAATCATTTGATAGACAAATAGGTGGGTGGGTATACAGATGTTAAATCAAAAGATAGATAGATAGATGGATGGGTGGGTAGATAGATGGTACATTTTAAGAGAGTTAGAGGGGTGGGTAGGTAGGTAGATAGATGGTAAATCATTAGATAGATCGATAGCTAGATAAATAGATGGCTGGGTAAGTCGGTAGATAGATAATTGGGTGGGTGAAGCGCAATACCTTTAAAAGATAGGTTGGTGGACACAGCATAATCATTGCGGTCATTACCATCCTCCATATACATCTCCTGCTACCTGATGTTTCCTCATATATACCCAGCCTTCTCGGGGAGAGATCCCTGTGGGAGGTAAGTATCTTCTCACAGACCAAGTTCCTAACTTGGATGTGTCTGCAGACTTGGAGCTACCCTAAAAAAATCCTTGGTGCTTGTTTATTATCTTTGGAGGTTCTAGCAGTAAAGACAAAGCTTCTCAAATGGGGATGGCCAGCCTCTTCAGCAAATTGCGCAGCTTTGTGAGGAATATGATTTGGGTAATATCAGGAGATGTGGACAGGAGCTTTATTAATGACATCAGCCAATGATAGCTATTAGGGTATATTTGTATATTTCGCTTCATATGAATGTATATGTCATTCTTCCACATTCATGAAGTATTTCGATAAATTTGTCAATATAATGCCGCATAGCCTCCTAATGCCCAGAGGGACGGGCAGTCCATCAGCCACGGGTCCCCAGAGGTTTCCCCCACAGGGGGTTTTCCCTCTCCTGAGTGCTGAAGGATGATTCTTTGTGAGTCACGAGGCTACCACCAGCTTGGCCCTCCTATAGGGTACACAGATGTTAAATCAAAAGATAGATAGGTGGGTATATACATAGATGGTAAATCATTAAATAGATATGTGGGTAGGTACATAGATGGCAAATCATTAGCATAACCCAGCACAATACATATAGATAGATATTTATATAGACAGTTAAATAGATACATACAGTAGGTAGATAATGGATCAATAATTGACCGATCCTGGAGACATAATGAATAGTTGGCAAATCATTCTTTTAATGGCCAAATCATAGCTCGATTATTTAAAAAGAAGATGCATGCATAGTGCATGTTTCTAAAGCCCTCATACACAGTTGATGAGAAATAAAAATATACCACCCAAGGGCACTTTTGAGCGATATTTTTTTTTTTTTTTCACTGGCCATATAGCTGATGACCCGCGTGTTTAGCAGGTCACTAGGAAATCAGTGAACGATGTCGTAACCGATTTCTAGAGTATCCAGTGGAATTGTCGATATAGTTAACTATATCGCAAGTGTCCCTGGTCTCCAGTGTGTATGGGGCTTAATTGTCAGTGTATACCAAGAACATATTATCATACCTCTTTCCTTTTTTTTTAGGTGAGTGGTCTACATGAAACCGATGAAGAAGTCCTAATATGCGACTACTGCAGGGTGACCGGGACCTGGACTGCAGAATCGTCCTCAAGTCAACGATCAAAGATGGTGCACAGCAACAAGAGACCCAAGCCAGGTAATTAATGAACATCATTAATTACTGATAATATGTTTTTTGGTATCCATTTGGGGTTTGTAGACAGGTGGTAAATCATTTGATAGACAAATAGGTGGGTGGGTATACAGATGTTAAATCAAAAGATAGATAGATAGATGGATGGGTGGGTAGATAGATGGTACATTTTAAGAGAGTTAGAGGGGTGGGTAGGTAGGTAGATAGATGGTAAATCATTAGATAGATCGATAGCTAGATAAATAGATGGCTGGGTAAGTCGGTAGATAGATAATTGGGTGGGTGAAGCGCAATACCTTTAAAAGATAGGTGGGTGGACACAGCATAATCATTGCGGTCATTACCATCCTCCATATACATCTCCTGCTACCTGATGTTTCCTCATATATACCCAGCCTTCTCGGGGAGAGATCCCTGTGGGAGGTAAGTATCTTCTCACAGACCAAGTTCCTAACTTGGATGTGTCTGCAGACTTGGAGCTACCCTAAAAAAATCCTTGGTGCTTGTTTATTATCTTTGGAGGTTCTAGCAGTAAAGACAAAGCTTCTCAAAAGGGGATGGCCAGCCTCTTCAGCAAATTGCGCAGCTTTGTGAGGAATATGATTTGGGTAATATCAGGAGATGTGGACAGGAGCTTTATTAATGACATCAGCCAATGATAGCTATTAGGGTATATTTGTATATTTCGCTTCATATGAATGTATATGTCATTCTTCCACATTCATGAAGTATTTCGATAAATTTGTCAATATAATGCCGCATAGCCTCCTAATGCCCAGAGGGACGGGCAGTCCAACAGCCACGGGTCCCCAAAGGTTCCCCCCACAGGGGGTTTTCCCTCTCCTGAGTGCTGAAGGATGATTCTTTGTGAGTCACGAGGCTACCACCGGCTTGGCCCTCCTATAGGGTACACAGATGTTAAATCAAAAGAAAGATAGGTGGGTATATCCATAGATGGTAAATCATTAGATAGATATGTGGGTAGGTAAATAGATGGCAAATCATTAGCATAACCCAGCACAATACATGTAGATAGATATTTATATAGACAGTTAAATAGATACATACAGTAGGTAGATAATGGATCAATAATTGACCGATCCTGGAGACATAATGAATAGTTGGCAAATCATTCTTTTAATGGCCAAATCATAGCTTGATTATTTAAAAAGAAGATGCATGCATAGTGCATGTTTCTAAAGCTCTCATACACAGTTGACGAGAAATGAAAATATACCGCTCCAAGGGCATTTTTGAGCGATATGTTTTTTTTTTTCACTGGCCATATAGCTGATGACCCGCGTGTTTAGCAGGTCACTAGGAAATCAGTTAATGATGTCATAACCGATTTCTAGAGTATCCAGTGGAATTGTCGATATAGTTAACAATATCGCAAGTGTCCCTGGTCTCCAGTGTGTATGGGGCTTAATTGTCAGTGTATACCAAGAACATATTATCATACCTCTTTCCTTTTTTTTTAGGTGAGTGGTCTCCATGAAACCGATGAAGAAGTCCTAATATGCGACTACTGCAGGGTGACCGGGACCTGGACTGCAGAATCGTCCTCAAGTCAACAAACAAAGATGGCGTACAGCAACAAGAGACCCAAGCCAGGTAATTATTGAACATCATTAATTACTGATAATATGTTTTTTGGTATCCATTTGGGGTTTGTAGACAGGTGGTAAATCATTCGATAGACAAATAGGTGGGTGGGTATACAGATGTTAAATCAAAAGATAGATAGATGGATGGGTGGGTAGATAGATGGTACATTTTAAGAGAGTTAGAGGGGTGGGTAGGTAGGTAGATAGATGGTAAATCATTAGATAGATCGATAGCTAGATAAATAGATAGCTGGGTAAGTCGGTAGACAGATAATTGGGTGGGTGAAGCGCAATACATTTAAAAGATAGGTGGGTGGACACAGCATAATCATTGCGGTCATTACCATCCTCCATATACATCTCCTGCTACCTGATGTTTCCTCATATATACCCAGCCTTCTCGGGGAGAGATCCCTGTGGGAGGTAAGTATCTTGTCACAGACCAAGTTCCTAACTTGGATGTGCCTGCAGACTTGGAGCTACCCTATAAAAATCCTTGGTGCTTGTTTATTCTCTTTGGAGGTTCTAGCAGTAAAGACAAAGCTTCTCAAAAGGGGATGGCCAGCCTCTTCAGCAAATTGCGCAGCTTTGTGAGGAATATGATTTGGATAATATCAAGAGATGTGGACAGGAGCTTTATTAATGACATCAGCCAATGATAGCTATTAGGGTATATTTGTATATTTCGCTTCATATGAATGTATATGTCATTCTTCCACATTCATGAAGTATTTCGATAAATTTGTCAATAAAATGCCGCATAGCCTCCTAATGCCCAGAGGGACGGGCAGTCCAACAGCCACGGGTCCCCAGAGGTTTCCCCCACAGGGGGTTTTTCCCTCTCCTGAGTGCTGAAGGATGATTCTTTGTGAGTCACGAGGCTACCACCGGCTTGGCCCTCCTATAGGGTACACAGATGTTAAATCAAAAGAAAGATAGGTGGGTATATCCATAGATGGTAAATCATTAGATAGATATGTGGGTAGGTAGATAGATGGCAAATCATTAGCATAACCCAGCACAATACATGTAGATAGATATTTATATAGACAGTTAAATAGATACATACAGTAGGTAGATAATGGATCAATAATTGACCGATCCTGGAGACATAATGAATAGTTGGCAAATCATTCTTTTAATGGCCAAATCATAGCTTGATTATTTAAAAAGAAGATGCATGCATAGTGCATGTTTCTAAAGCCCTCATACACAGTTGACGAGAAATGAAAATATACCGCTCCAAGGGCATTTTTGAGCGATATCTTTTTTTTTTTCACTGGCCATATAGCTGATGACCCGCGTGTTTAGCAGGTCACTAGGAAATCAGTGAATGATGTCGTAACCGATTTCTAGAGTATCCAGTGGAATTGTCGATATAGTTAACAATATCGCAAGTGTCCCTGGTCTCCAGTGTGTATGGGGCTTAATTGTCAGTGTATACCAAGAACATATTATCATACCTCTTTCCTTTTTTTTTAGGTGAGTGGTCTACATGAAACCGATGAAGAAGTCCTAATATGCGACTACTGCAGGGTGACCGGGACCTGGACTGCAGAATCGTCCTCAAGTCAACAAACAAAGATGGCGTACAGCAACAAGAGACCCAAGCCAGGTAATTAATGAACATCATTAATTACTGATAATATGTTTTTTGGTATCCATTTGGGGTTTGTAGACAGGTGGTAAATCATTCGATAGACAAATAGGTGGGTGGGTATACAGATGTTAAATCAAAAGATTGATAGATAGATGGATGGGTGGGTAGATAGATGGTACATTTTAAGAGAGTTAGATGGGTGGGTAGGTAGGTAGATAGATGGTAAATCATTAGATAGATCGATAGCTAAATAAATAGATGGCTGGGTAAGTCGGTAGATAGAAAATTGGGTGGGTGAAGCGCAATACCTTTAAAAGATAGGTGGGTGGACACAGCATAATCATTGCGGTCATTACCATCCTCCATATACATCTCCTGCTACCTGATGTTTCCTCATATATACCCAGCCTTCTCGGGGAGAGATCCCTGTGGGAGGTAAGTATCTTCTCACAGACCAAGTTCCTAACTTGGATGTGTCTGCAGACTTGGAGCTACCCTAAAAAAATCCTTGGTGCTTGTTTATTATCTTTGGAGGTTCTAGCAGTAAAGACAAAGCTTCTCAAATGGGGATGGCCAGCCTCTTCAGCAAATTGCGCAGCTTTGTGAGGAATATGATTTGGGTAATATCAGGAGATGTGGACAGGAGCTTTATTAATGACATCAGCCAATGATAGCTATTAGGGTATATTTGTATATTTCGCTTCATATGAATGTATATGTCATTCTTCCACATTCATGAAGTATTTCGATAAATTTGTCAATATAATGCCGCATAGCCTCCTAATGCCCAGAGGGACGGGCAGTCCATCAGCCACGGGTCCCCAGAGGTTTCCCCCACAGGGGGTTTTCCCTCTCCTGAGTGCTGAAGGATGATTCTTTGTGAGTCACGAGGCTACCACCAGCTTGGCCCTCCTATAGGGTACACAGATGTTAAATCAAAAGATAGATAGGTGGGTATATACATAGATGGTAAATCATTAAATAGATATGTGGGTAGGTACATAGATGGCAAATCATTAGCATAACCCAGCACAATACATATAGATAGATATTTATATAGACAGTTAAATAGATACATACAGTAGGTAGATAATGGATCAATAATTGACCGATCCTGGAGACATAATGAATAGTTGGCAAATCATTCTTTTAATGGCCAAATCATAGCTCGATTATTTAAAAAGAAGATGCATGCATAGTGCATGTTTCTAAAGCCCTCATACACAGTTGATGAGAAATAAAAATATACCGCTCCAAGGGCACTTTTGAGCGATATTTTTTTTTTTTTTTTTCACTGGCCATATAGCTGATGACCCGCGTGTTTAGCAGGTCACTAGGAAATCAGTGAACGATGTCGTAACCGATTTCTAGAGTATCCAGTGGAATTGTCGATATAGTTAACTATATCGCAAGTGTCCCTGGTCTCCAGTGTGTATGGGGCTTAATTGTCAGTGTATACCAAGAACATATTATCATACCTCTTTCCTTTTTTTTTTAGGTGAGTGGTCTACATGAAACCGATGAAGAAGTCCTAATATGCGACTACTGCAGGGTGACCGGGACCTGGACTGCAGAATCGTCCTCAAGTCAACGATCAAAGATGGTGCACAGCAACAAGAGACCCAAGCCAGGTAATTAATGAACATCATTAATTACTGATAATATGTTTTTTGGTATCCATTTGGGGTTTGTAGACAGGTGGTAAATCATTTGATAGACAAATAGGTGGGTGGGTATACAGATGTTAAATCAAAAGATAGATAGATAGATGGATGGGTGGGTAGATAGATGGTACATTTTAAGAGAGTTAGAGGGGTGGGTAGGTAGGTAGATAGATGGTAAATCATTAGATAGATCGATAGCTAGATAAATAGATGGCTGGGTAAGTCGGTAGATAGATAATTGGGTGGGTGAAGCGCAATACCTTTAAAAGATAGGTTGGTGGACACAGCATAATCATTGCGGTCATTACCATCCTCCATATACATCTCCTGCTACCTGATGTTTCCTCATATATACCCAGCCTTCTCGGGGAGAGATCCCTGTGGGAGGTAAGTATCTTCTCACAGACCAAGTTCCTAACTTGGATGTGTCTGCAGACTTGGAGCTACCCTAAAAAAATCCTTGGTGCTTGTTTATTATCTTTGGAGGTTCTAGCAGTAAAGACAAAGCTTCTCAAATGGGGATGGCCAGCCTCTTCAGCAAATTGCGCAGCTTTGTGAGGAATATGATTTGGGTAATATCAGGAGATGTGGACAGGAGCTTTATTAATGACATCAGCCAATGATAGCTATTAGGGTATATTTGTATATTTCGCTTCATATGAATGTATATGTCATTCTTCCACATTCATGAAGTATTTCGATAAATTTGTCAATATAATGCCGCATAGCCTCCTAATGCCCAGAGGGACGGGCAGTCCATCAGCCACGGGTCCCCAGAGGTTTCCCCCACAGGGGGTTTTCCCTCTCCTGAGTGCTGAAGGATGATTCTTTGTGAGTCACGAGGCTACCACCAGCTTGGCCCTCCTATAGGGTACACAGATGTTAAATCAAAAGATAGATAGGTGGGTATATACATAGATGGTAAATCATTAAATAGATATGTGGGTAGGTACATAGATGGCAAATCATTAGCATAACCCAGCACAATACATATAGATAGATATTTATATAGACAGTTAAATAGATACATACAGTAGGTAGATAATGGATCAATAATTGACCGATCCTGGAGACATAATGAATAGTTGGCAAATCATTCTTTTAATGGCCAAATCATAGCTCGATTATTTAAAAAGAAGATGCATGCATAGTGCATGTTTCTAAAGCCCTCATACACAGTTGATGAGAAATAAAAATATACCACCCAAGGGCACTTTTGAGCGATATTTTTTTTTTTTTTTCACTGGCCATATAGCTGATGACCCGCGTGTTTAGCAGGTCACTAGGAAATCAGTGAACGATGTCGTAACCGATTTCTAGAGTATCCAGTGGAATTGTCGATATAGTTAACTATATCGCAAGTGTCCCTGGTCTCCAGTGTGTATGGGGCTTAATTGTCAGTGTATACCAAGAACATATTATCATACCTCTTTCCTTTTTTTTTAGGTGAGTGGTCTACATGAAACCGATGAAGAAGTCCTAATATGCGACTACTGCAGGGTGACCGGGACCTGGACTGCAGAATCGTCCTCAAGTCAACGATCAAAGATGGTGCACAGCAACAAGAGACCCAAGCCAGGTAATTAATGAACATCATTAATTACTGATAATATGTTTTTTGGTATCCATTTGGGGTTTGTAGACAGGTGGTAAATCATTTGATAGACAAATAGGTGGGTGGGTATACAGATGTTAAATCAAAAGATAGATAGATAGATGGATGGGTGGGTAGATAGATGGTACATTTTAAGAGAGTTAGAGGGGTGGGTAGGTAGGTAGATAGATGGTAAATCATTAGATAGATCGATAGCTAGATAAATAGATGGCTGGGTAAGTCGGTAGATAGATAATTGGGTGGGTGAAGCGCAATACCTTTAAAAGATAGGTGGGTGGACACAGCATAATCATTGCGGTCATTACCATCCTCCATATACATCTCCTGCTACCTGATGTTTCCTCATATATACCCAGCCTTCTCGGGGAGAGATCCCTGTGGGAGGTAAGTATCTTCTCACAGACCAAGTTCCTAACTTGGATGTGTCTGCAGACTTGGAGCTACCCTAAAAAAATCCTTGGTGCTTGTTTATTATCTTTGGAGGTTCTAGCAGTAAAGACAAAGCTTCTCAAAAGGGGATGGCCAGCCTCTTCAGCAAATTGCGCAGCTTTGTGAGGAATATGATTTGGGTAATATCAGGAGATGTGGACAGGAGCTTTA
The DNA here is from genome assembly GCF_055691185.1 of Crinia signifera. NCBI lineage: Eukaryota > Metazoa > Chordata > Amphibia > Anura > Myobatrachidae > Crinia > Crinia signifera. The sequence continues at coordinate 41,885,803 of NC_139222.1, forward strand.
TTAATGACATCAGCCAATGATAGCTATTAGGGTATATTTGTATATTTCGCTTCATATGAATGTATATGTCATTCTTCCACATTCATGAAGTATTTCGATAAATTTGTCAATATAATGCCGCATAGCCTCCTAATGCCCAGAGGGACGGGCAGTCCAACAGCCACGGGTCCCCAAAGGTTCCCCCCACAGGGGGTTTTCCCTCTCCTGAGTGCTGAAGGATGATTCTTTGTGAGTCACGAGGCTACCACCGGCTTGGCCCTCCTATAGGGTACACAGATGTTAAATCAAAAGAAAGATAGGTGGGTATATCCATAGATGGTAAATCATTAGATAGATATGTGGGTAGGTAAATAGATGGCAAATCATTAGCATAACCCAGCACAATACATGTAGATAGATATTTATATAGACAGTTAAATAGATACATACAGTAGGTAGATAATGGATCAATAATTGACCGATCCTGGAGACATAATGAATAGTTGGCAAATCATTCTTTTAATGGCCAAATCATAGCTTGATTATTTAAAAAGAAGATGCATGCATAGTGCATGTTTCTAAAGCTCTCATACACAGTTGACGAGAAATGAAAATATACCGCTCCAAGGGCATTTTTGAGCGATATGTTTTTTTTTTTCACTGGCCATATAGCTGATGACCCGCGTGTTTAGCAGGTCACTAGGAAATCAGTTAATGATGTCATAACCGATTTCTAGAGTATCCAGTGGAATTGTCGATATAGTTAACAATATCGCAAGTGTCCCTGGTCTCCAGTGTGTATGGGGCTTAATTGTCAGTGTATACCAAGAACATATTATCATACCTCTTTCCTTTTTTTTTAGGTGAGTGGTCTCCATGAAACCGATGAAGAAGTCCTAATATGCGACTACTGCAGGGTGACCGGGACCTGGACTGCAGAATCGTCCTCAAGTCAACAAACAAAGATGGCGTACAGCAACAAGAGACCCAAGCCAGGTAATTATTGAACATCATTAATTACTGATAATATGTTTTTTGGTATCCATTTGGGGTTTGTAGACAGGTGGTAAATCATTCGATAGACAAATAGGTGGGTGGGTATACAGATGTTAAATCAAAAGATAGATAGATGGATGGGTGGGTAGATAGATGGTACATTTTAAGAGAGTTAGAGGGGTGGGTAGGTAGGTAGATAGATGGTAAATCATTAGATAGATCGATAGCTAGATAAATAGATGGCTGGGTAAGTCGGTAGACAGATAATTGGGTGGGTGAAGCGCAATACATTTAAAAGATAGGTGGGTGGACACAGCATAATCATTGCGGTCATTACCATCCTCCATATACATCTCCTGCTACCTGATGTTTCCTCATATATACCCAGCCTTCTCGGGGAGAGATCCCTGTGGGAGGTAAGTATCTTGTCACAGACCAAGTTCCTAACTTGGATGTGCCTGCAGACTTGGAGCTACCCTATAAAAATCCTTGGTGCTTGTTTATTCTCTTTGGAGGTTCTAGCAGTAAAGACAAAGCTTCTCAAAAGGGGATGGCCAGCCTCTTCAGCAAATTGCGCAGCTTTGTGAGGAATATGATTTGGATAATATCAAGAGATGTGGACAGGAGCTTTATTAATGACATCAGCCAATGATAGCTATTAGGGTATATTTGTATATTTCGCTTCATATGAATGTATATGTCATTCTTCCACATTCATGAAGTATTTCGATAAATTTGTCAATAAAATGCCGCATAGCCTCCTAATGCCCAGAGGGACGGGCAGTCCAACAGCCACGGGTCCCCAGAGGTTTCCCCCACAGGGGGTTTTTCCCTCTCCTGAGTGCTGAAGGATGATTCTTTGTGAGTCACGAGGCTACCACCGGCTTGGCCCTCCTATAGGGTACACAGATGTTAAATCAAAAGAAAGATAGGTGGGTATATCCATAGATGGTAAATCATTAGATAGATATGTGGGTAGGTAGATAGATGGCAAATCATTAGCATAACCCAGCACAATACATGTAGATAGATATTTATATAGACAGTTAAATAGATACATACAGTAGGTAGATAATGGATCAATAATTGACCGATCCTGGAGACATAATGAATAGTTGGCAAATCATTCTTTTAATGGCCAAATCATAGCTTGATTATTTAAAAAGAAGATGCATGCATAGTGCATGTTTCTAAAGCCCTCATACACAGTTGACGAGAAATGAAAATATACCGCTCCAAGGGCATTTTTGAGCGATATCTTTTTTTTTTTCACTGGCCATATAGCTGATGACCCGCGTGTTTAGCAGGTCACTAGGAAATCAGTGAATGATGTCGTAACCGATTTCTAGAGTATCCAGTGGAATTGTCGATATAGTTAACAATATCGCAAGTGTCCCTGGTCTCCAGTGTGTATGGGGCTTAATTGTCAGTGTATACCAAGAACATATTATCATACCTCTTTCCTTTTTTTTTAGGTGAGTGGTCTACATGAAACCGATGAAGAAGTCCTAATATGCGACTACTGCAGGGTGACCGGGACCTGGACTGCAGAATCGTCCTCAAGTCAACAAACAAAGATGGCGTACAGCAACAAGAGACCCAAGCCAGGTAATTAATGAACATCATTAATTACTGATAATATGTTTTTTGGTATCCATTTGGGGTTTGTAGACAGGTGGTAAATCATTCGATAGACAAATAGGTGGGTGGGTATACAGATGTTAAATCAAAAGATTGATAGATAGATGGATGGGTGGGTAGATAGATGGTACATTTTAAGAGAGTTAGATGGGTGGGTAGGTAGGTAGATAGATGGTAAATCATTAGATAGATCGATAGCTAAATAAATAGATGGCTGGGTAAGTCGGTAGATAGAAAATTGGGTGGGTGAAGCGCAATACCTTTAAAAGATAGGTGGGTGGACACAGCATAATCATTGCGGTCATTACCATCCTCCATATACATCTCCTGCTACCTGATGTTTCCTCATATATACCCAGCCTTCTCGGGGAGAGATCCCTGTGGGAGGTAAGTATCTTCTCACAGACCAAGTTCCTAACTTGGATGTGTCTGCAGACTTGGAGCTACCCTAAAAAAATCCTTGGTGCTTGTTTATTATCTTTGGAGGTTCTAGCAGTAAAGACAAAGCTTCTCAAATGGGGATGGCCAGCCTCTTCAGCAAATTGCGCAGCTTTGTGAGGAATATGATTTGGGTAATATCAGGAGATGTGGACAGGAGCTTTATTAATGACATCAGACAATGATAGCTATTAGGGTATATTTGTATATTTCGCTTCATATGAATGTATATGTCATTCTTCCACATTCATGAAGTATTTCGATAAATTTGTCAATATAATGCCGCATAGCCTCCTAATGCCCAGAGGGACGGGCAGTCCATCAGCCACGGGTCCCCAGAGGTTTCCCCCACAGGGGGTTTTCCCTCTCCTGAGTGCTGAAGGATGATTCTTTGTGAGTCACGAGGCTACCACCAGCTTGGCCCTCCTATAGGGTACACAGATGTTAAATCAAAAGATAGATAGGTGGGTATATACATAGATGGTAAATCATTAGATAGATATGTGAATAGGTACATAGATGGCAAATCATTAGCATAACCCAGCACAATACATATAGATAGATATTTATATAGACAGTTAAATAGATACATACAGTAGGTAGATAATGGATCAATAATTGACCGATCCTGGAGACATAATGAATAGTTGGCAAATCATTCTTTTAATGGCCAAATCATAGCTCGATTATTTAAAAAGAAGATGCATGCATAGTGCATGTTTCTAAAGCCCTCATACACAGTTGATGAGAAATAAAAATATACCGCTCCAAGGGCACTTTTGAGCGATATTTTTTTTTTTTTTTTTCACTGGCCATATAGCTGATGACCCGCGTGTTTAGCAGGTCACTAGGAAATCAGTGAACGATGTCGTAACCGATTTCTAGAGTATCCAGTGGAATTGTCGATATAGTTAACTATATCGCAAGTGTCCCTGGTCTCCAGTGTGTATGGGGCTTAATTGTCAGTGTATACCAAGAACATATTATCATACCTCTTTCCTTTTTTTTTTAGGTGAGTGGTCTACATGAAACCGATGAAGAAGTCCTAATATGCGACTACTGCAGGGTGACCGGGACCTGGACTGCAGAATCGTCCTCAAGTCAACGATCAAAGATGGTGCACAGCAACAAGAGACCCAAGCCAGGTAATTAATGAACATCATTAATTACTGATAATATGTTTTTTGGTATCCATTTGGGGTTTGTAGACAGGTGGTAAATCATTTGATAGACAAATAGGTGGGTGGGTATACAGATGTTAAATCAAAAGATAGATAGATAGATGGATGGGTGGGTAGATAGATGGTACATTTTAAGAGAGTTAGAGGGGTGGGTAGGTAGGTAGATAGATGGTAAATCATTAGATAGATCGATAGCTAGATAAATAGATGGCTGGGTAAGTCGGTAGATAGATAATTGGGTGGGTGAAGCGCAATACCTTTAAAAGATAGGTGGGTGGACACAGCATAATCATTGCGGTCATTACCATCCTCCATATACATCTCCTGCTACCTGATGTTTCCTCATATATACCCAGCCTTCTCGGGGAGAGATCCCTGTGGGAGGTAAGTATCTTCTCACAGACCAAGTTCCTAACTTGGATGTGTCTGCAGACTTGGAGCTACCCTAAAAAAATCCTTGGTGCTTGTTTATTATCTTTGGAGGTTCTAGCAGTAAAGACAAAGCTTCTCAAAAGGGGATGGCCAGCCTCTTCAGCAAATTGCGCAGCTTTGTGAGGAATATGATTTGGGTAATATCAGGAGATGTGGACAGGAGCTTTATTAATGACATCAGCCAATGATAGCTATTAGGGTATATTTGTATATTTCGCTTCATATGAATGTATATGTCATTCTTCCACATTCATGAAGTATTTCGATAAATTTGTCAATATAATGCCGCATAGCCTCCTAATGCCCAGAGGGACGGGCAGTCCAACAGCCACGGGTCCCCAGAGGTTTCCCCCACAGGGGGTTTTCCCTCTCCTGAGTGCTGAAGGATGATTCTTTGTGAGTCACGAGGCTACCACCGGCTTGGCCCTCCTATAGGGTACACAGATGTTAAATCAAAAGAAAGATAGGTGGGTATATCCATAGATGGTAAATCATTAGATAGATATGTGGGTAGGTAAATAGATGGCAAATCATTAGCATAACCCAGCACAATACATGTAGATAGATATTTATATAGACAGTTAAATAGATACATACAGTAGGTAGATAATGGATCAATAATTGACCGATCCTGGAGACATAATGAATAGTTGGCAAATCATTCTTTTAATGGCCAAATCATAGCTTGATTATTTAAAAAGAAGATGCATGCATAGTGCATGTTTCTAAAGCTCTCATACACAGTTGACGAGAAATGAAAATATACCGCTCCAAGGGCATTTTTGAGCGATATCTTTTTTTTTTCACTGGCCATATAGCTGATGACCCGCGTGTTTAGCAGGTCACTAGGAAATCAGTTAATGATGTCGTAACCGATTTCTAGAGTATCCAGTGGAATTGTCGATATAGTTAACAATATCGCAAGTGTCCCTGGTCTCCAGTGTGTATGGGGCTTAATTGTCAGTGTATACCAAGAACATATTATCATACCTCTTTCCTTTTTTTTTAGGTGAGTGGTCTCCATAAAACCGATGAAGAAGTCCTAATATGCGACTACTGCAGGGTGACCGGGACCTGGTCTGCAGAATCGTCCTCAAGTCAACAAACAAAGATGGCGTACAGCAACAAGAGACCCAAGCCAGGTAATTAATGAACATCATTAATTACTGATAATATGTTTTTTGGTATCCATTTGGGGTTTGTAGACAGGTGGTAAATCATTCGATAGACAAATAGGTGGGTGGGTATACAGATGTTAAATCAAAAGATAGATAGATAGATGGATGGGTGGGTAGATAGATGGTACATTTTAAGAGAGTTAGAGGGGTGGGTAGGTAGGTAGATAGATGGTAAATCATTAGATAGATCGATAGCTAGATAAATAGATGGCTGGTTAAGTCGGTAGATAGATAATTGGGTGGGTGAAGCGCAATACATTTAAAAGATAGGTGGGTGGACACAGCATAATCATTGCGGTCATTACCATCCTCCATATACATCTCCTGCTACCTGATGTTTCCTCATATATACCCAGCCTTCTCGGGGAGAGATCCCTGTGGGAGGTAAGTATCTTCTCACAGACCAAGTTCCTAACTTGGATGTGTCTGCAGACTTGGAGCTACCCTAAAAAAATCCTTGGTGCTTGTTTATTATCTTTGGAGGTTCTAGCAGTAAAGACAAAGCTTCTCAAATGGGGATGGCCAGCCTCTTCAGCAAATTGCGCAGCTTTGTGAGGAATATGATTTGGGTAATATCAGGAGATGTGGACAGGAGCTTTATTAATGACATCAGCCAATGATAGCTATTAGGGTATATTTGTATATTTCGCTTCATATGAATGTATATGTCATTCTTCCACATTCATGAAGTATTTCGATAAATTTGTCAATATAATGCCGCATAGCCTCCTAATGCCCAGAGGGACGGGCAGTCCATCAGCCACGGGTCCCCAGAGGTTTCCCCCACAGGGGGTTTTCCCTCTCCTGAGTGCTGAAGGATGATTCTTTGTGAGTCACGAGGCTACCACCAGCTTGGCCCTCCTATAGGGTACACAGATGTTAAATCAAAAGATAGATAGGTGGGTATATACATAGATGGTAAATCATTAGATAGATATGTGAATAGGTACATAGATGGCAAATCATTAGCATAACCCAGCACAATACATATAGATAGATATTTATATAGACAGTTAAATAGATACATACAGTAGGTAGATAATGGATCAATAATTGACCGATCCTGGAGACATAATGAATAGTTGGCAAATCATTCTTTTAATGGCCAAATCATAGCTCGATTATTTAAAAAGAAGATGCATGCATAGTGCATGTTTCTAAAGCCCTCATACACAGTTGATGAGAAATAAAAATATACCGCTCCAAGGGCACTTTTGAGCGATTTTTTTTTTTTTTTTTTTTACTGGCCATATAGCTGATGACCCGCGTGTTTAGCAGGTCACTAGGAAATCAGTGAACGATGTCGTAACCGATTTCTAGAGTATCCAGTGGAATTGTCGATATAGTTAACTATATCGCAAGTGTCCCTGGTCTCCAGTGTGTATGGGGCTTAATTGTCAGTGTATACCAAGAACATATTATCATACCTCTTTCCTTTTTTTTTTAGGTGAGTGGTCTACATGAAACCGATGAAGAAGTCCTAATATGCGACTACTGCAGGGTGACCGGGACCTGGACTGCAGAATCGTCCTCAAGTCAACGATCAAAGATGGTGCACAGCAACAAGAGACCCAAGCCAGGTAATTAATGAACATCATTAATTACTGATAATATGTTTTTTGGTATCCATTTGGGGTTTGTAGACAGGTGGTAAATCATTTGATAGACAAATAGGTGGGTGGGTATACAGATGTTAAATCAAAAGATAGATAGATAGATGGATGGGTGGGTAGATAGATGGTACATTTTAAGAGAGTTAGAGGGGTGGGTAGGTAGGTAGATAGATGGTAAATCATTAGATAGATCGATAGCTAGATAAATAGATGGCTGGGTAAGTCGGTAGATAGATAATTGGGTGGGTGAAGCGCAATACCTTTAAAAGATAGGTTGGTGGACACAGCATAATCATTGCGGTCATTACCATCCTCCATATACATCTCCTGCTACCTGATGTTTCCTCATATATACCCAGCCTTCTCGGGGAGAGATCCCTGTGGGAGGTAAGTATCTTCTCACAGACCAAGTTCCTAACTTGGATGTGTCTGCAGACTTGGAGCTACCCTAAAAAAATCCTTGGTGCTTGTTTATTATCTTTGGAGGTTCTAGCAGTAAAGACAAAGCTTCTCAAATGGGGATGGCCAGCCTCTTCAGCAAATTGCGCAGCTTTGTGAGGAATATGATTTGGGTAATATCAGGAGATGTGGACAGGAGCTTTATTAATGACATCAGCCAATGATAGCTATTAGGGTATATTTGTATATTTCGCTTCATATGAATGTATATGTCATTCTTCCACATTCATGAAGTATTTCGATAAATTTGTCAATATAATGCCGCATAGCCTCCTAATGCCCAGAGGGACGGGCAGTCCATCAGCCACGGGTCCCCAGAGGTTTCCCCCACAGGGGGTTTTCCCTCTCCTGAGTGCTGAAGGATGATTCTTTGTGAGTCACGAGGCTACCACCAGCTTGGCCCTCCTATAGGGTACACAGATGTTAAATCAAAAGATAGATAGGTGGGTATATACATAGATGGTAAATCATTAAATAGATATGTGGGTAGGTACATAGATGGCAAATCATTAGCATAACCCAGCACAATACATATAGATAGATATTTATATAGACAGTTAAATAGATACATACAGTAGGTAGATAATGGATCAATAATTGACCGATCCTGGAGACATAATGAATAGTTGGCAAATCATTCTTTTAATGGCCAAATCATAGCTCGATTATTTAAAAAGAAGATGCATGCATAGTGCATGTTTCTAAAGCCCTCATACACAGTTGATGAGAAATAAAAATATACCACCCAAGGGCACTTTTGAGCGATATTTTTTTTTTTTTTTCACTGGCCATATAGCTGATGACCCGCGTGTTTAGCAGGTCACTAGGAAATCAGTGAACGATGTCGTAACCGATTTCTAGAGTATCCAGTGGAATTGTCGATATAGTTAACTATATCGCAAGTGTCCCTGGTCTCCAGTGTGTATGGGGCTTAATTGTCAGTGTATACCAAGAACATATTATCATACCTCTTTCCTTTTTTTTTAGGTGAGTGGTCTACATGAAACCGATGAAGAAGTCCTAATATGCGACTACTGCAGGGTGACCGGGACCTGGACTGCAGAATCGTCCTCAAGTCAACGATCAAAGATGGTGCACAGCAACAAGAGACCCAAGCCAGGTAAATAATGAACATCATTAATTACTGATATGTTTTTTGGTATCCATTTGGGGTTTGTAGACAGGTGGTAAATCATTTGATAGACAAATAGGTGGGTGGGTATACAGATGTTAAATCAAAAGATAGATAGATGGATGGGTGGGTAGATAGATGGTACATTTTAAGAGAGTTAGAGGGGTGGGTAGGTAGGTAGATAGATGGTAAATCATTAGATAGATCGATAGCTAGATAAATAGATGGCTGGGTAAGTCGGTAGATAGATAATTGGGTGGGTGAAGCGCAATACCTTTAAAAGATAGGTTGGTGGACACAGCATAATCATTGCGGTCATTACCATCCTCCATATACATCTCCTGCTACCTGATGTTTCCTCATATATACCCAGCCTTCTCGGGGAGAGATCCCTGTGGGAGGTAAGTATCTTCTCACAGACCAAGTTCCTAACTTGGATGTGTCTGCAGACTTGGAGCTACCCTAAAAAAATCCTTGGTGCTTGTTTATTATCTTTGGAGGTTCTAGCAGTAAAGACAAAGCTTCTCAAATGGGGATGGCCAGCCTCTTCAGCAAATTGCGCAGCTTTGTGAGGAATATGATTTGGGTAATATCAGGAGATGTGGACAGGAGCTTTATTAATGACATCAGCCAATGATAGCTATTAGGGTATATTTGTATATTTCGCTTCATATGAATGTATATGTCATTCTTCCACATTCATGAAGTATTTCGATAAATTTGTCAATATAATGCCGCATAGCCTCCTAATGCCCAGAGGGACGGGCAGTCCATCAGCCACGGGTCCCCAGAGGTTTCCCCCACAGGGGGTTTTCCCTCTCCTGAGTGCTGAAGGATGATTCTTTGTGAGTCACGAGGCTACCACCAGCTTGGCCCTCCTATAGGGTACACAGATGTTAAATCAAAAGATAGATAGGTGGGTATATACATAGATGGTAAATCATTAGATAGATATGTGGGTAGGTACATAGATGGCAAATCATTAGCATAACCCAGCACAATACATATAGATAGATATTTATATAGACAGTTAAATAGATACATACAGTAGGTAGATAATGGATCAATAATTGACCGATCCTGGAGACATAATGAATAGTTGGCAAATCATTCTTTTAATGGCCAAATCATAGCTCGATTATTTAAAAAGAAGATGCATGCATAGTGCATGTTTCTAAAGCCCTCATACACAGTTGATGAGAAATAAAAATATACCGCTCCAAGGACACTTTTGAGCGATATTTTTTTTATTTTTTTTTTCACTGGCCATATAGCTGATGACCCGCGTGTTTAGCAGGTCACTAGGAAATCAGTGAACGATGTTGTAACCGATTTCTAGAGTATCCAGTGGAATTGTCGATATAGTTAACTATATCGCAAGTGTCCCTGGTCTCCAGTGTGTATGGGGCTTAATTGTCAGTGTATACCAAGAACATATTAACATACCTCTTTCCTTTTTTTTTAGGTGAGTGGTCTACATGAAACCGATGAAGAAGTCCTAATATGCGACTACTGCAGGGTGACCGGGACCTGGACTGCAGAATCGTCCTCAAGTCAACGATCAAAGATGGTGCACAGCAACAAGAGACCCAAGCCAGGTAATTAATGAACATCATTAATTACTGATAATATGTTTTTTGGTATCCATTTGGGGTTTGTAGACAGGTGGTAAATCATTTGATAGACAAATAGGTGGGTGGGTATACAGATGTTAAATCAAAAGATAGATAGATAGATGGATGGGTGGGTAGATAGATGGTACATTTTAAGAGAGTTAGAGGGGTGGGTAGGTAGGTAGATGGTAAATCATTAGATAGATCGATAGCTAGATAAATAGATGGCTGGGTAAGTCAGTAGATAGATAATTGGGTGGGTGAAGCGCAATACCTTTAAAAGATAGGTGGGTGGACACAGCATAATCATTGCGGTCATTACCATCCTCCATATACATCTCCTGCTACCTGATGTTTCCTCATATATACCCAGCCTTCTCGGGGAGAGATCCCTGTGGGAGGTAAGTATCTTCTCACAGACCAAGTTCCTAACTTGGATGTGTCTGCAGACTTGGAGCTACCCTAAAAAAATCCTTGGTGCTTGTTTATTATCTTTGGAGGTTCTAGCAGTAAAGACAAAGCTTCTCAAATGGGGATGGCCAGCCTCTTCAGCAAATTGCGCAGCTTTGTGAGGAATATGATTTGGGTAATATCAGGAGATGTGGACAGGAGCTTTATTAATGACATCAGCCAATGATAGCTATTAGGGTATATTTGTATATTTCGCTTCATATGAATGTATCCGTCATTCTTCCACATTCATGAAGTATTTCGATAAATTTGTCAATATAATGCCGCATAGCCTCCTAATGCCCAGAGGGACGGGCAGTCCATCAGCCACGGGTCCCCAGAGGTTTCCCCCACAGGGGGTTTTCCCTCTCCTGAGTGCTGAAGGATGATTCTTTGTGAGTCACGAGGCTACCACCAGCTTGGCCCTCCTATAGGGTACACAGATGTTAAATCAAAAGATAGATAGGTGAGTATATACATAGATGGTAAATCATTAGATAGATATGTGGGTAGGTACATAGATGGCAAATCATTAGCATAACCCAGCACAATACATATAGATAGATATTTATATAGACAGTTAAATAGATACATACAGTAGGTAGATAATGGATCAATAATTGACCGATCCTGGAGACATAATGAATAGTTGGCAAATCATTCTTTTAATGGCCAAATCATAGCTCGATTATTTAAAAAGAAGATGCATGCATAGTGCATGTTTCTAAAGCCCTCATACACAGTTGATGAGAAATAAAAATATACCGCTCCAAGGGCACTTTTGAGCGATATTTTTTTTATTTTTTTTTTCACTGGCCATATAGCTGATGACCCGCGTGTTTAGCAGGTCACTAGGAAATCAGTGAACGATGTCGTAACCGATTTCTAGAGTATCCAGTGGAATTGTCGATATAGTTAACTATATCGCAAGTGTCCCTGGTCTCCAGTGTGTATGGGGCTTAATTGTCAGTGTATACCAAGAACATATTATCATACCTCTTTCCTTTTTTTTTAGGTGAGTGGTCTACATGAAACCGATGAAGAAGTCCTAATATGCGACTACTGCAGGGTGACCGGGACCTGGACTGCAGAATCGTCCTCAAGTCAACGATCAAAGATGGTGCACAGCAACAAGAGACCCAAGCCAGGTAATTAATGAACATCATTAATTACTGATAATATGTTTTTTGGTATCCATTTGGGGTTTGTAGACAGGTGGTAAATCATTTGATAGACAAATAGGTGGGTGGGTATACAGATGTTAAATCAAAAGATAGATAGATAGATGGATGGGTGGGTAGATAGATGGTACATTTTAAGAGAGTTAGAGGGGTGGGTAGGTAGGTAGATGGTAAATCATTAGATAGATCGATAGCTAGATAAATAGATGGCTGGGTAAGTCGGTAGATAGATAATTGGGTGGGTGAAGCGCAATACCTTTAAAAGATAGGTGGGTGGACACAGCATAATCATTGCGGTCATTACCATCCTCCATATACATCTCCTGCTACCTGATGTTTCCTCATATATACCCAGCCTTCTCGGGGAGAGATCCCTGTGGGAGGTAAGTATCTTCTCACAGACCAAGTTCCTAACTTGGATGTGTCTGCAGACTTGGAGCTACCCTAAAAAAATCCTTGGTGCTTGTTTATTATCTTTGGAGGTTCTAGCAGTAAAGACAAAGCTTCTCAAATGGGGATGGCCAGCCTCTTCAGCAAATTGCGCAGCTTTGTGAGGAATATGATTTGGGTAATATCAGGAGATGTGGACAGGAGCTTTATTAATGACATCAGCCAATGATAGCTATTAGGGTATATTTGTATATTTCGCTTCATATGAATGTATATGTCATTCTTCCACATTCATGAAGTATTTCGATAAATTTGTCAATATAATGCCGCATAGCCTCCTAATGCCCAGAGGGACGGGCAGTCCATCAGCCACGGGTCCCCAGAGGTTTCCCCCACAGGGGGTTTTCCCTCTCCTGAGTGCTGAAGGATGATTCTTTGTGAGTCACGAGGCTACCACCAGCTTGGCCCTCCTATAGGGTACACAGATGTTAAATCAAAAGATAGATAGGTGGGTATATACATAGATGGTAAATCATTAGATAGATATGTGGGTAGGTACATAGATGGCAAATCATTAGCATAACCCAGCACAATACATATAGATAGATATTTATATAGACAGTTAAATAGATACATACAGTAGGTAGATAATGGATCAATAATTGACCGATCCTGGAGACATAATGAATAGTTGGCAAATCATTCTTTTAATGGCCAAATCATAGCTCGATTATTTAAAAAGAAGATGCATGCATAGTGCATGTTTCTAAAGCCCTCATACACAGTTGATGAGAAATAAAAATATACCGCTCCAAGGGCACTTTTGAGCGATATTTTTTTTTTTTTTTTACTGGCCCTATAGCTGATGACCCGCGTGTTTAGCAGGTCACTAAGAAATCAGTGAACGATGTCGTAACCGATTTCTAGAGTATCCAGTGGAATTGTCGATATAGTTAACTATATCGCAAGTGTCCCTGGTCTCCAGTGTGTATGGGGCTTAATTGTCAGTGTATACCAAGAACATATTATCATACCTCTTTCCTTTTTTTTTTAGGTGAGTGGTCTACATGAAACCGATGAAGAAGTCCTAATATGCGACTACTGCAGGGTGACCGGGACCTGGACTGCAGAATCGTCCTCAAGTCAACGATCAAAGATGGTGCACAGCAACAAGAGACCCAAGCCAGGTAATTAATGAACATCATTAATTACTGATAATATGTTTTTTGGTATCCATTTGGGGTTTGTAGACAGGTGGTAAATCATTTGATAGACAAATAGGTGGGTGGGTATACAGATGTTAAATCAAAAGATAGATAGATAGATGGATGGGTGGGTAGATAGATGGTACATTTTAAGAGAGTTAGAGGGGTGGGTAGGTAGGTAGATAGATGGTAAATCATTATATAGATCGATAGCTAGATAAATAGATGGCTGGGTAAGTCGGTAGATAGATAATTGGGTGGGTGAAGCGCAATACCTTTAAAAGATAGGTGGGTGGACACAGCATAATCATTGCGGTCATTACCATCCTCCATATACATCTCCTGCTACCTGATGTTTCCTCATATATACCCAGCCTTCTCGGGGAGAGATCCCTGTGGGAGGTAAGTATCTTCTCACAGACCAAGTTCCTAACTTGGATGTGTCTGCAGACTTGGAGCTACCCTAAAAAAATCCTTGGTGCTTGTTTATTATCTTTGGAGGTTCTAGCAGTAAAGACAAAGCTTCTCAAATGGGGATGGCCAGCCTCTTCAGCAAATTGCGCAGCTTTGTGAGGAATATGATTTGGGTAATATCAGGAGATGTGGACAGGAGCTTTATTAATGACATCAGCCAATGATAGCTATTAGGGTATATTTGTATATTTCGCTTCATATGAATGTATATGTCATTCTTCCACATTCATGAAGTATTTCGATAAATTTGTCAATATAATGCCGCATAGCCTCCTAATGCCCAGAGGGACGGGCAGTCCATCAGCCACGGGTCCCCAGAGGTTTCCCCCACAGGGGGTTTTCCCTCTCCTGAGTGCTGAAGGATGATTCTTTGTGAGTCACGAGGCTACCACCAGCTTGGCCCTCCTATAGGGTACACAGATGTTAAATCAAAAGATAGATAGGTGGGTATATACATAGATGGTAAATCATTAGATAGATATGTGGGTAGGTACATAGATGGCAAATCATTAGCATAACCCAGCACAATACATATAGATAGATATTTATATAGACAGTTAAATAGATACATACAGTAGGTAGATAATGGATCAATAATTGACCGATCCTGGAGACATAATGAATAGTTGGCAAATCATTCTTTTAATGGCCAAATCATAGCTCGATTATTTAAAAAGAAGATGCATGCATAGTGCATGTTTCTAAAGCCCTCATACACAGTTGATGAGAAATAAAAATATACCGCTCCAAGGGCACTTTTGAGCGATATTTTTTTTTTTTCACTGGCCATATAGCTGATGACCCGCGTGTTTAGCAGGTCACTAGGAAATCAGTGAACGATGTCGTAACCGATTTCTAGAGTATCCAGTGGAATTGTCGATATAGTTAACTATATCGCAAGTGTTCCTGGTCTCCAGTGTGTATGGGGCTTAATTGTCAGTGTATACATAGAACATATTATCATACCTCTTTCCTTTTTTTTTAGGTGAGTGGTCTACATGAAACCGATGAAGAAGTCCTAATATGCGACTACTGCAGGGTGACCAGGACCTGGACTGCAGAATCGTCCTCAAGTCAACGATCAAAGATGGTGCACAGCAACAAGAGACCCAAGCCAGGTAATTAATGAACATCATTAATTACTGATAATATGTTTTTTGGTATCCATTTGGGGTTTGTAGACAGGTGGTAAATCATTTGATAGACAAATAGGTGGGTGGGTATACAGATGTTAAATCAAAAGATAGATAGATAGATGGATGGGTGGGTAGATAGATGGTACATTTTAAGAGAGTTAGAGGGGTGGGTAGGTAGGTAGATAGATGGTAAATCATTAGATAGATCGATAGCTAGATAAATAGATGGCTGGGTAAGTCGGTAGATAGATAATTGGGTGGGTGAAGCGCAATACCTTTAAAAGATAGGTGGGTGGACACAGCATAATCATTGCGGTCATTACCATCCTCCATATACATCTCCTGCTACCTGATGTTTCCTCATATATACCCAGCCTTCTCGGGGAGAGATCCCTGTGGGAGGTAAGTATCTTCTCACAGACCAAGTTCCTAACCTGGATGTGTCTGCAGACTTGGAGCTACCCTAAAAAAATCCTTGGTGCTTGTTTATTATCTTTGGAGGTTCTAGCAGTAAAGACAAAGCTTCTCAAATGGGGATGGCCAGCCTCTTCAGCAAATTGCGCAGCTTTGTGAGGAATATGATTTGGGTAATATCAGGAGATGTGGACAGGAGCTTTATTAATGACATCAGCCAATGATAGCTATTAGGGTATATTTGTATATTTCGCTTCATATGAATGTATATGTCATTCTTCCACATTCATGAAGTATTTCGATAAATTTGTCAATATAATGCCGCATAGCCTCCTAATGCCCAGAGGGACGGGCAGTCCATCAGCCACGGGTCCCCAGAGGTTTCCCCCACAGGGGGTTTTCCCTCTCCTGAGTGCTGAAGGATGATTCTTTGTGAGTCACGAGGCTACCACCAGCTTGGCCCTCCTATAGGGTACACAGATGTTAAATCAAAAGATAGATAGGTGGGTATATACATAGATGGTAAATCATTAGATAGATATGTGGGTAGGTACATAGATGGCAAATCATTAGCATAACCCAGCACAATACATATAGATAGATATTTATATAGACAGTTAAATAGATACATACAGTAGGTAGATAATGGATCAATAATTGACCGATCCTGGAGACATAATGAATAGTTGGCAAATCATTCTTTTAATGGCCAAATCATAGCTCGATTATTTAAAAAGAAAATGCATGCATAGTGCATGTTTCTAAAGCCCTCATACACAGTTGATGAGAAATAAAAATATACCGCTCCAAGGGCACTTTTGAGCGATATTTTTTTTATTTTTTTTTTCACTGGCCATATAGCTGATGACCCGCGTGTTTAGCAGGTCACTAGGAAATCAGTGAACAATGTCGTAACCGATTTCTAGAGTATCCAGTGGAATTGTCGATATAGTTAACTATATCGCAAGTGTCCCTGGTCTCCAGTGTGTATGGGGCTTAATTGTCAGTGTATACCAAGAACATATTATCATACCTCTTTCCTTTTTTTTTAGGTGAGTGGTCTACATGAAACCGATGAAGAAGTCCTAATATGCGACTACTGCAGGGTGACCGGGACCTGGACTGCAGAATCGTCCTCAAGTCAACGATCAAAGATGGTGCACAGCAACAAGAGACCCAAGCCAGGTAATTAATGAACATCATTAATTACTGATATGTTTTTTGGTATCCATTTGGGGTTTGTAGACAGGTGGTAAATCATTTGATAGACAAATAGGTGGGTGGGTATACAGATGTTAAATCAAAAGATAGATAGATAGATGGATGGGTGGGTAGATAGATGGTACATTTTAAGAGAGTTAGAGGGGTGGGTAGGTAGGTAGATAGATGGTAAATCATTAGATAGATCGATAGCTAGATAAATAGATGGCTGGGTAAGTCGGTAGATAGATAATTGGGTGGGTGAAGCGCAATACCTTTAAAAGATAGGTTGGTGGACACAGCATAATCATTGCGGTCATTACCATCCTCCATATACATCTCCTGCTACCTGATGTTTCCTCATATATACCCAGCCTTCTCGGGGAGAGATCCCTGTGGGAGGTAAGTATCTTCTCACAGACCAAGTTCCTAACTTGGATGTGTCTGCAGACTTGGAGCTACCCTAAAAAAATCCTTGGTGCTTGTTTATTATCTTTGGAGGTTCTAGCAGTAAAGACAAAGCTTCTCAAATGGGGATGGCCAGCCTCTTCAGCAAATTGCGCAGCTTTGTGAGGAATATGATTTGGGTAATATCAGGAGATGTGGACAGGAGCTTTATTAATGACATCAGCCAATGATAGCTATTAGGGTATATTTGTATATTTCGCTTCATATGAATGTATATGTCATTCTTCCACATTCATGAAGTATTTCGATAAATTTGTCAATATAATGCCGCATAGCCTCCTAATGCCCAGAGGGACGGGCAGTCCATCAGCCACGGGTCCCCAGAGGTTTCCCCCACAGGGGGTTTTCCCTCTCCTGAGTGCTGAAGGATGATTCTTTGTGAGTCACGAGGCTACCACCAGCTTGGCCCTCCTATAGGGTACACAGATGTTAAATCAAAAGATAGATAGGTGGGTATATACATAGATGGTAAATCATTAGATAGATATGTGGGTAGGTACATAGATGGCAAATCATTAGCATAACCCAGCACAATACATATAGATAGATATTTATATAGACAGTTAAATAGATACATACAGTAGGTAGATAATGGATCAATAATTGACCGATCCTGGAGACATAATGAATAGTTGGCAAATCATTCTTTTAATGGCCAAATCATAGCTCGATTATTTAAAAAGAAGATGCATGCATAGTGCATGTTTCTAAAGCCCTCATACACAGTTGATGAGAAATAAAAATATACCGCTCCAAGGGCACTTTTGAGCGATATTTTTTTTATTTTTTTTTTCACTGGCCATATAGCTGATGACCCGCGTGTTTAGCAGGTCACTAGGAAATCAGTGAACGATGTTGTAACCGATTTCTAGAGTATCCAGTGGAATTGTCGATATAGTTAACTATATCGCAAGTGTCCCTGGTCTCCAGTGTGTATGGGGCTTAATTGTCAGTGTATACCAAGAACATATTAACATACCTCTTTCCTTTTTTTTTAGGTGAGTGGTCTACATGAAACCGATGAAGAAGTCCTAATATGCGACTACTGCAGGGTGACCGGGACCTGGACTGCAGAATCGTCCTCAAGTCAACGATCAAAGATGGTGCACAGCAACAAGAGACCCAAGCCAGGTAATTAATGAACATCATTAATTACTGATAATATGTTTTTTGGTATCCATTTGGGGTTTGTAGACAGGTGGTAAATCATTTGATAGACAAATAGGTGGGTGGGTATACAGATGTTAAATCAAAAGATAGATAGATAGATGGATGGGTGGGTAGATAGATGGTACATTTTAAGAGAGTTAGAGGGGTGGGTAGGTAGGTAGATGGTAAATCATTAGATAGATCGATAGCTAGATAAATAGATGGCTGGGTAAGTCAGTAGATAGATAATTGGGTGGGTGAAGCGCAATACCTTTAAAAGATAGGTGGGTGGACACAGCATAATCATTGCGGTCATTACCATCCTCCATATACATCTCCTGCTACCTGATGTTTCCTCATATATACCCAGCCTTCTCGGGGAGAGATCCCTGTGGGAGGTAAGTATCTTCTCACAGACCAAGTTCCTAACTTGGATGTGTCTGCAGACTTGGAGCTACCCTAAAAAAATCCTTGGTGCTTGTTTATTATCTTTGGAGGTTCTAGCAGTAAAGACAAAGCTTCTCAAATGGGGATGGCCAGCCTCTTCAGCAAATTGCGCAGCTTTGTGAGGAATATGATTTGGGTAATATCAGGAGATGTGGACAGGAGCTTTATTAATGACATCAGCCAATGATAGCTATTAGGGTATATTTGTATATTTCGCTTCATATGAATGTATATGTCATTCTTCCACATTCATGAAGTATTTCGATAAATTTGTCAATATAATGCCGCATAGCCTCCTAATGCCCAGAGGGACGGGCAGTCCATCAGCCACGGGTCCCCAGAGGTTTCCCCCACAGGGGGTTTTCCCTCTCCTGAGTGCTGAAGGATGATTCTTTGTGAGTCACGAGGCTACCACCAGCTTGGCCCTCCTATAGGGTACACAGATGTTAAATCAAAAGATAGATAGGTGAGTATATACATAGATGGTAAATCATTAGATAGATATGTGGGTAGGTACATAGATGGCAAATCATTAGCATAACCCAGCACAATACATATAGATAGATATTTATATAGACAGTTAAATAGATACATACAGTAGGTAGATAATGGATCAATAATTGACCGATCCTGGAGACATAATGAATAGTTGGCAAATCATTCTTTTAATGGCCAAATCATAGCTCGATTATTTAAAAAGAAGATGCATGCATAGTGCATGTTTCTAAAGCCCTCATACACAGTTGATGAGAAATAAAAATATACCGCTCCAAGGGCACTTTTGAGCGATATTTTTTTTATTTTTTTTTTCACTGGCCATATAGCTGATGACCCGCGTGTTTAGCAGGTCACTAGGAAATCAGTGAACGATGTCGTAACCGATTTCTAGAGTATCCAGTGGAATTGTCGATATAGTTAACTATATCGCAAGTGTCCCTGGTCTCCAGTGTGTATGGGGCTTAATTGTCAGTGTATACCAAGAACATATTATCATACCTCTTTCCTTTTTTTTTAGGTGAGTGGTCTACATGAAACCGATGAAGAAGTCCTAATATGCGAGTACTGCAGGGTGACCGGGACCTGGACTGCAGAATCGTCCTCAAGTCAACGATCAAAGATGGTGCACAGCAACAAGAGACCCAAGCCAGGTAATTAATGAACATCATTAATTACTGATAATATGTTTTTTGGTATCCATTTGGGGTTTGTAGACAGGTGGTAAATCATTTGATAGACAAATAGGTGGGTGGGTATACAGATGTTAAATCAAAAGATAGATAGATAGATGGATGGGTGGGTAGATAGATGGTACATTTTAAGAGAGTTAGAGGGGTGGGTAGGTAGGTAGATGGTAAATCATTAGATAGATCGATAGCTAGATAAATAGATGGCTGGGTAAGTCGGTAGATAGATAATTGGGTGGGTGAAGCGCAATACCTTTAAAAGATAGGTGGGTGGACACAGCATAATCATTGCGGTCATTACCATCCTCCATATACATCTCCTGCTACCTGATGTTTCCTCATATATACCCAGCCTTCTCGGGGAGAGATCCCTGTGGGAGGTAAGTATCTTCTCACAGACCAAGTTCCTAACTTGGATGTGTCTGCAGACTTGGAGCTACCCTAAAAAAATCCTTGGTGCTTGTTTATTATCTTTGGAGGTTCTAGCAGTAAAGACAAAGCTTCTCAAATGGGGATGGCCAGCCTCTTCAGCAAATTGCGCAGCTTTGTGAGGAATATGATTTGGGTAATATCAGGAGATGTGGACAGGAGCTTTATTAATGACATCAGCCAATGATAGCTATTAGGGTATATTTGTATATTTCGCTTCATATGAATGTATATGTCATTCTTCCACATTCATGAAGTATTTCGATAAATTTGTCAATATAATGCCGCATAGCCTCCTAATGCCCAGAGGGACGGGCAGTCCATCAGCCACGGGTCCCCAGAGGTTTCCCCCACAGGGGGTTTTCCCTCTCCTGAGTGCTGAAGGATGATTCTTTGTGAGTCACGAGGCTACCACCAGCTTGGCCCTCCTATAGGGTACACAGATGTTAAATCAAAAGATAGATAGGTGGGTATATACATAGATGGTAAATCATTAGATAGATATGTGGGTAGGTACATAGATGGCAAATCATTAGCATAACCCAGCACAATACATATAGATAGATATTTATATAGACAGTTAAATAGATACATACAGTAGGTAGATAATGGATCAATAATTGACCGATCCTGGAGACATAATGAATAGTTGGCAAATCATTCTTTTAATGGCCAAATCATAGCTCGATTATTTAAAAAGAAGATGCATGCATAGTGCATGTTTCTAAAGCCCTCATACACAGTTGATGAGAAATAAAAATATACCGCTCCAAGGGCACTTTTGAGCGATATATTTTTTTTTTTTTTACTGGCCATATAGCTGATGACCCGCGTGTTTAGCAGGTCACTAGGAAATCAGTGAACGATGTCGTAACCGATTTCTAGAGTATCCAGTGGAATTGTCGATATAGTTAACTATATCGCAAGTGTCCCTGGTCTCCAGTGTGTATGGGGCTTAATTGTCAGTGTATACCAAGAACATATTATCATACCTCTTTCCTTTTTTTTTTAGGTGAGTGGTCTACATGAAACCGATGAAGAAGTCCTAATATGCGACTACTGCAGGGTGACCGGGACCTGGACTGCAGAATCGTCCTCAAGTCAACGATCAAAGATGGTGCACAGCAACAAGAGACCCAAGCCAGGTAATTAATGAACATCATTAATTACTGATAATATGTTTTTTGGTATCCATTTGGGGTTTGTAGACAGGTGGTAAATCATTTGATAGACAAATAGGTGGGTGGGTATACAGATGTTAAATCAAAAGATAGATAGATAGATGGATGGGTGGGTAGATAGATGGTACATTTTAAGAGAGTTAGAGGGGTGGGTAGGTAGGTAGATAGATGGTAAATCATTAGATAGATCGATAGCTAGATAAATAGATGGCTGGGTAAGTCGGTAGATAGATAATTGGGTGGGTGAAGCGCAATACCTTTAAAAGATAGGTGGGTGGACACAGCATAATCATTGCGGTCATTACCATCCTCCATATACATCTCCTGCTACCTGATGTTTCCTCATATATACCCAGCCTTCTCGGGGAGAGATCCCTGTGGGAGGTAAGTATCTTCTCACAGACCAAGTTCCTAACTTGGATGTGTCTGCAGACTTGGAGCTACCCTAAAAAAATCCTTGGTGCTTGTTTATTATCTTTGGAGGTTCTAGCAGTAAAGACAAAGCTTCTCAAATGGGGATGGCCAGCCTCTTCAGCAAATTGCGCAGCTTTGTGAGGAATATGATTTGGGTAATATCAGGAGATGTGGACAGGAGCTTTATTAATGACATCAGCCAATGATAGCTATTAGGGTATATTTGTATATTTCGCTTCATATGAATGTATATGTCATTCTTCCACATTCATGAAGTATTTCGATAAATTTGTCAATATAATGCCGCATAGCCTCTTAATGCCCAGAGGGACGGGCAGTCCATCAGCCACGGGTCCCCAGAGGTTTCCCCCACAGGGGGTTTTCCCTCTCCTGAGTGCTGAAGGATGATTCTTTGTGAGTCACGAGGCTACCACCAGCTTGGCCCTCCTATAGGGTACACAGATGTTAAATCAAAAGATAGATAAGTGGGTATATACATAGATGGTAAATCATTATATAGATATGTGGGTAGGTACATAGATGGCAAATCATTAGCATAACCCAGCACAATACCTATAGATAGATATTTATATAGACAGTTAAATAGATACATACAGTAGGTAGATAATGGATCAATAATTGACCGATCCTGGAGACATAATGAATAGTTGGCAAATCATTCTTTTAATGGCCAAATCATAGCTCGATTATTTAAAAAGAAGATGCATGCATAGTGCATGTTTCTAAAGCCCTCATACACAGTTGATGAGAAATAAAAATATACCGCTCCAAGGGCACTTTTGAGCGATTTTTTTTTTCCACTGGCCATATAGCTGATGACCCGCGTGTTTAGCAGGTCACTAGGAAATCAGTGAACGATGTCGTAACCGATTTCTAGAGTATCCAGTGGAATTGTCGATATAGTTAACTATATCGCATGTGTCCCTGGTCTCCAGTGTGTATGGGGCTTAATTGTCAGTGTATACCAAGAACTTATTATCATACCTCTTTCCTTTTTTTTAGGTGAGTGGTCTACATGAAACCGATGAAGAAGTCCTAATATGCGACTACTGCAGGGTGACCGGGACCTGGACTGCAGAATCGTCCTCAAGTCAACGATCAAAGATGGTGCACAGCAACAAGAGACCCAAGCCAGGTAATTAATGAACATCATTAATTACTGATAATATGTTTTTTGGTATCCATTTGGGGTTTGTAGACAGGTGGTAAATCATTTGATAGACAAATAGGTGGGTGGGTATACAGATGTTAAATCAAAAGATAGATAGATAGATGGATGGGTGGGTAGATAGATGGTACATTTTAAGAGAGTTAGAGGGGTGGGTAGGTAGGTAGATAGATGGTAAATCATTAGATAGATCGATAGCTAGATAAATAGATGGCTGGGTAAGTCGGTAGATAGATAATTGGGTGGGTGAAGCGCAATACCTTTAAAAGATAGGTGGGTGGACACAGCATAATCATTGCGGTCATTACCATCCTCCATATACATCTCCTGCTACCTGATGTTCCCTTTATATATACCCAGCCTTCTCGGGGAGAGATCCCTGTGGGAGGTAAGTATCTTCTCACAGACCAAGTTCCTAACTTGGATGTGTCTGCAGACTTGGAGCTACCCTAAAAAAATCCTTGGTGCTTGTTTATTATCTTTGGAGGTTCTAGCAGTAAAGACAAAGCTTCTCAAATGGGGATGGCCAGCCTCTTCAGCAAATTGCGCAGCTTTGTGAGGAATATGATTTGGGTAATATCAGGAGATGTGGACAGGAGCTTTATTAATGACATCAGCCAATGATAGCTATTAGGGTATATTTGTATATTTCGCTTCATATGAATGTATATGTCATTCTTCCACATTCATGAAGTATTTCGATAAATTTGTCAATATAATGCCGCATAGCCTCCTAATGCCCAGAGGGACGGGCAGTCCATCAGCCACGGGTCCCCAGAGGTTTCCCCCACAGGGGGTTTTCCCTCTCCTGAGTGCTGAAGGATGATTCTTTGTGAGTCACGAGGCTACCACCAGCTTGGCCCTCCTATAGGGTACACAGATGTTAAATCAAAAGATAGATAGGTGGGTATATACATAGATGGTAAATCATTAGATAGATATGTGGGTAGGTACATAGATGGCAAATCATTAGCATAACCCAGCACAATACATATAGATAGATATTTATATAGACAGTTAAATAGATACATACAGTAGGTAGATAATGGATCAATAATTGACCGATCCTGGAGACATAATGAATAGTTGGCAAATCATTCTTTTAATGGCCAAATCATAGCTCGATTATTTAAAAAGAAGATGCATGCATAGTGCATGTTTCTAAAGCCCTCATACACAGTTGATGAGAAATAAAAATATACCGCTCCAAGGGCACTTTTGAGCGATATTTTTTTTTTTTTTTTACTGGCCATATAGCTGATGACCCGCGTGTTTAGCAGGTCACTAGGAAATCAGTGAACGATGTCGTAACCGATTTCTAGAGTATCCAGTGGAATTGTCGATATAGTTAACTATATCGCAAGTGTCCCTGGTCTCCAGTGTGTATGGGGCTTAATTGTCAGTGTATACCAAGAACATATTATCATACCTCTTTCCTTTTTTTTTTAGGTGAGTGGTCTACATGAAACCGATGAAGAAGTCCTAATATGCGACTACTGCAGGGTGACCGGGACCTGGACTGCAGAATCGTCCTCAAGTCAACGATCAAAGATGGTGCACAGCAACAAGAGACCCAAGCCAGGTAATTAATGAACATCATTAATTACTGATAATATGTTTTTTGGTATCCATTTGGGGTTTGTAGACAGGTGGTAAATCATTTGATAGACAAATAGGTGGGTGGGTATACAGATGTTAAATCAAAAGATAGATAGATAGATGGATGGGTGGGTAGATAGATGGTACATTTTAAGAGAGTTAGAGGGGTGGGTAGGTAGGTAGATGGTAAATCATTAGATAGATCGATAGCTAGATAAATAGATGGCTGGGTAAGTCGGTAGATAGATAATTGGGTGGGTGAAGCGCAATACCTTTAAAAGATAGGTGGGTGGACACAGCATAATCATTGCGGTCATTACCATCCTCCATATACATCTCCTGCTACCTGATGTTTCCTCATATATACCCAGCCTTCTCGGGGAGAGATCCCTGTGGGAGGTAAGTATCTTCTCACAGACCAAGTTCCTAACTTGGATGTGTCTGCAGACTTGGAGCTACCCTAAAAAAATCCTTGGTGCTTGTTTATTATCTTTGGAGGTTCTAGCAGTAAAGACAAAGCTTCTCAAATGGGGATGGCCAGCCTCTTCAGCAAATTGCGCAGCTTTGTGAGGAATATGATTTGGGTAATATCAGGAGATGTGGACAGGAGCTTTATTAATGACATCAGCCAATGATACAGTAGCTATTAGGGTATATTTGTATATTTCGCTTCATATGAATGTATATGTCATTCTTCCACATTCATGAAGTATTTCGATAAATTTGTCAATATAATGCCGCATAGCCTCTTAATGCCCAGAGGGACGGGCAGTCCATCAGCCACGGGTCCCCAGAGGTTTCCCCCACAGGGGGTTTTCCCTCTCCTGAGTGCTGAAGGATGATTCTTTGTGAGTCACGAGGCTACCACCAGCTTGGCCCTCCTATAGGGTACACAGATGTTAAATCAAAAGATAGATAAGTGGGTATATACATAGATGGTAAATCATTATATAGATATGTGGGTAGGTACATAGATGGCAAATCATTAGCATAACCCAGCACAATACCTATAGATAGATATTTATATAGACAGTTAAATAGATACATACAGTAGGTAGATAATGGATCAATAATTGACCGATCCTGGAGACATAATGAATAGTTGGCAAATCATTCTTTTAATGGCCAAATCATAGCTCGATTATTTAAAAAGAAGATGCATGCATAGTGCATGTTTCTAAAGCCCTCATACACAGTTGATGAGAAATAAAAATATACCGCTCCAAGGGCACTTTTGAGCGATTTTTTTTTTTCCACTGGCCATATAGCTGATGACCCGCGTGTTTAGCAGGTCACTAGGAAATCAGTGAACGATGTCGTAACCGATTTCTAGAGTATCCAGTGGAATTGTCGATATAGTTAACTATATCGCATGTGTCCCTGGTCTCCAGTGTGTATGGGGCTTAATTGTCAGTGTATACCAAGAACATATTATCATACCTCTTTCCTTTTTTTTAGGTGAGTGGTTTACATGAAACCGATGAAGAAGTCCTAATATGCGACTACTGCAGGGTGACCGGGACCTGGACTGCAGAATCGTCCTCAAGTCAACGATCAAAGATGGTGCACAGCAACAAGAGACCCAAGCCAGGTAATTAATGAACATCATTAATTACTGATAATATGTTTTTTGGTATCCATTTGGGGTTTGTAGACAGGTGGTAAATCATTTGATAGACAAATAGGTGGGTGGGTATACAGATGTTAAATCAAAAGATAGATAGATAGATGGATGGGTGGGTAGATAGATGGTACATTTTAAGAGAGTTAGAGGGGTGGGTAGGTAGGTAGATAGATGGTAAATCATTAGATAGATCGATAGCTAGATAAATAGATGGCTGGGTAAGTCGGTAGATAGATAATTGGGTGGGTGAAGCGCAATACCTTTAAAAGATAGGTGGGTGGACACAGCATAATCATTGCGGTCATTACCATCCTCCATATACATCTCCTGCTACCTGATGTTCCCTTTATATATACCCAGCCTTCTCGGGGAGAGATCCCTGTGGGAGGTAAGTATCTTCTCACAGACCAAGTTCCTAACTTGGATGTGTCTGCAGACTTGGAGCTACCCTAAAAAAATCCTTGGTGCTTGTTTATTATCTTTGGAGGTTCTAGCAGTAAAGACAAAGCTTCTCAAATGGGGATGGCCAGCCTCTTCAGCAAATTGCGCAGCTTTGTGAGGAATATGATTTGGGTAATATCAGGAGATGTGGACAGGAGCTTTATTAATGACATCAGCCAATGATAGCTATTAGGGTATATTTGTATATTTCGCTTCATATGAATGTATATGTCATTCTTCCACATTCATGAAGTATTTCGATAAATTTGTCAATATAATGCCGCATAGCCTCCTAATGCCCAGAGGGACGGGCAGTCCATCAGCCATGGGTCCCCAGAGGTTTCCCCCACAGGGGGTTTTCCCTCTCCTGAGTGCTGAAGGATGATTCTTTGTGAGTCACGAGGCTACCACCGGCTTGGCCCTCCTATAGGGTACACAGATGTTAAATCAAAAGATAGATAGGTGGGTATATACATAGATGGTAAATCATTAGATAGATATGTGGGTAGGTACATAGATGGCAAATCATTAGCATAACCCAGCACAATACATATAGATAGATATTTATATAGACAGTTAAATAGATACATACAGTAGGTAGATAATGGATCAATAATTGACCGATCCTGGAGACATAATGAATAGTTGGCAAATCATTCTTTTAATGGCCAAATCATAGCTCGATTATTTAAAAAGAAGATGCATGCATAGTGCATGTTTCTAAAGCCCTCATACACAGTTGATGAGAAATAAAAATATACCGCTCCAAGGGCACTTTTGAGCGATATTTTTTTTATTTTTTTACTGGCCATATAGCTGATGACCCGCGTGTTTAGCAGGTCACTAGGAAATCAGTGAACGATGTCGTAACCGATTTCTAGAGTATCCAGTGGAATTGTCGATATAGTTAACTATATCGCAAGTGTCCCTGGTCTCCAGTGTGTATGGGGCTTAATTGTCAGTGTATACCAAGAACATATTATCATACCTCTTTCCTTTTTTTTTTAGGTGAGTGGTCTACATGAAACCGATGAAGAAGTCCTAATATGCGACTACTGCAGGGTGACCGGGACCTGGACTGCAGAATCGTCCTCAAGTCAACGATCAAAGATGGTGCACAGCAACAAGAGACCCAAGCCAGGTAATTAATGAACATCATTAATTACTGATAATATGTTTTTTGGTATCCATTTGGGGTTTGTAGACAGGTGGTAAATCATTTGATAGACAAATAGGTGGGTGGGTATACAGATGTTAAATCAAAAGATAGATAGATGGATGGGTGGGTAGATAGATGGTACATTTTAAGAGAGTTAGAGGGGTGGGTAGGTAGGTAGATAGATGGTAAATCATTAGATAGATCGATAGCTAGATAAATAGATGGCTGGGTAAGTCGGTAGATAGATAATTGGGTGGGTGAAGCGCAATACCTTTAAAAGATAGGTGGGTGGACACAGCATAATCATTGCGGTCATTACCATCCTCCATATACATCTCCTGCTACCTGATGTTTCCTCATATATACCCAGCCTTCTCGGGGAGAGATCCCTGTGGGAGGTAAGTATCTTCTCACAGACCAAGTTCCTAACTTGGATGTGTCTGCAGACTTGGAGCTACCCTAAAAAAATCCTTGGTGCTTGTTTATTATCTTTGGAGGTTCTAGCAGTAAAGACAAAGCTTCTCAAATGGGGATGGCCAGCCTCTTCAGCAAATTGCGCAGCTTTGTGAGGAATATGATTTGGGTAATATCAGGAGATGTGGACAGGAGCTTTATTAATGACATCAGCCAATGATAGCTATTAGGGTATATTTGTATATTTCGCTTCATATGAATGTATATGTCATTCTTCCACATTCATGAAGTATTTCGATAAATTTGTCAATATAATGCCGCATAGCCTCTTAATGCCCAGAGGGACGGGCAGTCCATCAGCCACGGGTCCCCAGAGGTTTCCCCCACAGGGGGTTTTCCCTCTCCTGAGTGCTGAAGGATGATTCTTTGTGAGTCACGAGGCTACCACCAGCTTGGCCCTCCTATAGGGTACACAGATGTTAAATCAAAAGATAGATAAGTGGGTATATACATAGATGGTAAATCATTATATAGATATGTGGGTAGGTACATAGATGGCAAATCATTAGCATAACCCAGCACAATACCTATAGATAGATATTTATATAGACAGTTAAATAGATACATACAGTAGGTAGATAATGGATCAATAATTGACCGATCCTGGAGACATAATGAATAGTTGGCAAATCATTCTTTTAATGACCAAATCATAGCTCGATTATTTAAAAAGAAGATGCATGCATAGTGCATGTTTCTAAAGCCCTCATACACAGTTGATGAGAAATAAAAATATACCGCTCCAAGGGCACTTTTGAGCGATTTTTTTTTCTTTCACTGGCCATATAGCTGATGACCCGCGTGTTTAGCAGGTCACTAGGAAATCAGTGAACGATGTCGTAACCGATTTCTAGAGTATCCAGTGGAATTGTCGATATAGTTAACTATATCGCATGTGTCCCTGGTCTCCAGTGTGTATGGGGCTTAATTGTCAGTGTATACCAAGAACTTATTATCATACCTCTTTCCTTTTTTTTAGGTGAGTGGTCTACATGAAACCGATGAAGAAGTCCTAATATGCGACTACTGCAGGGTGACCGGGACCTGGACTGCAGAATCGTCCTCAAGTCAACGATCAAAGATGGTGCACAGCAACAAGAGACCCAAGCCAGGTAATTAATGAACATCATTAATTACTGATAATATGTTTTTTGGTATCCATTTGGGGTTTGTAGACAGGTGGTAAATCATTTGATAGACAAATAGGTGGGTGGGTATACAGATGTTAAATCAAAAGATAGATAGATAGATGGATGGGTGGGTAGATAGATGGTACATTTTAAGAGAGTTAGAGGGGTGGGTAGGTAGGTAGATAGATGGTAAATCATTAGATAGATCGATAGCTAGATAAATAGATGGCTGGGTAAGTCGGTAGATAGATAATTGGGTGGGTGAAGCGCAATACCTTTAAAAGATAGGTGGGTGGACACAGCATAATCATTGCGGTCATTACCATCCTCCATATACATCTCCTGCTACCTGATGTTTCCTCATATATACCCAGCCTTCTCGGGGAGAGATCCCTGTGGGAGGTAAGTATCTTCTCACAGACCAAGTTCCTAACTTGGATGTGTCTGCAGACTTGGAGCTACCCTAAAAAAATCCTTGGTGCTTGTTTATTATCTTTGGAGGTTCTAGCAGTAAAGACAAAGCTTCTCAAATGGGGATGGCCAGCCTCTTCAGCAAATTGCGCAGCTTTGTGAGGAATATGATTTGGGTAATATCAGGAGATGTGGACAGGAGCTTTATTAATGACATCAGCCAATGATAGCTATTAGGGTATATTTGTATATTTCGCTTCATATGAATGTATATGTCATTCTTCCACATTCATGAAGTATTTCGATAAATTTGTCAATATAATGCCGCATAGCCTCCTAATGCCCAGAGGGACGGGCAGTCCATCAGCCACGGGTCCCCAGAGGTTTCCCCCATAGGGGGTTTTCCCTCTCCTGAGTGCTGAAGGATGATTCTTTGTGAGTCACGAGGCTACCACCGGCTTGGCCCTCCTATAGGGTACACAGATGTTAAATCAAAAGATAGATAGGTGGGTATATACATAGATGGTAAATCATTAGATAGATATGTGGGTAGGTACATAGATGGCAAATCATTAGCATAACCCAGCACAATACATATAGATAGATATTTATATAGACAGTTAAATAGATACATACAGTAGGTAGATAATGGATCAATAATTGACCGATCCTGGAGACATAATGAATAGTTGGCAAATCATTCTTTTAATGGCCAAATCATAGCTCGATTATTTAAAAAGAAGATGCATGCATAGTGCATGTTTCTAAAGCCCTCATACACAGTTGATGAGAAATAAAAATATACCGCTCCAAGGGCACTTTTGAGCGATATTTTTTTTTTTTTTTCACTGGCCATATAGCTGATGACCCGCGTGTTTAGCAGGTCACTAGGAAATCAGTGAACGATGTCGTAACCGATTTCTAGAGTATCCAGTGGAATTGTCGATATAGTTAACTATATCGCAAGTGTCCCTGGTCTCCAGTGTGTATGGGGCTTAATTGTCAGTGTATACCAAGAACATATTATCATACCTCTTTCCTTTTTTTTTTAGGTGAGTGGTCTACATGAAACCGATGAAGAAGTCCTAATATGCGACTACTGCAGGGTGACCGGGACCTGGACTGCAGAATCGTCCTCAAGTCAACGATCAAAGATGGTGCACAGCAACAAGAGACCCAAGCCAGGTAATTAATGAACATCATTAATTACTGATAATATGTTTTTTGGTATCCATTTGGGGTTTGTAGACAGGTGGTAAATCATTTGATAGACAAATAGGTGGGTGGGTATACAGATGTTAAATCAAAAGATAGATAGATAGATAGATAGATGGATGGGTGGGTAGATAGATGGTACATTTTAAGAGAGTTAGAGGGGTGGGTAGGTAGGTAGATAGATGGTAAATCATTAGATAGATCGATAGCTAGATAAATAGATGGCTGGGTAAGTCGGTAGATAGATAATTGGGTGGGTGAAGCGCAATACCTTTAAAAGATAGGTGGGTGGACACAGCATAATCATTGCGGTCATTACCATCCTCCATATACATCTCCTGCTACCTGATGTTTCCTCATATATACCCAGCCTTCTCGGGGAGAGATCCCTGTGGGAGGTAAGTATCTTCTCACAGACCAAGTTCCTAACTTGGATGTGTCTGCAGACTTGGAGCTACCCTAAAAAAATCCTTGGTGCTTGTTTATTATCTTTGGAGGTTCTAGCAGTAAAGACAAAGCTTCTCAAATGGGGATGGCCAGCCTCTTCAGCAAATTGCGCAGCTTTGTGAGGAATATGATTTGGGTAATATCAGGAGATGTGGACAGGAGCTTTATTAATGACATCAGCCAATGATAGCTATTAGGGTATATTTGTATATTTCGCTTCATATGAATGTATATGTCATTCTTCCACATTCATGAAGTATTTCGATAAATTTGTCAATATAATGCCGCATAGCCTCTTAATGCCCAGAGGGACGGGCAGTCCATCAGCCACGGGTCCCCAGAGGTTTCCCCCACAGGGGGTTTTCCCTCTCCTGAGTGCTGAAGGATGATTCTTTGTGAGTCACGAGGCTACCACCAGCTTGGCCCTCCTATAGGGTACACAGATGTTAAATCAAAAGATAGATAAGTGGGTATATACATAGATGGTAAATCATTATATAGATATGTGGGTAGGTACATAGATGGCAAATCATTAGCATAACCCAGCACAATACCTATAGATAGATATTTATATAGACAGTTAAATAGATACATACAGTAGGTAGATAATGGATCAATAATTGACCGATCCTGGAGACATAATGAATAGTTGGCAAATCATTCTTTTAATGGCCAAATCATAGCTCGATTATTTAAAAAGAAGATGCATGCATAGTGCATGTTTCTAAAGCCCTCATACACAGTTGATGAGAAATAAAAATATACCGCTCCAAGGGCACTTTTGAGCGATTTTTTTTTTTTTCACTGGCCATATAGCTGATGACCCGCGTGTTTAGCAGGTCACTAGGAAATCAGTGAACGATGTCGTAACCGATTTCTAGAGTATCCAGTGGAATTGTCGATATAGTTAACTATATCGCATGTGTCCCTGGTCTCCAGTGTGTATGGGGCTTAATTGTCAGTGTATACCAAGAACTTATTATCATACCTCTTTCCTTTTTTTTAGGTGAGTGGTCTACATGAAACCGATGAAG
Source organism: Crinia signifera (assembly GCF_055691185.1). Classification (NCBI taxonomy): domain Eukaryota; kingdom Metazoa; phylum Chordata; class Amphibia; order Anura; family Myobatrachidae; genus Crinia; species Crinia signifera. Next base: position 41,918,910 of record NC_139222.1, read on the forward strand.
AAGTCCTAATATGCGACTACTGCAGGGTGACCGGGACCTGGACTGCAGAATCGTCCTCAAGTCAACGATCAAAGATGGTGCACAGCAACAAGAGACCCAAGCCAGGTAATTAATGAACATCATTAATTACTGATAATATGTTTTTTGGTATCCATTTGGGGTTTGTAGACAGGTGGTAAATCATTTGATAGACAAATAGGTGGGTGGGTATACAGATGTTAAATCAAAAGATAGATAGATAGATGGATGGGTGGGTAGATAGATGGTACATTTTAAGAGAGTTAGAGGGGTGGGTAGGTAGGTAGATAGATGGTAAATCATTAGATAGATCGATAGCTAGATAAATAGATGGCTGGGTAAGTCGGTAGATAGATAATTGGGTGGGTGAAGCGCAATACCTTTAAAAGATAGGTGGGTGGACACAGCATAATCATTGCGGTCATTACCATCCTCCATATACATCTCCTGCTACCTGATGTTTCCTCATATATACCCAGCCTTCTCGGGGAGAGATCCCTGTGGGAGGTAAGTATCTTCTCACAGACAAAGTTCCTAACTTGGATGTGTCTGCAGACTTGGAGCTACCCTAAAAAAATCCTTGGTGCTTGTTTATTATCTTTGGAGGTTCTAGCAGTAAAGACAAAGCTTCTCAAATGGGGATGGCCAGCCTCTTCAGCAAATTGCGCAGCTTTGTGAGGAATATGATTTGGGTAATATCAGGAGATGTGGACAGGAGCTTTATTAATGACATCAGCCAATGATAGCTATTAGGGTATATTTGTATATTTCGCTTCATATGAATGTATATGTCATTCTTCCACATTCATGAAGTATTTCGATAAATTTGTCAATATAATGCCGCATAGCCTCCTAATGCCCAGAGGGACGGGCAGTCCATCAGCCACGGGTCCCCAGAGGTTTCCCCGACAGGGGGTTTTCCCTCTCCTGAGTGCTGAAGGATGATTCTTTGTGAGTCACGAGGCTACCACCGGCTTGGCCCTCCTATAGGGTACACAGATTTTAAATCAAAAGATAGATAGGTGGGTATATACATAGATGGTAAATCATTAGATAGATATGTGGGTAGGTACATAGATGGCAAATCATTAGCATAACCCAGCACAATACATATAGATAGATATTTATATAGACAGTTAAATAGATACATACAGTAGGTAGATAATGGATCAATAATTGACCGATCCTGGAGACATAATGAATAGTTGGCAAATCATTCTTTTAATGGCCAAATCATAGCTCGATTATTTAAAAAGAAGATGCATGCATAGTGCATGTTTCTAAAGCCCTCATACACAGTTGATGAGAAATAAAAATATACCGCTCCAAGGGCACTTTTGAGCGATATTTTTTTTTTTTTTTCACTGGCCATATAGCTGATGACCCGCGTGTTTAGCAGGTCACTAGGAAATCAGTGAACGATGTCGTAACCGATTTCTAGAGTATCCAGTGGAATTGTCGATATAGTTAACTATATCGCATGTGTCCCTGGTCTCCAGTGTGTATGGGGCTTAATTGTCAGTGTATACCAAGAACTTATTATCATACCTCTTTCCTTTTTTTTAGGTGAGTGGTCTACATGAAACCGATGAAGAAGTCCTAATATGCGACTACTGCAGGGTGACCGGGACCTGGACTGCAGAATCGTCCTCAAGTCAACGATCAAAGATGGTGCACAGCAACAAGAGACCCAAGCCAGGTAATTAATGAACATCATTAATTACTGATAATATGTTTTTTGGTATCCATTTGGGGTTTGTAGACAGGTGGTAAATCATTTGATAGACAAATAGGTGGGTGGGTATACAGATGTTAAATCAAAAGATAGATAGATAGATGGATGGGTGGGTAGATAGATGGTACATTTTAAGAGAGTTAGAGGGGTGGGTAGGTAGGTAGATAGATGGTAAATCATTAGATAGATCGATAGCTAGATAAATAGATGGCTGGGTAAGTCGGTAGATAGATAATTGGGTGGGTGAAGCGCAATACCTTTAAAAGATAGGTGGGTGGACACAGCATAATCATTGCGGTCATTACCATCCTCCATATACATCTCCTGCTACCTGATGTTTCCTCATATATACCCAGCCTTCTCGGGGAGAGATCCCTGTGGGAGGTAAGTATCTTCTCACAGACCAAGTTCCTAACTTGGATGTGTCTGCAGACTTGGAGCTACCCTAAAAAAATCCTTGGTGCTTGTTTATTATCTTTGGAGGTTCTAGCAGTAAAGACAAAGCTTCTCAAATGGGGATGGCCAGCCTCTTCAGCAAATTGCGCAGCTTTGTGAGGAATATGATTTGGGTAATATCAGGAGATGTGGACAGGAGCTTTATTAATGACATCAGCCAATGATAGCTATTAGGGTATATTTGTATATTTCGCTTCATATGAATGTATATGTCATTCTTCCACATTCATGAAGTATTTCGATAAATTTGTCAATATAATGCCGCATAGCCTCCTAATGCCCAGAGGGACGGGCAGTCCATCAGCCACGGGTCCCCAGAGGTTTCCCCCACAGGGGGTTTTCCCTCTCCTGAGTGCTGAAGGATGATTCTTTGTGAGTCACGAGGCTACCACCAGCTTGGCCCTCCTATAGGGTACACAGATGTTAAATCAAAAGATAGATAGGTGGGTATATACATAGATGGTAAATCATTAGATAGATATGTGAATAGGTACATAGATGGCAAATCATTAGCATAACCCAGCACAATACATATAGATAGATATTTATATAGACAGTTAAATAGATACATACAGTAGGTAGATAATGGATCAATAATTGACCGATCCTGGAGACATAATGAATAATTGGCAAATCATTCTTTTAATGGCCAAATCATAGCTCGATTATTTAAAAAGAAGATGCATGCATAGTGCATGTTTCTAAAGCCCTCATACACAGTTGATGAGAAATAAAAATATACCGCTCAAAGGGCACTTTTGAGCGATATTTTTTTTTTCACTGGCCATATAGCTGATGACCCGCGTGTTTAGCAGGTCACTAGGAAATCAGTGAACAATGTCGTAACCGATTTCTAGAGTATCCAGTGGAATTGTTGATATAGTTAACTATATCGCAAGTGTCCCTGGTCTCCAGTGTGTATGGGGCTTAATTGTCAGTGTATACCAAGAACATATTATCATACCTCTTTCCTTTTTTTTTAGGTGAGTGGTCTACATGAAACCGATGAAGAAGTCCTAATATGCGACTACTGCAGGGTGACCGGGACCTGGACTGCAGAATCGTCCTCAAGTCAACGATCAAAGATGGTGCACAGCAACAAGAGACCCAAGCCAGGTAATTAATGAACATCATTAATTACTGATAATATGTTTTTTGGTATCCATTTGGGGTTTGTAGACAGGTGGTAAATCATTTGATAGACAAATAGGTGGGTGGGTATACAGATGTTAAATCAAAAGATAGATAGATAGATGGATGGGTGGGTAGATAGATGGTACATTTTAAGAGAGTTAGAGGGGTGGGTAGGTAGGTAGATAGATGGTAAATCATTAGATAGATCGATAGCTAGATAAATAGATGGCTGGGTAAGTCGGTAGATAGATAATTGGGTGGGTGAAGCGCAATACCTTTAAAAGATAGGTTGGTGGACACAGCATAATCATTGCGGTCATTACCATCCTCCATATACATCTCCTGCTACCTGATGTTTCCTCATATATACCCAGCCTTCTCGGGGAGAGATCCCTGTGGGAGGTAAGTATCTTCTCACAGACCAAGTTCCTAACTTGGATGTGTCTGCAGACTTGGAGCTACCCTAAAAAAATCCTTGGTGCTTGTTTATTATCTTTGGAGGTTCTAGCAGTAAAGACAAAGCTTCTCAAATGGGGATGGCCAGCCTCTTCAGCAAATTGCGCAGCTTTGTGAGGAATATGATTTGGGTAATATCAGGAGATGTGGACAGGAGCTTTATTAATGACATCAGCCAATGATAGCTATTAGGGTATATTTGTATATTTCGCTTCATATGAATGTATATGTCATTCTTCCACATTCATGAAGTATTTCGATAAATTTGTCAATATAATGCCGCATAGCCTCCTAATGCCCAGAGGGACGGGCAGTCCATCAGCCACGGGTCCCCAGAGGTTTCCCCCACAGGGGGTTTTCCCTCTCCTGAGTGCTGAAGGATGATTCTTTGTGAGTCACGAGGCTACCACCAGCTTGGCCCTCCTATAGGGTACACAGATGTTAAATCAAAAGATAGATAGGTGGGTATATACATAGATGGTAAATCATTAGATAGATATGTGAATAGGTACATAGATGGCAAATCATTAGCATAACCCAGCACAATACATATAGATAGATATTTATATAGACAGTTAAATAGATACATACAGTAGGTAGATAATGGATCAATAATTGACCGATCCTGGAGACATAATGAATAGTTGGCAAATCATTCTTTTAATGGCCAAATCATAGCTCGATTATTTAAAAAGAAGATGCATGCATAGTGCATGTTTCTAAAGCCCTCATACACAGTTGATGAGAAATAAAAATATACCGCTCCAAGGGCACTTTTGAGCGATATTTTTTTTTTTTTTTCACTGGCCATATAGCTGATGACCCGCGTGTTTAGCAGGTCACTAGCAAATCAGTGAACGATGTCGTAACCGATTTCTAGAGTATCCAGTGGAATTGTTGATATAGTTAACTATATCGCAAGTGTCCCTGGTCTCCAGTGTGTATGGGGCTTAATTGTCAGTGTATACCAAGAACATATTATCATACCTCTTTCCTTTTTTTTTAGGTGAGTGGTCTACATGAAACCGATGAAGAAGTCCTAATATGCGACTACTGCAGGGTGACCGGGACCTGGACTGCAGAATCGTCCTCAAGTCAACGATCAAAGATGGTGCACAGCAACAAGAGACCCAAGCCAGGTAATTAATGAACATCATTAATTACTGATAATATGTTTTTTGGTATCCATTTGGGGTTTGTAGACAGGTGGTAAATCATTTGATAGACAAATAGGTGGGTGGGTATACAGATGTTAAATCAAAAGATAGATAGATAGATGGATGGGTGGGTAGATAGATGGTACATTTTAAGAGAGTTAGAGGGGTGGGTAGGTAGGTAGATAGATGGTAAATCATTAGATAGATCGATAGCTAGATAAATAGATGGCTGGGTAAGTCGGTAGATAGATAATTGGGTGGGTGAAGCGCAATACCTTTAAAAGATAGGTTGGTGGACACAGCATAATCATTGCGGTCATTACCATCCTCCATATACATCTCCTGCTACCTGATGTTTCCTCATATATACCCAGCCTTCTCGGGGAGAGATCCCTGTGGGAGGTAAGTATCTTCTCACAGACCAAGTTCCTAACTTGGATGTGTCTGCAGACTTGGAGCTACCCTAAAAAAATCCTTGGTGCTTGTTTATTATCTTTGGAGGTTCTAGCAGTAAAGACAAAGCTTCTCAAATGGGGATGGCCAGCCTCTTCAGCAAATTGCGCAGCTTTGTGAGGAATATGATTTGGGTAATATCAGGAGATGTGGACAGGAGCTTTATTAATGACATCAGCCAATGATAGCTATTAGGGTATATTTGTATATTTCGCTTCATATGAATGTATATGTCATTCTTCCACATTCATGAAGTATTTCGATAAATTTGTCAATATAATGCCGCATAGCCTCCTAATGCCCAGAGGGGCGGGCAGTCCATCAGCCACGGGTCCCCAGAGGTTTCCCCCACAGGGGGTTTTCCCTCTTCTGAGTGCTGAAGGATGATTCTTTGTGAGTCACGAGGCTACCACCAGCTTGGCCCTCCTATAGGGTACACAGATGTTAAATCAAAAGATAGATAGGTGGGTATATACATAGATGGTAAATCATTAGATAGATATGTGGGTAGGTACATAGATGGCAAATCATTAGCATAACCCAGCACAATACATATAGATAGATATTTATATAGACAGTTAAATAGATACATACAGTAGGTAGATAATGGATCAATAATTGACCGATCCTGGAGACATAATGAATAGTTGGCAAATCATTCTTTTAATGGCCAAATCATAGCTCGATTATTTAAAAAGAAGATGCATGCATAGTGCATGTTTCTAAAGCCCTCATACACAGTTGATGAGAAATAAAAATATACCGCTCCAAGGGCACTTTTGAGCGATTTTTTTTTTTCCACTGGCCATATAGCTGATGACCCGCGTGTTTAGCAGGTCACTAGGAAATCAGTGAACGATGTCGTAACCGATTTCTAGAGTATCCAGTGGAATTGTCGATATAGTTAACTATATCGCAAGTGTCCCTGGTCTCCAGTGTGTATGGGGCTTAATTGTCAGTGTATACCAAGAACATATTATCATACCTCTTTCCTTTTTTTTTAGGTGAGTGGTCTACATGAAACCGATGAAGAAGTCCTAATATGCGACTACTGCAGGGTGACCGGGACCTGGACTGCAGAATCGTCCTCAAGTCAACGATCAAAGATGGTGCACAGCAACAAGAGACCCAAGCCAGGTAATTAATGAACATCATTAATTACTGATAATATGTTTTTTGGTATCCATTTGGGGTTTGTAGACAGGTGGTAAATCATTTGATAGACAAATAGGTGGGTGGGTATACAGATGTTAAATCAAAAGATAGATAGATGGATGGGTGGGTAGATAGATGGTACATTTTAAGAGAGTTAGAGGGGTGGGTAGGTAGGTAGATAGATGGTAAATCATTAGATAGATCGATAGCTAGATAAATAGATGGCTGGGTAAGTCGGTAGATAGATAATTGGGTGGGTGAAGCGCAATACCTTTAAAAGATAGGTGGGTGGACACAGCATAATCATTGCGGTCATTACCATCCTCCATATACATCTCCTGCTACCTGATGTTTCCTCATATATACCCAGCCTTCTCGGGGAGAGATCCCTGTGGGAGGTAAGTATCTTCTCACAGACCAAGTTCCTAACTTGGATGTGTCTGCAGACTTGGAGCTACCCTAAAAAAATCCTTGGTGCTTGTTTATTATCTTTGGAGGTTCTAGCAGTAAAGACAAAGCTTCTCAAATGGGGATGGCCAGCCTCTTCAGCAAATTGCGCAGCTTTGTGAGGAATATGATTTGGGTAATATCAGGAGATGTGGACAGGAGCTTTATTAATGACATCAGCCAATGATAGCTATTAGGGTATATTTGTAGATTTCGCTTCATATGAATGTATATGTCATTCTTCCACATTCATAAAGTATTTCGATAAATTTGTCAATATAATGCCGCATAGCCTCCTAATGCCCAGAGGGACGGGCAGTCCATCAGCCACGGGTCCCCAGAGGTTTCCCCCACAGGGGGTTTTCCCTCTCCTGAGTGCTGAAGGATGATTCTTTGTGAGTCACGAGGCTACCACCAGCTTGGCCCTCCTATAGGGTACACAGATGTTAAATCAAAAGATAGATAAGTGGGTATATACATAGATGGTAAATCATTAGATAGATATGTGGGTAGGTACATAGATGGCAAATCATTAGCATAACCCAGCACAATACATATAGATAGATATTTATATAGACAGTTAAATAGATACATACAGTAGGTAGATAATGGATCAATAATTGACCGATCCTGGAGACATAATGAATAGTTGGCAAATCATTCTTTTAATGGCCAAATCATAGCTCGATTATTTAAACAGAAGATGCATGCATAGTGCATGTTTCTAAAGCCCTCATACACAGTTGATGAGAAATAAAAATATACCGCTCCAAGGGCACTTTTGAGCGATATTTTTTTTTTATTTTTTTCACTGGCCATATAGCTGATGACCCGCGTGTTTAGCAGGTCACTAGGAAATCAGTGAACGATGTCGTAACCGATTTCTAGAGTATCCAGTGGAATTGTCGATATAGTTAACTATATCGCAAGTGTCCCTGGTCTCCAGTGTGTATGGGGCTTAATTGTCAGTGTATACCAAGAACATATTATCATACCTCTTTCCTTTTTTTTTAGGTGAGTGGTCTCCATGAAACCGATGAAGAAGTCCTAATATGCGACTACTGCAGGGTGACCGGGACCTGGACTGCAGAATCGTCCTCAGGTCAACAAACAAAGATGGCGTACAGCAACAAGAGACCCAAGCCAGGTAATTAATGAACATCATTAATTACTGATAATATGTTTTTTGGTATCCATTTGGGGTTTGTAGACAGGTGGTAAATCATTTGATAGACAAATAGGTGGGTGGGTATACAGATGTTAAATCAAAAGATAGATAGATAGATGGATGGGTGGGTAGATAGATGGTACATTTTAAGAGAGTTAGAGGGGTGGGTAGGTAGGTAGATGGTAAATCATTAGATAGATCGATAGCTAGATAAATAGATGGCTGGGTAAGTCGGTAGATAGATAATTGGGTGGGTGAAGCGCAATACCTTTAAAAGATAGGTGGGTGGACACAGCATAATCATTGCGGTCATTACCATCCTCCATATACATCTCCTGCTACCTGATGTTCCCTCATATATACCCAGCCTTCTCGGGGAGAGATCCCTGTGGGAGGTAAGTATCTTCTCACAGACCAAGTTCCTAACTTGGATGTGTCTGCAGACTTGGAGCTACCCTAAAAAAATCCTTGGTGCTTGTTTATTATCTTTGGAGGTTCTAGCAGTAAAGACAAAGCTTCTCAAAAGGGGATGGCCAGCCTCTTCAGCAAATTGCGCAGCTTTGTGAGGAATATGATTTGGGTAATATCAGGAGATGTGGACAGGAGCTTTATTAATGACATCAGCCAATGATAGCTATTAGGGTATATTTGTATATTTCGCTTCATATGAATGTATATGTCATTCTTCCACATTCATGAAGTATTTCGATAAATTTGTCAATATAATGCCGCATAGCCTCCTAATGCCCAGAGGGACGGGCAGTCCAACAGCCACGGGTCCCCAGAGGTTTCCCCCACAGGGGGTTTTCCCTCTCCTGAGTGCTGAAGGATGATTCTTTGTGAGTCACGAGGCTACCACCGGCTTGGCCCTCCTATAGGGTACACAGATGTTAAATCAAAAGAAAGATAGGTGGGTATATCCATAGATGGTAAATCATTAGATAGATATGTGGGTAGGTAAATAGATGGCAAATCATTAGCATAACCCAGCACAATACATGTAGATAGATATTTATATAGACAGTTAAATAGATACATACAGTAGGTAGATAATGGATCAATAATTGACCGATCCTGGAGACATAATGAATAGTTGGCAAATCATTCTTTTAATGGCCAAATCATAGCTTGATTATTTAAAAAGAAGATGCATGCATAGTGCATGTTTCTAAAGCCCTCATACACAGTTGATGAGAAATAAAAATATACCGCTCCAAGGGCATTTTTGAGCGATATCTTTTTTTTTTCACTGGCCATATAGCTGATGACCCGCGTGTTTAGCAGGTCACTAGGAAATCAGTTAATGATGTCGTAACCGATTTCTAGAGTATCCAGTGGAATTGTCGATATAGTTAACAATATCGCAAGTGTCCCTGGTCTCCAGTGTGTATGGGGCTTAATTGTCAGTGTATACCAAGAACATATTATCATACCTCTTTCCTTTTTTTTTAGGTGAGTGGTCTCCATGAAACCGATGAAGAAGTCCTAATATGCGACTACTGCAGGGTGACCGGGACCTGGACTGCAGAATCGTCCTCAAGTCAACAAACAAAGATGGCGTACAGCAACAAGAGACCCAAGCCAGGTAATTATTGAACATCATTAATTACTGATAATATGTTTTTTGGTATCCATTTGGGGTTTGTAGACAGGTGGTAAATCATTCGATAGACAAATAGGTGGGTGGGTATACAGATGTTAAATCAAAAGATAGATAGATGGATGGGTGGGTAGATAGATGGTACATTTTAAGAGAGTTAGAGGGGTGGGTAGGTAGGTAGATAGATGGTAAATCATTAGATAGATCGATAGCTAGATAAATAGATGGCTGGGTAAGTCGGTAGATAGATAATTGGGTGGGTGAAGCGCAATACCTTTAAAAGATAGGTTGGTGGACACAGCATAATCATTGCGGTCATTACCATCCTCCATATACATCTCCTGCTACCTGATGTTTCCTCATATATACCCAGCCTTCTCGGGGAGAGATCCCTGTGGGAGGTAAGTATCTTCTCACAGACCAAGTTCCTAACTTGGATGTGTCTGCAGACTTGGAGCTACCCTAAAAAAATCCTTGGTGCTTGTTTATTATCTTTGGAGGTTCTAGCAGTAAAGACAAAGCTTCTCAAATGGGGATGGCCAGCCTCTTCAGCAAATTGCGCAGCTTTGTGAGGAATATGATTTGGGTAATATCAGGAGATGTGGACAGGAGCTTTATTAATGACATCAGCCAATGATAGCTATTAGGGTATATTTGTATATTTCGCTTCATATGAATGTATATGTCATTCTTCCACATTCATGAAGTATTTCGATAAATTTGTCAATATAATGCCGCATAGCCTCCTAATGCCCAGAGGGACGGGCAGTCCATCAGCCACGGGTCCCCAGAGGTTTCCCCCACAGGGGGTTTTCCCTCTCCTGAGTGCTGAAGGATGATTCTTTGTGAGTCACGAGGCTACCACCAGCTTGGCCCTCCTATAGGGTACACAGATGTTAAATCAAGAGATAGATAGGTGGGTATATACATAGATGGTAAATCATTAGATAGATATGTGGGTAGGTACATAGATGGCAAATCATTAGCATAACCCAGCACAATACATATAGATAGATATTTATATAGACAGTTAAATAGATACATACAGTAGGTAGATAATGGATCAATAATTGACCGATCCTGGAGACATAGTGAATAGTTGGCAAATCATTCTTTTAATGGCCAAATCATAGCTCGATTATTTAAAAAGAAGATGCATGCATAGTGCATGTTTCTAAAGCCCTCATACACAGTTGATGAGAAATAAAAATATACCGCTCCAAGGGCACTTTTGAGCGATATTTTTTATTTTATTTTTTCACTGGCCGTATAGCTGATGACCCGCGTGTTTAGCAGGTCACTAGGAAATCAGTGAACGATGTCGTAACCGATTTCTAGAGTATCCAGTGGAATTGTCGATATAGTTAACTATATCGCAAGTGTCCCTGGTCTCCAGTGTGTATGGGGCTTAATTGTCAGTGTATACCAAGAACATATTATCATACCTCTTTCCTTTTTTTTTTAGGTGAGTGGTCTACATGAAACCGATGAAGAAGTCCTAATATGCGACTACTGCAGGGTGACCGGGACCTGGACTGCAGAATCGTCCTCAAGTCAACGATCAAAGATGGTGCACAGCAACAAGAGACCCAAGCCAGGTAATTAATGAACATCATTAATTACTGATAATATGTTTTTTGGTATCCATTTGGGGTTTGTAGACAGGTGGTAAATCATTTGATAGACAAATAGGTGGGTGGGTATACAGATGTTAAATCAAAAGATACATAGATGGATGGGTGGGTAGATAGATGGTACATTTTAAGAGAGTTAGAGGGGTGGGTAGGTAGGTAGATAGATGGTAAATCATTAGATAGATCGATAGCTAGATAAATAGATGGCTGGGTAAGTCGGTAGATAGATAATTGGGTGGGTGAAGCGCAATACCTTTAAAAGATAGGTGGGTGGACACAGCATAATCATTGCGGTCATTACCATCCTCCATATACATCTCCTGCTACCTGATGTTTCCTCATATATACCCAGCCTTCTCGGGGAGAGATCCCTGTGGGAGGTAAGTATCTTCTCACAGACCAAGTTCCTAACTTGGATGTGTCTGCAGACTTGGAGCTACCCTAAAAAAATCCTTGGTGCTTGTTTATTATCTTTGGAGGTTCTAGCAGTAAAGACAAAGCTTCTCAAATGGGGATGGCCAGCCTCTTCAGCAAATTGCGCAGCTTTGTGAGGAATATGATTTGGGTAATATCAGGAGATGTGGACAGGAGCTTTATTAATGACATCAGCCAATGATAGCTATTAGGGTATATTTGTATATTTCGCTTCATATGAATGTATATGTCATTCTTCCACATTCATGAAGTATTTCGATAAATTTGTCAATATAATGCCGCATAGCCTCCTAATGCCCAGAGGGACGGGCAGTCCATCAGCCATGGGTCCCCAGAGGTTTCCCCTCTCCTGAGTGCTGAAGGATGATTCTTTGTGAGTCACGAGGCTACCACCAGCTTGGCCCTCCTATAGGGTACACAGATGTTAAATCAAAAGATAGATAAGTGGGTATATACATAGATGGTAAATCATTAGATAGATATGTGGGTAGGTACATAGATGGCAAATCATTAGCATAACCCAGCACAATACATATAGATAGATATTTATATAGACAGTTAAATAGATACATACAGTAGGTAGATAATGGATCAATAATTGACCGATCCTGGAGACATAATGAATAGTTGGCAAATCATTCTTTTAATGGCCAAATCATAGCTCGATTATTTAAACAGAAGATGCATGCATAGTGCATGTTTCTAAAGCCCTCATACACAGTTGATGAGAAATAAAAATATACCGCTCCAAGGGCACTTTTGAGCGATATTTTTTTTTATTTTTTTCACTGGCCATATAGCTGATGACCCGCGTGTTTAGCAGGTCACTAGGAAATCAGTGAACGATGTCGTAACCGATTTCTAGAGTATCCAGTGGAATTGTCGATATAGTTAACTATATCGCAAGTGTCCCTGGTCTCCAGTGTGTATGGGGCTTAATTGTCAGTGTATACCAAGAACATATTATCATACCTCTTTCCTTTTTTTTTAGGTGAGTGGTCTACATGAAACCGATGAAGAAGTCCTAATATGCGACTACTGCAGGGTGACCGGGACCTGGACTGCAGAATCGTCCTCAAGTCAACGATCAAAGATGGTGCACAGCAACAAGAGACCCAAGCCAGGTAATTAATGAACATCATTAATTACTGATAATATGTTTTTTGGTATCCATTTGGGGTTTGTAGACAGGTGGTAAATCATTTGATAGACAAATAGGTGGGTGGGTATACAGATGTTAAATCAAAAGATAGATAGATAGATGGATGGGTGGGTAGATAGATGGTACATTTTAAGAGAGTTAGAGGGGTGGGTAGGTAGGTAGATGGTAAATCATTAGATAGATCGATAGCTAGATAAATAGATGGCTGGGTAAGTCGGTAGATAGATAATTGGGTGGGTGAAGCGCAATACCTTTAAAAGATAGGTGGGTGGACACAGCATAATCATTGCGGTCATTACCATCCTCCATATACATCTCCTGCATTGCGGTCATTACCATCCTCCATATACATCTCCTGCTACCTGATGTTTCCTCATATATACCCAGCCTTCTCGGGGAGAGATCCCTGTGGGAGGTAAGTATCTTCTCACAGACCAAGTTCCTAACTTGGATGTGTCTGCAGACTTGGAGCTACCCTAAAAAAATCCTTGGTGCTTGTTTATTATCTTTGGAGGTTCTAGCAGTAAAGATAAAGCTTCTCAAATGGGGATGGCCAGCCTCTTCAGCAAATTGCGCAGCTTTGTGAGGAATATGATTTGGGTAATATCAGGAGATGTGGACAGGAGCTTTATTAATGACATCAGCCAATGATAGCTATTAGGGTATATTTGTATATTTCGCTTCATATGAATGTATATGTCATTCTTCCACATTCATGAAGTATTTCGATAAATTTGTCAATATAATGCCGCATAGCCTCCTAATGCCCAGAGGGACGGGCAGTCCAACAGCCACGGGTCCCCAGAGGTTTCCCCCACAGGGGGTTTTCCCTCTCCTGAGTGCTGAAGGATGATTCTTTGTGAGTCACGAGTCTACCACCGGCTTGGCCCTCCTATAGGGTACACAGATGTTAAATCAAAAGAAAGATAGGTGGGTATATCCATAGATGGTAAATCATTAGATAGATATGTGGGTAGGTAAATAGATGGCAAATCATTAGCATAACCCAGCACAATACATGTATTTAGATATTTATATAGACAGTTAAATAGATACATACAGTAGGTAGATAATGGATCAATAATTGACCGATCCTGGAGACATAATGAATAGTTGGCAAATCATTCTTTTAATGGCCAAATCATAGCTTGATTATTTAAAAAGAAGATGCATGCATAGTGCATGTTTCTAAAGCTCTCATACACAGTTGACGAGAAATGAAAATATACCGCTCCAAGGGCATTTTTGAGCGATATCTTTTTTTTTTCACTGGCCATATAGCTGATGACCCGCGTGTTTAGCAGGTCACTAGGAAATCAGTTAATGATGTCGTAACCGATTTCTAGAGTATCCAGTGGAATTGTCGATATAGTTAACAATATCGCAAGTGTCCCTGGTCTCCAGTGTGTATGGGGCTTAATTGTCAGTGTATACCAAGAACATATTATCATACCTCTTTCCTTTTTTTTTAGGTGAGTGGTCTCCATGAAACCGATGAAGAAGTCCTAATATGCGACTACTGCAGGGTGACCGGGACCTGGACTGCAGAATCGTCCTCAAGTCAACAAACAAAGATGGCGTACAGCAACAAGAGACCCAAGCCAGGTAATTATTGAACATCATTAATTACTGATAATATGTTTTTTGGTATCCATTTGGGGTTTGTAGACAGGTGGTAAATCATTCGATAGACAAATAGGTGGGTGGGTATACAGATGTTAAATCAAAAGATAGATAGATGGATGGGTGGGTAGATAGATGGTACATTTTAAGAGAGTTAGAGGGGTGGGTAGGTAGGTAGATAGATGGTAAATCATTAGATAGATCGATAGCTAGATAAATAGATGGCTGGGTAAGTCGGTAGATAGATAATTGGGTGGGTGAAGCGCAATACCTTTAAAAGATAGGTTGGTGGACACAGCATAATCATTGCGGTCATTACCATCCTCCATATACATCTCCTGCTACCTGATGTTTCCTCATATATACCCAGCCTTCTCGGGGAGAGATCCCTGTGGGAGGTAAGTATCTTCTCACAGACCAAGTTCCTAACTTGGATGTGTCTGCAGACTTGGAGCTACCCTAAAAAAATCCTTGGTGCTTGTTTATTATCTTTGGAGGTTCTAGCAGTAAAGACAAAGCTTCTCAAATGGGGATGGCCAGCCTCTTCAGCAAATTGCGCAGCTTTGTGAGGAATATGATTTGGGTAATATCAGGAGATGTGGACAGGAGCTTTATTAATGACATCAGCCAATGATAGCTATTAGGGTATATTTGTATATTTCGCTTCATATGAATGTATATGTCATTCTTCCACATTCATGAAGTATTTCGATAAATTTGTCAATATAATGCCGCATAGCCTCCTAATGCCCAGAGGGACGGGCAGTCCATCAGCCACGGGTCCCCAGAGGTTTCCCCCACAGGGGGTTTTCCCTCTCCTGAGTGCTGAAGGATGATTCTTTGTGAGTCACGAGGCTACCACCAGCTTGGCCCTCCTATAGGGTACACAGATGTTAAATCAAAAGATAGATAGGTGGGTATATACATAGATGGTAAATCATTAGATAGATATGTGAATAGGTACATAGATGGCAAATCATTAGCATAACCCAGCACAATACATATAGATAGATATTTATATAGACAGTTAAATAGATACATACAGTAGGTAGATAATGGATCAATAATTGACCGATCCTGGAGACATAATGAATAGTTGGCAAATCATTCTTTTAATGGCCAAATCATAGCTCGATTATTTAAAAAGAAGATGCATGCATAGTGCATGTTTCTAAAGCCCTCATACACAGTTGATGAGAAATAAAAATATACCGCTCCAAGGGCACTTTTGAGCGATATTTTTTTTTTTTTCCCACTGGCCATATAGCTGATGACCCGCGTGTTTAGCTGGTCACTAGGAAATCAGTGAACGATGTCGTAACCGATTTCTAGAGTATCCAGTGGAATTGTCGATATAGTTAACTATATCGCAAGTGTCCCTGGTCTCCAGTGTGTATGGGGCTTAATTGTCAGTGTATACCAAGAACATATTATCATACCTCTTTCCTTTTTTTTTAGGTGAGTGGTCTACATGAAACCGATGAAGAAGTCCTAATATGCGACTACTGCAGGGTGACCGGGACCTGGACTGCAGAATCGTCCTCAAGTCAACAATCAAAGATGGTGCACAGCAACAAGAGACCCAAGCCAGGTAATTAATGAACATCATTAATTACTGATAATATGTTTTTTGGTATCCATTTGGGGTTTGTAGACAGGTGGTAAATCATTTGATAGACAAATAGGTGGGTGGGTATACAGATGTTAAATCAAAAGATAGATAGATGGATGGGTGGGTAGATAGATGGTACATTTTAAGAGAGTTAGAGGGGTGGGTAGGTAGGTAGATAGATGGTAAATCATTAGATAGATCGATAGCTAGATAAATAGATGGCTGGGTAAGTCGGTAGATAGATAATTGGGTGGGTGAAGCGCAATACCTTTAAAAGATAGGTGGGTGGACACAGCATAATCATTGCGGTCATTACCATCCTCCATATACATCTCCTGCTACCTGATGTTTCCTCATATATACCCAGCCTTCTCGGGGAGAGATCCCTGTGGGAGGTAAGTATCTTCTCACAGATCAAGTTCCTAACTTGGATGTGTCTGCAGACTTGGAGCTACCCTAAAAAAATCCTTGGTGCTTGTTTATTATCTTTGGAGGTTCTAGCAGTAAAGACAAAGCTTCTCAAATGGGGATGGCCAGCCTCTTCAGCAAATTGCGCAGCTTTGTGAGGAATATGATTTGGGTAATATCAGGAGATGTGGACAGGAGCTTTATTAATGACATCAGCCAATGATAGCTATTAGGGTATATTTGTAGATTTCGCTTCATATGAATGTATATGTCATTCTTCCACATTCATAAAGTATTTCGATAAATTTGTCAATATAATGCCGCATAGCCTCCTAATGCCCAGAGGGACGGGCAGTCCATCAGCCACGGGTCCCCAGAGGTTTCCCCCACAGGGGGTTTTCCCTCTCCTGAGTGCTGAAGGATGATTCTTTGTGAGTCACGAGGCTACCACCAGCTTGGCCCTCCTATAGGGTACACAGATGTTAAATCAAAAGATAGATAAGTGGGTATATACATAGATGGTAAATCATTAGATAGATATGTGGGTAGGTACATAGATGGCAAATCATTAGCATAACCCAGCACAATACATATAGATAGATATTTATATAGACAGTTAAATAGATACATACAGTAGGTAGATAATGGATCAATAATTGACCGATCCTGGAGACATAATGAATAGTTGGCAAATCATTCTTTTAATGGCCAAATCATAGCTCGATTATTTAAACAGAAGATGCATGCATAGTGCATGTTTCTAAAGCCCTCATACACAGTTGATGAGAAATAAAAATATACCGCTCCAAGGGCACTTTTGAGCGATATTTTTTTTTTATTTTTTTCACTGGCCATATAGCTGATGACCCGCGTGTTTAGCAGGTCACTAGGAAATCAGTGAACGATGTCGTAACCGATTTCTAGAGTATCCAGTGGAATTGTCGATATAGTTAACTATATCGCAAGTGTCCCTGGTCTCCAGTGTGTATGGGGCTTAATTGTCAGTGTATACCAAGAACATATTATCATACCTCTTTCCTTTTTTTTTAGGTGAGTGGTCTACATGAAACCGATGAAGAAGTCCTAATATGCGACTACTGCAGGGTGACCGGGACCTGGACTGCAGAATCGTCCTCAAGTCAACGATCAAAGATGGTGCACAGCAACAAGAGACCCAAGCCAGGTAATTAATGAACATCATTAATTACTGATAATATGTTTTTTGGTATCCATTTGGGGTTTGTAGACAGGTGGTAAATCATTTGATAGACAAATAGGTGGGTGGGTATACAGATGTTAAATCAAAAGATAGATAGATGGATGGGTGGGTAGATAGATGGTACATTTTAAGAGAGTTAGAGGGGTGGGTAGGTAGGTAGATGGTAAATCATTAGATAGATCGATAGCTAGATAAATAGATGGCTGGGTAAGTCGGTAGATAGATAATTGGGTGGGTGAAGCGCAATACCTTTAAAAGATAGGTGGGTGGACACAGCATAATCATTGCGGTCATTACCATCCTCCATATACATCTCCTGCTACCTGATGTTCCCTCATATATACCCAGCCTTCTCGGGGAGAGATCCCTGTGGGAGGTAAGTATCTTCTCACAGACCAAGTTCCTAACTTGGATGTGTCTGCAGACTTGGAGCTACCCTAAAAAAATCCTTGGTGCTTGTTTATTATCTTTAGAGGTTCTAGCAGTAAAGACAAAGCTTCTCAAAAGGGGATGGCCAGCCTCTTCAGCAAATTGCGCAGCTTTGTGAGGAATATGATTTGGGTAATATCAGGAGATGTGGACAGGAGCTTTATTAATGACATCAGCCAATGATAGCTATTAGGGTATATTTGTATATTTCGCTTCATATGAATGTATATGTCATTCTTCCACATTCATGAAGTATTTCGATAAATTTGTCAATATAATGCCGCATAGCCTCCTAATGCCCAGAGGGACGGGCAGTCCAACAGCCACGGGTCCCCAGAGGTTTCCCCCACAGGGGGTTTTCCCTCTCCTGAGTGCTGAAGGATGATTCTTTGTGAGTCACGAGGCTACCACCGGCTTGGCCCTCCTATAGGGTACACAGATGTTAAATCAAAAGAAAGATAGGTGGGTATATCCATAGATGGTAAATCATTAGATAGATATGTGGGTAGGTAAATAGATGGCAAATCATTAGCATAACCCAGCACAATACATGTAGATAGATATTTATATAGACAGTTAAATAGATACATACAGTAGGTAGATAATGGATCAATAATTGACCGATCCTGGAGACATAATGAATAGTTGGCAAATCATTCTTTTAATGGCCAAATCATAGCTTGATTATTTAAAAAGAAGATGCATGCATAGTGCATGTTTCTAAAGCTCTCATACACAGTTGACGAGAAATGAAAATATACCGCTCCAAGGGCATTTTTGAGCGATATCTTTTTTTTTTCACTGGCCATATAGCTGATGACCCGCGTGTTTAGCAGGTCACTAGGAAATCAGTTAATGATGTCGTAACCGATTTCTAGAGTATCCAGTGGAATTGTCGATATAGTTAACAATATCGCAAGTGTCCCTGGTCTCCAGTGTGTATGGGGCTTAATTGTCAGTGTATACCAAGAACATATTATCATACCTCTTTCCTTTTTTTTTAGGTGAGTGGTCTCCATGAAACCGATGAAGAAGTCCTAATATGCGACTACTGCAGGGTGACCGGGACCTGGACTGCAGAATCGTCCTCAAGTCAACAAACAAAGATGGCGTACAGCAACAAGAGACCCAAGCCAGGTAATTATTGAACATCATTAATTACTGATAATATGTTTTTTGGTATCCATTTGGGGTTTGTAGACAGGTGGTAAATCATTCGATAGACAAATAGGTGGGTGGGTATACAGATGTTAAATCAAAAGATAGATAGATGGATGGGTGGGTAGATAGATGGTACATTTTAAGAGAGTTAGAGGGGTGGGTAGGTAGGTAGATAGATGGTAAATCATTAGATAGATCGATAGCTAGATAAATAGATGGCTGGGTAAGTCGGTAGATAGATAATTGGGTGGGTGAAGCGCAATACCTTTAAAAGATAGGTGGGTGGACACAGCATAATCATTGCGGTCATTACCATCCTCCATATACATCTCCTGCTACCTGATGTTTCCTCATATATACCCAGCCCTCTCGGGGAGAGATCCCTGTGGGAGGTAAGTATCTTCTCACAGACCAAGTTCCTAACTTGGATGTGTCTGCAGACTTGGAGCTACCCTAAAAAAATCCTTGGTGCTTGTTTATTATCTTTGGAGGTTCTAGCAGTAAAGACAAAGCTTCTCAAATGGGGATGGCCAGCCTCTTCAGCAAATTGCGCAGCTTTGTGAGGAATATGATTTGGGTAATATCAGGAGATGTGGACAGGAGCTTTATTAATGACATCAGCCAATGATAGCTATTAGGGTATATTTGTATATTTCGCTTCATATGAATGTATATGTCATTCTTCCACATTCATGAAGTATTTCGATAAATTTGTCAATATAATGCCGCATAGCCTCCTAATGCCCAGAGGGACGGGCAGTCCATCAGCCATGGGTCCCCAGAGGTTTCCCCCACAGGGGGTTTTCCCTCTCCTGAGTGCTGAAGGATGATTCTTTGTGAGTCACGAGGCTACCACCGGCTTGGCCCTCCTATAGGGTACACAGATGTTAAATCAAAAGATAGATAGGTGGGTATATATATAGATGGTAAATCATTAGATAGATATGTGGGTAGGTACATAGATGGCAAATCATTAGCATAACCCAGCACAATACATATAGATAGATATTTATATAGACAGTTAAATAGATACATACAGTAGGTAGATAATGGATCAATAATTGACCGATCCTGGAGACATAATGAATAGTTGGCAAATCATTCTTTTAATGGCCAAATCATAGCTCGATTATTTAAAAAGAAGATGCATGCATAGTGCATGTTTCTAAAGCCCTCATACACAGTTGATGAGAAATAAAAATATACAGCTCCAAGGGCACTTTTTAACGGTATTTTTTTTTTTTTTTTTTTCACTGGCCATATAGCTGATGACCCGCGTGTTTAGCAGGTCACTAGGAAATCAGTGAACGATGTCGTAACCGATTTCTAGAGTATCCAGTGGAATTGTCGATATAGTTAACTATATCGCAAGTGTCCCTGGTCTCCAGTGTGTATGGGGCTTAATTGTCAGTGTATACCAAGAACATATTATCATACCTCTTTCCTTTTTTTTTAGGTGAGTGGTCTACATGAAACCGATGAAGAAGTCCTAATATGCGACTACTGCAGGGTGACCGGGACCTGGACTGCAGAATCGTCCTCAAGTCAACGATCAAAGATGGTGCACAGCAACAAGAGACCCAAGCCAGGTAATTAATGAACATCATTAATTACTGATAATATGTTTTTTGGTATCCATTTGGGGTTTGTAGACAGGTGGTAAATCATTTGATAGACAAATAGGTGGGTGGGTATACAGATGTTAAATCAAAAGATAGATAGATAGATGGATGGGTGGGTAGATAGATGGTACATTTTAAGAGAGTTAGAGGGGTGGGTAGGTAGGTAGATAGATGGTAAATCATTAGATAGATCGATAGCTAGATAAATAGATGGCTGGGTAAGTCGGTAGATAGATAATTGGGTGGGTGAAGCGCAATACCTTTAAAAGATAGGTGGGTGGACACAGCATAATCATTGCGGTCATTACCATCCTCCATATACATCTCCTGCTACCTGATGTTTCCTCATATATACCCAGCCTTCTCGGGGAGAGATCCCTGTGGGAGGTAAGTATCTTCTCACAGACCAAGTTCCTAACTTGGATGTGTCTGCAGACTTGGAGCTACCCTAAAAAAATCCTTGGTGCTTGTTTATTATCTTTGGAGGTTCTAGCAGTAAAGACAAAGCTTCTCAAATGGGGATGGCCAGCCTCTTCAGCAAATTGCGCAGCTTTGTGAGGAATATGATTTGGGTAATATCAGGAGATGTGGACAGGAGCTTTATTAATGACATCAGCCAATGATAGCTATTAGGGTATATTTGTATATTTCGCTTCATATGAATGTATATGTCATTCTTCCACATTCATGAAGTATTTCGATAAATTTGTCAATATAATGCCGCATAGCCTCCTAATGCCCAGAGGGACGGGCAGTCCATCAGCCATGGGTCCCCAGAGGTTTCCCCCACAGGGGGTTTTCCCTCTCCTGAGTGCTGAAGGATGATTCTTTGTGAGTCACGAGGCTACCACCGGCTTGGCCCTCCTATAGGGTACACAGATGTTAAATCAAAAGATAGATAGGTGGGTATATACATAGATGGTAAATCATTAGATAGATATGTGGGTAGGTACATAGATGGCAAATCATTAGCATAACCCAGCACAATACATATAGATAGATATTTATATAGACAGTTAAATAGATACATACAGTAGGTAGATAATGGATCAATAATTGACCGATCCTGGAGACATAATGAATAGTTGGCAAATCATTCTTTTAATGGCCAAATCATAGCTCGATTATTTAAAAAGAAGATGCATGCATAGTGCATGTTTCTAAAGCCCTCATACACAGTTGATGAGAAATAAAAATATACAGCTCCAAGGGCACTTTTGAGCGGTATTTTTTTTTTTTTTTTTTTCACTGGCCATATAGCTGATGACCCGCGTGTTTAGCAGGTCACTAGGAAATCAGTGAACGATGTCGTAACCGATTTCTAGAGTATCCAGTGGAATTGTCGATATAGTTAACTATATCGCAAGTGTCCCTGGTCTCCAGTGTGTATGGGGCTTAATTGTCAGTGTATACCAAGAACATATTATCATACCTCTTTCCTTTTTTTTTAGGTGAGTGGTCTACATGAAACCGATGAAGAAGTCCTAATATGCGACTACTGCAGGGTGACCGGGACCTGGACTGCAGAATCGTCCTCAAGTCAACGATCAAAGATGGTGCACAGCAACAAGAGACCCAAGCCAGGTAATTAATGAACATCATTAATTACTGATAATATGTTTTTTGGTATCCATTTGGGGTTTGTAGACAGGTGGTAAATCATTTGATAGACAAATAGGTGGGTGGGTATACAGATGTTAAATCAAAAGATAGATAGATGGATGGGTGGGTAGATAGATGGTACATTTTAAGAGAGTTAGAGGGGTGGGTAGGTAGGTAGATAGATGGTAAATCATTAGATAGATCGATAGCTAGATAAATAGATGGCTGGGTAAGTCGGTAGATAGATAATTGGGTGGGTGAAGCGCAATACCTTTAAAAGATAGGTGGGTGGACACAGCATAATCATTGCGGTCATTACCATCCTCCATATACATCTCCTGCTACCTGATGTTTCCTCATATATACCCAGCCTTCTCGGGGAGAGATCCCTGTGGGAGGTAAGTATCTTCTCACAGACCAAGTTCCTAACTTGGATGTGTCTGCAGACTTGGAGCTACCCTAAAAAAATCCTTGGTGCTTGTTTATTATCTTTGGAGGTTCTAGCAGTAAAGACAAAGCTTCTCAAATGGGGATGGCCAGCCTCTTCAGCAAATTGCGCAGCTTTGTGAGGAATATGATTTGGGTAATATCAGGAGATGTGGACAGGAGCTTTATTAATGACATCAGCCAATGATAGCTATTAGGGTATATTTGTATATTTCGCTTCATATGAATGTATATGTCATTCTTCCACATTCATGAAGTATTTCGATAAATTTGTCAATATAATGCCGCATAGCCTCCTAATGCCCAGAGGGACGGGCAGTCCATCAGCCACGGGTCCCCAGAGGTTTCCCCCACAGGGGGTTTTCCCTCTCCTGAGTGCTGAAGGATGATTCTTTGTGAGTCACGAGGCTACCACCAGCTTGGCCCTCCTATAGGGTACACAGATGTTAAATCAAAAGATAGATAGGTGGGTATATACATAGATGGTAAATCATTAGATAGATATGTGAATAGGTACATAGATGGCAAATCATTAGCATAACCCAGCACAATACATATAGATAGATATTTATATAGACAGTTAAATAGATACATACAGTAGGTAGATAATGGATCAATAATTGACCGATCCTGGAGACATAATGTATAGTTGGCAAATCATTCTTTTAATGGCCAAATCATAGCTCGATTATTTAAACAGAAGATGCATGCATAGTGCATGTTTCTAAAGCCCTCATACACAGTTGATGAGAAATAAAAATATACCGCTCCAAGGGCACTTTTGAGCGATATTTTTTTTTTATTTTTTTCACTGGCCATATAGCTGATGACCCGCGTGTTTAGCAGGTCACTAGGAAATCAGGGTACTTGTGAGTTATCTGGACGCCCGATTTTTTGATTGTATGCCTTAAGTTAAGGCATACAATCAGATGCGATGCGATATCGCATCGCATCGCATCGCATCGCATGCGATATCGGATGCGATGACCCGATTTTTCCATAGGAATCAATGTTAAAATGATTCCTATGGAAAAAGGGGTCCTTTTCATACCCCTACTATCCAAGTGGGCATGGAGTTGGATATAAACCTGTGGCGAGCGTAGCGAGCCACCGAGCCCGAAGCGTGGCGAGCGAAGCGAGCCCCGCGAGGGGACGGTATTCCGTGTCCCCTCGCGGGGCTCGCTACGCTCGCCACGCTTCGGGCTCGGTGGCTCGCTACGCTCGCCACAGGTTTATATCCAACTCCATGCCCACTTGGATAGTAGGGGTATGAAAAGGACCCCTTTTTCCCATTGAATTCCATGTTAAAATGGACTCAGTCCATTTTAACATTGATTCCTATGGAAAAATCGGGTCATCGCATCGCATCGCATCCGATGGTCGCATGCGATGCGATGCGATGTGCCCGATCCGACCCGATTTTCAAATCGGGCGTCCGGATAACTCACATGTACCGAAATCAGTGAACGATGTCGTAACCGATTTCTAGAGTATCCAGTGGAATTGTCGATATAGTTAACTATATCGCAAGTGTCCCTGGTCTCCAGTGTGTATGGGGCTTAATTGTCAGTGTATACCAAGAACATATTATCATACCTCTTTCCTTTTTTTTTAGGTGAGTGGTCTACATGAAACCGATGAAGAAGTCCTAATATGCGACTACTGCAGGGTGACCGGGACCTGGACTGCAGAATCGTCCTCAAGTCAACGATCAAAGATGGTGCACAGCAACAAGAGACCCAAGCCAGGTAATTAATGAACATCATTAATTACTGATAATATGTTTTTTGGTATCCATTTGGGGTTTGTAGACAGGTGGTAAATCATTTGATAGACAAATAGGTGGGTGGGTATACAGATGTTAAATCAAAAGATAGATAGATAGATAGATGGATGGGTGGGTAGATAGATGGTACATTTTAAGAGAGTTAGAGGGGTGGGTAGGTAGGTAGATGGTAAATCATTAGATAGATCGATAGCTAGATAAATAGATGGCTGGGTAAGTCGGTAGATAGATAATTGGGTGGGTGAAGCGCAATACCTTTAAAAGATAGGTGGGTGGACACAGCATAATCATTGCGGTCATTACCATCCTCCATATACATCTCCTGCTACCTGATGTTTCCTCATATATACCCAGCCTTCTCGGGGAGAGATCCCTGTGGGAGGTAAGTATCTTCTCACAGACCAAGTTCCTAACTTGGATGTGTCTGCAGACTTGGAGCTACCCTAAAAAAATCCTTGGTGCTTGTTTATTATCTTTGGAGGTTCTAGCAGTAAAGACAAAGCTTCTCAAAAGGGGATGGCCAGCCTCTTCAGCAAATTGCGCAGCTTTGTGAGGAATATGATTTGGGTAATATCAGGAGATGTGGACAGGAGCTTTATTAATGACATCAGCCAATGATAGCTATTAGGGTATATTTGTATATTTCGCTTCATATGAATGTATATGTCATTCTTCCACATTCATGAAGTATTTCGATAAATTTGTCAATATAATGCCGCATAGCCTCCTAATGCCCAGAGGGACGGGCAGTCCAACATTCACGGGTCCCCAGAGGTTTCCCCCACAGGGGGTTTTCCCTCTCCTGAGTGCTGAAGGATGATTCTTTGTGAGTCACGAGGCTACCACCGGCTTGGCCCTCCTATAGGGTACACAGATGTTAAATCAAAAGAAAGATAGGTGGGTATATCCATAGATGGTAAATCATTAGATAGATATGTGGGTAGGTAAATAGATGGCAAATCATTAGCATAACCCAGCACAATACATGTAGATAGATATTTATATAGACAGTTAAATAGATACATACAGTAGGTAGATAATGGATCAATAATTGACCGATCCTGGAGACATAATGAATAGTTGGCAAATCATTCTTTTAATGGCCAAATCATAGCTTGATTATTTAAAAAGAAGATGCATGCATAGTGCATGTTTCTAAAGCTCTCATACACAGTTGACGAGAAATGAAAATATACCGCTCCAAGGGCATTTTTGAGTGATATCTTTTTTTTTTCACTGGCCATATAGCTGATGACCCGCGTGTTTAGCAGGTCACTAGGAAATCAGTTAATGATGTCGTAACCGATTTCTAGAGTATCCAGTGGAATTGTCGATATAGTTAACAATATCGCAAGTGTCCCTGGTCTCCAGTGTGTATGGGGCTTAATTGTCAGTGTATACCAAGAACATATTATCATACCTCTTTCCTTTTTTTTTAGGTGAGTGGTCTCCATGAAACCGATGAAGAAGTCCTAATATGCGACTACTGCAGGGTGACCGGGACCTGGACTGCAGAATCGTCCTCAAGTCAACAAACAAAGATGGCGTACAGCAACAAGAGACCCAAGCCAGGTAATTAATGAACATCATTAATTACTGATAACATGTTTTTTGGTATCCATTTGGGGTTTGTAGACAGGTGGTAAATCATTCGATAGACAAATAGGTGGGTGGGTATACAGATGTTAAATCAAAAGATAGATAGATGGATGGGTGGGTAGATAGATGGTACATTTTAAGAGAGTTAGAGGGGTGGGTAGGTAGGTAGATAGATGGTAAATCATTAGATAGATCGATAGCTAGATAAATAGATGGCTGGGTAAGTCGGTAGATAGATAATTGGGTGGGTGAAGCGCAATACATTTAAAAGATAGGTCGGTGGACACAGCATAATCATTGCGGTCATTACCATCCTCCATATACATCTCCTGCTACCTGATGTTTCCTCATATATACCCAGCCTTCTCGGGGAGAGATCCCTGTGGGAGGTAAGTATCTTGTCACAGACCAAGTTCCTAACTTGGATGTGCCTGCAGACTTGGAGCTACCCTATAAAAATCCTTGGTGCTTGTTTATTATCTTTGGAGGTTCTAGCAGTAAAGACAAAGCTTCTCAAAAGGGGATGGCCAGCCTCTTCAGCAAATTGCGCAGCTTTGTGAGGAATATGATTTGGGTAATATCAGGAGATGTGGACAGGAGCTTTATTAATGACATCAGCCAATGATAGCTATTAGGGTATATTTGTATATTTCGCTTCATATGAATGTATATGTCATTCTTCCACATTCATGAAGTATTTCGATAAATTTGTCAATATAACCGCATAGCCTCCTAATGCCCAGAGGGACGGGCAGTCCAACAGCCACGGGTCCCCAGAGGTTTCCCCCACAGGGGGTTTTCCCTCTCCTGAGTGCTGAAGGATGATTCTTTGTGAGTCACGAGGCTACCACCGGCTTGGCCCTCCTATAGGGTACACAGATGTTAAATCAAAAGAAAGATAGGTGGGTATATCCATAGATGGTAAATCATTAGATAGATATGTGGGTAGGTAGATAGATGGCAAATCATTAGCATAACCCAGCACAGTACATGTAGATAGATATTTATATAGACAGTTAAATAGATACATACAGTAGGTAGATAATGGATCAATAATTGACCGATCCTGGAGACATAATGAATAGTTGGCAAATCATTCTTTTAATGGCCAAATCATAGCTTGATTATTTAAAAAGAAGATGCATGCATAGTGCATGTTTCTAAAGCCCTCATACACAGTTGACCAGAAATGAAAATATACCGCTCCAAGGGCATTTTTGAGCGATATCTTTTTTTTTTTCACTGGCCATATAGCTGATGACCCGCGTGTTTAGCAGGTCACTAGGAAATCAGTGAATGATGTCGTAACCGATTTCTAGAGTATACAGTGGAATTGTCGATATAGTTAACAATATCGCAAGTGTCCCTGGTCTCCAGTGTGTATGGGGCTTAATTGTCAGTGTATACCAAGAACATATTATCATACCTCTTTCCTTTTTTTTTAGGTGAGTGGTCTCCATGAAACCGATGAAGAAGTCCTAATATGCGACTACTGCAGGGTGACCGGGACCTGGACTGCAGAATCGTCCTCAAGTCAACAAACAAAGATGGCGTATAGCAACAAGAGACCCAAGCCAGGTAATTAATGAACATCATTAATTACTGATAATATGTTTTTTTGGTATCCATTTGGGGTTTGTAGACAGGTGGTAAATCATTCGATAGACAAATAGGTGGGTGGGTATACAGATGTTAAATCAAAAGATAGATAGATAGATGGATGGGTGGGTAGATAGATGGTACATTTTAAGAGAGTTAGAGGGGTGGGTAGGTAGGTAGATAGACGGTAAATCATTAGATAGATCGATAGCTAGATAAATAGATGGCTGGGTAAGTCGGTAGATAGATAATTGGGTGGGTGAAGCGCAATACATTTAAAAGATAGGTGGGTGGGCACAGCATAATCATTGCGGTCATTACCATCTTCCATATACATCTCCTGCTACCTGATGTTTCCTCATATATACCCAGCCTTCTAGGGGAGAGATCCCTGTGGGAGGTAAGTATCTTGTCACAGACCAAGTTCCTAACTTGGATGTGCCTGCAGACTTGGAGCTACCCTATAAAAATCCTTGGTGCTTGTTTATTATCTTTGGAGGTTCTAGCAGTAAAGACAAAGCTTCTCAAAAGGGGATGGCCAGCCTCTTCAGCAAATTGCGCAGCTTTGTGAGGAATATGATTTGGGTAATATCAGGAGATGTGGACAGGAGCTTTATTAATGACATCAGCCAATGATAGCTATTAGGGTATATTTGTATATTTCGCTTCATATGAATGTATATGTCATTCTTCCACATTCATGAAGTATTTCGATAAATTTGTCAATATAATGCCGCATAGCCTCCTAATGCCCAGAGGGACGGGCAGTCCATCAGCCACGGGTCCCCAGAGGTTTCCCCCACAGGGGGTTTTCCCTCTCCTGAGTGCTGAAGGATGATTCTTTGTGAGTCACGAGGCTACCACCGGCTTGGCCCTCCTATAGGGTACACAGATGTTAAATCAAAAGAAAGATAGGTGGGTATATCCATAGATGGTAAATCATTAGATAGATATGTGGGTAGGTAGATAGATGGCAAATCATTAGCATAACCCAGCACAATACATGTAGATAGATATTTATATAGACAGTTAAATAGATACATACAGTAGGTAGATAATGGATCAATAATTGACCGATCCTGGAGACATAATGAATAGTTGGCAAATCATTCTTTTAATGGCCAAATCATAGCTTGATTATTTAAAAAGAAGATGCATGCATAGTGCATGTTTCTAAAGCCCTCATACACAGTTGACGAGAAATGAAAATATACCGCTCCAAGGGCATTTTTGAGCGATATCTTTTTTTTTTTCACTGGCCATATAGCTGATGACCCGCGTGTTTAGCAGGTCACTAGGAAATCAGTGAATGATGTCGTAACCGATTTCTAGAGTATCCAGTGGAATTGTCGATATAGTTAACAATATCGCAAGTGTCCCTGGTCTCCAGTGTGTATGGGGCTTAATTGTCAGTGTATACCAAGAACATATTATCATACCTCTTTCCTTTTTTTTTAGGTGAGTGGTCTCCATGAAACCGATGAAGAAGTCCTAATATGCGACTACTGCAGGGTGACCGGGACCTGGACTGCAGAATCGTCCTCAAGTCAACAAACAAAGATGGCGTACAGCAACAAGAGACCCAAGCCAGGTAATTAATGAACATCATTAATTACTGATAATATGTTTTTTGGTATCCATTTGGGGTTTGTAGACAGGTGGTAAATCATTCGATAGACAAATAGGTGGGTGGGTATACAGATGTTAAATCAAAAGATAGATAGATAGATGGATGGATGGGTGGGTAGATAGATGGTACATTTTAAGAGAGTTAGAGGGGTGGGTAGGTAGGTAGATAGATGGTAAATCATTAGATAGATCGATAGCTAGATAAATAGATGGCTGGGTAAGTCGGTAGATAGATAATTGGGTGGGTGAAGCGCAATACATTTAAAAGATAGGTGGGTGGACACAGCATAATCATTGCGGTCATTACCATCTTCCATATACATCTCCTGCTACCTGATGTTTCCTCATATATACCCAGCCTTCTAGGGGAGAGATCCCTGTGGGAGGTAAGTATCTTGTCACAGACCAAGTTCCTAACTTGGATGTGCCTGCAGACTTGGAGCTACCCTATAAAAATCCTTGGTGCTTGTTTATTATCTTTGGAGGTTCTAGCAGTAAAGACAAAGCTTCTCAAAAGGGGATGGCCAGCCTCTTCAGCAAATTGCGCAGCTTTGTGAGGAATATGATTTGGGTAATATCAGGAGATGTGGACAGGAGCTTTATTAATGACATCAGCCAATGATAGCTATTAGGGTATATTTGTATATTTCGCTTCATATGAATGTATATGTCATTCTTCCACATTCATGAAGTATTTCGATAAATTTGTCAATATAATGCCGCATAGCCTCCTAATGCCCAGAGGGACGGGCAGTCCAACAGCCACGGGTCCCCAGAGGTTTCCCCCACAGGGGGTTTTCCCTCTCCTGAGTGCTGAAGGATGATTCTTTGTGAGTCACGAGGCTACCACCGGCTTGGCCCTCCTATAGGGTACACAGATGTTAAATCAAAAGAAAGATAGGTGGGTATATCCATAGATGGTAAATCATTAGATAGATATGTGGGTAGGTAGATAGATGGCAAATCATTAGCATAACCCAGCACAATACATGTAGATAGATATTTATATAGACAGTTAAATAGATACATACAGTAGGTAGATAATGGATCAATAATTGACCGATCCTGGAGACATAATGAATAGTTGGCAAATCATTCTTTTAATGGCCAAATCATAGCTTGATTATTTAAAAAGATGCATGCATAGTGCATGTTTCTAAAGCCCTCATACACAGTTGACGAGAAATGAAAATATACTGCTCCAAGGGCATTTTTGAGCGATATCTTTTTTTTTTCACTGGCCATATAGCTGATGACCCGCGTGTTTAGCAGGTCACTAGGAAATCAGTGAATGATGTCGTAACCGATTTCTAGAGTATCCAGTGGAATTGTCGATATAGTTACCTATATCGCAAGTGTCCCTGGTCTCCAGTGTGTATGGGGCTTAATTGTCAGTGTATACCAAGAACATATTATCATACCTCTTTCCTTTTTTTTTAGGTGAGTGGTCTCCATGAAACCGATGAAGAAGTCCTAATATGCGACTACTGCAGGGTGACCGGGACCTGGACTGCAGAATCGTCTTCAAGTCAACAAACAAAGATGGCGTACAGCAACAAGAGACCCAAGCCAGGTAATTAATGAACATCATTAATTACTGATAATATGTTTTTTGGTATCCATTTGGGGTTTGTAGACAGGTGGTAAATCATTCGATAGACAAATAGGTGGGTGGGTATACAGATGTTAAATCAAAAGATAGATAGATGGATGGGTGGGTAGATAGATGGTACATTTTAAGAGAGTTAGAGGGGTGGGTAGGTAGGTAGATAGATGGTAAATCATTAGATAGATTGATAGCTAGATAAATAGATGGCTGGGTAAGTCGGTAGATAGATAATTGGGTGGGTGAAGCGCAATACATTTAAAAGATAGGTGGGTGGACACAGCATAATCATTGCGGTCATTACCATCCTCCATATACATCTCCTGCTACCTGATGTTTCCTCATATATACCCAGCCTTCTAGGGGAGAGATCCCTGTGGGAGGTAAGTATCTTGTCACAGACCAAGTTCCTAACTTGGATGTGCCTGCAGACTTGGAGCTACCCTATAAAAATCCTTGGTGCTTGTTTATTATCTTTGGAGGTTCTAGCAGTAAAGACAAAGCTTCTCAAAAGGGGATGGCCAGCCTCTTCAGCAAATTGCGCAGCTTTGTGAGGAATATGATTTGGGTAATATCAGGAGATGTGGACAGGAGCTTTATTAATGACATCAGCCAATGATAGCTATTAGGGTATATTTGTATATTTCGCTTCATATGAATGTATATGTCATTCTTCCACATTCATGAAGTATTTCGATAAATTTGTCAATATAATGCCGCATAGCCTCCTAATGCCCAGAGGGACGGGCAGTCCAACAGCCACGGGTCCCCAGAGGTTTCCCCCACAGGGGGTTTTCCCTCTCCTGAGTGCTGAAGGATGATTCTTTGTGAGTCACGAGGCTACCACCGGCTTGGCCCTCCTATAGGGTACACAGATGTTAAATCAAAAGAAAGATAGGTGGGTATATCCATAGATGGTAAATCATTAGATAGATATGTGGGTAGGTAGATGGATGGCAAATCATTAGCATAACCCAGCACAATACATGTAGATAGATATTTATATAGACAGTTAAATAGATACATACAGTAGGTAGATAATGGATCAATAATTGACCGATCCTGGAGACATAATGAATAGTTGGCAAATCATTCTTTTAATGGCCAAATCATAGCTTGATTATTTAAAAAGAAGATGCATGCATAGTGCATGTTTCTAAAGCCCTCATACACAGTTGACGAGAAATGAAAATATACCGCTCCAAGGGCATTTTTGAGCGAAATCTTTTTTTTTTTCACTGGCCATATAGCTGATGACCCGCGTGTTTAGCAGGTCACTAGGAAATCAGTGAATGGTGTCGTAACCGATTTCTAGAGTATCCAGTGGAATTGTCGATATAGTTACCTATATCGCAAGTGTCCCTGGTCTCCAGTGTGTATGGGGCTTAATTGTCAGTGTATACCAAGAACATATTATCATACCTCTTTCCTTTTTTTTTAGGTGAGTGGTCTCCATGAAACCGATGAAGAAGTCCTAATATGCGACTACTGCAGGGTGACCGGGACCTGGACTGCAGAATCGTCCTCAGGTCAACAAACAAAGATGGCGTACAGCAACAAGAGACCCAAGCCAGGTAATTAATGAACATCATTAATTACTGGTAATATGTTTTTTGGTATCCATTTGGGGTTTGTAGACAGGTGGTAAATCATTCAATAGACAAATAGGTGGGTGGGTATACAGATGTTAAATCAAAAGATAGATAGATAGATGGATGGGTGGGTAGATAGATGGTACATTTTAAGAGAGTTAGAGGGGTGGGTAGGTAGGTAGATAGATGGTAAATCATTAGATAGATCGATAGCTAGATAAATAGATGGCTGGGTAAGTCGGTAGATAGATAATTGGGTGGGTGAAGCGCAATACATTTAAAAGATAGGTGGGTGGACACAGCATAATCATTGCGGTCATTACCATCCTCCATATACATCTCCTGCTACCTGATGTTTCCTCATATATACCCAGCCTTCTAGGGGAGAGATCCCTATGGGAGGTAAGTATCTTGTCACAGACCAAGTTCCTAACTTGGATGTGCCTGCAGACTTGGAGCTACCCTATAAAAATCCTTGGTGCTTGTTTATTATCTTTGGAGGTTCTAGCAGTAAAGACAAAGCTTCTCAAAAGGGGATGGCCAGCCTCTTCAGCAAATTGCGCAGCTTTGTGAGGAATATGATTTGGGTAATATCAGGAGATGTGGACAGGAGCTTTATTAATGACATCAGCCAATGATAGCTATTAGGGTATATTTGTATATTTCGCTTCATATGAATGTATATGTCATTCTTCCACATTCATGAAGTATTTCGATAAATTTGTCAATATAATGCCGCATAGCCTCCTAATGCCAAGAGGGACGGGCAGTCCAACAGCCACGGGTCCCCAGAGGTTTCCCCCACAGGGGGTTTTCCCTCTCCTGAGTGCTGAAGGATGATTCTTTGTGAGTCACGAGGCTACCACCGGCTTGGCCCTCCTATAGGGTACACAGATGTTAAATCAAAAGAAATATAGGTGGGTATATCCATAGATGGTAAATCATTAGATAGATATGTGGGTAGGTAGATAGATGGCAAATCATTAGCATAACCCAGCACAATACATGTAGATAGATATTTATATAGACAGTTAAATAGATACATACAGTAGGTAGATAATGGATCAATAATTGACCGATCCTGGAGACATAATGAATAGTTGGCAAATCATTCTTTTAATGGCCAAATCATAGCTTGATTTAAAAAGAAGATGCATGCATAGTGCATGTTTCTAAAGCCCTCATACACAGTTGACGAGAAATGAAAATATACCGCTCCAAGGGCATTTTTGAGCGATATCTTTTTTTTTTTCACTGGCCATATAGCTGATGACCCGCGTGTTTAGCAGGTCACTAGGAAATCAGTGAATGGTGTCGTAACCGATTTCTAGAGTATCCAGTGGAATTGTCGATATAGTTACCTATATCGCAAGTGTCCCTGGTCTCCAGTGTGTATGGGGCTTAATTGTCAGTGTATACCAAGAACATATTATCATACCTCTTTCCTTTTTTTTTAGGTGAGTGGTCTCCATGAAACCGATGAAGAAGTCCTAATATGCGACTACTGCAGGGTGACCGGGACCTGGACTGCAGAATCGTCCTCAAATCAACAAACAAAGATGGCGTACAGCAACAAGAGACCCAAGCCAGGTAATTAATGAACATCATTAATTACTGGTAATATGTTTTTTGGTATCCATTTGGGGTTTGTAGACAGGTGGTAAATCATTCAATAGACAAATAGGTGGGTGGGTATACAGATGTTAAATCAAAAGATAGATAGATGGATGGGTGGGTAGATAGATGGTACATTTTAAGAGAGTTAGAGGGGTGGGTAGGTAGGTAGATGGTAAATCATTAGATAGATCGATAGCTAGATAAATAGATGGCTGCGTAAGTCGGTAGATAGATGATTGGGTGGGTGAAGCGCAATACATTTAAAAGATAGGTGGGTGGACACAGCATAATCATTGCGGTCATTACCATCCTCCATATACATCTCCTGCTACCTGATGTTTCCTCATATATACCCAGCCTTCTCGGGGAGAGATCCCTGTGGGAGGTAAGTATCTTGTCACAGACCAAGTTCCTAACTTGGATGTGCCTGCAGACTTGGAGCTACCCTATAAAAATCCTTGGTGCTTGTTTATTATCGTTGGAGGTTCTAGCAGTAAAGACAAAGCTTCTCAAAAGGGGATGGCCAGCCTCTTCAGCAAATTGCGCAGCTTTGTGAGGAATATGATTTGGGTAATATCAGGAGATGTGGACAGGAGCTTTATTAATGACATCAGCCAATGATAGCTATTAGGGTATATTTGTATATTTCGCTTCATATGAATGTATATGTCATTCTTCCACATTCATGAAGTATTTCGATAAATTTGTCAATATAATGCCGCATAGCCTCCTAATGCCCAGAGGGACGGGCAGTCCAACAGCCACGGGTCCCCAGAGGTTTCCCCCACAGGGGGTTTTCCCTCTCCTGAGTGCTGAAGGATGATTCTTTGTGAGTCACGAGGCTACCACCGGCTTGGCCCTCCTATAGGGTACACAGATGTTAAATCAAAAGAAAGATAGGTGGGTATATCCATAGATGGTAAATCATTAGATAGATATGTGGGTAGGTAGATAGATGGCAAATCATTAGCATAACCCAGCACAATACATGTAGATAGATATTTATATAGACAGTTAAATAGATACATACAGTAGGTAGATAATGGATCAATAATTGACCAATCCTGGATACATAATGAATAGTTGGCAAATCATTCTTTTAATGGCCAAATCATAGCTTAATTATTTAAAAAGAAGATGCATGCATAGTGCATGTTTCTAAAGCCCTCATACACAGTTGACGAGAAATGAAAATATACCGCTCCAAGGGCATTTTTGAGCGATATCTTTTTTTTTTTTCACTGGCCATATAGCTGATGACCCGCGTGTTTAGCAGGTCACTAGGAAATCAGTGAATGATGTCGTAACCGATTTCTAGAGTATCCAGTGGAATTGTCGATATAGTTAACAATATCGCAAGTGTCCCTGGTCTCCAGTGTGTATGGGGCTTAATTGTCAGTGTATACCAAGAACATATTATCATACCTCTTTCCTTTTTTTTTAGGTGAGTGGTCTCCATGAAACCGATGAAGAAGTCCTAATATGCGACTACTGCAGGGTGACCGGGACCTGGACTGCAGAATCGTCCTCAAGTCAACAAACAAAGATGGTGTACAGCAACAAGAGACCCAAGCCAGGTAATTAATGAACATCATTAATTACTGATACTATGTTTTTTGGTATCCATTTGGGGTTTGTAGACAGGTGGTAAATCATTTGATAGACAAATAGGTGGGTGGGTATACAGATGTTAAATCAAAAGATAGATAGATAGATGGATGGGTGGGTTGATAGATGGTACATTTTAAGAGAGTTAGAGGGGTGGGTAGGTAGGTAGATAGATGGTAAATCATTAAATAGATCGATAGCTAGATAAATAGATGGCTGGGTAAGTCGGTAGATAGATAATTGGGTGGGTGAAGCGCAATACCTTTAAAAGATAGGTGGGTGGACACAGCATAATCATTGCGGTCATTACCATCCTCCATATACATCTCCTGCTACCTGATGTTTCCTCATATATACCCAGCCTTCTCGGGGAGAGATCCCTGTGGGAGGTAAGTATCTTGTCACAGACCAAGTTCCTAACTTGGATGTGCCTGCAGACTTGGAGCTACCCTATAAAAATCCTTGGTGCTTGTTTATTATCTTTGGAGGTTCTAGCAGTAAAGACAAAGCTTCTCAAAAGGGGATGGCCAGCCTCTTCAGCAAATTGCGCAGCTTTGTGAGGAATATGATTTGGGTAATATCAGGAGATGTGGACAGGAGCTTTATTAATGACATCAGCCAATGATAGCTATTAGGGTATATTTGTATATTTCGCTTCATATGAATGTATATGTCATTCTTCCACATTCATGAAGTATTTCGATAAATTTGTCAATATAATGCCGCATAGCCTCCTAATGCCCAGAGGGACGGGCAGTCCAACAGCCACGGGTCCCCAGAGGTTTCCCCCACAGGGGGTTTTCCCTCTCCTGAGTGCTGAAGGATGATTCTTTGTGAGTCACGAGGCTACCACCGGCTTGGCCCTCCTATAGGGTACACAGATGTTAAATCAAAAGAAAGATAGGTGGGTATATCCATAGATGGTAAATCATTAGATAGATATGTGGGTAGGTAGATAGATGGCAAATCATTAGCATAACCCAGCACAATACATGTAGATAGATATTTATATAGACAGTTAAATAGATACATACAGTAGGTAGATAATGGATCAATAATTGACCGATCCTGGAGACATAATGAATAGATGGCAAATCATTCTTTTAATGGCCAAAT
The DNA here is from genome assembly GCF_055691185.1 of Crinia signifera. NCBI lineage: Eukaryota > Metazoa > Chordata > Amphibia > Anura > Myobatrachidae > Crinia > Crinia signifera. The sequence goes on from NC_139222.1 coordinate 41,956,195, forward strand.
CATAGCTTGATTATTTAAAAAGAAGATGCATGCATAGTGCATGTTTCTAAAGCCCTCATACACAGTTGACGAGAAATGAAAATATACCGCTCCAATGGCATTTTTGAGCGATATCTTTTTTTTTTCACTGGCCATATAGCTGATGACCCGCGTGTTTAGCAGGTCACTAGGAAATCAGTGAATGATGTCGTAACCGATTTCTAGAGTATCCAGTGGAATTGTCGATATAGTTAACAATATCGCAAGTGTCCCTGGTCTCCAGTGTGTATGGGGCTTAATTGTCAGTGTATACCAAGAACATATTATCATACCTCTTTCCTTTTTTTTTAGGTAAGTGGTCTCCATGAAACCGATGAAGAAGTCCTAATATGCGACTACTGCAGGGTGACCGGGACCTGGACTGCAGAATCGTCCTCAAGTCAACAAACAAAGATGGTGTACAGCAACAAGAGACCCAAGCCAGGTAATTAATGAACATCATTAATTACTGATACTATGTTTTTTGGTATCCATTTGGGGTTTGTAGACAGGTGGTAAATCATTCGATAGACAAATAGGTGGGTGGGTATACAGATGTTAAATCAAAAGATAGATAGATAGATGGATGGATGGGTGGGTTGATAGATGGTACATTTTAAGAGAGTTAGAGGGGTGGGTAGGTAGGTAGATAGATGGTAAATCATTAGATAGATCGATAGCTAGATAAATAGATGGCTGGGTAAGTCGGTAGATAGATAATTGGGTGGGTGAAGCGCAATACCTTTAAAAGATAGGTGGGTGGACACAGCATAATCATTGCGGTCATTACCATCCTCCATATACATCTCCTGCTACCTGATGTTTCCTCATATATACCCAGCCTTCTCGGGCAGAGATCCCTGTGGGAGGTAAGTATCTTGTCACAGACCAAGTTCCTAACTTGGATGTGCCTGCAGACTTGGAGCTACCCTATAAAAATCCTTGGTGCTTGTTTATTATCTTTGGAGGTTCTAGCAGTAAAGACAAAGCTTCTCAAAAGGGGATGGCCAGCCTCTTCAGCAAATTGCACAGCTTTGTGAGGAATATGATTTGGGTAATATCAGGAGATGTGGACAGGAGCTTTATTAATGACATCAGCCAATGATAGCTATTAGGGTATATTTGTATATTTCGCTTCATATGAATGTATATGTCATTCTTCCACATTCATGAAGTATTTCGATAAATTTGTCAATATAATGCCGCATAGCCTCCTAATGCCCAGAGGGACGGGCAGTCTATCAGCCACGGGTCCCCAGAGGTTTCCCCCACAGGGGGTTTTCCCTCTCCTGAGTGCTGAAGGATGATTCTTTGTGAGTCACGAGGCTACCAACAGCTTGGCCCTCCTATAGGGTACACAGATGTTAAATCAAAAGATAGATAGGTGGGTATATCCATAGATGGTAAATCATTAGATAGATATGTGGGTAGGTAGATAGATGGCAAATCATTAGCATAACCCAACACAATACATATAGATAGATATTTATATAGACAGTTAAATAGATACATACAGTAGGTAGATAATGGATCAATAATTGACCGATCCTGGAGACATAATGAATAGTTGCCAAATCATTTTTTTAATGGCCAAATCATAGCTCGATTATTTAAAAAGAAGATGCATGCATAGTGCATGTTTCTAAAGCCCTCATACACAGTTGACGAGAAATGAAAATATACCGCTCCAAGGGCATTTTTGAGCAATATCTTTTTTTTTTTCACTGGCCATATAGCTGATGACCCGCGTGTTTAGCAGGTCACTAGGAAATCAGTGAACAATGTCGTAACCGATTTCTAGAGTATCCAGTGGAATTGTCGATATAGTTACCTATATCTCAAGTGTCCCTGGTCTCCAGTGTGTATGGGGCTTAATTGTCAGTGTATACCAAGAACATATTATCATACCTCTTTCCTTTTTTTTTAGGTGAGTGGTCTCCATGAAACCGATGAAGAAGTCCTAATATGCGACTACTGCAGGGTGACCGGGACCTGGACTGCAGAATCGTCCTCAAGTCAACAAACAAAGATGGCGTACAGCAACAAGAGACCCAAGCCAGGTAATTAATGAACATCATTAATTACTGATAATATGTTTTTTTGGTATCCATTTGGGGTTTGTAGACAGGTGGTAAATCATTCGATAGACAAATAGGTGGGTGGGTATACAGATGTTAAATCAAAAGATAGATAGATGGATGGGTGGGTAGATAGATGGTACATTTTAAGAGAGTTAGAGGGGTGGGTAGGTAGGTAGATAGATGGTAAATCATTAGATAGATCGATAGCTAGATAAATAGTTGGCTGGGTAAGTCGGTAGATAGATAATTGGGTGGGTGAAGCGCAATACATTTAAAAGATAGGTGGGTGGACACAGCATAATCATTGCGGTCATTACCATCCTCCATATACATCTCCTGCTTCCTGATGTTTCCTCATATATACCCAGCCTTCTCGGGGAGAGTTCCCTGTGGGAGGTAAGTATCTTGTCACAGACCAAGTTCCTAACTTGGATGTGCCTGCAGACTTGGAGCTACCCTATAAAAATCCTTGGTGCTTGTTTATTATCTTTGGAGGTTCTAGCAGTAAAGACAAAGCTTCTCAAAAGGGGATGGCCAGCCTCTTCAGCAAATTGCGCAGCTTTGTGAGGAATATGATTTGGGTAATATCAGGAGATGTGGACAGGAGCTTTATTAATGACATCAGCCAATGATAGCTATTAGGGTATATTTGTATATTTCGCTTCATATGAATTATATGTCATTCTTCCACATTCATGAAGTATTTCGATAAATTTGTCAATATAATGCCGCATAGCCTCCTAATGCCCAGAGGGACGGGCAGTCTATCAGCCACGGGTCCCCAGAGGTTTCCCCCACAGGGGGTTTTCCCTCTCCTGAGTGCTGAAGGATGATTCTTTGTGAGTCACGAGGCTACCAACAGCTTGGCCCTCCTATAGGGTACACAGATGTTAAATCAAAAGATAGATAGGTGGGTATATCCATAGATGGTAAATCATTAGATAGATTTGTGGGTAGGTAGATAGATGGCAAATCATTAGCATAACCCAACACAATACATATAGATAGATATTTATATAGACATTTAAATAGATACATACAGTAGGTAGATAATGGATCAATAATTGACCGATCCTGGAGACATAATGAATAGTTGCCAAATCATTCTTTTAATGGCCAAATCATAGCTCGATTATTTAAAAAGAAGATGCATGCATAGTGCATGTTTCTAAAGCCCTCATACACAGTTGACGAGAAATGAAAATATACCGCTCCAAGGGCATTTTTGAGCAATATCTTTTTTTTTTTCACTGGCCATATAGCTGATGACCCGCGTGTTTAGCAGGTCACTAGGAAATCAGTGAACAATGTCGTAACCGATTTCTAGAGTATCCAGTGGAATTGTCGATATAGTTACCTATATCTCAAGTGTCCCTGGTCTCCAGTGTGTATGGGGCTTAATTGTCAGTGTATACCAAGAATATATTATCATACCTCTTTCCTTTTTTTTAGGTGAGTGGTCTCCATGAAACCGATGAAGAAGTCCTAATATGCGACTACTGCAGGGTGACCGGGACCTGGACTGCAGAATCGTCCTCAAGTCAACAAACAAAGATGGCGTACAGCAACAAGAGACCCAAGCCAGGTAATTAATGAACATCATTAATTACTGATAATATGTTTTTTGGTATCCATTTGGGGTTTGTAGACAGGTGGTAAATCATTCGATAGACAAATAGGTGGGTGGGTATACAGATGTTAAATCAAAAGATAGATAGATAGATGGATGGGTGGGTAGATAGATGGTACATTTTAAGAGAGTTAGAGGGGTGGGTAGGTAGGTAGATAGATGGTAAATCATTAGATAGATCGATAGCTAGATAAATAGTTGGCTGGGTAAGTCGGTAGATAGATAATTGGGTGGGTGAAGCGCAATACATTTAAAAGATAGGTGGGTGGACACAGCATAATCATTGCGGTCATTACCATCCTCCATATACATCTCCTGCTACCTGATGTTTCCTCATATATACCCAGCCTTCTCGGGGAGAGATCCCTGTGGGAGGTAAGTATCTTGTCACAGACCAAGTTCCTAACTTGGATGTGCCTGCAGACTTGGAGCTACCCTATAAAAATCCTTGGTGCTTGTTTATTATCTTTGGAGGTTCTAGCAGTAAAGACAAAGCTTTTCAAAAGGGGATGGCCAGCCTCTTCAGCAAATTGCGCAGCTTTGTGAGGAATATGATTTGGGTAATATCAGGAGATGTGGACAGGAGCTTTATTAATGACATCAGCCAATGATAGCTATTAGGGTATATTTGTATATTTCGCTTCATATGAATGTATATGTCATTCTTCCACATTCATGAAGTATTTTGATAAATTTGTCAATATAATGCCGCATAGCCTCCTAATGCCCAGAGGGACGGGCAGTCCAACAGCCACGGGTCCCCAGAGGTTTCCCCCACAGGGGGTTTTCCCTCTCCTGAGTGCTGAAGGATGATTCTTTGTGAGTCACGAGGCTACCACCGGCTTGGCCCTCCTATAGGGTACACAGATGTTAAATCAAAAGAAAGATAGGTGGGTATATCCATAGATGGTAAATCATTAGATAGATATGTGGGTAGGTAGATAGATGGCAAATCATTAGCATAACCCAGCACAATACATGTAGATAGATATTTATATAGACAGTTAAATAGATACATACAGTAGGTAGATAATGGATCAATAATTGACCGATCCTGGAGACATAATGAATAGTTGGCAAATCATTCTTTTAATGGCCAAATCATAGCTTGATTATTTAAAAAGAAGATGCATGCATAGTGCATGTTTCTAAAGCCCTCATACACAGTTGACGAGAAATGAAAATATACCGCTCCAAGGGCATTTTTGAGCGATATCTTTTTTTTTTTTCACTGGCCATATAGCTGATGACCCGCGTGTTTAGCAGGTCACTAGGAAATCAGTGAATGATGTCGTAACCGATTTCTAGAGTATCCAGTGGAATTGTCGATATAGTTAACAATATCGCAAGTGTCCCTGGTCTCCAGTGTGTATGGGGCTTAATTGTCAGTGTATACCAAGAACATATTATCATACCTCTTTCCTTTTTTTTAGGTGAGTGGTCTCCATGAAACCGATGAAGAAGTCCTAATATGCGACTACTGCAGGGTGACCGGGACCTGGACTGCAGAATCGTCCTCAAGTCAACAAACAAAGATGGTGCACAGCAACAAGAGACCCAAGCCAGGTAATTAATGAACATCATTAATTACTGATACTATGTTTTTTGGTATCCATTTGGGGTTTGTAGACAGGTGGTAAATCATTCGATAGACAAATAGGTGGGTGGGTATACAAATGTTAAATCAAAAGATAGATAGATAGATGGATGGGTGGGTTGATAGATGGTACATTTTAAGAGAGTTAGAGGGGTGGGTAGGTAGGTAGATAGATGGTAAATCATTAGATAGATCGATAGCTAGATAAATAGATGGCTGGGTAAGTCGGTAGATAGATAATTGGGTGGGTGAAGCGCAATACCTTTAAAAGATAGGTGGGTGGACACAGCATAATCATTGCGGTCATTACCATCCTCCATATACATCTCCTGCTACCTGATGTTTCCTCATATATACCCAGCCTTCTCGGGGAGAGATCCCTGTGGGAGGTAAGTATCTTCTCACAGACCAAGTTCCTAACTTGGATGTGCCTGCAGACTTGGAGCTACCCTATAAAAATCCTTGGTGCTTGTTTATTATCTTTGGAGGTTCTAGCAGTAAAGACAAAGCTTCTCAAAAGGGGATGGCCAGCCTCTTCAGCAAATTGCGCAGCTTTGTGAGGAATATGATTTGGGTAATATCAGGAGATGTGGACAGGAGCTTTATTAATGACATCAGCCAATGATAGCTATTAGGGTATATTTGTATATTTCGCTTCATATGAATGTATATGTCATTCTTCCACATTCATGAAGTATTTCGATAAATTTGTCAATATAATGCCGCATAGCCTCCTAATGCCCAGAGGGACGGGCAGTCTAACAGCCACGGGTCCCCAGAGGTTTCCCCCACAGGGGGTTTTCCCTCTCCTGAGTGCTGAAGGATGATTCTTTGTGAGTCACGAGGCTACCAACAGCTTGGCCCTCCTATAGGGTACACAGATGTTAAATCAAGATAGATAGGTGGGTATATCCATAGATGGTAAATCATTAGATAGATTTGTGGGTAGGTAGATAGATGGCAAATCATTAGCATAACCCAACACAATACATATAGATAGATATTTATATAGACAGTTAAATAGATACATACAGTAGGTAGATAATGGATCAATAATTGACCGATCCTGGATACATAATGAATAGTTGGCAAATCATTCTTTTAATGGCCAAATCATAGCTTAATTATTTAAAAAGAAGATGCATGCATAGTGCATGTTTCTAAAGCCCTCATACACAGTTGACGAGAAATGAAAATATACCGCTCCAAGGGCATTTTTGAGCGATATCTTTTTTTTTTTTCACTGGCCATATAGCTGATGACCCGCGTGTTTAGCAGGTCACTAGGAAATCAGTGAACGATGTCGTAACCGATTTCTAGAGTATCCAGTGGAATTGTCGATATAGTTAACAATATCGCAAGTGTCCCTGGTCTCCAGTGTGTATGGGGCTTAATTGTCAGTGTATACCAAGAACATATTATCATACCTCTTTCCTTTTTTTTTAGGTGAGTGGTCTCCATGAAACCGATGAAGAAGTCCTAATATGCGACTACTGCAGGGTGACCGGGACCTGGACTGCAGAATCGTCCTCAAGTCAACAAACAAAGATGGTGTACAGCAACAAGAGACCCAAGCCAGGTAATTAATGAACATCATTAATTACTGATACTATGTTTTTTGGTATCCATTTGGGGTTTGTAGACAGGTGGTAAATCATTTGATAGACAAATAGGTGGGTGGGTATACAGATGTTAAATCAAAAGATAGATAGATAGATGGATGGGTGGGTTGATAGATGGTACATTTTAAGAGAGTTAGAGGGGTGGGTAGGTAGGTAGATAGATGGTAAATCATTAAATAGATCGATAGCTAGATAAATAGATGGCTGGGTAAGTCGGTAGATAGATAATTGGGTGGGTGAAGCGCAATACCTTTAAAAGATAGGTGGGTGGACACAGCATAATCATTGCGGTCATTACCATCCTCCATATACATCTCCTGCTACCTGATGTTTCCTCATATATACCCAGCCTTCTCGGGGAGAGATCCCTGTGGGAGGTAAGTATCTTGTCACAGACCAAGTTCCTAACTTGGATGTGCCTGCAGACTTGGAGCTACCCTATAAAAATCCTTGGTGCTTGTTTATTATCTTTGGAGGTTCTAGCAGTAAAGACAAAGCTTCTCAAAAGGGGATGGCCAGCCTCTTCAGCAAATTGCGCAGCTTTGTGAGGAATATGATTTGGGTAATATCAGGAGATGTGGACAGGAGCTTTATTAATGACATCAGCCAATGATAGCTATTAGGGTATATTTGTATATTTCGCTTCATATGAATGTATATGTCATTCTTCCACATTCATGAAGTATTTCGATAAATTTGTCAATATAATGCCGCATAGCCTCCTAATGCCCAGAGGGACGGGCAGTCCAACAGCCACGGGTCCCCAGAGGTTTCCCCCACAGGGGGTTTTCCCTCTCCTGAGTGCTGAAGGATGATTCTTTGTGAGTCACGAGGCTACCACCGGCTTGGCCCTCCTATAGGGTACACAGATGTTAAATCAAAAGAAAGATAGGTGGGTATATCCATAGATGGTAAATCATTAGATAGATATGTGGGTAGGTAGATAGATGGCAAATCATTAGCATAACCCAGCACAATACATGTAGATAGATATTTATATAGACAGTTAAATAGATACATACAGTAGGTAGATAATGGATCAATAATTGACCGATCCTGGAGACATAATGAATAGATGGCAAATCATTCTTTTAATGGCCAAATCATAGCTTGATTATTTAAAAAGAAGATGCATGCATAGTGCATGTTTCTAAAGCCCTCATACACAGTTGACGAGAAATGAAAATATACCGCTCCAATGGCATTTTTGAGCGATATCTTTTTTTTTTCACTGGCCATATAGCTGATGACCCGCGTGTTTAGCAGGTCACTAGGAAATCAGTGAATGATGTCGTAACCGATTTCTAGAGTATCCAGTGGAATTGTCGATATAGTTAACAATATCGCAAGTGTCCCTGGTCTCCAGTGTGTATGGGGCTTAATTGTCAGTGTATACCAAGAACATATTATCATACCTCTTTCCTTTTTTTTTAGGTAAGTGGTCTCCATGAAACCGATGAAGAAGTCCTAATATGCGACTACTGCAGGGTGACCGGGACCTGGACTGCAGAATCGTCCTCAAGTCAACAAACAAAGATGGTGTACAGCAACAAGAGACCCAAGCCAGGTAATTAATGAACATCATTAATTACTGATACTATGTTTTTTGGTATCCATTTGGGGTTTGTAGACAGGTGGTAAATCATTCGATAGACAAATAGGTGGGTGGGTATACAGATGTTAAATCAAAAGATAGATAGATAGATGGATGGATGGGTGGGTTGATAGATGGTACATTTTAAGAGAGTTAGAGGGGTGGGTAGGTAGGTAGATAGATGGTAAATCATTAGATAGATCGATAGCTAGATAAATAGATGGCTGGGTAAGTCGGTAGATAGATAATTGGGTGGGTGAAGCGCAATACCTTTAAAAGATAGGTGGGTGGACACAGCATAATCATTGCGGTCATTACCATCCTCCATATACATCTCCTGCTACCTGATGTTTCCTCATATATACCCAGCCTTCTCGGGCAGAGATCCCTGTGGGAGGTAAGTATCTTGTCACAGACCAAGTTCCTAACTTGGATGTGCCTGCAGACTTGGAGCTACCCTATAAAAATCCTTGGTGCTTGTTTATTATCTTTGGAGGTTCTAGCAGTAAAGACAAAGCTTCTCAAAAGGGGATGGCCAGCCTCTTCAGCAAATTGCACAGCTTTGTGAGGAATATGATTTGGGTAATATCAGGAGATGTGGACAGGAGCTTTATTAATGACATCAGCCAATGATAGCTATTAGGGTATATTTGTATATTTCGCTTCATATGAATGTATATGTCATTCTTCCACATTCATGAAGTATTTCGATAAATTTGTCAATATAATGCCGCATAGCCTCCTAATGCCCAGAGGGACGGGCAGTCTATCAGCCACGGGTCCCCAGAGGTTTCCCCCACAGGGGGTTTTCCCTCTCCTGAGTGCTGAAGGATGATTCTTTGTGAGTCACGAGGCTACCAACAGCTTGGCCCTCCTATAGGGTACACAGATGTTAAATCAAAAGATAGATAGGTGGGTATATCCATAGATGGTAAATCATTAGATAGATATGTGGGTAGGTAGATAGATGGCAAATCATTAGCATAACACAACACAATACATATAGATAGATATTTATATAGACAGTTAAATAGATACATACAGTAGGTAGATAATGGATCAATAATTGACCGATCCTGGAGACATAATGAATAGTTGCCAAATCATTTTTTTAATGGCCAAATCATAGCTCGATTATTTAAAAAGAAGATGCATGCATAGTGCATGTTTCTAAAGCCCTCATACACAGTTGACGAGAAATGAAAATATACCGCTCCAAGGGCATTTTTGAGCAATATCTTTTTTTTTTTCACTGGCCATATAGCTGATGACCCGCGTGTTTAGCAGGTCACTAGGAAATCAGTGAACAATGTCGTAACCGATTTCTAGAGTATCCAGTGGAATTGTCGATATAGTTACCTATATCTCAAGTGTCCCTGGTCTCCAGTGTGTATGGGGCTTAATTGTCAGTGTATACCAAGAACATATTATCATACCTCTTTCCTTTTTTTTTAGGTGAGTGGTCTCCATGAAACCGATGAAGAAGTCCTAATATGCGACTACTGCAGGGTGACCGGGACCTGGACTGCAGAATCGTCCTCAAGTCAACAAACAAAGATGGCGTACAGCAACAAGAGACCCAAGCCAGGTAATTAATGAACATCATTAATTACTGATAATATGTTTTTTTGGTATCCATTTGGGGTTTGTAGACAGGTGGTAAATCATTCGATAGACAAATAGGTGGGTGGGTATACAGATGTTAAATCAAAAGATAGATAGATGGATGGGTGGGTAGATAGATGGTACATTTTAAGAGAGTTAGAGGGGTGGGTAGGTAGGTAGATAGATGGTAAATCATTAGATAGATCGATAGCTAGATAAATAGTTGGCTGGGTAAGTCGGTAGATAGATAATTGGGTGGGTGAAGCGCAATACATTTAAAAGATAGGTGGGTGGACACAGCATAATCATTGCGGTCATTACCATCCTCCATATACATCTCCTGCTTCCTGATGTTTCCTCATATATACCCAGCCTTCTCGGGGAGAGTTCCCTGTGGGAGGTAAGTATCTTGTCACAGACCAAGTTCCTAACTTGGATGTGCCTGCAGACTTGGAGCTACCCTATAAAAATCCTTGGTGCTTGTTTATTATCTTTGGAGGTTCTAGCAGTAAAGACAAAGCTTCTCAAAAGGGGATGGCCAGCCTCTTCAGCAAATTGCGCAGCTTTGTGAGGAATATGATTTGGGTAATATCAGGAGATGTGGACAGGAGCTTTATTAATGACATCAGCCAATGATAGCTATTAGGGTATATTTGTATATTTCGCTTCATATGAATTATATGTCATTCTTCCACATTCATGAAGTATTTCGATAAATTTGTCAATATAATGCCGCATAGCCTCCTAATGCCCAGAGGGACGGGCAGTCTATCAGCCACGGGTCCCCAGAGGTTTCCCCCACAGGGGGTTTTCCCTCTCCTGAGTGCTGAAGGATGATTCTTTGTGAGTCACGAGGCTACCAACAGCTTGGCCCTCCTATAGGGTACACAGATGTTAAATCAAAAGATAGATAGGTGGGTATATCCATAGATGGTAAATCATTAGATAGATTTGTGGGTAGGTAGATAGATGGCAAATCATTAGCATAACCCAACACAATACATATAGATAGATATTTATATAGACATTTAAATAGATACATACAGTAGGTAGATAATGGATCAATAATTGACCGATCCTGGAGACATAATGAATAGTTGCCAAATCATTCTTTTAATGGCCAAATCATAGCTCGATTATTTAAAAAGAAGATGCATGCATAGTGCATGTTTCTAAAGCCCTCATACACAGTTGACGAGAAATGAAAATATACCGCTCCAAGGGCATTTTTGAGCAATATCTTTTTTTTTTTCACTGGCCATATAGCTGATGACCCGCGTGTTTAGCAGGTCACTAGGAAATCAGTGAACAATGTCGTAACCGATTTCTAGAGTATCCAGTGGAATTGTCGATATAGTTACCTATATCTCAAGTGTCCCTGGTCTCCAGTGTGTATGGGGCTTAATTGTCAGTGTATACCAAGAATATATTATCATACCTCTTTCCTTTTTTTTAGGTGAGTGGTCTCCATGAAACCGATGAAGAAGTCCTAATATGCGACTACTGCAGGGTGACCGGGACCTGGACTGCAGAATCGTCCTCAAGTCAACAAACAAAGATGGCGTACAGCAACAAGAGACCCAAGCCAGGTAATTAATGAACATCATTAATTACTGATAATATGTTTTTTGGTATCCATTTGGGGTTTGTAGACAGGTGGTAAATCATTCGATAGACAAATAGGTGGGTGGGTATACAGATGTTAAATCAAAAGATAGATAGATAGATGGATGGGTGGGTAGATAGATGGTACATTTTAAGAGAGTTAGAGGGGTGGGTAGGTAGGTAGATAGATGGTAAATCATTAGATAGATCGATAGCTAGATAAATAGTTGGCTGGGTAAGTCGGTAGATAGATAATTGGGTGGGTGAAGCGCAATACATTTAAAAGATAGGTGGGTGGACACAGCATAATCATTGCGGTCATTACCATCCTCCATATACATCTCCTGCTACCTGATGTTTCCTCATATATACCCAGCCTTCTCGGGGAGAGATCCCTGTGGGAGGTAAGTATCTTGTCACAGACCAAGTTCCTAACTTGGATGTGCCTGCAGACTTGGAGCTACCCTATAAAAATCCTTGGTGCTTGTTTATTATCTTTGGAGGTTCTAGCAGTAAAGACAAAGCTTTTCAAAAGGGGATGGCCAGCCTCTTCAGCAAATTGCGCAGCTTTGTGAGGAATATGATTTGGGTAATATCAGGAGATGTGGACAGGAGCTTTATTAATGACATCAGCCAATGATAGCTATTAGGGTATATTTGTATATTTCGCTTCATATGAATGTATATGTCATTCTTCCACATTCATGAAGTATTTCGATAAATTTGTCAATATAATGCCGCATAGCCTCCTAATGCCCAGAGGGACGGGCAGTCCAACAGCCACGGGTCCCCAGAGGTTTCCCCCACAGGGGGTTTTCCCTCTCCTGAGTGCTGAAGGATGATTCTTTGTGAGTCACGAGGCTACCACCGGCTTGGCCCTCCTATAGGGTACACAGATGTTAAATCAAAAGAAAGATAGGTGGGTATATCCATAGATGGTAAATCATTAGATAGATATGTGGGTAGGTAGATAGATGGCAAATCATTAGCATAACCCAGCACAATACATGTAGATAGATATTTATATAGACAGTTAAATAGATACATACAGTAGGTAGATAATGGATCAATAATTGACCGATCCTGGAGACATAATGAATAGTTGGCAAATCATTCTTTTAATGGCCAAATCATAGCTTGATTATTTAAAAAGAAGATGCATGCATAGTGCATGTTTCTAAAGCCCTCATACACAGTTGACGAGAAATGAAAATATACCGCTCCAAGGGCATTTTTGAGCGATATCTTTTTTTTTTTTCACTGGCCATATAGCTGATGACCCGCGTGTTTAGCAGGTCACTAGGAAATCAGTGAATGATGTCGTAACCGATTTCTAGAGTATCCAGTGGAATTGTCGATATAGTTAACAATATCGCAAGTGTCCCTGGTCTCCAGTGTGTATGGGGCTTAATTGTCAGTGTATACCAAGAACATATTATCATACCTCTTTCCTTTTTTTTAGGTGAGTGGTCTCCATGAAACCGATGAAGAAGTCCTAATATGCGACTACTGCAGGGTGACCGGGACCTGGACTGCAGAATCGTCCTCAAGTCAACAAACAAAGATGGTGCACAGCAACAAGAGACCCAAGCCAGGTAATTAATGAACATCATTAATTACTGATACTATGTTTTTTGGTATCCATTTGGGGTTTGTAGACAGGTGGTAAATCATTCGATAGACAAATAGGTGGGTGGGTATACAGATGTTAAATCAAAAGATAGATAGATAGATGGATGGGTGGGTTGATAGATGGTACATTTTAAGAGAGTTAGAGGGGTGGGTAGGTAGGTAGATAGATGGTAAATCATTAGATAGATCGATAGCTAGATAAATAGATGGCTGGGTAAGTCGGTAGATAGATAATTGGGTGGGTGAAGCGCAATACCTTTAAAAGATAGGTGGGTGGACACAGCATAATCATTGCGGTCATTACCATCCTCCATATACATCTCCTGCTACCTGATGTTTCCTCATATATACCCAGCCTTCTCGGGGAGAGATCCCTGTGGGAGGTAAGTATCTTCTCACAGACCAAGTTCCTAACTTGGATGTGCCTGCAGACTTGGAGCTACCCTATAAAAATCCTTGGTGCTTGTTTATTATCTTTGGAGGTTCTAGCAGTAAAGACAAAGCTTCTCAAAAGGGGATGGCCAGCCTCTTCAGCAAATTGCGCAGCTTTGTGAGGAATATGATTTGGGTAATATCAGGAGATGTGGACAGGAGCTTTATTAATGACATCAGCCAATGATAGCTATTAGGGTATATTTGTATATTTCGCTTCATATGAATGTATATGTCATTCTTCCACATTCATGAAGTATTTCGATAAATTTGTCAATATAATGCCGCATAGCCTCCTAATGCCCAGAGGGACGGGCAGTCTAACAGCCACGGGTCCCCAGAGGTTTCCCCCACAGGGGGTTTTCCCTCTCCTGAGTGCTGAAGGATGATTCTTTGTGAGTCACGAGGCTACCAACAGCTTGGCCCTCCTATAGGGTACACAGATGTTAAATCAAAAGATAGATAGGTGGGTATATCCATAGATGGTAAATCATTAGATAGATTTGTGGGTAGGTAGATAGATGGCAAATCATTAGCATAACCCAACACAATACATATAGATAGATATTTATATAGACATTTAAATAGATACATACAGTAGGTAGATAATGGATCAATAATTGACCGATCCTGGAGACATAATGAATAGTTGCCAAATCATTCTTTTAATGGCCAAATCATAGCTCGATTATTTAAAAAGAAGATGCATGCATAGTGCATGTTTCTAAAGCCCTCATACACAGTTGACGAGAAATGAAAATATACCGCTCCAAGGGCATTTTTGAGCAATATCTTTTTTTTTTTCACTGGCCATATAGCTGATGACCCGCGTGTTTAGCAGGTCACTAGGAAATCAGTGAACAATGTCGTAACCGATTTCTAGAGTATCCAGTGGAATTGTCGATATAGTTACCTATATCTCAAGTGTCCCTGGTCTCCAGTGTGTATGGGGCTTAATTGTCAGTGTATACCAAGAATATATTATCATACCTCTTTCCTTTTTTTTAGGTGAGTGGTCTCCATGAAACCGATGAAGAAGTCCTAATATGCGACTACTGCAGGGTGACCGGGACCTGGACTGCAGAATCGTCCTCAAGTCAACAAACAAAGATGGCGTACAGCAACAAGAGACCCAAGCCAGGTAATTAATGAACATCATTAATTACTGATAATATGTTTTTTGGTATCCATTTGGGGTTTGTAGACAGGTGGTAAATCATTCGATAGACAAATAGGTGGGTGGGTATACAGATGTTAAATCAAAAGATAGATAGATAGATGGATGGGTGGGTAGATAGATGGTACATTTT
The DNA here is from genome assembly GCF_055691185.1 of Crinia signifera. NCBI lineage: Eukaryota > Metazoa > Chordata > Amphibia > Anura > Myobatrachidae > Crinia > Crinia signifera. The sequence goes on from NC_139222.1 coordinate 41,971,321, forward strand.
AAGAGAGTTAGAGGGGTGGGTAGGTAGGTAGATAGATGGTAAATCATTAGATAGATCGATAGCTAGATAAATAGTTGGCTGGGTAAGTCGGTAGATAGATAATTGGGTGGGTGAAGCGCAATACATTTAAAAGATAGGTGGGTGGACACAGCATAATCATTGCGGTCATTACCATCCTCCATATACATCTCCTGCTACCTGATGTTTCCTCATATATACCCAGCCTTCTCGGGGAGAGATCCCTGTGGGAGGTAAGTATCTTGTCACAGACCAAGTTCCTAACTTGGATGTGCCTGCAGACTTGGAGCTACCCTATAAAAATCCTTGGTGCTTGTTTATTATCTTTGGAGGTTCTAGCAGTAAAGACAAAGCTTTTCAAAAGGGGATGGCCAGCCTCTTCAGCAAATTGCGCAGCTTTGTGAGGAATATGATTTGGGTAATATCAGGAGATGTGGACAGGAGCTTTATTAATGACATCAGCCAATGATAGCTATTAGGGTATATTTGTATATTTCGCTTCATATGAATGTATATGTCATTCTTCCACATTCATGAAGTATTTCGATAAATTTGTCAATATAATGCCGCATAGCCTCCTAATGCCCAGAGGGACGGGCAGTCCAACAGCCACGGGTCCCCAGAGGTTTCCCCCACAGGGGGTTTTCCCTCTCCTGAGTGCTGAAGGATGATTCTTTGTGAGTCACGAGGCTACCACCGGCTTGGCCCTCCTATAGGGTACACAGATGTTAAATCAAAAGAAAGATAGGTGGGTATATCCATAGATGGTAAATCATTAGATAGATATGTGGGTAGGTAGATAGATGGCAAATCATTAGCATAACCCAGCACAATACATGTAGATAGATATTTATATAGACAGTTAAATAGATACATACAGTAAATAGATAATGGATCAATAATTGACCGATCCTGGAGACATAATGAATAGTTGGCAAATCATTCTTTTAATGGCCAAATCATAGCTTGATTATTTAAAAAGAAGATGCATGCATAGTGCATGTTTCTAAAGCCCTCATACACAGTTGACGAGAAATGAAAATATACCGCTCCAAGGGCATTTTTGAGCGATATCTTTTTTTTTTTTCACTGGCCATATAGCTGATGACCCGCGTGTTTAGCAGGTCACTAGGAAATCAGTGAATGATGTCGTAACCGATTTCTAGAGTATCCAGTGGAATTGTCGATATAGTTAACAATATCGCAAGTGTCCCTGGTCTCCAGTGTGTATGGGGCTTAATTGTCAGTGTATACCAAGAACATATTATCATACCTCTTTCCTTTTTTTTAGGTGAGTGGTCTCCATGAAACCGATGAAGAAGTCCTAATATGCGACTACTGCAGGGTGACCGGGACCTGGACTGCAGAATCGTCCTCAAGTCAACAAACAAAGATGGTGCACAGCAACAAGAGACCCAAGCCAGGTAATTAATGAACATCATTAATTACTGATACTATGTTTTTTGGTATCCATTTGGGGTTTGTAGACAGGTGGTAAATCATTCGATAGACAAATAGGTGGGTGGGTATACAGATGTTAAATCAAAAGATAGATAGATAGATGGATGGGTGGGTTGATAGATGGTACATTTTAAGAGAGTTAGAGGGGTGGGTAGGTAGGTAGATAGATGGTAAATCATTAGATAGATCGATAGCTAGATAAATAGATGTCTGGGTAAGTCGGTAGATAGATAATTGGGTGGGTGAAGCGCAATACCTTTAAAAGATAGGTGGGTGGACACAGCATAATCATTGCGGTCATTACCATCCTCCATATACATCTCCTGCTACCTGATGTTTCCTCATATATACCCAGCCTTCTCGGGGAGAGATCCCTGTGGGAGGTAAGTATCTTCTCACAGACCAAGTTCCTAACTTGGATGTGCCTGCAGACTTGGAGCTACCCTATAAAAATCCTTGGTGCTTGTTTATTATCTTTGGAGGTTCTAGCAGTAAAGACAAAGCTTCTCAAAAGGGGATGGCCAGCCTCTTCAGCAAATTGCGCAGCTTTGTGAGGAATATGATTTGGGTAATATCAGGAGATGTGGACAGGAGCTTTATTAATGACATCAGCCAATGATAGCTATTAGGGTATATTTGTATATTTCGCTTCATATGAATGTATATGTCATTCTTCCACATTCATGAAGTATTTCGATAAATTTGTCAATATAATGCCGCATAGCCTCCTAATGCCCAGAGGGACGGGCAGTCTAACAGCCACGGGTCCCCAGAGGTTTCCCCCACAGGGGGTTTTCCCTCTCCTGAGTGCTGAAGGATGATTCTTTGTGAGTCACGAGGCTACCAACAGCTTGGCCCTCCTATAGGGTACACAGATGTTAAATCAAAAGATAGATAGGTGGGTATATCCATAGATGGTAAATCATTAGATAGATTTGTGGGTAGGTAGATAGATGGCAAATCATTAGCATAACCCAACACAATACATATAGATAGATATTTATATAGACAGTTAAATAGATACATACAGTAGGTAGATAATGGATCAATAATTGACCGATCCTGGAGACATAATGAATAGTTGCCAAATCATTCTTTTAATGGCCAAATCATAGCTCGATTATTTAAAAAGAAGATGCATGCATAGTGCATGTTTCTAAAGCCCTCATACACAGTTGACGAGAAATGAAAATATACCGCTCCAAGGGCATTTTTGAGCAATATCTTTTTTTTTTTTCACTGGCCATATAGCTGATGACCCGCGTGTTTAGCAGGTCACTAGGAAATCAGTGAACAATGTCGTAACCGATTTCTAGAGTATCCAGTGGAATTGTCGATATAGTTACCTATATCTCAAGTGTCCCTGGTCTCCAGTGTGTATGGGGCTTAATTGTCAGTGTATACCAAGAACATATTATCATACCTCTTTCCTTTTTTTTTAGGTGAGTGGTCTCCATGAAACCGATGAAGAAGTCCTAATATGCGACTACTGCAGGGTGACCGGGACCTGGACTGCAGAATCGTCCTCAAGTCAACAAACAAAGATGGTGTACAGCAACAAGAGACCCAAGCCAGGTAATTAATGAACATCATTAATTACTGATAATATGTTTTTTGGTATCCATTTGGGGTTTGTAGACAGGTGGTAAATCATTCGATAGACAAATAGGTGGGTGGGTATACAGATGTTAAATCAAAAGATAGATAGATAGATGGATGGGTGGGTAGATAGATGGTACATTTTAAGAGAGTTAGAGGGGTGGGTAGGTAGGTAGATAGATGGTAAATCATTAGATAGATCGATAGCTAGATAAATAGTTGGCTGGGTAAGTCGGTAGATAGATAATTGGGTGGGTGAAGCGCAATACATTTAAAAGATAGGTGGGTGGACACAGCATAATCATTGCGGTCATTACCATCCTCCATATACATCTCCTGCTACCTGATGTTTCCTCATATATACCCAGCCTTCTCGGGGAGAGATCCCTGTGGGAGGTAAGTATCTTGTCACAGACCAAGTTCCTAACTTGGATGTGCCTGCAGACTTGGAGCTACCCTATAAAAATCCTTGGTGCTTGTTTATTATCTTTGGAGGTTCTAGCAGTAAAGACAAAGCTTCTCAAAAGGCGATGGCCAGCCTCTTCAGCAAATTGCGCAGCTTTGTGAGGAATATGATTTGGGTAATATCAGGAGATGTTAACAGGAGCTTTATTAATGACATCAGCCAATGATAGCTATTAGGGTATATTTGTATATTTCGCTTCATATGAATGTATATGTCATTCTTCCACATTCATGAAGTATTTCGATAAATTTGTCAATATAATGCCGCATAGCCTCCTAATGCCCAGAGGGACGGGCAGTCCAACAGCCACGGGTCCCCAGAGGTTTCCCCCACAGGGGGTTTTCCCTCTCCTGAGTGCTGAAGGATGATTCTTTGCGAGTCACGAGGCTACCACCGGCTTGGCCCTCCTATAGGGTACACAGATGTTAAATCAAAAAAAAGATAGGTGGGTATATAAATAGATGGTAAATCATTAGATAGATATGTGGGTAGGTAGATAGATGGCAAATCATTAGCATAACCCAGCACAATACATGTAGATAGATATTTATATAGACAGTTAAATAGATACATACAGTAGGTAGATAATGGATCAATAATTGACCGATCCTGGAGACATAATGAATAGTTGGCAAATCATTCTTTTAATGGCCAAATCATAGCTTGATTATTTAAAAAGAAGATGCATGCATAGTGCATGTTTCTAAAGCCCTCATACACAGTTGACGAGAAATGAAAATATACCGCTCCAAGGGCATTTTTGAGCGATATCTTTTTTTTTTTTCACTGGCCATATAGCTGATGACCCGCGTGTTTAGCAGGTCACTAGGAAATCAGTGAATGATGTCGTAACCGATTTCTAGAGTATCCAGTGGAATTGTCGATATAGTTAACAATATCGCAAGTGTCCCTGGTCTCCAGTGTGTATGGGGCTTAATTGTCAGTGTATACCAAGAACATATTATCATACCTCTTTCCTTTTTTTTTAGGTGAGTGGTCTCCATGAAACCGATGAAGAAGTCCTAATATGCGACTACTGCAGGGTGACCGGGACCTGGACTGCAGAATCGTCCTCAAGTCAACAAACAAAGATGGTGTACAGCAACAAGGGACCCAAGCCAGGTAATTAATGAACATCATTAATTACTGATACTATGTTTTTTGGTATCCATTTGGGGTTTGTAGACAGGTGGTAAATCATTCGATAGACAAATAGGTGGGTGGGTATACAGATGTTAAATCAAAAGATAGATAGATAGATGGATGGGTGGGTTGATAGATGGTACATTTTAAGAGAGTTAGAAGGGTGGGTAGGTAGGTAGATAGATGGTAAATCATTAGATAGATCGATAGCTAGAAAAATAGATGGCTGGGTAAGTCGGTAGATAGATAATTGGGTGGGTGAAGCGCAATACCTTTAAAAGATAGGTGGGTGGACACAGCATAATCATTGCGGTCATTATCATCCTCTATATACATCTCCTGCTACCTGATGTTTCCTCATATATACCCAGCCTTCTCGGGGAGAGATCCCTGTGGGAGGTAAGTATCTTGTCACAGACCAAGTTCCTAACTTGGATGTGCCTGCAGACTTGGAGCTACCCTATAAAAATCCTTGGTGCTTGTTTATTATCTTTGGAGGTTCTAGCAGTAAAGACAAATCAAAAGAAAGATAGGTGGGTATATCCATAGATGGTAAATCATTAGATAGATATGTGGGTAGGTAGATAGATGGCAAATCATTAGCATAACCCAGCACAATACATGTAGATAGATATTTATATAGACAGTTAAATAGATACATACAGTAGGTAGATAATGGATCAATAATTGACCGATCCTGGAGACATAATGAATAGTTGGCAAATCATTCTTTTAATGGCCAAATCATAGCTTGATTATTTAAAAAGAAGATGCATGCATAGTGCATGTTTCTAAAGCCCTCATACACAGTTGACGAGAAATGAAAATATACCGCTCCAAGGGCATTTTTGAGCGATATCTTTTTTTTTTTTCACTGGCCATATAGCTGATGACCCGCGTGTTTAGCAGGTCACTAGGAAATCAGTGAATGATGTCGTAACCGATTTCTAGAGTATCCAGTGGAATTGTCGATATAGTTAACAATATCGCAAGTGTCCCTGGTCTCCAGTGTGTATGGGGCTTAATTGTCAGTGTATACCAAGAACATATTATCATACCTCTTTCCTTTTTTTTTAGGTGAGTGGTCTCCATGAAACCGATGAAGAAGTCCTAATATGCGACTACTGCAGGGTGACCGGGACCTGGACTGCAGAATCGTCCTCAAGTCAACAAACAAAGATGGTGTACAGCAACAAGAGACCCAAGCCAGGTAATTAATGAACATCATTAATTACTGATAATATGTTTTTTGGTATCCATTTGGGGTTTGTAGACAGGTGGTAAATCATTCGATAGACAAATAGGTGGGTGGGTATACAGATGTTAAATCAAAAGATAGATAGATGGATGGGTGGGTAGATAGATGGTACATTTTAAGAGAGTTAGAGGGGTGGGTAGGTAGGTAGATAGATGGTAAATCATTAGATAGATCGATAGCTAGATAAATAGATGGCTGGGTAAGTCGGTAGATAGATAATTGGGTGGGTGAAGCGCAATACATTTAAAAGATAGGTGGGTGGACACAGCATAATCATTGCGGTCATTACCATCCTCCATATACATCTCCTGCTACCTGATGTTTCCTCATATATACCCAGCCTTCTCGGGGAGAGATCCCTGTGGGAGGTAAGTATCTTGTCACAGACCAAGTTCCTAACTTGGATGTGCCTGCAGACTTGGAGCTACCCTATAAAAATCCTTGGTGCTTGTTTATTATCTTTGGAGGTTCTAGCAGTAAACACAAAGCTTCTCAAAAGGGGATGGCCAGCCTCTTCAGCAAATTGCGCAGCTTTGTGAGGAATATGATTTGGGTAATATCAGGAGATGTGGACAGGAGCTTTATTAATGACATCAGCCAATGATAGCTATTAGGGTATATTTGTATATTTCGCTTCATATGAATGTATATGTCATTCTTCCACATTCATGAAGTATTTCGATAAATTTGTCAATATAATGCCGCATAGCCTCCTAATGCCCAGAGGGACGGGCAGTCCAACAGCCACGGGTCCCCAGAGGTTTCCCCCACAGAGGGTTTTCCCTCTCCTGAGTGCTGAAGGATGATTCTTTGTGAGTCACGAGGCTACCACCGGCTTGGCCCTCCTATAGGGTACACAGATGTTAAATCAAAAGAAAGATAGGTGGGTATATCCATAGATGGTAAATCATTAGATAGATATGTGGGTAGGTAGATAGATGGCAAATCATTAGCATAACCCAGCACAATACATGTAGATAGATATTTATATAGACAGTTAAATAGATACATACAGTAGGTAGATAATGGATCAATAATTGACCGATCCTGGAGACATAATGAATAGTTGGCAAATCATTCTTTTAATGGCCAAATCATAGCTTGATTATTTAAAAAGAAGATGCATGCATAGTGCATGTTTCTAAAGCCCTCATACACAGTTGACGAGAAATGAAAATATACCGCTCCAAGGGCATTTTTGAGCGATATCTTTTTTTTTTTCACTGGCCATATAGCTGATGACCCGCGTGTTTAGCAGGTCACTAGGAAATCAGTGAATGATGTCGTAACCGATTTCTAGAGTATCCAGTGGAATTGTCGATATAGTTAACAATATCGCAAGTGTCCCTGGTCTCCAGTGTGTATGGGGCTTAATTGTCAGTGTATACCAAGAACATATTATCATACCTCTTTCCTTTTTTTTTTAGGTGAGTGGTCTCCATGAAACCGATGAAGAAGTCCTAATATGCGACTACTGCAGGGTGACCGGGACCTGGACTGCAGAATCGTCCTCAAGTCAACAAACAAAGATGGCGTACAGCAACAAGAGACCCAAGCCAGGTAATTAATGAACATCATTAATTACTGATAATATGTTTTTTGGTATCCATTTGGGGTTTGTAGACAGGTGGTAAATCATTCGATAGACAAATAGGTGGGTGGGTATACAGATGTTAAATCAAAAGATAGATAGATAGATGGATGGGTGGGTAGATAGATGGTACATTTTAAGAGAGTTAGAGGGGTGGGTAGGTAGGTAGATAGATGGTAAATCATTAGATAGATCAATAGCTAGATAAATAGATGGCTGGGTAAGTCGGTAGATAGATAATTGGGTGGGTGAAGCGCAATACATTTAAAAGATAGGTGGGTGGACACAGCATAATCATTGCGGTCATTACCATCCTCCATATACATCTCCTGCTACCTGATGTTTCCTCATATATACCCAGCCTTCTCGGGGAGAGATCCCTGTGGGAGGTAAGTATCTTGTCACAGACCAAGTTCCTAACTTGGATGTGCCTGCAGACTTGGAGCTACCCTACAAAGCTTCTCAAATGGGGATGGCCAGCCTCTTCAGCAAATTGCGCAGCTTTGTGAGGATTATGATTTGGGTAATATCAGGAGATGTGGACAGGAGCTTTATTAATGACATCAGCCAATGATAGCTATTAGGGTATATTTGTATATTTCGCTTCATATGAATGTATATGTCATTCTTCCACATTCATACAGTATTTCGTTATATTTGTCAATATAATGCCGCATAGCCTCCTAATGCCCAGAGGGACGGGCAATCCATCAGCCACGGGTCCCCAGAGGTTTCCCCCACAGGGGGTTTTCCCTCTCCTGAGTGCTGAAGGATGATTCTTTGTGAGTCACGAGGCTACCACCAGCTTGGCCCTCCTATAGGGTACACAGATGTTAAATCAAAAGATAGATAGGTGGGTATATCCATAGATGGTAAATCATTAGATAGATATGTGGGTAGGTAGATAGATGGCAAATCATTAGCATAACCCAGCACAATACATATAGATAGATATTTATATAGACAGTTAAATAGATACATACAGTAGGTAGATAATGGATCAATAATTGACCGATCCTGGAGACATAATGAATAGTTGGCAAATCATTCTTTTAATGGCCAAATCATAGTTCGATTACTTAAAAAGAAGATGCATGCATAGTGCATGTTTCTAAAGCCCTCATACACAGTTGACGAGAAATGAAAATATACCGCTCCAAGGGCATTTTGTAGCGATATCTTTTTTTTTTTTTTTCATTGGCCATATAGCTGATGACCCGCATGTTTAGCAGGTCACTAGGAAATCAGTGAACGATGTCGTAACCGATTTCTAGATTATCCAGTGGAATTGTCGATATAGTTAACTATATCGCAAGTGTCCCTGGTCTCCAGTGTGTACACTCCTGCTGCCTAGGGCTGACACGTCTTGAGAGCATTTTGCCACTCGGCACCGTTAGCGGTGAGGGTCCCGAGGGATTTTGTCCGGTTTTTGCCTGAATACACGACACTATTGGCTCGTGTTCTCCGTGCAGGTTTATCAGGTTTTCACCTCAGGCCAAGTCATCTCCCCCCCCCCCCCCCCACTTGGTATTAGTCAGGTTGGTATTTGTCTCTTTGACACTTCTCCAACACTCCTGCGGCCGATGGCACAGAAACTCAAATACTAAATGAGCATATTGGGCCCAAATCATAATCCAAAGCTGTAGTGGCACATTCAGTAAATTACTGATATTTGGTACCCTGCGCATGTGTTGGACCCATACTGCCCATGTACAGTATGGGCGAAATGTAATAGGGTGCGATTTTTAGACTAAAAAAAAATCGCACCAAATCGCACCTTTAAAAATCGCATTTTTTGCCGCGAATTCGCATATGTAATGAGATGCGAATTAGCGGCAAAAAAATGCGATTTGCCGCGATTTTTGGTCATGAAAATGTGCGCATTTTCAGTCATGAAAATGTGCGCATTTTTATAAATGCGCTTTTGTGCAAAAAAAAAAAAGTTAAAAAAAAAAACGGCGTGGGGTCCCCCCTCCTAAGCATAACCAGCCCCGGGCTCATTGAGCCGGACCTGGTTCCAAAAATACGGGGGGACAAAAAGCATAGGGGTCCCCCGTATTTCTGAAACCAGCCCCGGACTCTTGGACCGGTCCTGGTTCCAAAAATACGGGGGACAAAAAATCTGGGGTCCCCCGTATTTTGAAACCAGCACCGGGCTCCAACAGCCCGCGGTGTCATGCCACAGCCGGGGGACACTTTTTATACAAGGTCCCCCGGCCAAAACATGAGCACCGTGGCTGGTCAGCCTTGGACGGGGTACCTGGAGGAGTGGGGACCCCCCCAATAAAGGGGTCCCCCCCCCCCAGGCTTCACCCGTCCAGGGCTGAAGCCCGGGGCTGTCACCGGCGTCCGTGGCCAGTGGACGCCGGCCTGATAGGGTTAAATCCATCATACATATCATTACATTGCTTTTTACCGGCGAACTACAAGTGCCAGCAGACCTCCCCCGCATGCTGGGACTTGGAGAACCACAAGTCCCAGCATGCAGGGCATTAATGGGCCCGCTGGGACTTGTAGTCCACCTGTAAAAAGAATGTTTATAAAAAACACACACACAGAGAAGTACAAGTTTATTACACACACACACCTCAATTTTACACCAGCATACTTACCATTCCTGGATCCAGCGCTGGTCTGGCTGCTTCACAGCCGGCTCCCCCCGCACTGACAGGCAGCGGGGAGAACCGGCTTTCTCCGTTGCCTGTCACCGGCTTTCTCCGTAGCTTCTGTAGCGCTGTCCCAGTGCTACAGAGGCTGAGAGCGTGATTGGCTGAGCTACAGTATGCGTCTCCATGGAGACGCATAGCTCAGTCCTGATTGGCTGAGCTATGCGTCTCCATGGAGACGCATACTGTAGCTCAGCCAATCGCGCTCTCAGCCTCTGTAGCACTCGGACAGAGCTACAGAAGCTACGGAGAAAGCCGGTGACAGGCAACGGAGAAAGCCGGTTCTCCCCGCTGCCTGTCAGTGCGGGGGGAGCCGGCTGTGAAGCAGCCAGACCAGCGCTGGATCCAGGAATGGTAAGTATGCTGGTGTAAAATTGAGGTGTGTGTGTGTAATAAACTTGTACTTCTCTGTGTGTGTGTTTTTTATAAACATTCTTTTTACAGGTGGACTACAAGTCCCAGCGGGCCCATTAATGCCCTGCATGCTGGGACTTGTGGTTCTCCAAGTCCCAGCATGCGGGGGAGGTCTGCTGGCACTTGTAGTTCGCCGGTAAAAAGCAATGTAATGATATGTATGATGGATTTAACCCTATCAGACCGGCGTCCACTGGCCACGGACGCCGGTGACAGCCCCGGGCTTCAGCCCTGGACGGGTGAAGCCTGGGGGGGGGGGGGCCCTTTATTGGGGGGGTCCCCACTCCTCCAGGTACCCCGTCCAAGGCTGACCAGCCACGGTGCTCATGTTTTGGCCGGGGGACCTTGTATAAAAAGTGTCCCCCGGCTGTGGCATGACACCGCGGGCTGTTGGAGCCCGGTGCTGGTTTCAAAATACGGGGGACCCCCAGATTTTTTGTCCCCCGTATTTTTGGAACCAGGACCGGTCCAAGAGTCCGGGGCTGGTTTCAGAAATACGGGGGACCCCTATGCTTTTTGTTCCCCCGTATTTTTGGAACCAGGTCCGGCTCAATGAGCCCGGGGCTGGTTATGCTTAGGAGGGGGGACCCCACGCCGTTTTTTTTTTTATAAAAACACTTTTACACATTTTTATTAACAGAACCATGCACAGATCTCAATGATCTGTGCATGGTTCTGTCAAATTCGCCTGTCAGAACCTGGTCTATTTTTTTTGCGATTTTTGGTAACATTGACCAAAAATCGCACCCTATTACATTTGCGAGTTGTATACTTTATAATGGGAAAACATCTGGATGCGAATTGAAATGTGACTAAAAATCGCACTTCTAAAAGTGCGATTTCGCGGTAAAAAGTGCGATTTTTTACCGCGATTTTCAACCTATTAAATGTGCGATTTTCGGAAAATGTGCGATTTCGTCCGTTTTTGACCAAAAATCGCACATGTCTAAAAAATCACACCCTATTACATTTCGCCCCACGTGTCCACAACATTGGTTGAACTATGGCATCAGACAGTCAGTGATTGATAGTCTGATGCTGCTTGGGGATGGCATGGGGATGGAGGTGGTTTGCGAAAGATGGGGCCAGGATCTACTTCTGAGGACTGAGATTTTCAGACCTGATCGGAGTAGATTCCATGGTTGGCTTGCATGACCCAACTGGGTCGGAGCTGGCCAAAGTTGTCACAGGAGATCGGATACTGCAGCCCAGGATGCCATTCCGATCAGTAACGCAGCAGGAGGTGTGATGCCTATCATTGTGTATAGGTCTATTCGTCAGGTGGTGTGGGGGTGGGCTAGCGGTTTGGGGTTGGGGCCGCCTGTGTCGAACGATCAGCTGCTCCATGCACTTGTTATTATAGTGTAATCCTGCTTGATCGGCAGGGCGGCTCCTTCAACGATCTGCTTCCCCTCTTTCTACACCACATCACAAATAGACAAGACTTGGGAGCATTTTGACACTCGTCACCGTTAGTGGTGAGGGTCCCGAGGGTCCCTGTTTTCCCCTGAATACACGGTGACACTAATGGCTCGTGTTCTCCGTGCAGTTTTTTCAGGTTTTCACCTCGAGCCAAGTCATCCCACCCCCTTACTCCCTTGGCATCCCTGGGCGTCTTTTAGCCTGGATTCCCCACCCACCCTAGTCCAAACTTTTTTTTTCTTTTTTTTCTTGCCTGTTGGGGTTGGTCAACCTCTCTGTGGCGGGAAATAACGTCAGTCCAGTGACTAATGCGCTGCTTTATGGAGGTGCGCTCTCTTTTCAGGGTGTGGTATGACTGTCCAACAATCGGAATCATGACAGTCAGTATACCGAAAATCGGAATCCCGACTGCCAGTACTCTGACAAGGGGGTGAGTGCAAAGAAGCCACTTGCAGGCTCAGTAGCTCGCCACAGGTTCTTTTCTCCCTCTATGGGGGTTGTGGACCCCCACAAGGGAGAATAGACCCTGTCAGTTGGGATCCCCCATGTCAGAGCTCCGGCAGTCGCGATTCCTATGTTGGTACACTTACCGTCAGGATCCCGATTGCCGGGCAGTCATCCGGCACCCCTCTTTCTAATACACTGATCTAGTCTGACCTACCCTACTGGGGGTCAGGGCCACTGACTGTCTAGTTGGCCTATTGTGGTGTACTGGGGAGAGAGTTTGGGCGTTAACTTTTTCTATTGGCTCATGGCCAATTGGCTTATGTCACTGGTAAACTGGCCGTTCTTTCTCTCTGCCACCATAGTTATTTAAAATGTTACAAAATAAAAAGGTTGACTGATTTTAATGGCATTACTGTTGTCCGTGTCATTATTTTAGATAAGTTAGATTTTATCCACTAGCAAATATGGTTAATGTGTGAGGTCACACTCAATCTCACATCTGCCGACAGGAAGTTTCATTAATAATATTACACCATCCAGCCCATACTAATGTTTTATTGCTGGAATCCCCTAATATCTGGGAAATCCTCTTCATTTTTGGAAGTTAATACAATGGGTGAGATTTAATAGGATGAGAGATTCAAAAAGTGAGAGATTTGGTAAGAAATCTCCAGTTTTTTAAAGTGGCAATCATTTACACGGCAAAATCAAACTGGTTTTGCCGTGTAAATGATTGCCGCTTTAAAAAAACCTGGAGATTTCTTACCAAATCTCTCACTTTTTGAATCTCTCATCCGATTAAATCTCACCAATATGTTATCATCAGGTGACATAAGTAGCATCAGGTGACATATATAGCATCAGGTGACATATATAGCATCAGGTGACATATATAGCACCAGGTGACATATATAGCACCAGGTGACATATATAGCACCAGGTGACATATATAGCATCAGGTGACATAAGTAGCATCAGGTGACATATTGTTAGGATCCGGGGAGTCCTCGCCAGCCTCGGCAACTCCGTTGCCACCGAGTGGAATTGACGAACGCGTGCTGTGCTAGGCTTCACCTAAAATAGCCGCGTTCGAAGGAGCCCATTAGTCAGGCTCCGACCCCGATGCCACCAGGTCGTACGAGTGACAACGCGGCCGCCAAGGCCAACGGAGAGCAAGGGGAAAACTGACTAGACCACCAGAGGCGAGGACCTCCCGGCCCTGCTAAGGGGGTGACTGGAAACAGCAACACAGGAGTAACAATACTCAATGATGGTAATAAGCAACGTATGGCGTACAGGAGTAACAATGCTACACACCCCTTCCTCCCCGCGGCCGCCTGGCGTCCCCGTTGCCTAGGCAACCACTGCGGCAGGGGAGGAAGGGGTTGCAAAAAAACAAAAATCTAGTCTCGTTAGAGACAAAGACAGGGCGCTTGAGAATAAGAGCTGATATTTCACAAAAAAGGCAGCTGCTCTATTTAGGGGTAGTCAATCCCTAATATTCTACCAAGAGAAAAGAGCAAAAAAAGTGTACAAAGGAGAGCAGCGCCTTTTAACTACAATGATTGACACAATTAGTAGTTAAAAATGTTTATATGAAAAGTAAAACACAATTATTACAATGAATAAAATACGTACAATATATGCTGATAGATTGACTCACTCCTGAACACTGAGTTGCAATGATGTAGCAATGGGATGAAGGGGAATATTACCAGGGACTGGGTCTTGGGTCACCGTCCATGGAAGTGGGGGATGGGTGGTGGGAACACAGGTCCTCTTTATTCGCACGGTTCCTGATGTTATGCCGCTGGAGGAATCTTTGTGGAGTCCAATATTCAGAGTTCTTGATAGCCCAAGGTCTTCTCTGGTGTTACGGCGTCCCTCTCAGGCCGATGGAGGAAAACAATGGGACAGATCGTGGAGATCGGTGCTCCTGAGGTCCCAAAAAACCTCTCTGGTGGTACAGCGCCCCCCTCAAAAAAATAATGGAGATGGACGGCACAATGGAAACGTCCCAATTTGTAGTGGGAATCCAGGTAGGTCCAATGGTGATCAAGGGACACCGATTCGGTTGGTAATGTCTCCTGCTGGATGTATTGGCAAATGGTGACCCAAAGAAGGGTATTCCCAATGAAAGGAGTATTCTGTCCAGGAGTGGGGAAACACCTGATGCGTTTCACTACTGGCTGTAGCTTTATCAAAGGTGATGGTGAGTCTGGGGACTGATGGTGTATAGATACCCCTACTAATGAGCACTCAATTGCAGGCTGGACAATCAATCAGAATAATCAAACAGGCAATATTTATACAAAACAACATACTGAAAACGGTTAGGAGACAAACATATATAGTCTCTAATTAGCATAAAGTTTATTAGTGAATAATAAGAAGAGAAAGGAGAGAAAAATGATATAAAAATAAAAATATATTCTATTCGCTTCCGGGTTAGGGATCACATGATCAATAGTGATCACATGACCATCCGGAGGTATAGAGACATTGTATAACCCGTATAACAATTGAAAGGGAGGACCAGTTATTATCTATGCATAATTATAAAAGTGATGCTTCATACCAGTAAAAAATCCTTAAGTAGTTTTGCAGTAAAATTCCACTCAGTGTACAGGATTAACTCGGGTGGGACGCATATGCGTTCCACCTTTACTTCCGCCTTCCGGGACCATAGGCATCAGTGTGCAGGATTAACTCGGGTGGAACGCATATGCGTTCCACCTTTACTTCCGCCTTCCGGGACCATAGGCATCAGTATATTGCATAGCCCACCGGAAGTGACCGGGCGGAAGTGACGTGACGGCATCATAGCCGCCGAAAGTAACATTAGCTGCATTACCCAGTTCTAACACCGAGTATGGCAGAGCGGAAATGACGTTCCGGATCCCCTGTGCGCTGAGGGAAGTATTCCCCCTCAAAAATGCACACGAGTCCGGTTCTCTGAACGTTATTGAACCAATAGGAGCCGGTGGGAATTGTATTCATGCGGGACGGTCCATCCCTAAATATTCCCATAGAAAAAGGGAAACAACATAATATATTAGAGGTTCCTACTGAAACTAAGGACATCCGTTTATGCAAAAAATAAATAAAGAATCCATAAATAACTATGATCACTTTTAAATTCATATTGGTTATTATGACATCTGTTGTATAGGACAAACTAACAAAAATAGAACAGGGGATATATTTCCTCTATTTAGCTTTTTAGGGCAGCGCCCTCTAGTGTATGAGAATCATAATATCAAAGGAAAAAATGTAATGCATATAGTACAAGTAGTATCGAGTGATAGGATGGATGGAGAATTGAGTAATTATATAAAAAATAATAATAAATATAAATACAAAGAAGGATAAACAATCATATACTATAATAGTTAAATTAAATAGATATCATGGGAATCAATTAGAGTATTCTGCCATACATATACTTAGAAGTGAATCACAAAGTCACCTCACAGGAGGGTCAGAGGGAACAGGATTAGTATGTCTCAAAGTACTACATTGTGTTCCATGGCCTCATTGAGACCTTTCGGGAATAAACAATCAAATTTGAAGGTCCAAAATATTTCCTGTCTGCATAAGGTCCGGAATCTATCCCCCCCCGTTTTGTGGGTGGAATTGACTCTAGACCTGTTAGCTGAAGACACTTAGGATCGCTATTATGACTTTCTGCAAAGTGTCTTGAGACACTGTGTAATTGAAAACCTTTTAAGACGTTTCTTTTGTGTTCTAAGAACCGTGTTCTTAGTGGTCTCGTTGTTCTGCCCACATATTTAAGGTTACAACTACAGGAGAGCATGTATATTACGTATGTGGTGTCACAATTTATGAACCCACGGATATTAATGGATTCGTTCTCTATCTGAACCGTGGTGAGTCTATTAGAAATATGACTACAGGTAAGACATTTGTTTCTACAACATTTGAAACAGCCCTCCGGTTTCTTGGAGAGCCATCCCACCGTGGTTTCAGAGGTAGATCCGGCTTGAGGAACTGTTTTCAAAAAACTCGGAGCCAACATATTTTTTAAGGATTTATTTTTTCGAAAAATAAACCGTGGTACCATGGGTAGTAAATCTTTAAGTGTTTTATCCTGTTGTAAAATACAATAGTTTTTTCTAATGATTTTTTGTATATCCCGATATTGGCTATTGAATGTGGAAATAAAAGCTAACTGTGGTGTATCGTTATTGTGTCCTTTAGTTTTATTATTAATATCTTTCCCTATCCAATTGGCGTGTTGTATTGAGGGCTCCCTTAATGAGTCCTTCTGGGTATCCGCAACTTCGAAAGGCCCCTGTCATTACTTCAGCCTGTGAATCAAATGTATCCAGGCTGGAGCAATTCCGCCTAAGGTGGAGAAGTTGTCCCTTCGGGATGTTTTTAATCCACAAGGGGTGATGGGCGCTGTCAAAGTTGAGGTACAAATTAGTATTGACGATTTTTGATCGGGGTTGTGCCTGAGATGCCAGGCGCGCGTATGCGTCCGGCGGAAGTGCGGGGCTGGGACGCGCCGCCTAGAGACTGCCGGGCTAGCGCTGGCGCTGCCCGAGCAGTTTCTAACAGTACCCCCCTTGAGGAGGGGTCACCAGACCCTTAGAGCCGGGTTTGGACGGAAATCTTTTTAAAAAGTCTGCCTTTAACCTGGGTGCATGTAAGAATCTTTCGGGCACCCAAGACCTCTCTTCATCCCCGAAACCCTTCCAATGGACCAAAAATTTTAATTGACCCCGGACGAATTTGGAATCCAAGATACGTTCAACAACAAATTCTTTATGTCCCTGAATAAAAATGGGTTTGCGACTTTGAGCGGGCAAAGACCGAGAAGTCATCGAGACCGGTTTGAGAAGAGAACAATGGAAGACATTATTAATTCTCAATGATCTAGGTAGCCGCAACCTAAACGCTACTGGGTTGACATGTTCGGTAACGAGGAAAGATCTGATGAATTTGGGCCCCAGCTTGGGACATCTCTGGCGAAGTTTGATATGCCGGGTCGACAACCAAACTTTTTGACCGACCTTAAAAGAACACGGTCTCCTGTGCCTGTCAAAAAAGATCTTGAAGCGCGCTGCGGACTATCCGAGGACTAGAAGAACCTTCTTCCAAGCCTTTCAGAGAAGAGAAACCGCAGAGGAAGAAGACCAAGAGGAATCCATGGGGACATTGAAAGAACTACACTTAGGATGAAACCCGAAGTTACACAGAAAGGGAGACCTCTTGGATGCCACATGATAGGCGTTGTTATAGGCGAACTCAGCCAATGGTAACAGTTCTGCCCAATTACTCTGACATTTAGATATGAAACAACGCAAATACGGTTCTAAAGCCTGGTTTTCCCACTCGGTTTTCCCATTGGACTGAGGGTGGTACCCAGACGACAGATTGACCTGAATCCCCAACATGGAACAAAAGCGTCTCCAAAAAGTGGCCACGAACTGCGTACCCCTATCTGAGACGATATTTTCGGGGAGACCATGCAGCCTGAAAATGTGTGTAATAAATAACTGGGCTAAATCCCTGGCCATGGGAAGCTTACGCAAGGGAACGAAGAGTGCCATCCTGCTAAAGTGATCCACCGTGACCCAAATGGTGGTGCACTGGGCAGAAGGAGGAAGATCTACAATGAAGTCCATGGCAATATGAGACCAAGGCCTTTTCGGAATGGGCAAAGGAAGAAGCTGACCCACAGGTGACAGTCGTGAAGATTTATGCCTGGCACAAGTCTGACAGGAAGAAATGAAATGTGAAACGTCTTGCTTCATGGCAGGCCACCAGACTGCTCGGGACAGATGTTCTAGGGACTTAGTAATCCCAGGGTGTCCGGCAGTTCCTTGAGAACAGACGATTCTGCGGGGAGTAGTTTTGGAAAGAGAGAAGAGTTGCACTGTGGATGCATACCAAAAGAAAAAGGATATTTTGCAAGAGAGAAAATTATCCTAAAATATTAAAATTTATACTTTTATTGGTATTTACTAAAAATAAGAAAGAGCAATCCTGTGCAGATTTTTTAACATATAGAATCTCACGAGGTGATCTTCTTCTATGACTTGTGAAATTTATAAGAGGTTAAGACTTTTACATATATACATACATACAACATATATTGTGTTTGTGCAAATGCACAGAAAGAAAAGAGTTGGGTGTTTATAGGGATTAAAATAAGTTTCCCTTAAGCTGGCTGATGCTGTGATTTGGTTCAAGTCCTTATGGGAAGGAAAATTTATTTATTCAAAGTTCTTTCTGTCACCAATTAGGTTCATTTATATAGTATATATTGTTTATTGGTGAGTTGTCTCCCACGTGTAAATACGTTGGATTATTAGGTCGTTACTTATATCTGGTAGGTGTTTATCTCAGGGTTACATGCATTATTTTTATTTTGAATACACAAAGGTGAGATGTCTGGGTGTATCTTTGTTTATCGCTTTTTTGCGTTGTTCTTTTTCACAAAGAGTTTTATTGGGTTTATAGCTCTCTCTCACAGAGCCCCAAGTGCTGCTGCAAGCCCGTTTTCCTGGGCGTTTTCTTGGCTTTAGCACTTATGTAGAGGGTTTTAGTATACCTCTTACTGTTTATATCAGATCTAAATCACTTGTGTGTCAGGTACTCGGGATAATTCTGCCAGACAGTTATTCTCAAACTGGTTTTCTGGTTCCCTCTGAGTACTTTCTTTAAATGATTATTGCCATCTAGTGGCTATTTTTAAGTAATGCATGTAAGTGTACCTGCTTCCAGGTATCCTAGATCTCTGCTGTATGTATATCGCAATTTTTAGCTCCCTCTCACTGAGCTGTCTTTTTTGCTGATAATATTTATTTATTTAATCCACATCTAATAAATTAATATACTGGTTCTCTGAGATCCTGCGGGGAGTCCTGAGGAGCTAGCGACTGGGAAGCGATGATACGAGAGGCCAAATCCTAGGTCAAGCCGGCAAAGATGATGGAAGACGGGACAATGGGAGGTTTATCTGAACCAATAACATGAACTGGTCTGAAAACTCCGGGAAAGAGCGTCTGCTTTAATGTTTTTGGGCCCCGGTCTGAAGGTGATGAGAAACCGAAACCTGGTAAAGAACAATGCCCATCGCGCTTGCCACGGGTTCAATCTTTTGGCTAACTCAATATAGGCCAAGTTTTTATGATCAGTAATCACCGTGACGACATGTTTCGCTCCTTCCAGCCAATGACACTCAAAAGCCCATTTTATAGCATGCAACTCCCGGTTCCCCACATCATAGTTCCTCTCCGCCAAGGAAAACTTGCGGGAGAAGTAGGCACAAGGGTGAATTTTCTGGTCGAGATTATCCTTCTGAGAGAGGACTGCCCCAGCCCCAACATCCGAGGCATCCCCTTCGACAATAAATGGGATTCTGGGATCCGGATGACGTAAAATGGGAGCAGAACAAAAGGCTTTCTTTAATATTTCAAAGGACTCGATGGCCTGTGGGGACCAATGGCGAGGATCAGCACCCTTGGAGGTCAACTCGACGATGGAGGCGACAATATCAGAAAAAGAACGAATAAATTTGCGGTAATAATTAGAAAAGCCTAAGAATCTTTGGACTGCTTTGAGGTTGGTGGGGTGAGCCCATGACAAGATAGCCTGAACCTTACATGGATCCATGGAGAAACCCTTGGGTGAGATTATGTACCCTAGAAACGAGATCTGAGAGACTTCAAATTCACATTTTTCCAATTTGGTGTACAAATGGTTCTCCCGCAGTTTTTGGAGGACCATACAGACATGTTGACGATTTTCGGAAAGACTTTTGGAAAAAATTAGAATGTCGTCCAGGTAGACAACAGCGAATAACCCTAAGAACGGCTGTAGCACCTCGTTGATGAGGTCCTGAAAGACCGCGGGAGCGTTGTCTTTTACTGACTTCAATGGGCAAACCACTGCACGATGACCCTGACCCCCACAGTAGAGACATAAGCCTCTGGTCCTTCTGCGGTTCTTTTCAAGAGCGGACAGGCGAGTTGCCCCAATTTGCATAGGTTCTTCACCCATATTCTCCAGGGTATCCCCAGAAGACTGTGAGGGCAACACCCACGACTCTATTTCTCTCTGTCATTCGCGAAAACGCCGGTCTACCTTGATAGCCAACTGTATGATCCCATCAAGAGATGTGGGAGTGGGGTAGTGGACCAGGGTGTCCTTGAGACTCTCAGACAAGCCAATCCTAAACTGACTACGGAGGGCTGGGTCATTCCACCCAGAATCTGTAGCCCATCTCCGGAACTGGGTGCAATAGGCCTCCACAGTTCCTTGACCCTGCCGCAGAGCTCGAAGGTTTGCTTCGGCGGAAGCAGCCCGGTCTGGGTCATCATACAACAATCCCATGGCATTAAAAAAGGAATTAACAGACGTGAGAGCCTCATCCCCAGCTGGAAGCCTGAATGTCCAGAACGGATCCCCCTGGAGAAGAGAGATAATGATTCCTACTCTTTGAGACTCCGGACCTGAGGATACAGGCCGGAGTTTGAAATACAATTTGCAAGCCTCCCTAAAATTAAAAAACTTGGAACGATCCCCAGAAAAACGATCTGGGAGGTTTACCTTAGGCTCTGGGTTTCTAGGTGCGGATAAGGCCCCATGAACCCGCTCCTCCTGTGAATTAACCCGGAGAGTAAGCTCCTGGAGCTTCTGGGTGAGGGTATGTATCTGCCCAACCAGACTGTGGCTTGCAGCCTGTTGAGGAGGATCCATGGTAAGAGAGCGGACCCCCTAGGTATAGGAATACGTTATGGCCGGTGATAATGTTAGGATCCGGGGAGTCCTCGCCAGCCCTAACTCCGTTGCCACAGAGTGGAATTGACGGACGTGTGCTGTGCTAGGCTTCACCTAAAATAGCCGCGTTCGAAGGAGCCCATTAGTCAGGCTCCGACCCCGATGCCACCAGGTCTTACGAGTGACAACGCGGCCGCCAAGGCCAACGGAGAGCAAGGGGAAAACTGACTAGACCACCAGAGGCGAGGACCTCCCGGCCCTGCTAAGGGGGGGACTGGAAACAGCAACACAGGAGTAACAATACTCAATGATGGTAATAAGCAACGTATGGCGTACAGGAGTAACAATACTCAAAGATGGTACTAGCAACAACTGCCTAGAGGTGTACAGATGTAACAAAACACAATGAAGATGACCCGATGTAAGAATATAATCCTGAACCCTCTATGAGCAGCGTGACAACAAATGGGTGTAACAATACCCAATAGATGTACCAACAAGAAATAGAATACAAGAGCTAGAGAATAGGGAAAACCCCAACTTATCTGAATGATGTTGCTACAGACAAGGAGGGACGTCTCCACGCAGACAACCAGGAGGTGAAACTGGACCACTGGAGGCGTGACTGGAAAACACCGCAGGTGAGACAGGCTCCGAACTGCAGGGACCTGGAACCGGGAACACGTGTGTCCCGCCCAGGAACTTAAATAGGGCGCCAAAAGTGTCCCCTACAGCTGCGGCTAATCAGCTGTGTGAGGCGTGCTACACACCCCTTCCTCCTCTCGGCCGCCTGGCATCCCCCGTCGCCTAGGCAACCGCTGCAGCAGGGGAGGAAGGAGTTGCGCCTGAGATGCCGGGCGCGCGTCTGCGTCCGGCGGAAGTGCGGGGCTGATGACGCGGCGGCGTCCTGGCTGCCTAGCAATAGCCGGGACGCGCCGCCTAGAGCAGTTTCTAACAGATATATAGCATCAGGTGACATATATAGCATCAGGTGACATTTTAAATACTTTAGCAGGATACGATGGGTCGGAATAACAGAACCAAAATCTAGTCCAGGCATTCCCAACCACGGTCCTCAAGGCACACCAACAGTGCAGGTTTTGTAGATATCCAGGCTTCAGCACAGGTGACAATTAATATCTGAGGGATTCTGATTAAACCATGTGTGCTGAAGCCTGGATATCTCTAAAACCTGCACTGTTGGTGTGCCTTAAGGACCGTGGTTGGGAATGCCTGATCTAGTCTAATGCAGGGGTAGCCAACTTAATGCGGCCAGCATTGGCAAGTGTGTATGCACTAGCTGATGCCAGCACCCCACCGGGTCCCATCTCAGAGGATGCCGCTGGGTACAGACATCATCCAGTGCGTATACAGCTATATACTGACTTGTGTTATCGTCTAGTAGCTATACTTCCATGCCTCATAGCAATCACATAAAGCTGCTCAGCCTGTCCTGTACTTACTGTAGCAGTCACATAAAGCTGCTCAGTGTGTCCTGTACTTACTGTAGCAGTCACATAAAGATGCTCAGCATATGCTGTACTTACTGTAGCAGTCACATAAAGCTGCTCAGCGTGTACTGTACTTACTGTAGCAGTCACATAAAGCTGCTCAGCGTGTACTGTACTTACTGTAGCAGTCACATAAAGCTGCTCAGCATGTACTGTACTTACTGTAACAATCACATAAATCTGCTCAGCATGTGCTGTACTTACTGTAGCAGTCACATAAAGCTGCTCAGCATGTGCTGTACTTACTGTAGCAGTCACAAAGCTGCTCAGCATGTACTGTACTTACTGTAGCAGTCACATAAAGCTGCTTAGCATGTACTGTACTTACTGTAGCAGTCATATAAAGCTGCTCAGCATGTGCTGTACTTACTGTAGCAGTCACATAAAGCTGCTCAGCATGTGCTGTACTTACTGTAGCAGTCAAATAAAGCTGCTCAGCGTGTGCTGTACTTACTGTAGCAGTCACATAAAGCTGCTCAGCGTGTGCTGTACTTACTGTAGCAGTCACATAAAGCTGCTCAGCGTGTCCTGTACTTACTGTAGCAGTCACATAAAGCTGCTCAGCGTGTCCTGTACTTACTGTAGCAGTCACATAAAGCTGCTCAGCATGTGCTGTACTTACTGTAGCAGTCACATAAAGCTGCTCAGCATGTGCTGTACTTACTGTAGCAGTCACATAAAGCTGCTCAGCGTGTGCTGTACTTACTGTAGCAGTCACATAAAGCTGCTCAGCGTGTCCTGTACTTACTGTAGCAGTCACATAGAGAGATAGCAAGAAGGGAAAAAACAACTGAAAATTTGGTCTATTAAATAACTGAATAATATGTATATTGTCACCGGGAGAGGGTGTAAATCTGACTCATCCGCGCCATTGCTGAATTCCATTTGGCAATGCGAGAGTATCCCGTGTACACTAAAGGTGCCCACAGACACATCAATTATCGAATGCGTTTTGTACTTTTTAAGCACAAATTGCATCTTATGTACAATTATTGGATGGTGTTTATGGGCTTGTGCGATGCGATAAGCCCGATATTGTATGTCTAAAAAAGTACGTGCTGCACGTACTTTTTAGACTACATCTGAAATTTAACATTACAAACATGGGTTCATCACATGCATCCAAGTGCACATCTCATAGCAAGCTGGAAGAAAAATTGTATAGAACCATTGTACAGTCAAAAACGCATAGCACAGTACAATTGTAGCGTCTGTGGGCACCTTAACAATCCACACGTGAAAGCCTGTCCCGCCCACTGCAGTCATCATTAGTATCTGGGCTCGGACCCACTTCATGCTGGGTACAGAAGATACGTCTGAATCAGTTTCCATCTGAAAGCTACTATGAAGGAAGAAGCCGGCAGACGCATCCACAGTACGGAGCAGTTCCGGGCATCGCATGGTGCACCCAGGCACTACTCAGAAACATCCATAATACAGACAGTGTGTCCCGTGATTGTAAGAGTTTACACACTTCATCCAACATGGGTCAAGGCTGTAACAAACATGTACTGTAACAAGAGTGTAATGTGATTACAAGAACATATGGTTACAAACAGCGTCCCTTTCCTTCATACAAGAAAAGTTCCTGTAATACATATAGATACATTATGCAATCATTGTCCTGACTGGCTGATTATCAGTGGATCCGGCCAATGAGTGCATAGTGGGTAGCTGCAACCAATCAGCGATGATCGGCCTGTCGGGCAAGAGACATTTTCCAACATTCCAAATTGACCGCCCATCCTTTTACCAGTTCTGTCACAGGGGAGGCACGGGGAAATGTTCCCTCTACAGGGAAAGTACCCAGATATCATGTGGCAATACACTACTATCTCATAGCATATATCTGCTGGTGTCAAGCGGTCCAATAAAAGCTCTGCTGGTCTGACAGACATTGCATAGTGTATGCCCAGCATAAGACGGGTATGGGTCATAGGGTCAACAAGCCGACACAAGCATTAGGTCAACAATAGGGAAGTGAACAGGGAGAAGGTCCTAATACAAGCATGTCCAAACTATGGCCCTACAGCTGTTGTGAAATTACAAGTCCCATCATGCCTTGCCTCAGTTTTGCTTTTAGGGAATGTAAAACTATTGCAAGGCATGCTGGGATGTGTAGTTTCACAACAGCTGGAGGGCCATAGTTTGGACATGCCTGTCCTAATGAATGAACCATTCTCTGTACAGATCAATCCCTGTATTTAATGTGTCCATTATGTGCTTGGTTGCATTACAGAGGAACATATTAGGCCCATGAGTACGTTACCTCAGGGCAGAAATATCCCATTTTTCTTGGACCGGGCTGCTTCCGCCGAAGCAAACCTTCGAGCTCTGCGGCAGGGTCAAGGAACTGTGGAGGCCTATTGCACCCAGTTCCGGATAATGTTAGGATCCGGGGAGTCCTCGCCAGCCCTAACTCCGTTGCCACAGAGTGGAATTGACGGACGTGTGCTGTGCTAGGCTTCACCTAAAATAGCCGCGTTCGAAGGAGCCCATTAGTCAGGCTCCGACCCCGATGCCACCAGGTCTTACGAGTGACAGCGCGGCCGCCAAGGCCAACGGAGAGCAAGGGGAAAACTGACTAGACCACCAGAGGCGAGGACCTCCCGGCCCTGCTAAGGGGGGGACTGGAAACAGCAACACAGGAGTAACAATACTCAATGATGGTAATAAGCAACGTATGGCGTACAGGAGTAACAATACTCAAAGATGGTACTAGCAACAACTGCCTAGAGGTGTACAGATGTAACAAAACACAATGAAGATGACCAGATGTAAGAATATAATCCTGAACCCTCTATGAGCAGCGTGACAACAAATGGGTGTAACAATACACAATAGATGTACCAACAAGAAATAGAATACAAGAGCTAGAGAATAGGGAAAACCCCAACTTATCTGAATGATGTTGCTACAGACAAGGAGGGACGTCTCCACGCAGACAACCAGGAGGTGAAACTGGACCACTGGAGGCGTGACTGGAAAACACCGCAGGTGAGACAGGCTCCGAACTGCAGGGACCTGGAACCGGGAACACTGACTGCAAAGTAAGAACTATCACCGGCGTCAGAGTGTCCCGCCCAGGAACTTAAATAGGGCGCCAAAAGTGTCCCCTACAGCTGCGGCTAATCAGCTGTGTGAGGCGTGCTACACACCCCTTCCTCCTCTCGGCCGCCTGGCATCCCCCGTCGCCTAGGCAACCGCTGCAGCAGGGGAGGAAGGAGTTGCGCCTGAGATGCCGGGCGCGCGTCTGCGTCCTGCGGAAGTGCGGGGCTGATGACGCGGCGGCGTCCTGGCTGCCTAGCAATAGCCGGGACACGCCGCCTAGAGCAGTTTCTAACAGATATATAGCATCAGGTGACATATATAGCATCAGGTGACATTTTAAATACTTTAGCAGGATACGATGGGTCGGAATAACAGAACCAAAATCTAGTCCAGGCATTCCCAACCACGGTCCTCAAGGCACACCAACAGTGCAGGTTTTGTAGATATCCAGGCTTCAGCACAGGTGACTTAATTAATATCTGAGGGATTCTGATTAAACCATGTGTGCTGAAGCCTGGATATCACTAAAACCTGCACTGTTGGTGTGCCTTAAGGACCGTGGTTGGGAATGCCTGATCTAGTCTAATGCAGGGGTAGCCAACTTAATGCGGCCAGCATTGGCAAGTGTGTATGCACTAGCTGATGCCAGCACCCCACCGGGTCCCATCTCGGAGGATGCCGCTGGGTACAGACATCATCCAGTGCGTATACAGCCATATACTGACTTGTGTTATCGTCTAGTAGCTATACTTCCATGCCTCATAGCAATCACATAATAGTGTTCACTCTAGAAATTTTTTAGGGCAGGGTGCTGACCACAGGAAGGGCACATTTTTCACTCGCGAGGGCACATTTTAATTTAAAAGGTCAAAATGGTGACACCTGAGCTACAAACAATCAGCACGTTTATGCTACAGTATATAATCCACCTTGTGACACCTGAGAGCGTCACACCATCAGCACATTTAGGCTATATAACCATCTTGTGACACCTGAGCGTCACACCATCAGCACATTTATGCTATATAATCCACCTTGTGACACCTGAGCGCGTCACACCATCGGCACATTTATGCTATATAATACATCTTGTGACACCTGAGAGCGTCACATCATCAGCACATTTATGCTATATAATCCACCTTGTGACACCTGAGAGCGTCACACCATCAGCACATTTGTGCTATATAATCCATCTTATGACACCTGAGAGCGTCACACCATCAGCACATTTATGCTATATAATCCACCTTGTGACACCTGAGAGCGTCACACCATCAGCACATTTGTGCTATATAATCCATCTTATGACACCTGAGAGCGTCACACCATCAGCACATTTGTGCTATATAATCCATCTTATGACACCTGAGAGCGTCACACCATCAGCACATTTATGCTATATAACCACCTTGTGACACCTGAGAGCGTCACACCATCAGCACATTTATGCTATATAATCCACCTTGTGACACCTGAGAGCGTCACACCATCAGCACATTTAGGCTATATAACCATCTTGTGACACCTGAGCGTCACACCATCAGCACATTTATGCTATATAATCCACCTTGTGACACCGGAGCATCACACCATCAGCACATTTATGCTATATAACCATCCTGTGACACCTGAGCGTCACACCATCGGCACATTTATGCTATATAATCATCTTGTGACACCTGAGCGTCACACCATCAGCACATTTATGCTATATAACCCATCTTGTGACGCCTGATCGTCACACCATCAGCACATTTATGCTATATAACCCATCTTGTGACACCGGAGCATCACACCATCAGCACATTTATGCTATATAACCATCTTGTGACATCGGAGCGTCACACCATCAGCACATTTATGATATATAATCCATCCTGTGACACCTGAGCGTCACACCACCAGCACATTTATGCTATATAATCCATCTTGTGACACCTGAGCGTCACACCATCAGCACATTTATGCTATATAATCCATCTTGTGACACCTGAGCATCACACCATCAGCACATTTATGCTATATAAACCATCTTGTGACACCTGAGCGTCACACCATCAGCACATTTATGCTATATAATCCATCCTGTGACACCTGAGAGCGTCACACCATCAGCACATTTATGCTATATAACCCATCTTGTGACACCTAAGCATCACACCATCGGCACATTTATGCTATATAACCCATCTTGTGACACCTGAGCATCACACCATCGGCACATTTATGCTATATAACCCATCCTGTGACACCTGAGCGTCACACCGTCAGCACATTTATGCTATATAACCCATCTTGTGACACCTAAGCGTCACACCATCGGCACATTTATGCTATATAACCATCTTGTGACACCGGAGCGTCACACCATCAGCACATTTATGCTATATAACCCATCTTGTGACACCGGAGCGTCACACCATCAGCACATTTAAGCTATATAATCCATCCTGTGACACCTGAGCGTCACACCATCAGCACATTTATGCTATATAATCCATCCTGTGACACCTGAGAGCGTCACACCATCAGCACATTTATGCTATATAAACCATCTTGTGACACCTGAGAGCGTCACACCATCAGCACATTTATGCTATATAACCCATCTTGTGACACCTGAGAGCGTCACACCATCAGCACATTTATGCTATATAACCATCTTGTGACACCTGAGCGTCACACCATCAGCACATTTATGCTATATAACCCATCTTGTGACACCTGAGCGTCACACCATCAGCACATTTATGCTATATAACCCATCTTGTGACACCTGAGCGTCACACCATCAGCACATTTATGCTATATAGCCATCTTGTGACACCGGAGCGTCACACCATCAGCACATTTATGCTATATAACCCATCTTGTGACACCTGAGCGTCACACCATCAGCACATTTATGCTATATAGCCATCTTGTGACACCGGAGCGTCACACCATCAGCACATTTATGCTATATAACCATCTTGTGACACCTGAGCGTCACACCATCAGCACATTTATGCTATATAACCCATCCTGTGACACCTGAGCGTCAAACCATCACTCTGCAAAGTCATTTATGTAATGTATGGATCAGTGGACACCAAGTAGGTTGACATGAAGGAAGGTCGACATGGGTCAAGGTGAATATGACATTACGGTCGACACAATCATTAGCACAACATATTAAAGTAGATCGACAGTAAAAGGTCAACATGGGGTTTTTCACATTTTTTTAATACGAATGTCAGCAGTGTCGAAATGGACATGGAGGAGGGGAGGGTGGGGGTAGTACCGCGTCCACGCCCTAGTGGATGGTAGGGCATGAAATACCACTTGTCAGCACGTGTCGGCTCAAAAAACGGTGAAAAACACCATGTCGACCCAGTGCATGTCGACCCAGTGCCTGCATGTCATTTATAAAAATGACATTTTTTAAATCATAGCAAATAATTAAATTAAACACTCAATAAATCACTCCAAAACAATGAAACAGGCATTGTGATATTGGGGGGGGTGGGGGGGTCCTGCGCTATTACAATGCCTGTTATTGATGGGGTGGGGGGGTCCTGCGCATTGTGATAGTGCAGGACCCCCCCACCCCACCAATATCAAAATGCCTGTTATTGGGGGGGGGAGGGTCCTGCACTAACAGGCATTTTGATATTGGTGGGGTGGGGGGGTCCTGCACTATCACAATGCGCAGGACCCCCCCCACCCCATCAATAACAGGCATTGTAATAGCGCAGGACCCCCCCACCCCACCAATAACAGGCATTGGGTACTTGTGAGTTATCTGGGCTGCCGATTTTTTGATTGTATGCCTTAAGTTAAGGCATACAATCAGATGCGATGCGATATCGCATCGCATCGCATCGCATGCGACCATCGGATGCGATGACCCGATTTTTCCATAGGAATCAATGTTAAAATGGACTGAGTCCATTTTAACATGGAATTCAATGGGAAAAAGGGGTCCTTTTCATACCCCTACTATCCAAGTGGGCATGGAGTTGGATATAAACCTGTGGCGAGCATAGCGAGCCACCGAGCCCGAAGCGTGGCGAGCGAAGCGAGCCCCGCGAGGGGACGGTATTCCGTGTCCCCTCGCGGGGCTCGCTACGCTCGCCTCGCTACGCTCGCCACAGGTTTATATCCAACTCCATGCCCACTTGGATAGTAGGGGTATGAAAAGGACCCCTTTTTCCCATTGAATTCCATGTTAAAATGGACTCAGTCCATTTTAACATTGATTCCTATGGAAAAATCGGGTCATCGCATCGCATCGCATCCGATGGTCGCATGCGATGCGATGCGATGCGATGTGCCCGATCCGACCCGATTTAGAAATCGGACGCCCGGATAACTCATAAGTACCGGCATTGTGATATTGGTGGGGTGGGGGGGTCCTGCGCTATCACAATGCCTGTTATTGGTGGGGTGGGGGGGTTTCCAGCGCTTTCACAATGCGCAGGACCCCACACCCCACCAATAACAGGCATTGTGATAGCGCAGGACCCCCCCACCCCACCAATAACAGGCATTGTGATATTGGTGGGGTGGGGGTGTCCTGCGCTATCACAATGCGCAGGACACCACCCCCCCCACACACCAATAAGAAGGCATTGTGATAGCGCAGGACCCGACCCCCCCCCCCCCCCCCACATAAAAAAAAACAACCCAGTAATATGCCCCCAAAAATTACCTACAGGGTGATTAAATACTTGAAGTGCCCCAGGTCCATAGAGGATAGCCATGGGCACACACTGCCTAGCAAGAGTAAAGCCAAGGAGGTGGGGTGGACAGGCAGGGGGGAGGCGGCATGCTGCTTGTAATAGCCCTGACACGCCACTCACCTCTTGCTACGTGAGCGGCATGTCAGCTCAGCAGGAGGCATGCTGATTGTAAGAGCTGACTGCTGCTCACGTAGCAAGAGGTGAGCGGCGTGTCAGCGCGACAGGGGGGAGACAGTACACGCAGCTTAAGCTGCGTGTATCATTATGCAGGGCACAGGGCGGAGCGGCCAGGGAGAGACAGTACACGCAGCTTAAGCTGCGTGTATCATTATGCAGGGCACAGGGCGGGCGGGCGGGCGGAGTGGCCAGTACACGCAGCTCAAGCTGCGTGTATCATTATGCAGGGCGGGCGGGCGGGCGGGCGGGCGGCCGGGGAGAGACATTTTACATGCGGCACATATTATTATGCAGGGCGCAGGGCGGGACAATAAGGGCAGGGCGCAATTGAGCAAGTTTTAAAGGGGCAGGGCGCAGCGCCCTGCAAAAGAAGCCTAACGGGAACACTACATAAAGCTGCTCAGCCTGTCCTGTACTTACTGTAGCAGTCACATAAAGCTGCTCAGTGTGTCCTGTACTTACTGTAGCAGTCACATAAAGATGCTCAGCATATGCTGTACTTACTGTAGCAGTCACATAAAGCTGCTCAGCCTGTCCTGTACTTATTGTAGCAGTCACATAAAGCTGCTCAGCATGTGCTGTACTTACTGTAGCAGTCACATAAAGCTGCTCAGCGTGTCCTGTACTTACTGTAGCAATCACATAAATCTGCTCAGCCTGTCCTGTACTTACTGTAGAAGTCACATAATTCTGCTCAGCCTGTCCTGTACTTACTGTAGAAGTCACATAAATCTGCTCAGCGTGTCCTGTACTTACTGTAGCAATCACATAAATCTGCTCAGCCTGTCCTGTACTTACTGTAGAAGTCACATAAATCTGCTCAGCGTGTACTGTACTTACTGTAGCAATCACATAAATCTGCTCAGCCTGTCCTGTACTTACTGTAGAAGTCACATAAATCTGCTCAGTCTGTCCTGTACTTACTGTAGCAATCACATAAATCTGCTCAGCCTGTCCTGTACTTACTGTAGAAGTCACATAAATCTGCTCAGCCTGTCCTGTACTTACTGTAGCAATCACATAAATCTGCTCAGCCTGTCCTGTACTTACTGTAGAAGTCACATAAATCTGCTCAGCCTGTCCTGTACTTACTGTAGCAGTCACATAAAGCTGCTCAGCGTGTCCTGTACTTACTGTAGCAGTCACATAAAGCTGCTCAGCGTGTACTGTACTTACTGTAGCAGTCACATAAAGCTGCTCAGCGTGTACTGTACTTACTGTAGAAGTCACATAAAGCTGCTCAGCATGTGCTGTACTTACTGTAGCAGTCACATAAATCTGCTCAGCATGTGCTGTACTTACTATAGCAGTCACATAAAGCTGCTCAGCATGTCCTGTACTTACTGTAGCAGTCACATAAAGCTGCTCAGCATGTGCTGTACTTACTGTAGCAGTCACATAAAGCTGCTCAGCATGTCCTGTACTTACTGTAGCAGTCACATAAAGCTGCTCAGCATGTGCTGTACTTACTGTAGCAGTCACATAAAGCTGCTCAGCATGTGCTGTACTTACTGTAGCAGTCACATAAAGCTGCTCAGCGTGTGCTGTACTTACTGTAGCAGTCACATAAAGCTGCTCAGCGTGTGCTGTACTTACTGTAGCAGTCACATAAAGCTGCTCAGCATGTGCTGTACTTACTGTAGCAGTCACATAGAGAGATAGCAAGAAGGGAAAAAACAACTGAAAATTTGGTCTATTAAATAACTGAATAATATGTATATTGTCACCGGGAGAGGGTGTAAATCTGACTCATCCGCGCCATTGCTGAATTCCATTTGGCAATGCGAGAGTATCCCGTGTACACTAACAATCCACACGTGAAAGCCTGTCCCGCCCACTGCAGTCATCATTAGTATCTGGGCTCGGAACCACTTCATGCTGGGTACAGAAGATACGTCTGAATCAGTTTCCATCTGAAAGCTACTATGAAGGAAGAAGCCGGCAGACGCATCCACAGTACGGAGCAGTTCCGGGCATCGCAGGGTGCACCCAGGCACTACTCAGAAACATCCATAATACAGACAGTGTGTCCCGTGATTGTAAGAGTTTACACACTTCATCCAACATGGGTCAAGGCTGTAACAAACATGTACTGTAACAAGAGTGTAATGTGATTACAAGAACATATGGTTACAAACAGCGTCCCTTTACTTCATACAAGAAAAGTTCCTGTAATACATATAGATACATTATGCAATCATTGTCCTGACTGGCTGATTATCAGTGGATCCGGCCAATGAGTGCATAGTGGGTAGCTGCAACCAATCAGCGATGATCGGCCTGTCGGGAAAGAGACATTTTCCAACATTCCAAACTGACCGCCCATCCTTTCACCAGTTCTGTCACAGGGGAGGCACGGGGAAATGTTCCCTCTACAGGGAAAGTACCCAGATATCATGTGGCAATACACTACTATCTCATAGCATATATCTGCTGGTGTCAGGCGGTCCAATAAAAGCTCTGCTGGTCTGACAGACATTGCATAGTGTATGCCCAGCATAAGACGGGTATGGGTCATAGGGTCAACAAGCCGACACAAGCATTAGGTCAACAATAGGGAAGTGAACAGGGAGAAGGTCCTAATACAAGCATGTCCAAACTATGGCCCTACAGCTGTTGTGAAATTACAAGTCCCATCATGCCTTGCCTCAGTTTTGCTTTTAGGGAATGTAAAACTATTGCAAGGCATGCTGGGATGTGTAGTTTCACAACAGCTGGAGGGCCATAGTTTGGACATGCCTGTCCTAATGAATGAACCATTCTCTGTACAGATCAATCCCTGTATTTAATGTGTCCATTATGTGCTTGGTTGCATTACAGAGGAACATATTAGGCCCATGAGTACGTTACCTCAGGGCAGAAATATCCCATTTTTCTTGGACCGGGCTGCTTCCGCCGAAGCAAACCTTCGAGCTCTGCGGCAGGGTCAAGGAACTGTGGAGGCCTATTGCACCCAGTTCCGGATAATGTTAGGATCTGGGGAGTCCTCGCCAGCCCTAACTCCGTTGCCACAGAGTGGAATTGACGGACGTGTGCTGTGCTAGGCTTCACCTAAAATAGCCGCGTTCGAAGGAGCCCATTAGTCAGGCTCCGACCCCGATGCCACCAGGTCTTACGAGTGACAGCGCGGCCGCCAAGGCCAACGGAGAGCAAGGGGAAAACTGACTAGACCACCAGAGGCGAGGACCTCCCGGCCCTGCTAAGGGGGGGACTGGAAACAGCAACACAGGAGTAACAATACTCAATGATGGTAATAAGCAACGTATGGCGTACAGGAGTAACAATACTCAAAGATGGTACTAGCAACAACTGCCTAGAGGTGTACAGATGTAACAAAACACAATGAAGATGACCAGATGTAAGAATATAATCCTGAACCCTCTATGAGCAGCGTGACAACAAATGGGTGTAACAATACACAATAGATGTACCAACAAGAAATAGAATACAAGAGCTAGAGAATAGGGAAAACCCCAACTTATCTGAATGATGTTGCTACAGACAAGGAGGGACGTCTCCACGCAGACAACCAGGAGGTGAAACTGGACCACTGGAGGCGTGACTGGAAAACACCGCAGGTGAGACAGGCTCCGAACTGCAGGGACCTGGAACCGGGAACACTGACTGCAAAGTAAGAACTATCACCGGCGTCAGAGTGTCCCGCCCAGGAACTTAAATAGGGCGCCAAAAGTGTCCCCTACAGCTGCGGCTAATCAGCTGTGTGAGGCGTGCTACACACCCCTTCCTCCTCTCGGCCGCCTGGCATCCCCCGTCGCCTAGGCAACCGCTGCAGCAGGGGAGGAAGGAGTTGCGCCTGAGATGCCGGGCGCGCGTCTGCGTCCGGCGGAAGTGCGGGGCTGATGACGCGGCGGCGTCCTGGCTGCCTAGCAATAGCCGGGACGCGCCGCCTAGAGCAGTTTCTAACAGATATATAGCATCAGGTGACATATATAGCATCAGGTGACATTTTAAATACTTTAGCAGGATACGATGGGTCGGAATAACAGAACCAAAATCTAGTCCAGGCATTCCCAACCACGGTCCTCAAGGCACACCAACAGTGCAGGTTTTGTAGATATCCAGGCTTCAGCACAGGTGACTTAATTAATATCTGAGGGATTCTGATTAAACCATGTGTGCTGAAGCCTGGATATCTCTAAAACCTGCACTGTTGGTGTGCCTTAAGGACCGTGGTTGGGAATGCCTGATCTAGTCTAATGCAGGGGTAGCCAACTTAATGCAGCCAGCATTGGCAAGTGTGTATGCACTAGCTGATGCCAGCACCCCACCGGGTCCCATCTCGGAGGATGCCGCTGGGTACAGACATCATCCAGTGCGTATACAGCTATATACTGACTTGTGTTATCGTCTAGTAGCTATACTTCCATGCCTCATAGCAATCACATAATAGTGTTCACTCTAGAAATTTTTTAGGGCAGGGTGCTGACCACAGGAAGGGCACATTTTTCAATCGCGAGGGCACATTTTTCACTCGCAAAGGGCACATTTTAATTTAAAAGGTCAAAATGGTGACACCTGAGCTACAAACAATCAGCACGTTTATGCTACAGTATATAATCCACCTTGTGACACCTGAGAGCGTCACACCATCAGCACATTTAGGCTATATAACCATCTTGTGACACCTGAGCGTCACACCATCAGCACATTTATGCTATATAATCCACCTTGTGACACCTGAGCGCGTCACACCATCGGCACATTTATGCTATATAATACATCTTGTGACACCTGAGAGCGTCACATCATCAGCACATTTATGCTATATAATCCACCTTGTGACACCTGAGAGCATCACACCATCAGCACATTTAGGCTATATAACCATCTTGTGACACCTGAGCGTCACACCATCAGCACATTTATGCTATATAATCCACCTTGTGACACCGGAGCATCACACCATCAGCACATTTATGCTATATAACCATCTTGTGACACCTGAGCGTCCCACCATCAGCACATTTATGCTATATAACCATCTTGTGACACCTGAGCGTCACACCATCAGCACATTTATGCTATATAATCCACCTTGTGACACCGGAGCATCACACCATCAGCACATTTATGCTATATAACCATCCTGTGACACCTGAGCGTCACACCATCGGCACATTTATGCTATATAATCATCTTGTGACACCTGAGCGTCACACCATCAGCACATTTATGCTATATAATCCATCCTGTGACACCTGAGCGTCACACCATCAGCACATTTATGCTATATAACCCATCTTGTGACACCTAAGCATCACACCATCGGCACATTTATGCTATATAACCCATCCTGTGACACCTGAGCGTCACACCGTCAGCACATTTATGCTATATAACCCATCTTGTGACACCTAAGCGTCACACCATCGGCACATTTATGCTATATAACCATCTTGTGACACCGGAGCGTCACACCATCAGCACATTTATGCTATATAACCCATCTTGTGACACCGGAGCGTCACACCATCAGCACATTTAAGCTATATAATCCATCCTGTGACACCTGAGCGTCACACCATCAGCACATTTATGCTATATAACCATCTTGTGACACCTGAGCGTCACACCATCAGCACATTTATGCTATATAACCCATCTTGTGACACCTGAGCGTCACACCATCAGCACATTTATGCTATATAACCCATCTTGTGACACCTGAGCGTCACACCATCAGCACATTTATGCTATATAGCCATCTTGTGACACCGGAGCGTCACACCATCAGCACATTTATGCTATATAACCCATCTTGTGACACCTGAGCGTCACACCATCAGCACATTTATGCTATATAGCCATCTTGTGACACCGGAGCGTCACACCATCAGCACATTTATGCTATATAACCATCTTGTGACACCTGAGCGTCACACCATCAGCACATTTATGCTATATAACCCATCCTGTGACACCTGAGCGTCAAACCATCACTCTGCAAAGTCATTTATGTAATGTATGGATCAGTGGACACCAAGTAGGTTGACAGTTGTTAGATTGACATGAAGGAAGGTCGACATGGGTCAAGGTGAATATGACATTACGGTCGACACAATCATTAGCACAACATATTAAAGTAGATCGACAGTAAAAGGTCAACATGGGGTTTTTCACATTTTTTTAATACGAATGTCAGCAGTGTCGAAATGGACATGGAGGAGGGGAGGGTGGGGGTAGTACCGCGTCCACGCCCTAGTGGATGGTAGGGCATGAAATACCACTTGTCAGCACGTGTCGGCTCAAAAAACTGTGAAAAACACCATGTCGACCCAGTGCATGTCGACCCAGTGCCTGCATGTCATTTATAAAAATGACATTTTTTTAAATCATAGCAAATAATTAAATTAAACACTCAATAAATCACTCCAAAACAATGAAACAGGCATTGTGATATTGGGGGGGGTGGGGGGGTCCTGCGCTATTACAATGCCTGTTATTGATGGGGTGGGGGGGTCCTGCGCATTGTGATAGTGCAGGACCCCCCCACCCCACCAATATCAAAATGCCTGTTATTGGGGGGGGGGTCCTGCACTAACAGGCATTTTGATATTGGTGGGGTGGGGGGGTCCTGCACTATCACAATGCGCAGGACCCCCCCACCCCATCAATAACAGGCATTGTAATAGCGCAGGACCCCCCCACCCCACCAATAACAGGCATTGGGTACTTGTGAGTTATCTGGGCTGCCGATTTTTTGATTGTATGCCTTAAGTTAAGGCATACAATCAGATGCGATGCGATATCGCATCGCATCGCATGCGACCATCGGATGCGATGACCCGATTTTTCCATAGGAATCAATGTTAAAATGGACTGAGTCCATTTTAACATGGAATTCAATGGGAAAAAGGGGTCCTTTTCATACCCCTACTATCCAAGTGGGCATGGAGTTGGATATAAACCTGTGGCGAGCATAGCGAGCCACCGAGCCCGAAGCGTGGCGAGCGAAGCGAGCCCCGCGAGGGGACGGTATTCCGTGTCCCCTCGCGGGGCTCGCTACGCTCGCCACGCTTCGGGCTCAGTGGCTCGCTACAGGTTTATATCCAACTCCATGCCCACTTGGATAGTAGGGGTATGAAAAGGACCCCTTTTTCCCATTGAATTCCATGTTAAAATGGACTCAGTCCATTTTAACATTGATTCCTATGGAAAAATCGGGTCATCGCATCGCATCGCATCCGATGGTCGCATGCGATGCGATGCGATGTGCCCGATCCGACCCGATTTAGAAATCGGACGCCCGGATAACTCATAAGTACCGGCATTGTGATATTGGTGGGGTGGGGGGGTCCTGCGCTATCACAATGCCTGTTATTGGTGGGGTGGGGGGGTTTCCAGCGCTATCACAATGCGCAGGACCCCCCACCCCACCAATAACAGGCATTGTGATATTGGTGGGGTGGGGGGGTCCTGCGCTATCACAATGCCTTCTTATTGGTGTGTGGGGGGGGGGGGAAGTCCTGCGCATTGTGATAGCGCAGGACCTCCCCACCCCACCAATATCACAATGCGCAGGACCCCCCCCCCCCACACCAATAAGAAGGCATTGTGATAGCGCAGGACACCCCCACCCCACCAATAATAGGCATTGTGATATTGGTGGGGTGGGGGTGTCCTGCGCTATCACAATGCGCAGGACACCACCCCCCACACCCACCAATAAGAAGGCATTGTGATAGCGCAGGACACCCCCACCCCACCAATAACAGGCATTGTGATAGCGCACAACCCCCCCACCCCACCATCACAATGCCTGTTATTGGTGGGGTGAGGGTGTCCTGCGCTATCACAATGCGCAGGACACCACCCCCCCCACACACCAATAAGAAGGCATTGTGATAGCGCAGGACCCGACCCCCCCCCCCACATAAAAAAAAACAACCCAGTAATATGCCCCCAAAAATTACCTACAGGGTGATTAAATACTTGAAGTGCCCCAGGTCCATAGAGGATAGCCATGGGCACACACTGCCTAGCAAGAGTAAAGCCAAGGAGGTGGGGTGGACAGGCAGGGGGGAGGCGGCATGCTGCTTGTAATAGCCCTGACACGCCACTCACCTCTTGCTCCGTGAGCGGCATGTCAGCTCAGCAGGAGGCATGCTGATTGTAAGAGCTGACTGCTGCTCACGTAGCAAGAGGTGAGCGGCGTGTCGGCGCGACAGGGGGGAGACAGTACACGCAGCTTAAGCTGCGTGTATCATTATGCAGGGCACAGGGCGGAGCGGCCAGGGAGAGACAGTACACGCAGCTTAAGCTGCGTGTATCATTATGCAGGGCACAGGGCGGGCGGGCGGAGCGGCCAGTACACGCAGCTCAAGCTGCGTGTATCATTATGCAGGGCGCAGGGCGGGCGGCCGGGGAGAGACATTTTACATGCGGCACATATTATTATGCAGGGCGCAGGGCGGGACAATAAGGGCAGGGCGCAATTGAGCAAGTTTTAAAGGGGCAGGGCGCAGCGCCCTGCAAAAGAAGCCTAACGGGAACACTACATAAAGCTGCTCAGCCTGTCCTGTACTTACTGTAGCAGTCACATAAAGCTGCTCAGTGTGTCCTGTACTTACTGTAGCAGTCACATAAAGATGCTCAGCATATGCTGTACTTACTGTAGCAGTCACATAAAGCTGCTCAGCCTGTCCTGTACTTATTGTAGCAGTCACATAAAGCTGCTCAGCATGTGCTGTACTTACTGTAGAAGTCACATAAATCTGCTCAGCCTGTCCTGTACTTACTGTAGAAGTCACATAAATCTGCTCAGCATGTACTGTACTTACTGTAGAAGTCACATAAATCTGCTCAGCGTGTACTGTACTTACTGTAGCAGTCACATAAATCTGCTCAGCCTGTCCTGTACTTACTGTAGAAGTCACATAAATCTGCTCAGCATGTACTGTACTTACTGTAGAAGTCACATAAATCTGCTCAGCCTGTCCTGTACTTACTGTAGAAGTCACATAAATCTGCTCAGCATGTGCTGTACTTACTGTAGCAGTCACATAAATCTGCTCAGCCTGTCCTGTACTTACTGTAGAAGTCACATAAATCTGCTCAGCATGTACTGTACTTACTGTAGCAGTCACATAAAGCTGCTCAGCCTGTCCTGTACTTACTGTAGAAGTCACATAAATCTGCTCAGCCTGTCCTGTACTTACTGTAGAAGTCACATAAATCTGCTCAGCGTGTCCTGTACTTACTGTAGCAGTCACATAAAGCTGCTCAGCCTGTCCTGTACTTACTGTAGAAGTCACATAAAGATGCTCAGCATATGCTGTACTTACTGTAGCAGTCACATAAAGCTGCTCAGCCTGTCCTGTACTTATTGTAGCAGTCACATAAAGCTGCTCAGCATGTGCTGTACTTACTGTAGCAGTCACATAAAGCTGCTCAGCGTGTCCTGTACTTACTGTAGCAATCACATAAATCTGCTCAGCCTGTCCTGTACTTACTGTAGAAGTCACATAAATCTGCTCAGCCTGTCCTGTACTTACTGTAGAAGTCACATAAATCTGCTCAGCATGTACTGTACTTACTGTAGAAGTCACATAAATCTGCTCAGCGTGTACTGTACTTACTGTAGCAGTCACATAAATCTGCTCAGCCTGTCCTGTACTTACTGTAGAAGTCACATAAATCTGCTCAGCATGTACTGTACTTACTGTAGCAGTCACATAAATCTGCTCAGCCTGTCCTGTACTTACTGTAGAAGTCACATAAATCTGCTCAGCATGTACTGTACTTACTGTAGAAGTCACATAAATCTGCTCAGCCTGTCCTGTACTTACTGTAGAAGTCACATAAATCTGCTCAGCATGTGCTGTACTTACTGTAGCAGTCACATAAATCTGCTCAGCCTGTCCTGTACTTACTGTAGAAGTCACATAAATCTGCTCAGCATGTACTGTACTTACTGTAGCAGTCACATAAAGCTGCTCAGCCTGTCCTGTACTTACTGTAGAAGTCACATAAATCTGCTCAGCCTGTCCTGTACTTACTGTAGAAGTCACATAAATCTGCTCAGCATGTACTGTACTTACTGTAGCAGTCACATAAAGCTGCTCAGCCTGTCCTGTACTTACTGTAGAAGTCACATAAATCTGCTCAGCATGTACTGTACTTACTGTAGAAGTCACATAAATCTGCTCAGCCTGTCCTGTACTTACTGTAGCAGTCACATAAAGCTTCTCAGCGTGTCCTGTACTTACTGTAGCAGTCACATAAAGCTGCTCAGCGTGTCCTGTACTTACTGTAGCAGTCACATAAAGCTGCTCAGCGTGTACTGTACTTACTGTAGCAGTCACATAAAGCTGCTCAGCGTGTACTGTACTTACTGTAGAAGTCACATAAAGCTGCTCAGCATGTGCTGTACTTACTGTAGCAGTCACATAAAGCTTCTCAGCGTGTCCTGTACTTACTGTAGCAGTCACATAAAGCTGCTCAGCGTGTCCTGTACTTACTGTAGCAGTCACATAAAGCTGCTCAGCGTGTACTGTACTTACTGTAGCAGTCACATAAAGCTGCTCAGCGTGTACTGTACTTACTGTAGAAGTCACATAAATCTGCTCAGCATGTGCTGTACTTACTATAGCAGTCACATAAAGCTGCTCAGCATGTCCTGTACTTACTGTAGCAGTCACATAAAGCTGCTCAGCATGTGCTGTACTTACTGTAGCAGTCACATAAAGCTGCTCAGCATGTGCTGTACTTACTGTAGCAGTCACATAAAGCTGCTCAGCATGTCCTGTACTTACTGTAGCAGTCACATAAAGCTGCTCAGCATGTGCTGTACTTACTGTAGCAGTCACATAAAGCTGCTCAGCATGTACTGTACTTACTGTAGCAATCACATAAAGCTGCTCAGCATGTGCTGTACTTACTGTAGCAGTCACATAAAGCTGCTCAGCGTGTCCTGTACTTACTATAGCAGTCACATAAAGCTGCTCAGCATGTGCTGTACTTACTGTAGCAGTCACATAAATCTGCTCAGCATGTACTGTACTTACTGTAGCAGTCACATAAAGCTGCTCAGCGTGTACTTTACTTACTGTAGCAATCACATAAATCTGCTCAGCATGTGCTGTACTTACTGTAGCAGTCACATAAAGCTGCTCAGCATGTGCTGTACTTACTGTAGCCGTCACATAAAGCTGCTCAGCATGTACTGTACTTACTGTAGCAGTCACATAAAGATGCTCAGCATGTGCTGTACTTACTGTAGCAGTCACATAAAGCTGCTCAGCCTGTACTGTACTTACTGTAGCAGTCACATAAAGCTGCTCAGCATGTACTGTACTTACTGTAACAATCACATAAATCTCCTCAGCATGTCCTGTACTTACTGTAGCAGTCACATAAAGCTTCTCAGCATGTACTGTACTTACTGTAGCAGTCACAAAGCTGCTCAGCATGTACTATACTTACTGTAGCAGTCACATAAAGCTGCTCAGCGTGTACTGTACTTAAGTAGCAGTCACATAAAGCTGCTTAGCATGTACTGTACTTACTGTAGCAGTCACATAAAGCTGCTCAGCATGTGCTGTACTTACTGTAGCAGTCACATAAAGCTGCTCAGCATGTGCTGTACTTACTGTAGCAGTCACATAAAGCTGCTCAGCGTGTGCTGTACTTACTGTAGCAGTCACATAAAGCTGCTCAGCGTGTCCTGTACTTACTGTAGCAGTCACATAAAGCTGCTCAGCATGTGCTGTACTTACTGTAGCAGTCACATAAAGCTGCTCAGCCTGTACTGTACTTACTGTAGCAGTCACATAAAGCTTCTCAGCATGTCCTGTACTTACTGTAGCAGTCACATAAAGCTGCTCAGCGTGTGCTGTACTTACTGTAGCAGTCACATAAAGCTGCTCAGCGTGTACTGTACTTACTGTAGAAGTCACATAAAGCTGCTCAGCATGTGCTGTACTTACTGTAGCAGTCACATAAATCTGCTCAGCATGTGCTGTACTTACTATAGCAGTCACATAAAGCTGCTCAGCATGTCCTGTACTTACTGTAGCAGTCACATAAAGCTGCTCAGCATGTGCTGTACTTACTGTAGCAGTCACATAAAGCTGCTCAGCATGT
Organism: Crinia signifera; assembly: GCF_055691185.1. Classification (NCBI taxonomy): domain Eukaryota; kingdom Metazoa; phylum Chordata; class Amphibia; order Anura; family Myobatrachidae; genus Crinia; species Crinia signifera. Next base: position 42,014,131 of record NC_139222.1, read on the forward strand.
GCTGTACTTACTGTAGCAGTCACATAAAGCTGCTCAGCATGTCCTGTACTTACTGTAGCAGTCACATAAAGCTGCTCAGCATGTGCTGTACTTACTGTAGCAGTCACATAAAGCTGCTCAGCGTGTACTGTACTTACTGTAGCAATCACATAAATCTGCTCAGCATATGCTGTACTTACTGTAGCAGTCACATAAAGCTGCTCAGCATGTGCTGTACTTACTGTAGCAGTCACATAAAGCTGCTCAGCCTGTACTGTACTTACTGTAGCAGTCACATAAAGCTTCTCAGCATGTCCTGTACTTACTGTAGCAGTCACATAAAGCTGCTCAGCGTGTGCTGTACTTACTGTAGCAGTCACATAAAGCTTCTCAGCATGTACTGTACTTACTGTAGCAGTCACAAAGCTGCTCAGCATGTACTGTACTTACTGTAGCAGTCACATAAAGCTGCTAAGCGTGTACTGTACTTAGGTAGCAGTCACATAAAGCTGCTCAGCATGTGCTGTACTTACTGTAGCAGTCACATAAAGCTGCTCAGCGTGTGCTGTACTTACTGTAGCAGTCACATAAAGCTGCTCAGCATGTGCTGTACTTACTGTAGCAGTCACATAAAGCTGCTCAGCATGTGCTGTACTTACTGTAGCAGTCTCATAAATCTGCTCAGCATGTGCTGTACTTACTGTAGCAGTCACATAAAGCTGCTCAGCATGTCCTGTACTTACTGTAGCAGTCACATAAAGCTGCTCAGCGTGTGCTGTACTTACTGTAGCAGTCACATAAAGCTGCTCAGCGTGTCCTGTACTTACTGTAGCAGTCACATAGAGAGATAGCAAGAAGGGAAAAAACAACTGAAAATTTGGTCTATTAAATAACTGAATAATATGTATATTGTCACCGGGAGAGGGTGTAAATCTGACTCATCCGCGCCATTGCTGAATTCCATTTGGCAATGCGAGAGTATCCCGTGTACACTAACAATCCACACGTGAAAGCCTGTCCCGCCCACTGCAGTCATCATTAGTATCTGGGCTCGGAACCACTTCATGCTGGGTACAGAAGATACGTCTGAATCAGTTTCCATCTGAAAGCTACTATGAAGGAAGAAGCCGGCAGACGCATCCACAGTACGGAGCAGTTCCGGGCATCGCATGGTGCACCCAGGCACTACTCAGAAACATCCATAATACAGACAGTGTGTCCCGTGATTGTAAGAGTTTACACACTTCATCCAACATGGGTCAAGGCTGTAACAAACATGTACTGTAACAAGAGTGTAATGTGATTACAAGAACATATGGTTACAAACAGCGTCCCTTTACTTCATACAAGAAAAGTTCCTGTAATACATATAGATACATTATGCAATCATTGTCCTGACTGGCTGATTATCAGTGGATCCGGCCAATGAGTGCATAGTGGGTAGCTGCAACCAATCAGCGATGATCGGCCTGTCGGGCAAGAGACATTTTCCAACATTCCAAACTGAGCGCCCATCCTTTCACCTGTTCTGTCACAGGGGAGGCATGGGGAAATGTTCCCTCTACAGGGAAGGAACCCGGATCATGTGGCCATACACTACTATCTCATAGCGTATATCTGCTGGTCTGACAGACATTGCATAGTGTATGCCCAGCATAAGACGGGTATGGGTCATAGGTTCAACACAAGCATTAGGTCGACGATAGGGAAGTGAACAGGGAGAAGGTCCTAATGCAAGCATGTCCAAACTATGGCCCTCCAGCTGTTGTGAAACTACAAGTCCCATCATGCCTTGCCTCAGTTTAGCTTTTAGGGAATGTTAAACTATTGCAAGGCATGCTGGGATGTGTAGTTTCACAACAGCTGGAGGGCCATAGTTTGGACATGCCTGTCCTAATGAATGAAGCATTCTCTGTAGAGTAATAAAGACCTGGTAATATTACAGTCCCGCACTCGCTGTCCCTTCCCAGTGATATCTGGGCCTCTTAGCAGCCCGTGGTTCTGTGAGAAAGGACCGGCAAGTGTGTAGTATAAGGAGGAAAGTAACGTATCTTTATTGCAGTTGACATTTGGGCCGAATAGTAACACTTGGCTCAAACAAAACGTCTACACAAGTACCTACCTCGGGAGGTTTGGAGCAGATGCCGACATCACCACAGCAGATGGGGAGGAAGGTGTTGAGGGCTGCGGAGATTCTGGGGCTCTTGGAACCCTTCCCATTCGGTACCAGATGCCCATACTGTTCAGCTCCCTATCCAGGAGACATACACAAACACATGAGTATATAACTATATTAGTAAGGCTGACTAATGTGGTAGCTCAACATCCTAACAAAAGAAAAATGGGATATTTCTGCCCTGAGGTAACGTACTCATGGGCCTAATATGTTCCTCTGTAATGCAACCAAGCACATAATGGACACATTAAATACAGGGATTGATCTGTATTGGATATACATCTTGATTACCAATGGCATTTCACCATAAAGGAAAGAGTCAAATCACTGAATGTTTTATGAACATCGCTTGGCTATGTCTGGTATATCAGCCACAGAAAGATTATGAATAAACATTGTTCTATAATAATGATGCACGTTCCCCATTTCCAGCTACCCGATGTGTACCCAGCATAATATCACTAGTGTTCCTTCTAAGCTTCTTTTACAGGGTGCTGCACCCTGCCCGTTTTTAAAACCTCAAAATGCTCCCAGCCCTTTTTGTGTGTGGCACTCTGCGCCCTTGCGCTGCCCCCCACCGCGTTGACGTGCCACTGAGAACTTTCGGTGTGTGCCATCATGTGTAATGGGTATTACGGTGTGTGGTATAATGTGTAATGGCCATTGTGGTGCATGGTATAATGTGTAATGGGTATTACATTGTGTGGTATAATGTATAAGAGGCATTACAGTATATGCCATAATGTGTAAGAGGCTTTATGGTGTGTGGTGTAATGTGTAAGAGTCATTACAGTGTGTGCCATAATGTGTGATGTCATTAGGTCATAATATGTAATGGACATAGCTCAGTATGACAATGTGTAATGGGTATTAGGGTGTGTGCTATAATGTATAAGAGGTATTACAGTGTATGCCATAATGTGTAGTTGTCATTATGACAGAAAATGGAATGGACATAGCACAGCATGCCAATGTGTAATGGGTATTACGGTGTGTGGTATAATGTGTAATGGGCATTATGGTGTGTGGTATAATGTGTAATGGGTATTTTATTGTGTGAGTTGTCATTTATATCCACGTCCCCCCCTTGTCGGCATTTCGGCTGTCGGGATTCCGGCGTCGGGATTCTGAACGCCGGGATCCCGACCGCCGGGATTCAATACTGAATCCCCACTTAGGTCGACAGTCATTAGGTCGACACCGTTGGGTCGACAGGTGGCAGGTGGGGTATGGCCAGCAGTCACAGTAACATATACACAGAGGGGTATAGCCAGCAGTTACAGTATCATATACACAGTAGGGTTAAAGCCAGCAGTCACAGTAACGTATACACAGAGGGGTATGGCCAGCAGTTACAGTATCGCATACACAGTGGGGTTAAAGCCAGCAGTCACAGTAATGTAAACACAATGGGGTTACGAGCAGCAGTCACAGTAATATATACACAGTGGGGTATGGCCAGCAGTCACAGTAATATATACACAGTGGAGTATGGCCAGTAGTCACAGTATGCACAGGAATCCAGTAGAAAAAAAAAAAACAATTACAGCAGAGTGCACAGCGGAGCATGCAAAGCGCAGGCTTCCATCCAATATAATGGCGCAGAGCCGCAGTCGCACCGAATTCTGTGGGATGCAATTCTCTGGAGAACCCAAGGTCGGGAAGATGGCACTGAGCCTCGTTGGGGGATGTGAGTCTGGCGGAAACGCCCATTGTTCGGAGCATCTCTTTTATTTGATATGTTTGTTTGGCCCCATCACACACAATGGTGGCCCCCACCGTAATGCCCATCACACATGATGGCCCACACTGTAATGTCCATCACACATGGTGGCCCACACTGTAATGTCCATCACACATGGTGACCCCCACCGTAATGCCCATCACACATGATGGCCCACACTGTAATGCCCATCACACACGATAGCCCACACTGTAATGCCCATCACACACGATGGCCCACACTGTAATGCCCATCACACATGATGGCCCACACTGTAATGCCCATCACACATGATGGTTGTCCACACCGTAATGCCTATCGCACATGATGTCCCACACTGTAATGCCTATCACACATGATAGCCCACACTGTAATGCCCATCACACATGATAGCCCACACTGTAATGCCCATCACACATGATGTCCCACACCGTAATGCCTATCGCACATGATGGCCCACACTGTAATGCCCATCACACATGATGTCCCACACCGTAATGCCTATCGCACATGATGTCCCACACCGTAATGCCCATCACACATGATAGCCCACACTGTAATGCCCATCACACATGATAGCCCACACTGTAATGCCCATCACACATGATGTCCCACACTGTAATGCCCATCACACACGATGACCCACACTGTAATGCCCATCACACACGATGACCCACACTGTAATACCCATCACACACGATGACCCACACTGTAATGCCCATCACACACGATGACCCACACTGTAATACCCATCGCACACCTTAACAGCGACTACATATGATGGCACATAAGAGCCTCTTACCTACATGCTCATTGCCAGGGGTTTCTTACTCAATGCCAAAGGTTTTATGCTTAGTTGCCAAGAAGGTTTCATGCTCGTTGCCCAGGAGGTATTATATCCTTGTTACCCAGAATGGGAAAAGCAACCCCAGCAAGCCCTCCTGTCTGTGGAGGGAGGGCTTAGCCGGCAGGAAGAGCTGACAGCCACTGCTAGCAGAGAGCAGCTTAGCATTGTGGCGGGTGGGGGGGGGGGATTTGTCACTTTGAAGAGCTGCCATGCCGCTCACTTCTCACTTCAGCAGTGGTAACAGCATGGGGGACGGTGTGTCTGTAACAACAGACACACAGCTTTCAGCAGAGAGCTCATCAGCGTTTCAGTGCATGCAGGGGGGCGGATGAGAAAGTTTGCAACGGGGTGTCAGCGCACCAGGGGGGCAGCGGAGGGGCGCAAAGTCCCAGACACAAAAAGGGCAGGAACACTAATTTCTGTGTCCTACGGATGACAGGAGGAGGGTGATATGGTCAGATGTATCTGCCTTCACCGTGGTTCGCAACAAGAGGACTAGCGCAGATTTTGACCCAACTTGAATAACTCTGCAGCTCTTAAGGCCCCCATCTGCTAGGGTGGGGAATCGCCTGTGGTACCCCGCCAACCAGTGGCGTAAGTTCATACGAGTCGCCCGGAGGCGGTATAGATAGTGGAGCCCCCCCCCACACCCTCCAAAATATATATATATACACACACACACACATATATATAGTTTATATGGACTACACAGAGCTCGGGGAATATAATAATGCATTTAGTCCATAATATTACACTATATTTACAAAAAATATAGTATTCTCAATATAGCTACATATATATAGGGTTAGTGGCATGTGGTGTAGTGCATATCTTTACAGGAGCTATTTTATTAGTAACCTACAACTTATCCCAAGCAGCTAATGACTTGAAAACATCATTTGTAGCATAAAATACATTGGAATGTTTTCAGCAAGTAGAGATTGTCAAACTGACGGATGTCTGCAAGACTTTCTCTGACCTTCTCCACTCTAACGGCTGGGTCAGTTCCCCCATCAATCTCCCCTCTCCCGTCTTCCAGCAGCTACAGTGTCAGCAGGGGCGGATTGGGGACTGAAAGTGGCCCTGGAAAATTTCTGGAAGTTGCCTCATGTGGGCGGCAGCAAACCATTAATGGGCGGAGCCAGCATAACAGTAGGTGGAGCCGCATCCAGCAGCAATGGGACTTATATTTACTGCAGGGTATGGGGAGTAGGATATGAGGCGGGAGGAGGCGGGGAAGCAGCCAGCAGTGGGGAGAGTGGAGTACAGCGGGCAGGAGATGGTGGGGCCGCATCCAGCAGCAGGGCACTGTGCAGTGTTGCTGCTGCTTTACATGGCCTGGCAAGGGTGGATCCAGAACAAAATTACAGGGGTACCATAACATGGAGGGGTGTGTGTGTGTGTGTGTGTGGGGGGGGGGGGTTGTGCATGTTCCCAAAACAGTTGACAAGCCTCAAAACAAGAGCATAGCCTCAAAGGGAATGACGAGGAGAGGCAGTGGGTAACAGCGAACAGGTGATCAAGAGAGGCATACTGTAGGTTGATGTCTTGGAAAGCCTGAGTGACAGAGAGAGAGAAAAATGGGGAGATAGTGCCACAGGGGAGAGGTAGATGGTGAAGCAGGGGGTGATTGGGAGAGACAGATGTATCTAGGGAAGGTGTACAGAGGGACGGGAGAGAGTAGGTGGGTGAGATGTAGGGGAGTGAGTCAGTGAAGCACAGAGAGAGAGAGGAGAGTGTAATAGAGGGGGGTGACAGTGGAAGAGACAGGGGGATAATGATGGGAAGAGTGATGGGCAGGGAGAGAGGGGACAGGGAGGGTGTGAGTGAGAGACAAAGAGAGGGGGTGAGAGTAAGTAGGAGATATGAAAATAGTGGGGAAAGAGAGAAGACAGAGAATGTAGAGCGTGACATGAGAGGAGTGAGTAAGTGAGTGGGGGTGAGAGAGGTAGATTTATTAAAGGTGATTTGATAAAGCTACAGACAGTAGTGAAACGCGTCAGTGGTTTCCTCACTCCTGGAGAGACTATTTGGTTACCTTGGACTGCCTTTACATAATTTGGGTCGCTCCAACCAGTGCCTTAAGTGTGGGAACCAACCACAGGCCCTACAGCAATTCTTGACCCTCCATCTGCTATTTGAAACCCCCGGGTCACCAACTACCGTTACCATCTGCTATTTGGAGCCCTCGGGTCATGATCTACCAATACCATCGGGAAATATTCTATTCAAAGCCACCACCCACCATCCAGTTGTCCCACTGTGCTTTCCTCCAGCAGCTTGTCGGCGGCACCGCACCACCAGAGAGGACCTTGGGACACTAGGTGAGCAAACATCTGGACCCATATGCAGATTCCTCCAGCGGCATAACATCAGGAGACCGTGTGAATAGAGAGGACCTGTATTACTTTTCACGGACAGTGACCATATATTCAGTCCTTGGTAATGTGCACTTACCTGCTATTTCATTTATAAATCCCTAAAACCCCTACTCCACTTCTCTTCAGGAGTTAGCATTCCAATCAGTTTTAATCTGCGATATTTATTGCATGTATAAATGTATTAATGTGTTTTTTATATAAATACTATCTTATTTCATTGTATTTGGGTTATTCATTGTAGCAAAAGGCGCTTCCTTCTTTACATTTTCTTTCCCCTGCCCCAGTGGAGCTTACAATCTATATCCCCTACCACATGTACACGCACACAGACATTCTGGGGTTCATTTGTTGGGAGCCAATTAACCTACAAGTATTTTTTTGGATTGTGGGAGGAAACCTGAGTACCCAGAGGAAACCCACGCAAGTACGGGGAGAATATACAAACTTCACGCAGTTAGAGCCATGGTGGGAAATGAACCCATGACTAGTTACCCATACTCACATTACACAGTGCATAGTGTCCCACAGTCACATTACACAGTGCGTAGTGACCCATAGTCAAATTACACAGCACGAAGTGACCCATAGTCAAATTACACAGCGCAGTGTCCCACAGTCACATGACACAGCCCGTAGTTACCCATACTCACATTACACAGCACATAGTGTCCCACAGTCAGAGTACACAGCGCGTAGTGACCCATAGTCAAATTACACAGCGCAGTGTCCCACAGTCACATGACACAGCCAGTAGTTACCCATACTCACATTGCACACTGCATAGTGTGCCACAGTAACATTACACAGCGCGCAGTGAGCCATAGTCAAATTACACAGCATGTAGTGATCCATAGTCAAATTACACAGCGCAGTGTCCCACAGTCACATGACACAGCCCGTAGTTACCCATACTCACATTACACAGCACATAGTGTCCCACAGTCAGAGTACACAGCGCGTAGTGAACCATAGTCAATTTATACAGCATGTAGTGACCCACAGTCACATGACACAGCGCATAGTGTCCCACGGTCACATGACACAGCCCGTAGTTACCCATACTCACATTACACAGCGCATAGTGTCCCACAGTCACATTACACAGCGTGTAGTGACCCATAGTCAAATTACACAGCATGTAGTGACCCATAGTGAAATTACACAGCGCAGTGTCCCACAGTCAGATTACACAGCGCGTAGTGACCCATAGTCAAATTACACAGCACATAGTGTCCCACAGTCAGATTACACAGCGCGTAGTGACCCATAGTCAAATTACACAGCAGGTAGTGGCCCATAGTCAAATTACAAAGCGCAGTGTCCCACAGTCACATGACACAGCGCATAGTGTCCCACAGTCACATGACACAGCCAGTAGTTACACATACTCACATTACACAGCGCATAGTGACCCATAGTCAAATTATACAGCATGTAGTGACCCATAGTCAAATTACACAGCGCAGTGTGCCACAGTCACATGACACAGCCCATAGTTACCCATACTAACATTACACAGCGCAGTCTTCAACAGATACATTACACAGCACATACTGACCCATATTAATATTACACAGCATGTAGTGCCCCATGTTTACATTACACAATGCTTAGTGACCCATATTTATTTTAAACACACACAGTCAAACAGTAAACATTACTGACACCCCCAGCAAAGCATTAAAGACAACCCCCCCTCAGCAAACATCATTTACTGACAACCCCCGCCCTCCCATGATACATTACTGACACCCCCAGCAAAACATGAATGACATACACCCAGCAAACATCATTTACTGAAACCCCCCTCCCATCAAATATGACCCCCCCAGTAAACATTGCTGTCACCCCAAGCAAAACATTAATGACACCCCCACCCCCTCCCAGCAAACATTATTGGCACCCTCCTCCATCTTCACCAGGACTTGCCTGAGCCCCTGTTGTCCGCGTCTGTGCTCCGTGTAGTGTGGCTGCTGCTCTGAGTCTGCTGGGCTCCTCCATTGCACACCATGTGACTTCCTGTTCAGGAAGCCAGAGAGGTCAGGTGTCACTGTCATTGTGTTTACACTGAAGGGAGCATAGGCGTGCGCACAGGGGGTGCCGGGGGTGCACAGGCACCTCCTAATTACGGGCACCCCCCGCACTATTACAGCCAGGCAGAGCCAGCTCTGCTTGCCTGAGTTGAGATCAGGAGCAGCCAGCAGTGCAGAGCGCATAGGTAGTCAGTCACCCTTCCTCCCACGATCCTAGCCGAGGCAGCATTCATCTGGCACTGCAGTCGGGGCTTCCCTGAGGCTGGGCCCGCCCCCACACTCAGCTCCGTGTTACACAGACCAGCAGCTCTTCCTGCCTCTCCGCCTCCCTCCCTCACCACATGGCTGGTTCCCTCCTGCAAGTCCCTGACATGAGCCCTCAGCCAGGAGGTGAGTGCTGTGTGCACTGAGGAAATGGGGGCTGGTGTATCATGTGTGTGTGCTGCGTGTAATATGGGGCAGCTATGTATAATTGAATATGTTGTGTGCAACGTGCTGCATGTATTAGCTGTGTGTGATGTATTATGGTGTAATATGGGGGAGGGGGTGCTGTGTATATGTAAATACGTGTAATATGGGGGGGAATCTGCATGTAATATACTATAGTGTTTTGTACAATGTGCTGTGTGTACTGTGCAGGGTGTAATATGGGGGAGGGGGTGCTGTATATATGGTAATATGGGGGGGGGAATCTGCATGTAAAATACTATAGTGTTTTGTGCAATGTGCTGTGTGTACTGTACAGGGTGTAATATGGGGGAGGGGGGTGCTGTGTATATGTAAATATGTGTAATATGGGGGAATCTGCATGTAATATACTATAGTGTTTTGTGCAATGTGCTGTGTGTACTGTACAGGGTGTAATATGGGGGAGGGGGGTGCTGTGTATATGTAAATATGTGTAATATGGGGGAATCTGCATGTAATATACTATAGTGTTTTGTGCAATGTGCTGTGTGTACTGTGCAGGGTGTAATATGGGGGAGGGGGTGCTGTGTATATGGTAATATGGGGGAATCTGCATGTAATATACTATAGTGTTTTGTGCAATGTGCTTTATGTATTGTACAGGGTGTAATATGGGGGAGGGGGTGCTGTGCATATGGTAATATGGGGGAATCTGCATGTAATATACTATAGTGTTTTGTGCAATGTGCTTTGTACAGGGTGAATATGGGGGAGGGGGGTGCTGTGTATATGTAATGGGTGTAATATGGGGGGAAGCTGCATGTGATATATTATGGTGTTTTGTAGAGTGTTATATATTATGTGTACAGGGTGTAATATGGGAGGGGGGTGCTGTGTATAATGTACTATGATGTGTGGCTGAGTACCCCGGTGGCCTGCAAATTGAAGCGCAGCTCCAGAAATACCCTAAGCCGCCTCCTTTCACAATCCGGACTGTGCATGCACAAAAAGAAGGCTGGTAGTACTGTGGGAAGGGACACAGCATGTGGCCCCAGCCCAAGCACCATGTCTGTCAAAATGTAGCTGAGATATCAGTGTGTGTAGCCAGTACTGCACTTTGTACTTTACTTTTTACCTGCCACTGCAGGGCACACCCCTGAGTGACAGTAGACACGCCCATGGGTGGAGATAGACACACCCTTTGGGTAAAATGTGATACTCCCCCCTCAACGGCACTCCATACGATGCCTTACAGTGTGATCTATAATCTCCCTGAAACTACTTTTCAAAAGTAGGCAAGTATGAGGAAGGGTTCAGAGCAGTGGCGGGCAGGGCAGGGGGCCAGACTGTCAGCTGCCCCGCAGGCTGGTAAATTTGGGGCCGCAACTCCCCCTGCACCCTCTATAGCCTGCCTCCAATGGACGGAGATCTCCTTTCACCCCTGGCTGCCACTTGTTCAGAGAATTAACAAATCTGGCAGAAGGGGGTTGCTGGGCATGCCCTCTCACAGCAGCTCAGTGCAGAGCCAGACAAGCTCTTCCCCTACTAAAGAGCAGCAGAGGCACGAACTCCAATGTAAGATTTTAAAAAGTATTTTTTATATATACTGTATAGGCAGTTTGTCAAATGTCGAGATTTTAAAGGTTTGTAAACAAAACATGTGTGGGTACTTGTGAGTTATCTGGGCTGCCGATTTTTTGATTGTATGCCTTAAGTTAAGGCATACAATCAGATGCGATGCGATGCGATATCGCATCGCATCGCATGCGACCATCGGATGCGATGACCCGATTTTTCCATAGGAATCAATGTTAAAATGGACTGAGTCCATTTTAACATGGAATTCAATGGGAAAAAGGGGTCCTTTTCATACCCCTACTATCCAAGTGGGCATGGAGTTGGACATAAACCTGTGGCGAGCGTAGCGAGCCACCGAGCCCGAAGCGTGGCGAGCGAACGGTATTCCGTGTCCCCTCGCGGGGCTCGCTACGCTCGCCACGCTTCGGGCACGGTGGCTCGCTACGCTCGCCACAGGTTTATATCCAACTCCATGCCCACTTGGATAGTAGGGGTATGAAAAGGACCCCTTTTTCCCATTGAATTCCATGTTAAAATGGACTCAGTCCATTTTAACATTGATTCCTATGGAAAAATCGGGTCATCGCATCGCATCGCATCCGATGGTCGCATGCGATGCGATGCGATGTGCCCGATCCGACCCGATTTAAAAATCGGACGCCCGGATAACTCATAAGTACCCATGTGTGTTTATATGGGATATATATGACAAACGTGTGGCACCCAGCATACTGTCACAAATGAATCAAATCACAACATGCTGCTTATAGATATGCATGTCTACACGCAGCAAGTTGTGCTTTGATTCATTAGTGACAGTCCGCTGAGTACCATAAGTTTGTGTTTCTGTATACAATATATGGTGTACGCTGCAGCAATTACAGTGAAGAGAGTGTGTTGACTTATCAATGTGTGTGTGTGTGATCTATAGATAGATATCACACACACACACACACATACATACTGTACCTGTATGTTTATATGTAAGGGCTGAGACACCCACTTGCATTGACTACAGGAGCTGAAGTACTAATTGGTGCATCTATAGACACAATTTCAGCTGACCAATTGAAACTTGCACCAGCCCCAGAATATGTCTAAATATGGCCTCCTGTGTGAGCCCCATGGTGCATGGCATTTTGTGTGATGGGCATTACTATGTGTGGCGTTATGTGTAATGGACATTACAGTGTAAATTTTTGCAGTGCGCCTTCGCCGCGCACTGTCTCTGTTTCCGGTATGTGTGTGGGGGTAATGATTTCAATGTGAAGTGCTTATACATAAATAAGTCCCCTTCTATTCTAGGAGTCACTGTATCTGTTACTGTTATTCGGCCTCACTGACATCGGCCTCCCGGGAAACTTCCCGGTAAATATAATGGCCAATCCGCCCCTGAGTGTCAGTGCGGATCTGACAGCAGGAGGGATCCGCTGCTGCGTCTGATGCTGTGGTCTCCTCTCCTGCCTGCCCTGCACTCGTAGCCTGGAGAGCACCGCTTGCTGCCTCTGATGCTGTGGTCTCCTCTCCTGCCTGCCCTGCACTCGTAGCCTGGAGATCACCGCTTGCTGCCTCTGATGTTGTGGTCTCCTCTCCTGCCTGCCCTGCACTCGTGGGCGGGAGATCGCCGCTTGCTGCCTCTGATGCTGTGGTCTCCTCTTCTGCCTGCCCTGCACTCGTAGCCTGGAGATCACCGCTTGCTGCCTCTGATGTTGTGGTCTCCTCTCCTGCCTGCCCTGCACTCGTAGCCTGGAGATCACCGCTTGCTGCCTCTGATGTTGTGGTCTCCTCTCCTGCCTGCCCTGCACTCGTAGCCTGGAGGTCACCGCTTGCTGCCTCTGATGCTGTGGTCTCCTCTCCTGCCTGCCCTGCACTCGTGGGCGGGAGATCGCCGCTTGCTGCCTCTGATGCTGTGGTCTCCTTTGATAAAGCCGTTGAGACGGCGAAACGCGTCAGGTGTTCTTCAAACCCCCCCCCCCCACTTTTTATTGGACTGTTCCGGACCAGCCGTGGACCTCATTTGGGAAATACCTAACCGTGGACATCCAACTGGATCTTGAAAGACCCCAATACCATCTCTGGGAGTTTCCATCTTGGGTGTCTCCCCTACTCTGGACGGTGACTCGGCCCTCATCACCATTCGGGCCTTGAGTCCCAGGGAGAGATTCATCACACCCCTCCAGCATGTCTACAGGTGGACGGTAACCCCATTTTACTCATTGCAACTTTGCATCATATGACTTTTTAATTCCAGGCGAAATAGGAACGGACAGTCCCTCAGTGTGATTTACCCCCCCAGGATTATTCCCTGTGTTTTATCAGCCCAATTTGGTCTTATCATAATAAATTGTATTTCCTTTTAACTGTACAATCAGTCCAATCTGCATCATTTTTATGCTATTATAATTTATTATTAATATTTTCATTTTAACCAGCGCGGCTACCCCCCCCCCCTCTTTTTCTCCTCTCCTTCCTGCCCTGCACTCGTGGGCGGGAGATCGCCGCTTGCTGCCTCTGATGCTGTGGTCTCCTCTCCTGCCTGCCCTGCACTCGTGGGCGAGAGATCGCCGCTTGCTGCCTCTGATGCTGTGGTCTCCTCTCCTGCCTGCCCTGCACTCGTGGGTGGGAGATCGCCGCTTGCTGCCTCTGATGCTGTGGTCTCCTCTCCTGCCTGCCCTGCACTCGTAGCCTGGAGATCACCGCTTGCTGCCTCTGATGCTGTGGTCTCCTCTCCTGCCTGCCCTGCACTCGTGGGCGGGAGATCACCGCTTGCTGCCTCTGTTGTGCAGCTATGCTGCCTGCGGTGCGTAGGATTCGCAGACATGGCTGGGGATTCCAGGGGATTAAGTGGGCAGCGGGACACATACTGGCTTTACGGGAGGCGCAGAATGCGGGAGCATTGGCAAGTATGGGTCAGTGGCTGGGGTGTCTTGCTTGTGCCTGCAGCTGCTCTCTGTGCCCCCCCCTGATGGCTAACGCCCGGCGGCAAATGTCTCCATTGCCTCCGGGAGTTACGCCACTGCCGCCAACTCACCTGGCAGCTGCTACGTTCAGTTCACAAATATTTCTACCCATGCATGTTGCCCCTTCTTTATATATAAACACCTCTTTCTACACTTTTATGAAAACTCTTCACTACTGTATAACCGCAGCTCACCGTTACCAATTCTAAACAGTCTCTTGTTACAGTACATCTTCAGTTGTGACACCTGTCAGTATCACACTGACCCCAGGGGTTAATAAACTGCTTTCTGTTCTACCCTGATACTAGTAAATCCCCTAAACTCCAATACTGCTCTAAAACAAACAGTCATATTTATTGTGGGTTTTATTACTGTTTTAATTCAGCTCATCCTGGAAAAGGATTTGTGGCATTTAAAAAACCTCTGCGAGTATTTATAAGTGTCTTGAGAATAAAACATTAATCTGGTCATGTAATTATAATTATGGTCAAAATAATAGGCAAAATCAGTGCTGGTGGCTGCCAATCGTAAAATATGTGATAACAGAAGTGAATCACTTGCCTCACCACATAATTACTTTTAAGTACGATATAAACAATCAACTAAATATATATTTTTTTGGCATTTTTCAATAAAGAAACTTTTAGCCTAGCGCTGCTGTGAAAAAAATTCTGATACTCTCTCTAGGTCTGTGGGTCCCAACCTCGGTCCTCAGGACCCCCCAACAGTCTGCGTTTTCCAGGTCACCCGGCAGGTGCACTCATTATTCACTGACACATTTTAAAAGATCACAGGTGGAGCAAAGTATTTCACCTGTGATCCTGCATGGAGGCCTGGAAAATGTACACTGTTGGGGGGTCCTGAGGACCGAGGTTGAGAACCACTGCTCTTGGGTGTTGGGATTTAAAAAAAAGTTTGGGAACCACTGTCCTACACCATACTAGAAAGATGTACCGAAAAAGTTACTTGCAGCCAATCAAGCAGGTCTGAATCACCCTCTACATTTAGGTCGCATCCAGGTTTTTGATCCCTGCTTCATCCCCCCTGCCGCTTGGAGATTATGTCATCTCCGATCGCCGCCGCCAGGACCCGGAATGCTGCGCTGGGGGCAAGCCCAGCACTAAGGTAATCTGCTGGGCTGCCCCCAGCCCCCGTCCACCCCTTGTCCGGGAGGTGAATGGATGCCGCTCACAGGCATCCATTCACCTCCTCTGCTACTGCTGTCTGCAGGGTGTAGCAGACAGCAGCGCAGGCTGTCTGTGCCCCCCCCCCCTGCGGACACTGCACCGCGCCCCCCCTCGGGGTGGCCCTTTCGGACCGCACCCGACTCGGCTGAGATGATGCGTAGGGGTTACAATGCCTTTTGTTATATTTATTGTGGCACAAACACTCTGGGAAACTGTATATAGTAAAGTAGTGTATGGCGGCGGATGCTGGGAGTAGTAGTATAAGAACTGATAGTGTTAGCAATATGGTCGTATCGTTCATTAGACCCCAGCTACTGTATGTGACTGCCAAAACTGGCTTACGCTCTAGAGCAGGCATGTACAACCTGCGGCCTTCTAGCTCCTGTGAAACTACACATCCCAGCATGCCTTGCCATAGTTTTAGCACTCGCTAATAGCAAAACTATGGCAAGGCATGATGGGACTTGTAGTTTCGCAACAGCCGGAGGGCCGCAGGTTGGACATGACCAGGGCCGGACTGGCCATCTGGCACTTCTGGCAAATGCCTTGTGGGCCGATTTCTTGTAAAGACTGCAGCGGTGCAGTAGCACCGCTGATGCCTTCATTGTGCACTGCACCGCCGCGTCCCCCACCCCCGGCGTCATTAGCATATTCACGTCATGTGACGCTGCAGCGTCATGACGTCAGCTGCCGACGCACCGGCGGCAGATACAAGCAGGAAGCCGCCTGCATACAGCATGTGTTCCCGGCACCCTCTCCAGGCAGTCTCCCTCAGCAGGCAGTCACTTGGTGCAGGGGGAGCACTACTGCAGTACCCCCCCAGTGGTGATCAGCTCCCAGGTCAGTGTAACTATTCCCTTTCCTTGGCACTGTGGGGCATATGTATCTGGCACTGTGGGACATATGTATCTGGCACTGTGGGGCATACTGTATGTATCTGGCACTGTGGGGCATATTTACCTGGCAATGTGGGGCATATTTACCTGGCACTGTGGGGCATATTTACCTGGCACTGTGGGGCATATGTATCTGGCACTGTGGGGCATATGTATCTGGCACTGTGGGGCATATGTATCTGGCACTGTGGGGCATATTTACCTGGCACTGTGGGGCATATGTACCTGGCACTGTGGGGCATATGTATCTGGCACTGTGGGGCATATTTACCTGGCACTGTGGGGCATATGTACCTGGCACTGTGGGGCATATGTATCTGGCACTGTGGGGCATATGTATCTGGCACTGTGGGGCATATTTACCTGGCACTGTGGGGCATACTGTGTGTATCTGGCACTGTGGGGCATATTTACCTGGCAATGTGGGGCATATTTACCTGGCACTGTGGGGCATATTTACCTGGCACTGTGGGGCAAATGTATCTGGCACTGTGGGGCATATGTATCTGGCACTGTGGGGCATATGTATCTGGCACTGTGGGGCATATGTATCTGGCACTGTGGGGCATATGTATCTGGCACTGTGGGACATATGTATCTGGCACTGTGGGGCATACTGTATGTATCTGGCACTGTGGGGCATATTTACCTGGCAATGTGGGGCATATTTACCTGGCACTGTGGGGCATATTTACCTGGCACTGTGGGGCATATGTATCTGGCACTGTGGGGCATATGTATCTGGCACTGTGGGGCATATGTACCTGGCACTGTGGGGCATATGTACCTGGCACTGTGGGGCATATGTATCTGGCACTGTGGGGCATATGTATCTGGCACTGTGGGGCATATTTACCTGGCACTGTGGGGCATATTTACCTGGCACTGTGGGGCATACTGTGTGTATCTGGCACTGTGGGGCATATTTACCTGGCAATGTGGGGCATATTTACCTGGCACTGTGGGGCATATTTACCTGGCACTGTGGGGCATATGTATCTGGCACTGTGGGGCATATGTATCTGGCACTGTGGGGCATATGTATCTGGCACTGTGGGGCATATGTATCTGGCACTGTGGGGCATATGTATCTGGCACTGTGGGACATATGTACCTGGCACTGTGGGGCATATGTATCTGGCACTGTTGGGCATGTGTATCTGGCACTGTTGGGCATGTGTATCTGGCACTGTGGGGCATGTGTATCTGGCAATGTATGATGGGCATTACGGTGTGTTCAATAATGTGTAATGCCTCCTTTTTGTGATGCCACTCCCCCTTTTCATGAGGCCATGCCCCCTTTCTGCGGCGCGGCTAAGCCGCGCAAGGTCCCGCCCACGTCTGGTGGGCCTGTGTGCTCAAAATGCCAGGGCCTATTTTTGGTCCCAGTCCGGCCCTGGACATGACTGCCCTAGAACAGTGGTTCCCAACCCTGGTCCTTAAGTACTCCCAACAGTGCACATTTTCCAGGTCTCCACACAGAATCACAAGTGATATAATTAGCTCCACCTGTGGATCTTTTAAAATGTGTCTGAATAATGAGTGCACCTGCTGGGTGACCTGGAAAACGTGCACTGTTGGGGGTACTTGAGGACCACGGTTGGGAACCACTGCCCTAGAATGTCATGTGCATGATCTAGGGATCCATCGTCTTGGACAGAGATAAAAGAAGAAGATTAAGAAGCATTTAGAGCAGTTTCTGTTGTTTTACAGCTGCGCTAGCATAATGCCGGGAGATGATTGGTTGGATCTGTGTCAATATCCTCTCTGGGAGAAGCAACCGCAGGCCGCTTTCAGGGGGTGTGGCGGAACAGACTCAACATTAGACCCCGCCCCCAGCCAACTTATACTGTAATTTGGCTTCTAATTGTGGTTTTACCTAACATTTACTGACTACCGGTACTCCGACAAGGGAGCGAGCGCAAAGAAGCCCCGTGCAGGTTCGGTGGCTCATCGGGCATTTAGCAGTCGGGATTCCAATGTCGGTATAGTGACTGTCGGGGGGCATCCGGCTCT
Organism: Crinia signifera; assembly: GCF_055691185.1. Lineage (NCBI taxonomy): Eukaryota > Metazoa > Chordata > Amphibia > Anura > Myobatrachidae > Crinia > Crinia signifera. The sequence continues at coordinate 42,032,315 of NC_139222.1, forward strand.
TGTTATCATCTTTGTGCTTAATTCAATCTTATCCTCATGTATGTAACCCGAGAATGGGAGGTTTATCAGCTGCATCATTATTTCTCTTTCCTCCACTAGGTGACACTGGAGAGTTACAGTGGGGAATAGAAGGGCGACCACAGGGAGCTTGGGCACTTTAGAATAAATTAACAGTGACTAACTCCTCCCCTTCTACTTCCTCTCCTAGGCAGTCTTAGCATGTGCCCTGCGGGAGCTGGGCGCATTGTTAGCTCACTCTTGGGCTTTTCTAATTTTTTCGGATTTTTAAGATCTACACAGGCAGATAGTCCCTGTCCCTATCTGCCTGCGACGAGGGCGCTGTTGAGGGACCGGTTGCAGCTGCTTGCAGCTTGCCTCCGGAACCTGGCTGACAGAACCACCGTTTCGGGGTCCCCGTCGCCACTGCATGCAGCGCGCCTCGCGGACCGCAAGCCTCGGCGCGTACAGCAGCTACAAGACAGGGGTAAGTATGCCCCCGGGTCCCTGTTAGCAGGGAACCAGGTGGGATTGCTCTAAAAGCGCGTCTCAGTACTTTGAGAGTACAGCGCGGCTCAGTTCTGTGAGAGTACAGCGCGGTCAGACAGGCAGGTAGCACCCTGCCCTACCTGCCTGCAAGGGGACCACTGTCCCAGAGAATCCGGTCGCCGCTGCATGCAGCGTGCCTCGCGGACTTCCTTCAGCCACAAGCATGTCAGGGATACGTATACCCTGGCTCCCCACTAGCGGGGTAGCCAGGTAGATGCATTGGCGGTTTATCCAGCTGCAACTATAGCATAATAATACAGTATGCTATAGTTGCAGCTGGATACCAGCATTAAGATCTCCAAGGGATCCATTTGCACACTTTTGTACAGTTTGTCAGTAAGACCGCTATCCGGAGTGAAAACTTACATTCACTATCCATTTACCTAAGGGTATGTACATTCTCAGTATTGAAAAAGTAACTACTTAATTGTGTATATACTAAATTAGTAATATGGCCTTTCTCCACCACCTAGAACAGTGGTTCCCAACCTTTTCTCTCTCCTGTACCCCTTGATTATGCTTTTCAATGATGAGTACCCTCTCAATTTGAAATATAGACAGTATTTATGAGTGGAGTGGAAGTGAGTGGTATGCGTATTCTTATGCAAGTCCTTATATTAATGAGTAGCGGAGGAGTAGTATGCGGCCAGGAATTGTGCCCTTCCCTGTCTGGCTGCTGGTTGTGTAATGTCTCCGGGGTTTCCACTAACACCTGTAGGATTAATACAGCTGCTTCCTCCACCTGTGTCAGCGCAAGGTGGATGATTGCTGATGTCTGAGGGCAGCATGGGAAGCTACCAGTGGATTGCTGGGCAGGCAAAAGCAGAAGGAGATGCTAATGACGCTGAAGACAGAACCGTAAGTGACGCAACATGGTTCTTCTCCATGGCAATGGGTCTTCTGCCATCGAAAGACTTTTTCATTTTCCGCCATTACCAATATTATTTTCAAGTACCCCCAACTGGTCTGCAGAGTACCCCCAGGGGTACTAGTACCCCAGGTTGGGAACCACTGACCTAGAAAGTTACCCCTGAGGAAGTCATTTTTTTTTGACGAAACGCGTTGGGTGTTTTTTCCTGATTATATCGATTCGACCAACTGACTGCATACAAGCAAAAATGTTTTTACTTTGTTTTTAAATTAATTGTATTAAATACTGTTGTACAGTGACCTGTCGATATATTTTCTTGATCCTTCTAGTGGTGGATCTCCATAAAATAGTGGCGCGCTCTGTCTTCTATCTTTTTTCTTCTATTCCCCACTTCCCCCGCTAACAGGGGGGACTGACAGAGTGCTGCCCAATCTACTTTATCTAGCGCATTGAAAGGGTGCCCCACTCTTTGTTCCATATATATATATATATATAATGTCCAAAATCAATGGCACTCCGGAGGCAGGTATAAGCAAAAGAAAAGCGTGTATTAGGAAACAAGCTTTCGGGGTTTGATCCCCTTCATCAGGATACACTACAGCTGATGAAGGGGATCAAACCCCGAAAGCTTGTTTCCTAATACACGCTTTTCTTTTGCTTATACCTGCCTCCGGAGTGCCATTGATTTTGGACATTGTATTATTTTACTATTGGGCACCGGGGCCCGCTGTACCTGCAAATTCACATTGAGTGCCGGCAGACTTGGAGTTGTTATATATATATATATATATATATATATATATATATATATATATATATATATATATATATATATATATATATATATATATATATATATATATATATATATATATATATATATATATCCGGAAGGGCCGTCACTCTGGACTGAAGTGAGCTGAGATGTGTAGCTTGCCCCGGTGTCAGCTTGCAGAGGGCAGCCACAATGAACTGCCCACAGAATACAATGACAAAATGAATGGGCACTCGAGGACTCACAAATGCTGGTGAAATCAAAAGACTGTGTTTATTCCATAAGTGGTCTTACAGGCGTCAACGTTTCGGGGGCCGGACCCCCGTCGTCAGGACAAAATGCAGACAGGGTGAAGTACAGAATAAAGTGCAAGTGCATGGGTATTTATAAGACATGTTAACAAATAGGCGCTAACTTACCCCCTCCCTGTAGCCGTCCCCCACGAGCATCCACGGGCCGGTTTCCGGAGTCCTGCGCACAGCAGTGACGTCACCACGTTCGGCGGCGTCCAGCTGACCGCGCGTCATCACGGCCGTCATCCCGCGGTGACGTGGCTGGGCTGGGAAAGAGATCGCAGCTCACATTAGCATAAATACAAGTATCGTGCTACAGAAGTCATAAAGCAACAAAGGCATCCATACAGACACAAAACTTCAGAGGATGCAAGTGAATAAAAAATGCAAAAAAACAAATGGACATGACCATATTATGACTACATAGTGACATCTAGTGGCTAAAAATGAGAAGACATATATAATAAAAAACAAACATTTAAAAAGGGTATACGTATAAAAAGATAACTGCGTGCGGCCCCGAATTGGAGCCGTACTGGGCAAAAGTCAAAGTGCATATGCTGGGTGAGGTGCAAACCCTATGGCGTGAGTGGTTTAAATGCAGGGAGAAATACTGAGTCCCTGCTGGGTATCTATAATAAGCAAAAACAGCCCTGTGTGGGGTGATGCAGCCAGCATCACTGTATGCGCATAGCACCAGAAGCCAGAAATTGCAACAACAGAATGCCAGCATCTTGTATATTATATGTTATCCTGGTGTGTCACCTGGACACCGATAAGGCTGGGGGACTGGTGTCACACAGTGGGATGACAAGTACCTTTAACAAGGGGGAGAGAAAAGGAAGAAGGAAGACATGATTGTGTGTTAGTGGACCAAAATGGTTACAAAAAATTATGTAGGCCAAGTGTTTCATTAAGGCCTTTAGGGTGTAGTGTGTCCATTTTGTAAATCCACTTGGACCCAAGCTGCAAAAGCTGTTTGGAACGGTTGCCACCACGTATGTGTGCCGGCACGTGGTCTATGATCTTATATTTGATCATTGCCATGTTATGTTTGGCCTTGGCAAAATGCCTGGCCACTGGTTGCTCCCCTGAGCCAGATTGAAGGGCTGCCCGTATGGCACAGCGATGCTGTGCCATACGTACCTTGAAGGCACAATCGGTCTTGCCGATGTAATGTAATCCACATGGACAATAAATGACGTAGATAACAAATATAGTCGTGCACGTGAGGGGCCATCTGATTTTAAATTTTTTACCCGTATAGGGATGTGCAACTTCGGTGCAAGCTGTCATGAAGCTGCATGTTGTGCAGCCTAGGCACCGGTAACAGCCCATTCTGGTGGGTCTGATTTGTCTAGAAGGGGTGTCAACATTTGTAATCTCTGTCTTGACCAATAGGTCCTTCAAGTTTGGGCCGCGCTTGTAGCTCGGCATCAGCTTGGTGTCTTTGAACACCGGTAGCTCGGGATCCGAACGCACAATTTCCCACCAGTTTTTTACTCTGCTGGTGGTTTCTCGGCTGGCAGAGCTAAAGTCATTAACCCATGGAATACATGGCTTTCTGACTTTAGGTGTTGCACCTGTGATAAGAGTGGTGCACTCACACGCCAGAGCCCTGGCCTTGGCTTTAAGTAGGCCCTGTCTGGCGTAGCCTCTGTCCTCGAACTTCTGCTGCATGATGTCCAGTTGGTGATGGGTTTCAGAGTCGGTATCAGTGATCCTGCATACTCTCAAAAACAGTATGGGAGACTCTCCACCGTGTTGCGTGGGTGCGAGCTGTTGTGTCTAAGTATAGTATTGCGATCTGTCGGTTTGACATACGAAGAGGTGTGTGTAAATGTCACCCTCTCCAAACCGGTAAGTATTCAGGTTTTCTTTCTTTCAGATATCCACACAGGATTCGTTCTTTGTAAGTTTTATTTAACCAGAATATAACAGTGGAATAACAATAAATGTAGGCATAACAATGATACTCCATGAACAATAGTATCTCTACATCAAATGTGCACACAAAGACTAACAAAATTTTATTATACTGGATGATCTGCTTCTCCAAGCCTCCGCTGTCTCCCAGCCGATCAGGATTCACCAGCTCTTAACCTTACCTCAGTTGTTTACAAACAAACCTGAACAATACATTTGCTTAACTAAATGTTATAAATAAGTGATAGGCCTTTCACTACTGTTACTTAAAACTGCTACAATATTATTGCGCAATAATGTATATAAATTCTTACTAATAACTAAACTCTATGTCTAATCCTATTACAGATTCCTTCTATAATCTACACATGTACTGTAACTACAGAACTTGGCATAGTAAGTATACACAATGTAACCACAGAGTCTATCACGATATACCTTTCAGCCCCGCTGGTCAATGTAACTCTGCTTAGAGTTAGTGGCTCTGTCCCTGAATATATAATCCTTTCTAGCAGTCACTGATATAGTAATTCCCAGCTAAGTTCAATGTTCTCCAGATCCGTTTCCTTGGCTACACTTTGGGCCATTGACTCTGTAGTGAAGGATAGATTGCTATAGGCTTCCCCTGGCTCTGAGCCGGGTTTAACCCTCTTCTCCTTCTTCACTGAGCCACTAGTGAGGCTCCTGCTTGGTGTATTTATATATCTAGCAGCTCCTTGGATTTGGTACTGACACTTTGTGGGCGTCCCCTGACATTTCCCATCGGGTTTAGCCCTTTGCTTCTGACTGGATTTTCTGCCTTTCCAAAGCTACGACAGCGTTTACACTGCAACTTGTATGATACCTCCCCTAAGGCCTCCCCTGACCCGATTGGTCGGGTTTCGCCCTTCCCCTAGCGCAGTCACTATGAGTGCCAGGGATATTGGGGAACGATATCAGGGAACACTGACTGTCCGGGGCGGGATTTACACTCACCACTCCCCAGGGCGTTTCATATGTCAGCGATGCTGCCGGATCCGGCCTCCACCATGACGCAGTGCTTATGTCTCTTTCAGGTCTCTCATCTTCCTCCACACCCGAGGAAGCCACCGGACTCTTTGTTGCTGCAGCTCTAACAGATGGCTCCGCAAACACCGGTGTCTCTGCTCCGTCACTTGCACCAGGACTTTTGGGTAAGTACGGCACCCTGTACTTTAGCTGCCACTCCGTCTGTCTAATGCGCAGCTCTGCTCTGTAACACTGCTCCAAACGAACTGCCCACAGCTGTTAACGGCCAGCTCTCAACTCCTTGCCCCTGTGCCAAACTGCCGTTCAGCCCCTGCATCACACTCAAATCAACTTTATTAGCTCTGCGCCGTGATGAACACTCCACTGAATTGTTATGTAGCTAGGAGCAGTACCAATTCGCTTATTGTTCTCCAGTCTAGACACAGTACTTTATAACCAGTGCATAAATTCCCCTTCCCTTAAATGTCTCTTATTTCTAATAACATCACTATGGCTTTCTAATAACATAACTGTGACTATAGCAGGATGTCACATTCTACCCCTCTAATTAATTGCATGTCCTCATGCATCTTAAAACCATCCCTGGATTACAGCAGTAATAAACATCACAAATTAAATACACAGAACATAGGTACTAATTACCATTCTAAGAACTTGGTGGTTATCCACATCCCTTTTTATTCCATACACCCCAGTGGCTGTAGCTGGAAGATGGACAATCGCACCTGATTCCGATTCCCGGAAGGGAGCTAACTCATTACTCCGTTGACCATCCATCTTCCAAACTTGGGCCCTTATTCTGGTTGGTGCGGTCGAGCCGCATATGCGGCTGCGACCGCACCAGACGAATCCCCGCCCACCCTACGGATCGCCACGGCCGTCCGTACACGGACGGCTGGCGATCCGCATAAAAATGGTGGAGGCTACGCCTCCACCATGGTGGGAGCTGCCCCCTGCATTCGATGGTCGTCGACCATCGAAGGCAGGTCCGCACGCCGCGGCAGCTCCCGCAAGCTGAGACCACACGGACAATCGTCCGTGTGGTAGCTTGTATGGGGGCTGAAAGCTGACATCCGGCGACGTCAGCTTTCCGCCCCCATGAGTTGCGTCATGGCCTCATTACCATGCGTACGCCCCGCGTTTGCATGGGAACGCCCATGAAACGCGGGGCGTACACATAGGGAAATGAGGGCATGATGCCTCTCACGCCCCTATACGCCCCCTTTGCGGCGGACGAAATCCGTCTGCGGCGAAGGGGGCTGCACATGCGCAGATTGACCTCTGCGCATGTGCAGAGTAAAAACATCGGCGGTACGGCCGCACGCGGGCCGTACCGATCCGATTAGAATAAGGGCCTTGGTCTGATGCAACATTTGTAGCTGGACCATAATCAAGCCCTGATTGAGATTGAGGGTGGGCTGTCTCCGTCTTTTCTTTCACTACATTCTCAGCCAGTTTAAGCCGATGCTCATGTTCGTTCACCCCGTCAGGCTGTATAACTTCGGTCCCCTCGGGAATGGTGTTAAGTTTCTGTCTCGCGGATCGGTTTCTTTTGACAAAACATCGTCGGTGGAGGAATGGTGGTGGACTTTCACATTGAACAGGTCTCTGCGGAGGGAATGTTTCTTCCACTCTTTCCTCTCCTCTCGCTTGGTACAGGCTGATTCCTTCTTCTCTAGCTTCTGCAGCATCCTCTACTTTTGGCAGGTAAGACCGCCGGCGGTACCGGCGCCTGTTGGGAGCAAATCGGCTTCCTTTAACCGGTAGACCGCCAGGGCCAGTCACATTGGCTGCCTCAGCACCCTTCTCTCCTTCTACCACATCAAACTCCACCACCTCGCCATCTCCGACACTGCGCAGCAACTTCCGGGGGTTATTTCTTGTTATAGCCGTCTGATGAACGAAGACATCAGCTTTAGTGTCATTCCGGTTGATGAAACCATACCTCTTGCGGACATTAAACCACGTAACAGTTCCTTGCACCTGAGTAGCCAGCACTCTCTTCCCTGCCGGGCTTCTCCGGCCATAGATAGAGTGCTGTATAATTTGGGTCAGAATCTGAGGTTGGCTGTACAATTTCTGTGTCAGTATTGAGGTTAGTTCCGCAGGGCAATTTCTTAAGACATTCATGCCCACGATGATGGCAGGAACCAACGGGTCATTTACGTTTGTGATCAAGCATCCTTGATTGGACATAACAGCTTGTCCTATTTGTATATTTACTTCACAGTATCCCCCACAAGAGATGTACTGACCGTTGCTAGCCAACAACCTCAACCAGGACGGGGGCGAGGGTAAAGTCTCTGTCAATTCCCAATGCCGGTTAAAGAATCCCTGTTGTATAGTAGTAACCGGTGATCCTGTATCCAAAAGAGCGAGCACTTCCTTTCCTTCAATTTTGATAGGTATCACAGGGCAATGTCCAATATATTGGGAACACCACTCCTCCGAAGATAGACCTTGAGCTGCTAGTTCCCCCGAGGATCGGTCTCCTTCCGCGAGGGTTGCTGGTTTAACGCTTTCTCACTCCTGCACATTCTCTCTATATGGCCACACTGCCCACACCTCCGACAAATAGGGCGACCCTGAGAGTCAAAGCGATCAGTTGCCCGACGTCCTCTTGTGGGCATGAATTCTCGCCACTCGTTCAGACCTTGTCTATCATTTGGGCACCACCCAGTTTCAGTGAACGGGGGATTGTGTACTTGGGCTAACTTTTGTACTTCTCTTTGGATTTCATTTATTTCCGCTGTTAAATCTTCTACCTGTCCTTTTAGCGTGAATGCCAGATCCGTTGTGGGAGCTTGCACATTCTGTGATAAAGCAGGTCTGTTCCTCACTTCCTCCACCACTACCACGGTACCATCTTCACTCACCCCTTCCTGAAATCCTGGCAGTTCGGGGAAGTCCACCTCTTTCGGTCGCACCTTCAACTCCTTGCTCTCCCCCCCTCCTCCAGCTCTTCCGTCCTCCATCGTAGCCGCTGATTTTGCTACCTACTTTTCAACCAAAATCTCCTCTCTCAGGACTGCCATCACTGCTGCCATGACCCCACCCTCTCCCTCCTCCCCTCCTACATCCCCACTCCCCTCCTTCCAACCCCTGTCCTCATTTTACCCCACCACTGCTGCTGAAGTCCACTCTATCCTTCAATCCGCTTCTCCCTCCACCTGCCCGCTTGATCCTATCCCCTCCAATATTATCCGTCGTCTCAGTCCGTCAGTCTGCTCTCACCTGGCTCACCTGTTTAATCTTTCCCTATCCTCTGGGATCTTCCCTTCCTCCTTCAAACACGCTCTTGTCTCCCCAATTCTCAAAAAAACAAATCTGGACCCCAACTCCCCATCCAACTACAGGCCCATCTCCCTCCTCCCTTTTGCCTCCAAACTCCTAGAACGTCTGACCTATAATCGTCTCCTAAACCACCTTACTGCTAACTCCATTCTCGACCCCCTCCAATCCGGGTTCCGCCCTTTACATTCCACTGAAACTGCCCTGACCAAAGTCACTAACGATCTAATATCGGCTAAATCCAAAGGCCTCTTCTCTATCCTCATCCAGCTTGATCTGTCAGCTGCCTTTGACACTGTTGACCACCCTCTCCTGCTCAACACACTCCGCTCCTTTGGCATCACTGGCACGGTATTCTCCTGGTTCACCTCATACCTCTCCGATCGCTCCTTCTCCGTCTCCACTCCGAGCTCCTCCTCTCCTACTACCCCGCAGCCAGTCGGTGTTCCCCAAGGGTCTGTCCTTGGCCCTCTCCTCTTCTCTCTCTACACCACCTCTCTGGGCACTCTCATCAGCTCCTATGGTTTTCATTACCACCTTTATGCTGATGATACCCTAATCTATCTCTCTTCCCCCGATCTATCCCCATCACTCCTGTCCAAGGTCTCTGAATGCCTCACAGCCATCTCAGCCTGGATGACCCAACGCTTCCTGAAGCTAAACATGGCTAAAACTGAACTTCTAATCTTCCATCCCCCGAACATCCCCTCTTCTCCCACTATCTCCATCAGTATTGGTGAAACCGAGATCACCTCCACCGACCAAACGCGCTGCCTTGGTGTCATCATTGACTCCTCCCTCTCTTTCACCCCCCACATTCGTGCTCTCTCACAGTCTTGCCGCTTTCACCTACGCAACATCTCACGCATCAGACCATTCCTCTCCACTGACGCGACCAAAATTCTCATTCACTCTCTTGTCATCTCCCGCCTTGACTACTGCAACATCCTTCTCTCCGGGCTACCTCTCACCCGCCTCGCACCTCTCCAATCCATTCTTAACGCTGCTGCTAGGCTCATCTTCCTCTCCCGCCGCTCTACCTCCGCCTCCCCCCTCTGTCTATCTCTTCACTGGCTCCCCATTCCTTTCCGAGTTCTCTTTAAACTCCTCACCACCACCTACAAAGCTCTCTCCTCCTCCACCGCTCCTTACCTCTCTTCACTGATCTCTATCCACACTCCCTCCCGTCCTCTTCGCTCCATCACTGACCGCCGACTGACCTCTCACCTAATCACCTCCTCCCACTCCCGTGTCCAAGACTTCTCTCGCGCTGCCCCCCTGCACTGGAACAACCTCCCGCCACCCATCAGGCTTTCTGATTCCCTTACCTCCTTCAAGCGCTCCCTCAAAACCCACTTTTTTCGACTAGCCTATCCCTCCTCCTAACCTCTTTTGATCCTCTTATCCTGCCTCCGTTCCCCTCCGTTCCTACTTATCCTATTGTTTTTCGTTCGTCCACCCACCTATTTTTAGTATGTTAACTCTTATGAGTAGGGCCCTCCTTCCTCACGTACTCACCCTACCTCTTTACCTCACCTGTGCTCCTGTCCTGTTCTTCCCTTCCTCTACTTCATCTTTAGTCTCCTTGACAATTTCGACACCTACTTCTGAACTGATGCTGATTTTAGTTCTACCAGCTATACCCCCATTTATACTGTATTTTTCAACACACCCTGTACGTTACCTCGTCATTTTTTTTTTGTTTGCTATGTACGGCGCTGCGGACACTTTGCGGCGCCATATAAATAAACGTACTACTACTACTACTACTACCGTTCCCATCACCTTTATAGCAGTTCCCTTGAACTCTTCGAAGGTTTTCAAGCTGTTCTGCAACCTCAACATCTTTAATTGTATTTTAATTCCCTCGTTATTGACTCCTTCAATAAACTGGGTAATCAGTGTCTCGTCATCTTCTTCATTCCCTTCCACATGACTTTCTCCTTTTACATCACGTAGGGCCTCTTGTAACCCCAGCGCAAAGTCTCTAAGGGTTTCTCCCGACTTCTGTTTTCTACTGTAAAAACGACTCTTACGCTCCGGCATCGTGCTGGTATCGAAGGTTTTCGCCAATTTTTTCAATATTTGCTCTGCCGTCCGTTTCTGGCTCGACGGCCATGAGGCCACCTCTCTTGCGGCTGCCCCTTTCAGCTGACCCAACAGTATCTCTATCTGCTGATCCTCTCCTGGCCGATACAACTTAAACATAGACCTAATCCTTTTTTGGAATGCTTTGAATACACTTCCATCGCCATCCGTTTCTTCTCCGGAATACATGGGCAGCCATGGGGCCCCGAAATAATAAGGCAGCGTAATTGGATTAGTGCCCATATTCATGGGCTCAGTCTGCACGCTGGACGACACACCATTCCCCTGGTTCCCCAGCACATCATTTTGCTCGTCCGACGACATGTTCCAATGTTGTTCTGATCCTGTTCAATTGACGCCAAATGTCACCCTCTCCAAACCGGTAAGTATTCAGGTTTTCTTTCTTTCAGATATCCACACAGGATTCGTTCTTTGTAAGTTTTATTTAACCAGAATATAACAGTGGAATAACAATAAATTTAGGCATAACAATGATACTCCATGAACAATAGTATCTCTACATCAAATGTGCACACAAAGACTAACAAAATTTTATTATACTGGATGATCTGCTTCTCCAAGCCTCCGCTGTCTCCCAGCCGATCAGGATTCACCAGCTCTTAACCTTACCTCAGTTGTTTACAAACAAACCTGAACAATACATTTGCTTAACTAAATGTTATAAATAAGTGATAGGCCTTTCACTACTGTTACTTAAAACTGCTACAATATTATTGCGCAATAATGTATATAAATTCTTACTAATAACTAAACTCTATGTCTAATCCTATTACAGATTCCTTCTATAATCTACACATGTACTGTAACTACAGAACTTGGCATAGTAAGTATACACAATGTAACCACAGAGTCTATCACGATATACCTTTCAGCCCCGCTGGTCAATGTAACTCTGCTTAGCGTTAGTGGCTCTGTCCCTGAATATATAATCCTTTCTAGCAGTCACTGATATAGTAATTCCCAGCTAAGTTCAATGTTCTCCAGATCCGTTTCCTTGGCTACACTTTGGGCCATTGACTCTGTAGTGAAGGATAGATTGCTATAGGCTTCCCCTGGCTCTGAGCCGGGTTTAACCCTCTTCTCCTTCTTCACTGAGCCACTAGTGAGGCTCCTGCTTGGTGTATTTATATATCTAGCAGCTCCTTGGATTTGGTACTGACACTTTGTGGGCGTCCCCTGACATTTCCCATCGGGTTTAGCCCTTTGCTTCTGACTGGATTTTCTGCCTTTCCAAAGCTACGACAGCGTTTACACTGCAACTTGTATGATACCTCCCCTAAGGCCTCCCCTGACCCGATTGGTCGGGTTTCGCCCTTCCCCTAGCGCAGTCACTATGAGTGCCAGGGATATTGGGGAACGATATCAGGGAACACTGACTGTCCGGGGCGGGATTTACACTCACCACTCCCCAGGGCGTTTCATATGTCAGCGATGCTGCCGGATCCGGCCTCCACCATGACGCAGTGCTTATGTCTCTTTCAGGTCTCTCATCTTCCTCCACACCCGAGGAAGCCACCGGACTCTTTGTTGCTGCAGCTCTAACAGATGGCTCCGCAAACACCGGTGTCTCTGCTCCGTCACTTGCACCAGGACTTTTGGGTAAGTACGGCACCCTGTACTTTAGCTGCCACTCCGTCTGTCTAATGCGCAGCTCTGCTCTGTAACACTGCTCCAAACGAACTGCCCACAGCTGTTAACGGCCAGCTCTCAACTCCTTGCCCCTGTGCCAAACTGCCGTTCAGCCCCTGCATCACACTCAAATCAACTTTATTAGCTCTGCGCCGTGATGAACACTCCACTGAATTGTTATGTAGCTAGGAGCAGTACCAATTCGCTTATTGTTCTCCAGTCTAGACACAGTACTTTATAACCAGTGCATAAATTCCCCTTCCCTTAAATGTCTCTTATTTCTAATAACATCACTATGGCTTTCTAATAACATAACTGTGACTATAGCAGGATGTCACATAAATCCCGAAAATACAAATGTGTAAAAAATAGGTGTATTTCTGCCTATGAATACACCTATTTTTTACGAATCCATTTTGGTACATTTCCCCCGATGTATACATAGTATATATATACACGCTATACTGCTGTTCTGTTCTCAAAGACAACATGAAGCATATATATCACTTGTGGAGCCGATATTTATGGTACAACACGCCCCTGTAATTCTCACATTCATAGAGATCCCACAGCACATCTCCCCCATGTGTTAGAGCCTGACATCTCCGATTTACAAACATGATCATTAGCGATCAGTTTGACCATGTTATTATTGTATACAGAGATCCATATGTAACACACCCGTCCAGATCCCTGTGTCAACACCATACAATTGTCACGCTAGATGCGGTGACATCTCTTCACATCACTTCTTAAACATTGCTCGGGCAGTAGTCCCGTGGCATCTGAAATTTACACTTCAAACTTGCACCATTTTTTAACATTGTTTTACTGTTTTAATGTAGGTTATTTACGTGCCATTTATGTGTTGTTATAGGCAGAAGCCAAACCCGGATCCTGGAGCGGAGGTTGTCATACAGAAGTGAGCGATACGGTGGGGTCATCATAGCAACCCATCTACAACAGAGGGGAGCGTGATGATGCAGTGAGGCTCCGCCCACTGACATCCGCCTGCACCGGAAGCCGCACTGGACGCAACCGGGACGCTCCACGTACGGGAATGGTGAGTATGCACATGCTGTATGTATTTAAATGTTTGCTGTGTCACCCGCACGCGTTGTACACCTTGACGAAGGGGTATCCAGTCCCCGAAACGTCGGTCACCTCCAATAAACACATTGTTAAGCCCACGGAGTGCCGCTGCCTGCTTGGATAATTCCTTAGATAGATAGATAGATAGATAGATAGATACCAGAAAGAACGCCCACTGGGGGAATAAACAGCACTCACCAGTCTGTAGTTCAATGGAGGTACAACCAGGAGGTAATCCAAAGTTTATTTTCTGCAAGTGAGATCTTCTGACGTTTCGGTCCCCGCTGGTACCTTTATCAAGGCAGCCACTGTGTCAAATAGTCGCAACTTAAATCTGTGTGGGAAGGGGGATATACTGTATAGCCTTTGAGTATAAAGAAATATAAAAATATATGATACAGCCAGTACAGGATATGGCGGGTGAGCCAGTGACAGGGACTATAGAGAGGTAGGGCAGGGGGAGCAGAGGCGGTCCTGCAGCGATGCATAACCCACAGCAGAGAGAGCCGGCACCGGGAAGGGTGATCCCTGGAGAGGACAAGGACCTGTGCAGTGCTGTGAGCTGCTGACCTGTAAGGAGCGGGGGCTGCGCAGCTGTGTGACCAGGAATGGCGCCAGGAGAGCCAGGCTCCTCCAAGTCCCCTACTGCTGCCACCTGCCAGAGGGAAGGGAACCGCGCTGCCCCCACTAGCTGCCAACCACAGGAGGAGCCAGAGAGAACAGAATGATGTGTGCTGCCGAGGTGTCCTACATAGTGCCTGCACGTGGAGGAGCCGAGAGGGTGAAGACTAGAACCTCATGGAAGAAGGTGCTGAGGGGGTAAATTACCTGGGAGCACACCCAGCCGGAGGATTCTCCTGAAAATGCTCCGAAGAAGATAGAGGATGCAGCAAGTGGAGACCAAGGTGCGCAGGCACCGCGGAGGACACCCGCTCTCGAGGAACCAGGACTGGAGGACATGCAAAGGACCCCTAGCTGGAGACCTGTAGAAGCCCCCTCAGTGGTGCGGAGCTGCCCCTAGAGATGCCTGCCCGAAAGTAAGTTAAGAACACGATGTAACATCAAGGACAGGAGCTGCGCAGAGGACAGGTGACAGCCCAGCGGAGGAGAGGATAGAGGAAGATCCCCAGCCTGATAGAAGCCGGGGGTGGAAGCAGAGGCCGACCCAGAACAGCACGACAGGCGGAGCAGAGGACGACCCAGCACCTCCTGCTGCAGGAGCCGAGGACACCACCGCATCTCGCCCCCGGCCTGCTGTCTCCATAGGGTCAGAGGTATAAGCAGAGCCTGTGGCTGGTTTTAGGGGGGGGGGTCGTTTAGAATATATTTTTTTTATTGTTAATAATGTGTGCCATATTGCGGGAACCATGAGGGTGACTGTGAGGGGCCATGCAAACTGGAGGTGGTGGAGACCAGGCACGCAGGTAGATCGAGGAGCAGACTGGACAGCGGGAGCTGGGACCCTGCGCTGCTGCAGCAGCACAGATCCGGAGCCATGAGCAGGCGGAAGAGACCAGGTACCCGCAGAGGAAGAGGGGCAGACCCGCCACTGGAGAGAGGGAGCTGGGGACCCCGCGTTGCTGCTGCAGATATCAGGCGCCAAGAGCTGGAGGAAGAGACTAGGCTATGAGGGGCCGTTCAAGTCAAAATTACAACTTCCTGACTATGACATATCACGATCTGAATATAGTGTATGGCGAGCTGAATATAGTGTATGGCGAGCTGAATATGACATATAACGAGCTGAGTATGACATATAACGAGTTGGATATAATGTATGACGAGCTGGATATGGTGTATAACGAGTTGGCTAAGTATGAATATGACAAGCTGAGAGAGAGAGAAACGTATATGTAGCTTGTAAAAATCCCCCCAATAACGAGCTGAATATGACGATTGCGTTTTATTTATTTATTTTTTAAGAGGCCCGGACACTGTATATACTAATAGGGCTGGGCTGCCTGCTAGATAAGCTGTATGCCCGCCCTTGTCTGTGAGGATTGGACACATGTACACATGACCTGTGATTGACAGAGGAGCCGATACGCGTGTGCCGCCTCCCAGCTGCCCCGTCTTCCAGATCACAGGACAGTGGACGCGTACTTCTGGGAGCTGCGCCGCCTGGACCACAGGAGGAGACTGGTCAGCCCTGCAGCGCTGCCCTGGTGTGGACCGTCTGGTGGTGAGTACAGTCAGACTGCTGCATGATGTCGCCGGCTACCCCCGCTGCCACCATGTCCTGACTGCGTCTCCTTCCTCCACCCTCCCACGCTGCTGCCTCGGCCTCCCGTTTACTGCTGCACCAGCCGCCCTCCTCCATTTCTACATACAGTATAAGGGTGACATTTTGATGGCTTACAATTTAAGGGGCTGTTGTGATGAAAGACAGTGTGGGGCTGGTGCGATGGTGACAGTGTGGGGCTGTTTCAATGGGGAGACTACAGTGCGGGCTGGAGCAATGGGGAGACTACAGTGTGGAGCAGGTGCAATGGGGAGACTACAGTGTGGGGCTGGTGTGATGGGGACAGTGTGGGGCTGGTGTGATGGGAGACTACAGTGTGGGGCTGGTGTGATGGGAGACTACAGTGTGGGGCTGGTGTGATGGGAGACTACAGTGTGGGGCTGGTGCGATGGGGACAGTGTGGGGCTGGTGCGATGGGGGACAGTGTGGGGCTGGTGCGATGGGGGACAGTGTGGGGCTGCTGCGATGGGGGACAGTGTGGGGTAGGTGCAATGGGGTTAGGTTTTTTTTCCTTGAAATGCCGCCTGCCACCGCTGGGAATAAAGAATAATCCGCGTGGCATTATGTGAATTTTGGCTCAATCCGCGTGGCATTATGTGAATTTTGGCTCAATACGTTTGGCATAATGTGTAAGGGGCAAGTATAATGGGGTCTATTATTTTGTTGCAGAATGTGTAGAAGTGGTATATGGTGTGGAACACTACACAAGGCCAATTTTGAGTGTCCACACCCTCTTTTCCTGAGCGCTCTCGCACAAATGTGTTGACACTATTGACACCAAGGTGGGCCTGTGTACTTTAAATGCCAGGACCTATTTTTAATCCCATTCCCGCCCTTTATTTGCTCTCTGAGCGTGCACACTGGCACCATCTCTTTGCAAGTTTTTGAACAGGATTCTCCTAAACTCACTATGCCGCTATTTTTACATACTGTTGTAGACCAGCATTTTTTTTTTTTTTTTAAATATGGATGTTTTCCTCCTCTTCCCTCCCCTTCAGGATGCTACTAAAACCTTGCTGCCACTGAGGACCCCCAGGACGTTGCTCAGGACACCGCCCAACATAGACGGGAAGGATACAGGCGGGGAGACAGCTGCCCCAACTCCGCCCCCAGGGCGCTGCGGCAGAGAACACAGCCCAACGCTGCTGGGAACGACGCTGAGGAGGAGAGGTGCCCTATCCGACAGATGCTGCAGTACCCCCACCTGCGACCGATTCTATGTGAGTGCACTCTTCGGTCACGACTGGCGAAGAGTATGTCTTGGGGGGGGGGGGGGGGGGGGGCGAGGGAGGGGAGAGGAGGTGCAAGATTAATCTGCTTTGGGCTAAGGGAAGAGGTGTGGCATGATGCTAGGTGGTGGGTTGTGATTACATGTAATGGGCATTAAGGGGTTTAGCAGTGGTGTCAAACTCATGGCCCTCCAGCTGTTGTGGAACTACACTTCCCAGCATGCCCTGCCACAGATTTTAGCGATCCATTATATAAAATCTGTGGCAGGGCATCTAGGGATGTGTACTTCCACAACAGCTGGAGGGCCGTGACTTTGACACCACTGGGTTAAGGCATACCTTTTAAATATGTTTTAGGTACACGGTAACACCATAATGTCCCCCCTTCTGTTATTTTGTTTGTTTAAAATAAAATTGATGGCGCCATCTGTGTGTGTGTGTGTATATATGTATATGTGTGTATATATTCGCTCCCTCACCACCGTGGCAAGCGATCCACGTCCCCCCCTTGTCGGGATTTTGGCGGTCGGGATTCCGGCGTCGGGATTTTGAACGCCGGGATCCCGACCGCCGGGATTTCATACTGAATCCTCGCTCCCTTACCACCTCCTTCTCTTCTGATTCCCCTCCTCTGCTTCCCCTCCTCCTTTCCTATGCTTCCCTCCTCCGCACCCCCTCTCCCCCTCCACTGCTCTTCTGCTCTCCCTTCTAACTCTTCCTCTACTCTGCTCCCCATCCTCCTCTGCCCCCCCTCCTCCTCACCTCCTTCTTCTCTGATCCCCCTCCTCTCCTCCACTTCCCCCTCCTCCACAACCCCTATCTTCCTCTCCCCTGCTCTCTCTTTCCCCTCTATCTCTCTCCTCCTCACGATTTCCCCACACTTCTCTATCTCTCTTTCAGACTGCCGGTGACCCCGTGCTGGGGTGCAGGAAGAGAAGACTCGGCGCCATGGAGTTGGAGCAGGAGGAGATGACTAGCACTGGGGAAAAAAGAGTGCAGAAGACCCATGAGCAGGGGCCGAAAACATGGTGTTTCCATCACTGCTGATCATGTAGAATGAAGCATCGATGACAAGAGGTACATAGCACCTGTGTATACTGCTCTCCCTTCTCCGCTCCTTCTCCACACCTCCACTTCCCATCCTCCTCACCCCCTCTCCTCTGCTCCCCCTCCTCCTCTCCTTCACTTTCCCTCCTCTGCTCCTGCTCTCCCTTCTTCTCTCCTCCTTTCCCTCTCCTCCTTTCCTCAGCTCCCCCACCATCTTCTCATCTTCTCTCCATCCTCCGATCCCCCCTCCTCTCCTCTGCTTCCCCTCCTCCTCCGCTTCCTCTATTCTGCTCCCTCTCCTCTTCCGCTCCTCTGCCCCCTCTCCTCTTCCACTCCTCCGCTCCTTCTTCCCTTATTCCCCTGCTCTCTCTTTCCCCTCTATCTCCTCCTCACCAATTTCCCCACACTGCTCTCTCTCTTAGACTGCTGGGGTGAAGGAAAAGAAGACCCAGCGACGGGGAGATGGAGCAGGAAGAGATGACTAGCACCACAGGAGAGAGCATGCAGCAGACCCGGGAGCAGGGGCAGAAAAATACCTGCTACCATTGCTGCTGATAGTGACAAGAGGTACACAGTGCCAGCTTGCACTGCACTCCCTTCTCCCCTGCCTCTCCCCTGCCTCTCCCTCTCCTTCTCAACCCCTCTCTCTCTCCCCCTCCCCCTCTCCCCCTCCTCTCCCTCTTCTCTCTCTCTCCTCCCCACCACTTTCCTCTCTCTCTCAGACTGCCAGGGACCCAGCTGTGGGGTGCAGGAAAAGAAGACCCAGCGCCGGGAAGATGAAGCATGAGATGACTAGCACTTGGGAAAGAGAATGCAGCAGACCCATGAGCAGGGGTAGAAAACCCGGCATTCCATTGCTGATCATGTAGCATTCAGCGCCGATGACAAGAGGTACACTGCGCCTGCGTATACTGCTCTCCCTTCTCCACTCTTTCTCCACACCTCCTCACCCCCTCCCCCTTCTCCTCACCACCTCTCCTGCTCTACCTTCTCTGCTTCACCTCTCCCCCTCTCCTATGCTCCCCTCCTCCTCTCCTTCACTTTCCCTCCTCCGTTCTTGCTCTCCCTTCTCCTCTCCTTCCCTTCCACTCCTCCTTCTCCTTCCCTCATCTCCCCCACCTCCTCCTCATTTACTCTCCATCCTCCGCTCCCTCCTCTCCTTCCCCTCCTCGTACGTTTCCTCTATTCTGCTCCTTGTCCTCTGCCTCCACTCTTCTGCTCCTTCTTCACTTATCCCACTCTTTCTTCCACTTCCCATCCTCCTCTCCCCTGCTCTCTCTTTCCCCTCTATCTTTCTCCTCCTCACCAATTTCCCCACACTTCTCTCTCTCAGACTGCCGGTGACCTTGTCCAGGAGGAGATGACTAGCACCGAGGAGAGAGAGTGCTGCAGACCTGGGAGCAGGGGCAGAAAAACCATCGCTACCATCGCTGCTGATCCTGAGAGGAGGTACACAGCGCTGGCTTGCACTGCGCTCCCTTCCTCACTCCTCCTCCACACCTCCTCCTTCCCCTATCTACTCCTCTCCCCCTCTGCTCCTCTTGTCTGCTCCTGCTCTCCATTCTCCCCTCCTCCTCAGCTCCCCCAACACCTCCACTCCCCCTCTCCTTTGCTTCCCTCCTGCTTACCTCCTCTCCTCCGCACCCCCTCCCCTTCTCTCCATTCTTCACTCATCCTCCACGCCTCCTCTCCTCCTCCTCCTCTTGTCTGCTCCTACTCTCCGTTCTCCAACGCTCCTCAGCTCCCCCACCACCGTCTCCGCTCCCCCTCCTCCTCTCCTTTCCCACCACCTATCCTCTGCTTCCTCTCCTCCCCCGCTACTCCTCAACCCCTCCACTGCTTTCCCTTCTCCTCTCCTCTGTTCACTACCTCTCCTCCACTCCTTCACTTCCCCTCCTCACCCCCTCTCCTGCTTTCCTATGTCTGCTTTATCCTCTCATCTGCTCCCCTTCCTACTATCCTCCACCGCTACCCCCTCCTCTCCTCCGCTCTCCCTCTTCTGCTCCCCTTTATTCCTCCTCTCCTCTGCTTCCCCTCCTCCGCTCTCCCCCTCTCTCCCTCTCCCCTGCTCTCTCTTCCCCTTTAAAGCTCTCCACCCCACCACCTTCCCCACATTTCTCCTTTCTCTCAGTCTCTACCTGACGTTGTCTTTCACCCTGAAACACACTCTCTCTGTCTTACTCCCTGTCTCTCCCTGATTCTCTCTATCTCTCACTTATTCTCTCTCCCCCTTTCTCTTTTCTGACACCCTATCATTCTCTCTCTTTCTTTCTCCATCTCTTTCCCTGACACCCTCTCTTACTCCGTTTCTCCCCTTTTATCTACCTGACACCCTCTTACTCCATGTCTCTCCCTGATACCCCTTCTCTCCCCTGACATTCTCTCTCTATAATTCTTTCTCCCTGTCTCTCTCCGTATCTCTGAATGACACCCTCACCCATGTAGGCTATGCCCGGCTTTTATCCCCACCGCTGCTGGACCCATGGTAGGCTGGCAAAGTAAATAGCCTGCTATAGTGCTTCTTTTCTGCCCTATAGTGCATTTTCTCTGCCTTGCATCCCCACTGTCAAGCTCTCTGACCCTGTGTCCCCTGATGTCATGATCTCTGTCCCTGCATCCTCGCTGTCATAATCGCTGTCCCTTCATTCTTACTGTCGCATAATGTGAATTTTGGCTCATTCTCTGTAGCACCATAGCCAACATTTACCATACCCCCATATGTGTGTATATGTGTGCTCCAAAACGTCATCACTGACTCTGAAAGACCATGGAGTGCTGTGTGGTGAGCGTTCTCCCTATTAAGGGATCTACCCCCACCCATCTCTTATATATTTGGCTACATCTGTCACTCAAAGTGTGTCTGGAGCTGTAACGCTGGGTTGTGGACTTCCATCTTAATTTATGATTGTCATCACCTGTTTTAAACAGGGTAATTGATAAGAAAGGTGTTTAAGCACAGGTGATGGTAATCCATAAATTAAGAAGAAAGTCCAGAAACAGAGCAATGTGTCCCTCCTGGAGAGGGTCATGTTGGGAGGTATGCTCCCCCCCCCCCCCCCCCCCCCATTCACGGCATCCCCACGATTAAATGGCACATGCAAAACACTGACATGGCTATGGTCGACAATGAAAAAGGTTGACAAGATTTATTTTTCACTTTTTCAATGTTTTCATATTCATTCTCATGTGTCGACCTGGACACCAATGAAGTGCCACACTTATGTCAACATTTACATGTGTTGACCTTTCTGTGTTGATTTTTCTTGTGGCGATTCGCGGCACCCCCGCGACCCCCCTCCCGCGATTTGCAGCACACCCCCCGCAATTCGCGGCACCCCGGTGACTCCTGCGATTCGCGGCCCCACCCCGTGACACCCCCCCACCCACGACCCCTCCTCCTCCCGTGATTCGTGGACACCCCTCACCTCCTCCCTCCCCCCCCCCCCAACCCCCACGCGCGATTCACGGCAACCCCAGGATTAAATGGCACATGCAAAACACTGGCACGGCTATGGTCGACAATGAAAAAGGTTGACATGAGTTTTTGAGATTTATTTTTCTTTTTTTGAATATTTTCATATTCATTCTCATGTGTCGACATGGACACCGATGAAGTGCCACACTTATGTCAACATTTACATGTGTGAACGTTCTGTGTTGATTTTTTCTTGTGGCGATTCGCGGCACCCCCCGCGACCCCCCTCCCGCGATTTGCAGCACACCTCCCGCAATTCGCGGCCCCACCCCGTGACACCACCCCTCCTGCGATTCGCGGCACCCCGCGACCCCCCCTCCCACGATTCGCGCCAACCCCCCGGGCCCCCCCTCCCGCGGTTCACGGTGCCCCCCACGACCCCCCTACGCGATTCCCCACCCCTGACCCCCCTCCTGTCATTGCGGCAACCCCCCGCCCCCGCGACCCACCCTCCCGCGATTCACTGCAACCCTCCGCGCCCCTCCTCCCGCATTCTGAATGACAGCAACATCCTACCATCCTTCTACAAGAATATATAACCAACTAGGTGATTCATCGCGCCCCGTGCCCCCCCTCCTGCAATTCACGTACCCCCGCGCACCCCCCTCCCTCGATTCGAACCCCCCCTCGCGCAATTCACGCCCCCTCCCACGCTTTGCGGACCCTCTCCCGCGATTCACAGCACCCCAGCGCCCCTCCCACAATTCACGGCACCCCTAAGCCCCTCTTTAGTACCCCGTATACTAACACACCCCTATCACTACCCAGCTTCCTGATCTCCTGAACCGTAACTTCCACCACTGGGGAGTCGCTGATGCTGTTTTGCCCACATGCCCCTATCATGCCTCATAGCCCAGCCTCCTGCTCTCATGCACCAAACTCCCACCCAGTAGGAGGAGACACTGACTAAGGGCCACCATCCTGTACTCCTGTACTGCCATGCTGTACCCTCACCCACTGGCAGAAGCTGCACAGTATCTCCCACCCTCCTCTTTAGTCCCCCTTATGCCCACACTCCCCTATCACTACCCAGCCTCCTGTTTTCCTGTGTCGTGGACCTCCGCCAGTGGGGAGCCGCTGACTCAGAAACACCCTATTATACTATTGCACACACACACCTAAACAACATGCACACACAGCCCCCCCACACACCCACAAATGTCACTGTAACATCCACACTATCAATGTACATCTTACTCTGTAACCGCTTTTTAATTAAACAAAACAATACACACCCCCTTCCACATCATATGCTCTCTATTTAACACATTTCACCTATAACTCAAGTTGCAATACAGGCCATCTTTCATACAATTCTAACCATCTTTCTCATAAAAAAATGTTCACAAATTAAGGGGGCGCAGCCCCTTACGACGGTGTGAAGAGCGCCCGTAGGTTGCGATGAATCACCTAGTATTGTAATATATAATCTATCCTGGAAACGCCCCTCTACAAATCTTGCATTTGGTCTTACCTGAATAACTTGTCGAACCACGCCCATGTCAACCTTAGGCTTGTATCGACCTTCTGTCATTTGTGTGTTTAAAAAATGCACAAGGTGAATATTATATACTAGGTGATTCATCGCGCGCTACGGGCAGGGCCGTCTTTTCATATGGGCTTAATGGGCACTTGCCCAGGGGCCCCAGGTGTATAGGGGCCCTATACTGATAGCTGAGAATCCCCTTTTTCCAGGGATACCAGAATTTTGAAAATCGGCCCTGGGGAAGTGGAGATATCCAACTTCAAAGCAGCAGTCCACATCCGACCTGTTAATTGCACTTCCCAGTCATATTTCTCAGGTTCTCTCTGATTTAGAGTTTTTCTGAGAATATATTCCAAAAGCTGGGACTCTCCCCTTTCTGTCAAACACTAATGGCTTGTCTCATACCCGGAACCAGAGATATCAGCCTTCCAGCAGCCGGACCCTGCTCCAGCTCCAAACGTCTGGTGTACAGTTTTATATTTTTGTCAATGGATTGCTCTGGCTTCTGATCTCTGATCCCCAGTTCCCAGCACCTCCTGAAAGTTGGGACTCTAGGTTTTTATACTATTGAAGGCTAAGAAATCTATTTCCAGATAATGGTGATATCTGCAGTCAAGCAAGCTGCCCTTCCACCGGAAAATGACGAATATTAAGCCCACTCCATTATCCAACCCTCCCCTGTGTATAAAACACCCCCTACCTCCCCTGGAAGTCATTTACAAGGGACCCTTCATTCAGCTCAGTGCCCCCTTCCACACGTTAGTGTTCACCCTCCCCACCACCTGTACAGTAAAGGAGTAATTAGCAGAAGTTACTGCTCCTGGTCCTACATGTTGAGTGGAAGATAGCCCATGCCACCCGTGGGACATTAAAGCTGCTGCTGATAGCACCCCCACTCCTAGGAGGGGAGAATGGGTAAGGGCCCCAGTGCATTGCTTTGCCCAGGGGCCCACACTGCTGTTAAGACGGCTCTGGCTACGGGCGCTCTTCACACCATCGTAAGGGGCTGCGCCCCCTTAACCTGTGAGCCCCTTTATGTAGGGGTGGGTGTACTGCAGGATGGAGAGGGGGGCGGGTGCGATGTTGCCTGTGGTGGATATGGGGGTGCTGCGGGTGGCAGAGGGGTAGGTGTGGTGGTGTCTGTGGGGGTGCGGTGGGTGAGGGTCGGGTGCAAGAGTGCTTGGGGGGTGGTGTGGGGATACTGTGTGTGGAATAGCAGGTGCAGGGGTGGGCCATGTGGGTTGGTTAGGAGCAGGGGTGCACGGGTGGACTGAGAGGGGGTGTGCTGTGGGAGCGGGGGAGGTGTGTATGGGGGAGGAATGGATGCATGGGTACTGCACGTGGGGAATGGGGGTGTGCGGTGTTGGTGCGGCTGGGTGCAGGGGTACTGCATGTTGTGGAGGTCTGGGTTGGGGGGTTGCCGTGGGAGGGACCAATAGTACCCATGGGTGGGGGTTATTGGCAGGTGTGGGGTTGCGGCAGGTGGGGGAGAGTGTTTGGTGGTGGTGTGTGAGGGGCAGGTGTGGGTGTGCTGCAGGTAGTAGAGGTGCGGGGGGGGGGGGGGGCTGTGTGTGTGCTCTTGTTTTGGTGATGGAGGGATGGGTGCAATGGTGGTTTAGGTGTGTGTGTGTGCAGGGGGTGTAGGAGTTGGGGGTGTGCGTGGGTGACGGTAGGGGTGTGGGTGTGATGTGGCATGGGGTGAGTCCGGTGGGGCGTTGGTGGTGGAGGGTCGGGCTTTGGTTTGCTGTGGGGGGGGGTTAGTCTCCAGGGGACTGCCAATGATGACAAGTAGATTTCTGCTTGCACTCCTCCCAGTTTGTGAGCAGAAATATGACAAAACTAGAGTGGCGATGCACTTTTAAGCGATCAAACACACGAGTACCGGCATTCTCCAATATAGCATTACGCTGATTAGAATAGCTCTGTGACCTCTCTCCCGGCAGTATACACAGCGCGAAGAATATAATCAACCCCAATATTATTAGATAATTGGAGTACTTTTTAATCACAATGTTTTTGTTTCATTTACAGGAACAAAAATGAAAAATCATAAAAAGTCACTGTGTGACATCATACTGTACATGCTTTGCTGTCAAAACCTACAGTCTTGGACAAATTTTGGATAGTGGAAGGCCGACTCAAGTTGAAAATCTCGGAAACCAGAGATTAGAAATTCCTGATCCTAGGACAGATTCTTCTATACATGCAATCGCACCTGTTGAAGTGTATTTGCATTCTTCAATACCTACAAATGAATACTACTTCCCAACAGAGGAAATATCCATCCTATGGTATAACACCCTCATCCCCAGCCAGGTCAACGCAATCCCACTGAGCCTTTATTTAGACTGAGTATTAATGCAAGAGGAAGTGGAATACAGACATTTCAATAGCTCCCATAAGTGTTATGCTAACGACAGTTATTAAAGCTTTACATAGCTACACATTGTGTACGTTGTCTCTTTTTTTATTACCTAGTTACAACTCCAACAGTTTCTTAGCTGGAAACTAAGGGGTGTACTCAATACGGGAGAGGGGGAGCTATACGGTGAGCAGCGCTGATAGCCTGCCATCAGTATTTAACGCTTCCCCCTCACTCACCGTCTCCACCTTGCCTGTTCCTTGAGATGAGGTGGAAATGGCGAGTGTGGCTGTCAAAACAGTGAGGTTTGCCACAAAATGCGGTGGGCTCACTGCATTTGCAGCGAACCTCACCATTTAGGGGAAGCCTCGCCGTCCTCTGACGGCGAAGATTCCTGGAACGTAGAAAGCGGTGAGGTGGCTGGACGTGAGGATGGCATTTCCTCGCCAAAAAATTCCATCCTCTCCGCCCGTGTGTCTGCACATTGAATACACCATTTTGTCTTATATACTGTAGAATGTATAGTTGAAACTAGCTATACCGGGGGAAGCGCCGTCGGAAGAGGACGCGCGCGCATCCCCTTTCGCAGATCGGCTGGCGGCTGGCAATTCTTCCGCCATACCCTGCAAAGCTGCGACCGGCTCCATCTGTACCTTAATCATACACATATTGAGGCATATTCAATAAAAACGTTTATAATTATGTAATAGCTCTATATTGATATATGTGATTTGTCATAGTTTGTCAAAGTAGTACTTCATATGTACTTTTGCTGTGATATTGCTATTCAAATATATTCAAAACATTTTTTTACAAATATCTTAAACATTAAGTGTTAAGCAAACTTGCAAAATGGATTTATTTTTGTGTGCTTAAGTTCTTTTTCTTTAAATCAAAGGTTAAATTTGGATTAGTAACAGGCCATGCTTTGCAATTAAATGCTGCTCAGGTGCATACTGTAGGTGCCGATTCTGTGGGTGCACAAGGGCCCGAGCAGCCACGGAAAATGATGAGCACCCACGGGCCTGAGTCCCGCTGCTGGGCCGCCATATTAACTTGCTAATTTGCGGCTGCAGCACCCACATCGCCGTACCTGCCACGTAGGAAACAGTATGCCGGGAAGAGTGTATTCTGTCCGCAGAGTACCTGCACTGTGGGGGCATTTTATGCATGTGGAACTCTGTTGCCGTAATTTGAATATTGGAGACAATTGTGCTCCATAATATAAATTGGTATTTTGTGGCCACACCCCTTCCCCATGAAGCCACTCATAACTGCAATCATGGGGTTTGTCTAACATCATGGGGTTTGTACAGATTGTACACACGGAGCAATATATTAGTGAGCAATATATTGCTCAGTGTCCTGATTTCATCAGCGACCAGAGATGGTCACTGATGAAAGAAAACACTGCCAGGGGAAGTCTCACGGGGAAAGAGCCGATTGCCGGGGGAAGCTGCTTGACAGCGACCATAGCTTCTGCGATAAAGGCTGAAATTGCATTGTGTGTACAGGTCTTTAAGGGGCCTACACGAGGCAATTTCATTGCATTTTCAAAGCATTAAATCAGTAAAATTAGCACTTGTTCAGAAGTAGATCGAAAAGGTTTTAGGCAGGGGCGTAACTCGAACCTTGTGGGCCCCACAGCAAAATCTCCATAGGGCCCCCCCACACACACACACACACACACACACACACACACTGTTGTCACTACAATGCCCCTTAAGAGGCAGTATAGGGCTGTCACCTGCAGTGGCTGGTGGGCAATGGGGGAGGTGTTGCAGGAACAGGAGCGAGCATGAGTTTTTTGGACCTCCTGATCTATGTAGATAACGGTTGTTTGAAAACCAGGAATTACGAAAAACCAACAGATAGTAATTCCTACATAGACTTTAGTAGCAACCATCATGGTAACTGGTTACGAAGCATTCCGAATGGCCAATTCAACCGTATCAGTAGAAATTGCACTGATTTGGAAATCTATCAGGTACATGCAAAAAAACTTAGCCATCAATTTAAACAAAAGGGTTACCGTAATGATATGGTTGAAGAGGCCATGATTAAAGGTTCGGAAGCCATTCTACAAAGGGGTGATGCAACTATTATGGCTCCTACTAAGAAACAAAAGGATTTAGGAGTATGCTTCATCACCAAGTTCACCAGTCAGTCCAGACAAATTGAACAAATTTTCAGAAAACATTGGGGGATTTTGAGAAATGACCCCATTCTCAAAAAAGTGGTTAAAGAAAGACCAACCTTTATTTATCGTAAGGCACAGAACCTCAAGAATAAGTTGGTGAGGAGTGCAATTAATACCCCTACCCCACTTAATTATATTAAGACTAAGGGTTTTTTCCGCTGCGGTACGTGCAGCATGTGTCGTGCATGTAAAGGTACAATAAAGGCTGTTCAACAATATCGTGCACCGCACACTAACAAGATGCACGACATTGTAGATTTCATTACATGCAACACCAAGTTCTGCGTTTACCTGTTAGAATGCTCATGTAAAAAGGTATATATTGGTAAGACCACACGGCAATTAAAAGTAAGATGGGCCGAGCATGTTCGGAATATTGCCAAGGGGGTTGAGTCCCACAATGTGTCTCTGCATTTTAAGAAGGTACATGGCAGTGACATTAAACATCTGGTGAATTTTTGTGGCATCAAACTTGTGTCAGATCATTGGAGAGTCAATGATAGAGATAAAAAATTGTCACAAGAAGAAATGCGCACCATATATGCATTAAAAACCATAGAACCAGATGGTTTAAATGTGGGATTCGAACTAAAATGCTTCTTATGAATTCTTCCCCATATTAATTCATTATTTCCATTGCCTCATGATATGTTTCGTTATGAAATAATTTGTTTTTATCCACACAGTTTTATCACATATATTCAATGTTTTTTATATATATCAATTTTTTAATCTTCGTGTAATCATGATGGTTTCATGCTTAAAAACTTGTTGATACCAACTAATATGAAATGGGCATAATACTAAAACTGTTTTTTATCTATTTGTTTGTACGTCTTGTATTATACATATGCACGATGAAAATTGAGCGGAACCAAGTTGGCAGTAAAATATGCTTCAGAGATGAGCACAAAGGAAGCTCTCACTTCCGACCTGAAAGCCCTGTGCGTTCCATGAAGCCCACCAATCATCCCCATCCAGCGTGAGATACGTATTATCAACCAGGAAGCATCTTACAACAGCGCGATGCGTTCCAAACGTCACCGGAAGTGACGCATTATGACGCGATATGCGTCTCACATACCCGGAAGCGCGGGTAACAGCGTACTAGTAAACGAGTCAGCTGTGACCCTTTGAGCTAGCGGTAAAACCGCAAATGGACTGTGATCATATTACATATGTAATATCAGTGTTTGGGGAACCTGTAAGTCTGTGTTTTATCTGTCTTTCCGCTGGATGTATAACCTTATTATATGTATATGTAAGGTATATGTTTTTTGATTGGATTGTTAAATGATTTTAACTTTGTCAAATTTTATTGTTTTTCCATGTTTTGGTAACAGCCCTGTACATGTGATACTTGTAACCGGTATATATACCGGCTAGGTGGTTGTGTCCTCCACACCTTGAAAAAGGGCTTATTCAAAAGAGCCCGAAACGCGTTGGTGGTTGGAGGAGTAAGTGAATATCCCAAAAGGTTTGTTGGTAGGTGCTGTGTGTGATCTTCAGCAACTGGGTGGCCTTCTATCCGGATTGGAAGGTACCCAGACCACCACTTACCCTGGGATTCCCTTCCCACTTTTTTTACCTGTTTTTATCTATTGTTTTTTGGAAATAAATTTGGATTTTTACAAGCACTTTGGAAGTCAGCTGTCCCCCTGTGTCCCGTGAGAGGAAGGGTCGCCCATAAAGAAACCTTTCAGTGCACATAGGGCACTTGATCCTGGTGAGTGCACATCTCTAAGGGTTTCCTGTTGGTGGGATTTTGTCTGAATATTGTGTATGCAGAGGTCGGGAGAAGTATAAAGAAACTGCTACATGCACATAGGGAACTTTTCCCAGGTCAGTCCTATATCCTTATTATACGACTGGACGGAAGATTGGTGGATTGTTTCCTTTTCGTGATAGAAACTTATCATCTCTTGAAGGAGGGACTGCAGCGCCATTTACAGACACCATTTGTTGTATATAGGAGCGAGCATGCGGTCACCTGCAGGGGCAAAGGGGGGGGGGGGGTGCTGTCACCTGTAAAGGGTGGGGGGGTTCGCAGGCAGAGGAGGAAGTATGGGGCATGATGTCACCTTCAAGGAGGGGGTGGTACAGGAGGGAGCAGGCTGTCACCTGCAGGGCTATGGGGGAGGGGTCCGCAGTCACAGGAGGGAGCAGATGTCAGGCTGGGTGGGCAGACAGGCTGTCCCCTGCAGGGACAAGGAAGGGCCTGCAGGCTGACACTTGACTGGGGGGGAGGGGGTCGCTGGCATCCCAGCAAGTTACTTGTTTGTGGTCACTGAGTTCAGTGTGTACAGCCAGCAGCCATCCAGACCCATGCCGTGCTGCCTGGTAAAATGTGCTGGATCACCCTCACCCATTGTCCCTGGGCACAGCAGAAGAAGGAGCTGCCAGGCGCCGCTGTAGCTAGTCATATAACCTATGCGTGCACCCAGCTATTTTGAAAGGCAACATTTATTAGCTTCTTCATCAGGACATAAAAAAAACAGTACAATATTGAACATATTTATACATATCAAGCACACAGCGTTACCAGCGTCATCTGAGCGTTGCACCATCACAGCGCAACTGCACCTACGTCCACATGTCACCACGCTGCCGTAATCAGCACATAAACAGTGATGTGCATCACACAGCCTT